>NC_141992.1:144872473-145583723 GCF_049901715.1 Pseudonaja textilis | reverse complement strand
ACTTTTTACAACTACGTGTTCATTCATTGGAAGAAGAGATAAAATATCCACAGTCGACAATTTACACATTATTATAAATCATCTGTGAATTTTCTGCATAGAGCTATTGATGAGTAACACAGAACCACAGGTTCCTGAAAATATGTGGGTTTTCATCATAGGAATAAACTGCTGATAACCCTTTTAGAACTATTTACAGAATAAGCTGTGATTCTTCAGGGTGCTACTTTTATACTTGCTCTGGTAAGCTGATTGATATTTATACAATATATTTTAGTATCAGAAAAATAGATTTATTCCTTTTAGTTTCCACATTAGTAGAGACACATTTACCACAACAATTGAAGAATTGGAAGGCTAGGATACTGCCCTTTCACCCCATAACAACCAGGGCTCTCCTCATGCATCACATCCAAAATTATATTAACATAGCCACAGTAATAGAATTTAGGATTACAACACAGGAAGAACAGTATGGTGTAGTGGTTAGATTGGCTCTGGGCAGGTCCAAATTCTGGTTCATTGTTAGGCATGAAAATCCCCTCATTGTTTTGGGTCTCTCAGCCTCCCTCACCCCAACCCATCTCACAGGATTGTTATTACAGAGAGATTCAGAAAGAAGGAGCAAAATCCTGATCTAATGAATAAAAGGCAGATTATAGCTTTAAAAAACAATTAAAGAACACATTTCCTGAAATGAACTTATTTTTCAACTGCCCCTTGCAATCTAAATTTGAAGTTTCCCCTGCCCTCACTGGCCCAATGCTTACACAGGTATTTGAATTTTAAAATGCAGAAGATCAACAACGTGCATACTTTGGCATTACAGGTGATGTTAGTGAATGAGGCAAGGATGTGATGGAGAGAAAGAAGAGAGAATTGCATACGCTTTTTAGAAAGAAGAGGGAATTGCTTACACTTTTTAAAATTGTAAACAATGCAATTGGCACCACAATTTAGTTACTTAAGTGGTGTTCTGCTGTTTTGCTCAGAGTGTCTTTCATCAATAAAGGATGGTCCAAAAGATGTAATGATGACCAAGACTAATTGTTTTCAAAAAGGAAAAAGATAAGTTTTTGCTTCTCATTCTGCTTGATATATATTACTTCCGATATTACAGTCCTTAAAAATAATTGGCCATGGAAAGATACTTTGTTAGAGACTCTAAATTAATTCCCCACTTGAGTCCTCCCGCTGACTCTGCCTGTGTCTCTTTGACAGAGAAAGAGTTATGTCCCTAAATAATGTCATTCATATATTTTCCTATAATAAACATATCTTGGTGTGTGTTTATCAGTAAGAATGGACAGACACAGTGCAAGGAGGCTAAATGCCTAGCAATAAGTCCTCTATGCCCTGAATCATATCAATCATAAATGACGTTTACTTTTTACAACTACGTGTTCATTCATTGGAAGAAGAGATAAAATATCCACAGTCGACAATTTACACATTATTATAAATCATCTGTGAATTTTCTGCATAGAGCTATTGATGAGTAACACAGAACCACAGGTTCCTGAAAATACGTGGGTTTTCATCATAGGAATAAACTGCTGATAACCCTTTTAGAACTATTTACAGAATAAGCTGTGATTCTTCAGGGTGCTACTTTTATGCTCTGGTAAGCTGATTGATATTTATACAATATATTTTAGTATCAGAAAAATAGATTTATTCCTTTTAGTTTCCACATTAGTAGAGACACATTTACCACAACAATTGAAGAATTGGAAGGCTAGGATACTCGCCCTTTCACCCCATAACAACCAGGGCTCTCCTCATGCATCACATCCAAAATTATATTAACATAGCCACAGTAACAGAATTTAGGATTACAACACAGGAAGAACAGTATGGTGTAGTGGTTAGATTGGCTCTGGGCAGGTCCAAATTCTGGTTCATTGTTAGGCATGAAAATCCCCTCATTGTTTTGGGTCTCTCAGCCTCCCTCACCCCAACCCATCTCACAGGATTGTTATTACAGAGAGATTCAGAAAGAAGGAGCAAAATCCTGATCTAATGAATAAAAGGCAGATTATAGCTTTAAAAAACAATTAAAGAACACATTTCCTGAAATGAACTTATTTTTCTTTTTTTTTTTTTAAATATAATTTATTAATTTTTACAATTAAAACCAGTCACAATACATACACAAATAAGCAAAAGAAAGAAAGAAAGAAAAGAAAGGAAAGAGAAGAGGAAGAGAGGGAAAGAATTTTAAGAAAAGAAAGAAAGAAAGAGGTTGCAGGATTAAAAGTATTCTTATTTTAACAGTTTGCAAGATCTTCTTTTGTTTTCATCACCTTAACTCGTGTCATATAACCACACCTGTTTTTAACTTATATCCCTACCTCGTTATTATGTATTGATATTTTTCTTTTATGCCTTATAATATATTATTTATCTTTGGTCAATCCAATTATACCAACAATTCCAGCTGTCATAGTATAGTGAAGTGTCTTTGTTTTTTAGCGCCAAAGTCAATTTATCCATTTCTGCGCATTTTGAGATTTTTTCAATAATCATTTCTTCTGATGGAATTTGGTGTTGTTTCCAAAGTTGAGCGAAGGCTAATCTGCCGCTGTTAAAATGTGTATTGTTATGTATTTGGTTTTTTTGGAAATCTGCTTATCAAAAATCCCTAGTAGGAAGGACTCTGGTTTGTATTCGATCTGCTCTTTGGTGATTTCTTCCAACCAAGTTTTGATTTTCTTCCAATACTTTTGGGTTTCTGCACAGGACCACCACATATGGAAAAAGGTTCCTTCTTTTTCCTACACTTCCAGCAATGCGGACTCATGTTGGGGTGCATCTTCGCTAACCTCGAAGGGGAGATGCCATCTATAAAACATTTTATAAAGATTTTCCTTGTATGCTGCCGATTTGGTAATCTTATTGTTTCTGCCCCAAACTTTCTCCCATTCCGCTAATGTGATGCTGCGCCCTACGTTCTTACTCCAAGCAATCATATTTCCTTTTACGATTTCTTCTTCTAGTTCTGTTTCTAATAAGTAGTTATAAAATTTTGTTATGTTTTTTTATTTGATCCTAATAAAATTTTATCTAACTGTTGCAGTTTGTTATTAATTCGAATTCTTTTTGTCTTGTTTATATCTGCTTTGAATCTGGAGATAAACCCATTGATCAATTTTATGTCCTTGCTCTTGAAGATCCAGCCTCGGTTTCAAATTCCCTTGTGGGTCTAATAAGTCTTTGTATTTAATCATTTTGGTAAGCTCCAAATTGTTTGGGTGAATCATTGCCTCCATTGTTGAAATCCATACTGGTACTTTTGTATAATGTTTTTTCCTTATTTTCCTCCAAATTGTTAATAGTGCATCTCTAATTAAATGTCTATGGAAATATTTTTGACTGGTTTTCCTACGTCCCATAGAAAGGCGTGCCACCCCTTTGTAAATCATGACCTTCTAGAAATAGTATTCTTTTATTGGTTAAATTCACCCAATCCTTCAACCAAACTAATGAGGTGGCCATATGGTATAACTCCCAGTTTGGAAATGCTAACCCTCCCCTGCTCTTCATATCCTGCATTGCTTTTACATTTATTCTGGGTTTTTCCTTGCCAAATAAATTTCAGGGTTGTTCTATTGAGTTCTTCAAAAAACTTTTTATGTAATTTAATTGGGATCGTTTGGAATAAATACAAAAATTTAGGGAGAATGTTCATTTTAATAGTAGCAATTCGGCCTAGTAGTGAAATTTGAAGTTTCCCCACGATTCTAAATCTTTCTTTACCTGATGTATCAGTTTATCATAATTGTTTTCTTTAAGTGTCTTACAGTGTGGGGTTAGCCAAATTCCTAAGTATTTCACTTTCTTTGTCACTTGTATCTGCATTATTTCTTCTAGTTCTATTTTCTGTTTTTCTGTTAGGTTTTTGGTCATTAGTTTGGTTTTTTTTTTGTTTATTTTAAGTCCCGCTTACTGCTCCAAATTTCTCTAATTCACTCATCAATTTTGGTCCCCTGTCTTTTGGTTCTTCAAGGAAGAAAATCATGTCGTCCGCAAACGCTTGCAATTTATATTCCTCTTTCTTAACTGTTAATCCCTTTATATCTGACTTCCGCCTAATTCGTGTTAATAATGTCTCTAATGCTAATATGAAGAGCAGGGGAGAGAGTGGGCAACCCTGTCTCACTCCTTTTTCTATCTTTATTGGGCGGGTGCATTCCCCATTCACTATTATATTAGCTTGTTGTGTGTCATATATAGTTGTTATAATATTTTCAAATTTGGTACCCAGATTCAAATTATAAATTTTTGAATTAAAAATTGCCAATTCAAATTATCAAAAGCTTTTTCTGCATCTAGAAACATGAGTGCTACTTGTCTCTCTGGGTGGGCTTCATAAAATTCTAGTACGTCTAATACTATTCTTAGATTATTCTTTATTTGCCTAGTTGGAAGGAATCCATTTTGATCTTCATGTATATACAAGTTTAGCAATCTTTTTAATCTGTTTGCTATAATAGAAGTGAATATTTTATAATCAGTATTTAAGAGTGAAATCGGCCTGTAATTGTTTATATATCTGGGATCTGTATCCTCCTTCGGGATCAGCGAGATCAGTGCCCCCTCCATGAGTCCGGCATCCTAGCTGCTAGTAAAACGTCATTAAAAACTTCCACCATAAGTGGTCCAATTTGATCTGCTATTGCCTTGTACAGCTCCCCTGGGATCCCGTCTGGGCCTGGGGTTTTATTATTTTTCTGGCTCTCTATTGCTGATTTCAATTCGATTCAGTAATGTCTTTATTTAATAGTTCAGCCATTTCTTCCCCAATTGCCTTATCCTTTACTTCATCTAGATAATTCCTTATTCTGTCTTCACTGACATCCTCTCTTTTGTATAAATCTTCAAAGTATTTATGAATGATTTCTTTTTCTGTTCTATTTCCTGGTATGTATCTCCTTTGCTATCTATTAACTGGTATATCAGTCTCTTCTCTTTCTTTTTTTCAATTTATAAGATAGCCATCTTCCTGGCTTGTTGGCGTGTTCAAAATAGATTTGTCTAGTTAAGTTCAAATTCATAGTCATTTTCTCTTGATCAATTAAATTCAGTTTGTGTTTGACTATACTTATCTGATTTTGCAGTTTGGATTCTTTTGGGTTATTTTGTAGAAGGGTTTCTAGCTCCTTAATTCTCTGTTGTAATTTGTTTTGTTGGGAATATTTTTCCTTGTTTCTCTTAGCATTATAAGAGATTGTTGTGCCTCTTATAACCGCCTTCATCGTATCCCAGACATTTTGTTTCGTGGTTTCTCCGTTATCATTTTCTTTAACAAAAAAATCAATTCCTCCTTTAATTTATTAATATATTCTTTCTCTCTTATTAATTGAGTGTTTAAGGTCCATCTTTTCTTTGGTTTTGCCCTGCCCTTCCATATTACCTGTATTGGATTATGGTCTGCCCATTCATTAGGCAAAATTTCCACTTCTTTTGTCTCATTTGCTATCTCTCCACTCATCCATGCCATATCAATCCGTGTCCATGTTTGGTGGGGATTTGAATAAAATGTAAATTGTCTTTTTCAGGATGTAATCTTCTCCATATATCTGTCAGATTTAGCTCTTTCATCATTTCCCTACAAATCTTGGGGAGCTCTCTCTTCCCCTTTTTATTCTTCCCGGCATTACTGTGATCCTTTTGGAAATCAGCAATGGAGTTGAAGTCCCCTACCATACAAATATTTCTTTTTTGCAATTCAACCAATTTTCCATATAGGTGTTTAAAAACTCTTTTTGGTCTCCATTTGGGGCATATATTACTACTAAAAGAATTGGAATATCATTAATCCAGATCTGCAAACCCAGAGTCCTTCCTTCTAAGTCCGACCATATTAGCTCAGATTTCAAATCCTCTTTCACATATACTGCGATTCCCTTCTTTTTCTCCTCATCTGCTGGTGTGGTAAATAATTTTCCTAATTTCCGGCATTCTAAATATTTTTCATCCTTCTTCTTTATATGGGTTTCTTGCAGGCACGTTATATCTGCATTATGTTTAATTAATTTAGATAATATTCTTTTTCTCTTAATTGTTGAATTTAAACCATTTATGTTTATTGATAATAATTTTTTTCTTCTCCCATCTATTTAGTTTTGTTTTGCTCTTTGTCGTGTAACAATTCCTCTCTCTTCTTGTGCTTGTATTGATGTAGTTCCTTCTGTCTTTTGTTGTGGATAGGTATTTTCTTGGTTTCCTACCGTTCCAGTTCTATTTTTATGTCCACTGTATTCTTCTTGAAACTTTGTGTCCAATTTCTCCCTACTACTTTGCTCCTGTGGGCCCACCATCCGTTCGTAAAAATCCTGGGCTTTTTCCATAGTATCTATTTTGATTTTCCTCTCTTTCCACGACACTAACATTCCTTCTGGAATAAGCCATTTAAATGTGATTCTTTTTTATTTAAATATGCTGCCAGAAATTTATAGTCACGCCTTTGTTCCCTTATTCTCCTCGGTATCTGTTTAAGAATCACAATTTCTTTCTCTTTGTAGGTTATAGTTTTATCTCTTGAGGTTCTATATATCATGTCTCGAACACATCTTCTAGTGAATCGTATATGTACTTCCCTAGAACAATTGTGGCGTCTTGCATAATTTGTATTGACCCGGTAGACTTCATCAAACTCTTTTTGAATTTCATCTTTATCCATCTTCAATAAACCAGCCAGTATTTCTGCCATCAAGTATTCCAGGTCTTCTTCTTTGATTCTGTCACATTTTGGAATCTTAGGTAAGTTGCTGCCTTGTCCATTTCTAGGAGGACAAGGGAGTCCTCCATTTCTTTGCTCATGCTTTTGAGATCTTCATCCACCCTTTCTAATTCCCTTTCTGTTCGTTTGGTTCTTTTCTCTACTTCTTTTATTATAACTTCGTTTTTCTCCAAGGCCTGCTGCAACACCCCCACTTTATCCTCTACTTTGGAAATGTCCGCTTTCATTTCTGTCTTTAGTTTCCCCATTTCTTCCTTCAATTCATTGATATCTGCCCTTGTTTCACTGTGGTTTTTAATCATTGTTTCTTGCAATCTTGTCAATGAGTCCTGTAAAGTTAGGAACATTGCTTGGATATTCGCATTCGAGATGCTAGTTGACTTCTCTGTTGGTAGTGTTTCCTCTATTGTTTTTTGTGCCATGGGTGAAGTTGTTGTCAAAGTAGTCATTATTGTGGGATTAACCTTCCTACCAGATTTCAAAGCAGTGGTAGTTGTAGTAGTCATTTCCTTTAAAATTTGTTTTTGTTGTTGTACAATATTGAATATATTATTCCAAATTGGCATTCAGTATTCTTAGTTCTGTAACTAAAATTGACCAAGATCTATCAACCTATTAAGTAGCTATATTCTTGACTAATTAGTAAAGTGTATATATTTTTCTCTAGTTTAACTTCAATATAAAGTAACCTTAACTATAAAATATATTACATTCACAGATAGACCCACACAAAGAAATATAATATTGGTCTAGAGAGCTCTAAGCTTATTAAGTAACTAATGCTTAATATTCTTACTGTCTCCCCTATATTCCCATTCAAATTATAACAATCTCTATTAATAATAACTTAACTAAATTAATCCAATATTTTAACACTCTAATATTTCATTACTAAATGTACATATTTATCAAGAGGAAATCAGAGGGAAAAAAAAAAAAGCAAGCATATTTCAACATAGCATACCATCAACAAGTAAGAAAGAAGAGAGGCTATTTTAGTAAGTATGTACACACAGAAAAGGGTTGAGGAAAAGAAAAAAGAAAATTCCAAAGACAAACTTATTTTTCAACTGCCCCTTGCAATCTAAATTTGAAGTTTCCCCTGCCCTCACTGGCCCAATGCTTACACAGGTATTTGAATTTTAAAATGCAGAAGATCAACAATGTACATACTTTGGCATTACAGGTGATGTTAGTGAATGAGGCAAGGATGTGATGGAGAGAAAGAAAAGAGAATTGCATACGCTTTTTAGAAAGAAGAGGGAATTGCTTACACTTTTTAAAATTGTAAACAATGCAATTGGCACCACAATTTAGTTACTTAAGTGGTGTTCTGCTGTTTTGCTCAGAGTGTCTTTCATCAATAAAGGATGGTCCAAAAGATGTAATGATGACCAAGACTAATTGTTTTCAAAAAGGAAAAAGATAAGTTTTTGCTTCTCATTCTGCTTGATATATATTACTTCCGATATTACAGTCCTTAAAAATAATTGGCCATGGAAAGATACTTTGTGCCATAACCTGGGATTTTTAGAGGAATCCAATTAGCCATTGTGGGAATGGAATGCTAGACTAGGCAAATCTATGACTTATTCCAACTCCCAAATTTCAACTGAAACTGAAAAATTATGTTATAAATAAAGGGGCGGGGGAGAAATTGCCTATCTTTCTGAGCTCAATCTAGAAGTTCAACCATTATTTAATATCAACATTCTTAAGTATATCAGGGGCTGAATTTGTTTTTCTCTTGTTGATCAATAATAATGAGTAATATTTGCCAGAATCTATGACTGAATTTAGATTTAGTATTCGTGCATTTGAGTGCTTCTTATGAATTAAAAAAACTAATTGGGTTCATTCTTTTTTTTAATTTACCCACTATCTCTATTTAAGTACACTCAATCAATGTCAATCTCGCTTGCTTTATAATTCTTAATTTGCATAAATTATACTGATACATTTTAAAAGCAAAACAAAAGCTTCACTTCAAGTAAAGAAGGAAATAAAAATTATGAAAATATTAATTAAGTGCCAACATATATCACAATTTTCTGTTTGTATAAATTATGATTTTTAACTGGATATGTGGGGAATAAATGTTAATATCTTTGGAACATATCAAAGGGACTAAACCTTCTGCCTTGAAATCATCTTAATCTCTCATATAAAGCTTCTATGCCCTGTTTACTATTTAATTACTCTATGGAAATGATTTGCTATGCTGTTCTGAAGCACTTTGGTTAATTTAGTAGCACTGTGGGGTGTAAGGGACTGCTGTAACTTTGTAATGCTCATCTGAGAACTAACTGGTGATATCAGTGCATATTTGCATAATTTTATAAAACTGTATTAAGGCTTACACTTTCCTCACTGTTGGAAACTGCCAGAGGTTTGTCTAATAGCTAAATGTAGGCTATCACCTGCTGATAAAAGGGGAAACATTTTAATATATTTTGATGTCATTTGCCTAATTTGGGAGAGGGGAGGGTAGATGCTATTTTTTTTTATTAATATAACAACTTTAATGGAAGGCTACATAATTCCAGAAATACTAGAGTACTTTTTGAGTAACATCGTTGTAAATCCTTTTATATTTCTTCTGCTTACTCTCAGATGGAAAGCACATGCTGATTCTATTCAATAGATACTATGCAGTTATTCCATGTTACTTTCCTTATTGAATATGTTTACACAAGGGGAAAAATGGATGATTAATAACTGATAAATATATAAATATATGTTAGTTTGACAAGGTGAAAATTTATATAAACCGTGAGCAATGACTAAGAAGGGATAGCACAAAAGATTTTAACCAGCTGACACACTATATGTATATGGAAGATGGTTTTATGTTTTTATTTTTTGTTTGTATATGTTTGTTTTAAAAATAAAAACTTTTTTTTAAAAAAGAATGAATTTCAGAGCAAAATTTAATTTCCAGTATCTACAACTTCTTACCTGCTTTGAAACCATCTCTTCTAACCTATAATAACTTTGTTTCCTTTTTTATTTGCATGTTAATAAGGCTGTTCCCTAAGCCAAGTGTACTTATTCATTTCAGAAATAAAGTAATTGTTATGGGAATATTAGTAATTGTAATGTTAGAGTAGTCCTAATAAAGCAATAACATAATTAAATTATTAACAGTGGCAGAAGTAGTAGTAGTAGTAGGTTCAAATAAAGCTATTTAGAAACAAAGTTGTGCAATAATTTTCCTACTTCTCAAAGTCTTGGCTGAAAAATGCACACAATATGTATCTACTATCAAGATCAATCAAAGTAATCCAAGTCCATCAGTGATATATCAATTATATCTTCCTATGTTCGTGGAATATACCTGAAACACTGGTAGGATTGAAGTTGGCCATAGAAAAAGGGGTTTGAAGTTCTTAAATACATACGTATACACCTTTTCTCTTTCTCTAGTCATCAACCTCTTTTAATGAGTCCATAATCCCTTGCAGGGTGGAGTCTGGGCAACTGAATGGAGCAGAGTGTTTACTGGCCAGATGCCCTTTCTGTCACCAATGCAGAATTTTATTCAACAGATAAATTATCATTGTGCCCAGAGAGAAATATCTGCCTCTACCGAGGATCGAACTGAGTCTCCTGATTGTGAGGCAAGAGCTCCACGTCTAGGCCACTGCACCAGTGGTGGTATTCTAATGGTTCAGCCCACTTCGGGCAAACTAGTAGTAAAAAATGCTACTGTTCGGCCGAACCAGTAGTAAAAAAACAGCTACTGGTTTGGCCGAACTGGTATTTCTTCCCCACTCCCCAAAAATCAGCTGTTCCAATGATCAGCTGTGCCAGGATCTCCCTCGCTGTTTTACTGTTTCACCTGGGAGGCAAAAAAACAGTGGGGGGAAGGGTTGCTGCTGAAAGGGAGGAGGAGGAGGAGGAGGAGGAGGAGGAGGAGGAGGAGGAGGAGGAGGAGGAGGAGGAGGAGGAGGAGGAGGAAGAGGAGAAGAAGAAGGAGAAGAAGGAGAAGGAGAAGAAGAAGGAGCCATGCCCACCCAGTCACATGGCCACACTTACCTAGCCATGCCCACCTAGAACCGGTAGTGAAAATATTTGCATCCCACCCCAGGACTGCACCATTCTTTCTCTCCCTCTAAGGTTCCTATTAATTTTTCCTCTCTCTTCCATCTTTCCAGTGTTTTCCCTTTCTCTTATTTTTCTCTCATGTTCTACAGAAAACAGTACTTCTATATCTTTCTTCTTTTTCCTCTGATAACTTTTGCAGAGCAATAGTTCTGCCACATTTTTATTTTATTTATCATTTACAAGATAATAGGAATAAGTATAAACATGAGTAAGAATACAGTAAATAGGTATGACTAAATGGGGTAATAGGACAGGGATGGTAGCACAATTGTGCACTTATGCACACCCCTTACAGAACTCTTAGGAATGGGGTGAGGTTAATAGTGATAGTTTAAGGTTAAAGGAATGGGGGTTAGAGGATGTAACAATAGAGTCAGGTAGTGCATTCCAGGCATTGATCACTCTGTTGCTGAAGTCATACTTTCTGCAATCAAGTTTGGCCAATAAAAATTCTCTTCTATTCTATTCTATAGTTGGCTTTTTTGAAGTTGTATTTTAGGAATCCATCATTTTGACCCTCTTTGTGAGGGCATAAATTGAGACAAAAGTCCATTATACTGTGGTCACTGTTTGAAAAGGGTTCTTGTATATTGAGTTTGAGCTGTTGCAGAAGATGAGGTCGAGGCAGTTGTTGAGTCTAATGTTGTTAGTTACTAATTGATCCAGCCCCAATAACAGCATTGTACAGAGTTGCATGTATGGGTTGAGATGTACATTCATTTAGGGTCCAATTTATAAGAGGTAGATTGAAGTCACCAAGGAAAATAAGACAGTGTGGACAAGAGGCAGCCCATGTTAGCAGTGAAGTTAACCTGTTTGCATGAACTATGTCACAATCAGGGGCTCTGTAGCATAGTAAGAAGTGGATTGTGGTATTTAAGGACAGTTCACAGATATGGTCTTTTTGGAAGAGCAAGCTCCTGTGCAATTTAAATCTTTTTTAGATTTAGGGATTTTTTAAATAGAAGGTAGTAACTCCACCTCCTCTATGGATTTCATGATCTGACTGATAAATGTGATATTATCTGGCTGTGGTAATGGAGTCTGGAAAAGGTGCGTTCAACCATGTCTCACAGACAAATATGTTGAATGTGGCCATGCTTAGTAAGATGAGGAATTCATGCATTTTGTTTGCGAGGCTTCATGCATAGAATAGTTTGCATTTTAGATATATAATAGTGGGTCTGGAGGTAGTAAGGGGCATGCATGCTTAATGTTGGATGTTGGGGTGATGGTTATTGGGATGTATGTTGAAGGTCTTGCTTTTGATACATTCTGTGCAGAGTCAATGTATAAGTTAGTATCTCCTTGTTCATGGAGTCTTTTGAGCTCAGAGCATAGTTCTCAGGATCATACAGTTCCTGTAAGTTTAGGTCAGGGCGAGAACGAAGATTCTTATGGTTGGTGTTGCTCTTGGCGAGCAAATTTATAGTGTAAATGAATTCTTAATTTACATCTTCATTTCTACCAAGAAGTCCTGGAGGAAACAAGAGAAAGAAGGAAGGCAGAACACAGGTAACTCATAACTTACAACAGTCCATTTAGTGACCATTTGAACTTACAATGGCTCCAAAAAAGTGACTTATGACCATTTTTCACATTTATCACTGCTGAAGCATCCCCATCGTCACAAGATCAAAATTCAAACACTTGGCAACTGGCCTATTTATGACTATTGCAGTGTCCTGGGGTCATGTAATCCCTTTTTGTGACCTTCTGATGAGCACAGAAAATGGGGAAGTCAGATTCACTAAACAACCATGTTATTAACTTAAGAACTGCAGTGATACACTTAACAATTATGGCAAGAAAAGTTGTAAAATGGGGCAAAACTCACTTAACAAATGTCTCACTTAGCAATAGGAATTTTGGGCTCAATTGTGATTGTAAGTTAAGGAACTACTTGTAGGAGGAAACAATAGGTAGGATCTCTTGATTAAATAAAACAAAATCAATGGAGGGGAGGGCAGACTTTAGAAATCTAATTATATGTCCAGTGTTAAAGCCTTAATGATGCTAGTATACCCATTGTAAGTACATTCAGGAACTACTATGATGTAATGGTTAAAATATTGGACAGAAAGTAGGGAAATCCACTTGCAACTTCAGAAGCTCACTGCACAACTTTGGGTGAGTCCCTCTCTTTTATTCCTATCTCAAAGAGTTATTATTTTGGAGAAAAATTGGAATATGGATGCTGATGCCACCTTGAGTATGTTATAAAAGGTGGGATATGAATTAATCATGAGCTAAGTAATTTTCATAAATACTTAAAAGGAGAAATGCTGAGAATTTTAGAAATGCAGATACTATTATTATTATTATGATAAAGGAACATGGCTTGTCATTATTCTTATATCTCTTTCAAGCTATCTGGTAAACAAGTAAAAACTAATGGTAGAACTTTGCATGGATATCTGAGTTCTTCAGTTCTAGAGGGACTTTTGGTGAATAGCAATAACAATAGCACTTAGACTTATATACCACTTCACAATGCTTTATAGCTCTCTCTAAGGCAGTTTACAGAGTTGGCATATTGCCTCCATCAATCTGGGTCCCCATTAGTGACCTTTGCCCAGGTGGGCAGGAAGGAAGAAGCTAACTGCAATGCCTTTTGTAAGAGTTATCATAGAGTTCATGATTATAGGATCCAATGAGCCATTTTTTAAAAGTATTAGCCATATGTCTCTTCACAATAATAACCCTTCCTGCATTCAGCCCTGATATTGTTATCATGACCTTGAAGTCAGTTACTAGCTGACAAAAATGCAGGGATGTTTCCCAGCTAATTCTACATATGATAAACTGGCAAAGAGAAAGAAAAGACAACAGCATGATACAACTCAATATTGTTACTATTATCTTCCTGATATACAATTCTAATCTCAGATGGATTCAGAACTGAAACTTATGTGAGCTACATCATCATCATCATCATCATCATCATCATCCTAGCCATTGTCTATTGTAGGATCAAGGCCTCTTCTGCATGTTTCCAACCAATACAGTCTTGAGTTTTCTTTTGCCAGTAGGGCCCACAATACTTGCTGAGGTTGTTGCTCTGTCTTGTTTTAGGTCTCTTTAATGAAGGCTTTTTATCAAGTGGAATCCAGTGAGCTACAACTGAACATTAAACAGGTGTGTTTATTTTCACTGACTTCTTTCAAACACTTATGAGAAAGTAATTAAATGTTTGCAACTAATTTGAAAACCATGTAATCCACATGTCTGTCCTGTCTTTCCTAAATTGTGTCTTCATTTCCCTGGCAAAACCCCTAATACTATAATCCAACGTACTTAACTAAACATAAAATACACGGAGAAAGGGTTCCAACTTAATAGTTAACCCAGGAAAGTTGGCAGACTGCTTTCTACAAAATGTGCAACTGAGCAGAAACTTTTCATTTTATTTGAGGTAGCCATTGGAAGAAAAGTGAACAGGCAAGCAAATTGTCCATGTCCTTTAAAACTCAACTGATATTTTCCAGATTGCATTAAAGAGAGAAAAGAACTTACAGTTAATTATAGACCAGCAGGCTACCAACAAAATGCTACCAGGTCTCCTTTGCAGTATCCCAACAAGTTGGCAGGTGGTTGTGGCACTAGATTAAAAACATTTAGTCTTTCTTTATAAGGCTTGGATTTGTGCAGCTAAAATAAACGCACGTGGATTAGTTGATTGTCCATATTACACATTTAGATGGCAAGCAAGCAAGAAAAAAAAAAACACCCTGTAAACATGGGGCAGTCATTAGCTCCACTGTCTCTGGCATGACTTCATTTATAATTGGATCAGAGTATGCTATATAGGGTTGTGCAAATCTTCAAAGAGGTGCTTTGCTTTGATAAAGGTTCAAGCAAAGCATGTCATTGAAGCTATACAAGAAAAAAATGACCACTCTGCTTCTCAGAGCAAAGTGAAATAACATTATTTTACTTTTCCCTGCAGCTTTCCAAGCTTCTCTTTCAGTCTTGCCACACTTAGAAGAGTAGCCAGAAAAAGCATTGCTCAGCAACTTTCAGGCCACAAGCCAAAAGACAATTGATTCAGAGAAGGTGCTTCTTTCCCAGCATTCCCTAAAGCATTCAGTAAACCTTGTGGAGGATATGTCACTCACCTCTTGAAGTGTAGCTCTCCAAAAGTTTGCAAACCATTTCAGAAAATTCTGGAATTTATAATTGGAATAGGATAATTTATGAAGCTTCTTTTTTTCCTTTTTAAAAAGGATTCCTAAAAATTTAGGTCTTCTCTAAATTCCTGTTTAGTTTCCTCTAGGGCATAATTCAGGTGACAAAGTGTTGGAATATTATTCAGCCAGAGATCTGTGTAAATTTCAGGTTTTATTGAAGGCCTTGAAAAATCAAGCCATTTTTTATTCCAAGTTAAGGTAATGAATAAACATCTATTTTTTCCTTGAAATTTTGTAATCTAAATAACAACAAGCCACTAGGTTTTGACTGCTTTAAAGGAGGAGTAAAAAATAGAATGCTTCAGTGCTAATCTAGTTAAGATACGGGTAGCTGTTATTTAATGACTATATTTGGTTCTGGTAATTCATTCACTAAGTAGTGTGTTCATTAAGTGAAACATCACGTAAAATACATTGGATTTAACACCTCAGTTCTGCTGCAGTCATTGTGAACCATCCATAATTATTAAGTGTATTGTCATGTGACCATAAATTGTGACCATAATTATTACTGACTTCTCCATTGACTTTGCTTTTTGGAAGCCTCTGTAAAGCTAACAAAGAACAAATACTTGATTATAGGATGTTGCAACTGTTGTAAGTTCAAAGAACAGTTGTAAAACTATTTTTTTCAGTGCCGTTTGAACAGTTGCTAAACAAGGCTGTCATTAAGTGAGGGCTACCTGTAGTGAAAAATGCATGTATTTAAAAAATACACACAAAAAAAAGAACTGGAGTAAAATATGAAATGAGGTGTCTATGAAAACATGCCCATAGATACATTTCAGAACAATTTCTGAAGCCATCACAATGAAGGAAGACATGGCAACTTTAATGAGTCCAAAATAGGAGATTATTCTTCATTGTACTATTCAGGACAACTTTCTTATAAGATAGATAGGTCTAATTATTTGGAACAACTTCATGAGGTATTGAAATACTGGTTTTTCAGTTGCTTGATTCAGTTGCTTAATTAAAAAAATATTTTAACAATGGGATTTACTTCTCTCTAAACATACATATTGAAAATTAAATTTTATATTATTAGAACCTGGAAGCTATTTCGATCAAATTTTGAAAGTAAAATGTTTTAAGAAAATGAATTAGTGATATAACATGTTTTCATATGATCTGTTTTGGTTTATTCGCTTTTTGGGGCTTTTATTAATATGGCCATTGACATGAGGTCTTATTTTGGGGTGAGGTGGGGTGGTGAGGAGATGGAATCAAAATGGTAACATCTTTTAGTTCTGACATGTATCCCCGGATGAATATGAGCAAATGGCACAATTGCTGATCAAGTAACGTTTTCCATCTGTCCATAATTTAGGAAGCCTCTAAGTCATCATTTTCACACACAGCTTTGTCTGTGTATATTTCATAAGTGTCCTTGATAATATTTATTTATTGATCTATCATATTTGTATAACCATTCATCTCAAACAGTGACTCTGGTTGGCGTACATAGTAAAACAAAATATATAAAAATAAAACACTTATCTAACAAATAACCATCCAGTAGGCTTCACTCGACTATGGGATTCCCAAACGCATTGAGAAAACCATGTTTTGAAGATCTTCCAAAAGATCAATGCAGCTGGTTCAGCCTCATTCAGGAGGAATTATGTTCCACAGGGTGGGGGATATGGCAGAAAAGTCTCTCCTCTCAGAACCCACCAAACCCTAGATGATGGAATTCACAATAAGCCTCTCAGTGGTGGGTTTCCAATTTTTTTTCCCTACCACTTCTATGAGAGCACATGCAGAGGGCTCAAAGACCACCCTCTGTCAAGGCTGGTAAGCTGAGTTGTTTTTTAGCTCAGCTGAGGCACGGCAATCCACTTTGGCATGTGAATCAGCTGAGCTAAAAGAACAAGAGAATATAAGAGAGATAACGGTGGGGGCAGGTGGGCAGGGCCAGCCAGAGTTGATATTTGCTGGTTCTCCAAAATACTCAACGTTTCCACTACTGGTACGGCAGAACCAGTCCAAACTACCTGAATACCACCTCTGAAGCCTCTTCTCCTGGACCTGATTGGACAGGTAGACGTCACTGGAGAAAGGCAGTCCCTCAGATAACCTGGTCCTCTGCAGTGCTGGCTAAGTTTACCTGCTATCTACCTACCTGTGGTTCTCCCCTCCAGCTGTTGCTTGCCAATCTGCTTGCCTGAGATTTCTGCTTCTTTTGCACTTAATGATCCCAAAATCCTGTGGTTATGATGTCAGCTGGGACTACTGTGGTATTGCTGTTGCTAACTGATGCAGTCACGTGCTATTGCATTTTAAGACCATATTGCTTAGCAGGGTAAATTCAGGATCCAACTGTCCAGTGGGGGGATTCAATTTTTTTTTACTACTGGTTCTGTGGGCATGGCTTGGTGGGCGTGGCAGGGGAAGGATACTGTAAAATCTCCAGTCAGAAGTGGTATTTGCTGGTTCTCCAAACTACTCAAAATTTTTGCTACCTGTTCTCCAGAACTGGCCAGAACCTGCTGAATACCACCTCTGCAACTGTCATCATAACCTATGGACTACTATTTGTATGTCATGTTGTGACAAATCTCCAGAAAAAATTAGAATGTGTCATAAATTCATGAAGTAGATGGCTAAAATCTATGCTTTTATAAGCTGTGAAAAATAAAAACCAATGTCTTGGAATCCAAAAGAAAGGTCTACCAACATTTAGTAAGATGAAAATCAAAGGTTAAGGCAAATTCCAGTCTGGCAAACATGGGTGATTCATACAATAACTTTATTGTGTGGCCAATTTCCCTTTTGGTTCAATCCAATAACTCTATATTATCAGTTCATATAGCATAGTAAACCTTTCCAAAATAATAAACCAAGCACGGTTTTTGTATCTATGATCAAGCCAGTTATCAGACTCCATAACACATCACTGTGTCCAAATAAGCTTTAAGCTCTTTTTTAAAAAAGTCAAAACTTCATGGTATTGTTTATATTTCTGCTGTTGTACATGATTTAAAATCTGAGGTTGATGTTTTACTCTTCAGTGTTGTTAAATACTCTTCATTTTCATCATACTCTTCCAAAATAGAGAAAAGCAAATGTGTTGTGCCTGAGGGACACACCCGCATTAGTTTTGAAATGACAGTGGCAGAGTCTTTGTTGTGGTAATGATGATGCCAGACAGGAGGTAGAGCTTGATTTTGCAGCCCCCTTTTCTATATATTTGGGGTGAGGGCATTTACTAAATTTAGTATATGGAACATTATAGAAGGATTTAAGATACCTATTCTAGAAGTTACTTGCAATTCTGGTAATAAAGTGTGAGTTTAACCCTGGGAGATAGGAAAAAGAGCCACTGACTAGAGAATGGTCTCATAAACAAAATTTAAGTTCAAAGGAAGAGGGCTGGTGAAAGCACTTCAGAAAGGATCCTCTCAAGTATTCAGAAAAGTATGAGAGAAGTAGAGAAATGATTATTTTAGATTTGCAAGATTATGTTACTGTAACCTTACAATAAAGAAAGAATTAGCACTTCTGGTGTGTTTTCAACTGGATTACTTCTCAAAGCTAAGAATTTCCAAATTGGAAAATTGTGCTTATCAATTTCCATAGTGAAATCTTTGAGGGTTACAGGGGCAAAATAGGAACTGTCAAATGCATGCAAATAATAAGATATACACAGGATGTTAAGGTATTGAGATTTAAGAGCTGACCAGCTGTTGTAAGGCTGATGCAATGAGGATGACTCAGCATGGGTATTGGCTGTTTTAAAACTAAGAATGGGTCCACAGAAGTTTTTAACACTTTAAGAGGTGTTTACATAAAGCAGCCATTAGAGGGCTGATTTCTCTCACCTTGTGTCCTGTCTTCATTGTAGAGTTCTCCATGCAGAGTTAAGAAGATTGATTGATTGTCAGGTATTTTCCTACCATGTATATTTCTGTATATGTCTTGTATATAAATCACTGTTAAATGTCTAAGCCTCTGTGTGCTGTGTTTTGCTCCTGGTTGTCTTGCTGTAATAATCACACTGCAAACGCTCTGACGCAGGAAACTGACCATCCCTATTCTTAAAGGATAATGTAAAAGTGGGCTAATTGATGCTGTAAATCTTTTCAGCTGTGTAGCCAGATATGTTTAGACTTTGGAATTAATAATTTGTGGGATGAGACAAGGGCTGCTTCAAAATATTGCAAGACATTCCTGCTACATTAAGGATTCTTCCATTCTTTCTAAGCAAGACAGTGAGGTTCTAAGCAAAATCCCCTCCCAAATGTAAAACTAATATGGACTTTGGTTTGTATACATTTTAAGATGAATTTGTTGAGATCTTTCGACCAAGCGTCAATCTTCTAGGTATTGTTGGACTGCAACTTGCACTATTCTCTTTTATTGGCCATGCCAATTAAGACTGTGGCAAACTGAAATGCAAGAACATCTGGAAGACTACATATTACCAATTTCTACTTCATCATGTTTCTTGGTCTATTCAGCAAAGAACATTTCCCTGGTGTCCACTTTGTCCACTGCTACTTTAGCATGTAACAGAAATTTGCACAGAACTTCTTCTGCACTATCCATCTTTATGTATTCCTGAGCCAAGAAAACTGTTTACCATCTTCATTTTTTGGGGTATGCTTTATTACAATGAATTTTCACAGCACTAAAAGAAGTAAACACATTATGGAAGAAGGCCAGGTGTTGTTTAAGTGTTGTTGTTGTTTTTTAAAAAGTTGGGTTTTGCAGCCTTTTAAAATTGGCTGCCATGAAAGGTGATCTGAAAATATATCAAACTCTTGGAAGGAAAAAGAATAGATCTGCATGGAAGAGATCTGTGTTGAATATAGGAGTTCTTTATGTCTCTGTGTTTTCAAGAAATTCTTCTTCATGAATATTTCATGAACATTCATCACAGAGGAGATCAGGTGGCAGACATTTTTTTTTTAGCAAGTATGAGGCTAGGCTGTAGAATCTCATGGCCCCCTCTATTAAGGACTACAGCATTCAGGAGTTCATACAAAAGTGGGGTTCAGAATGCACAGGACATGTGCACAGTGCTTGCTGAAACCTCTGATAGAAATTGTATATGTTCTTGGGGTCATGTGGCTGTGGTCCATGCGTTCTCCAAAAATCCCTTTTCCCCTTCAGTTCCAGATTATTGTACTGCACTATTCTCAGTGTATCCTAGGTGCTCATAAAGATATACTGGCCATTGTGGCAAGATCATATTCAAGGTAAAACAGCTGAGTCTTTCACTGGATCTCATACTTTTTATGTTGAGATAATTGTGTCATCAGGAAAACTTGCTTTATCCTGGATTTCCTGAGCACATAGGAGCATTACAAAATTGGTAGAGAGGTGAGGCTGAGGCTATTACAGAGTTAATGCTAACTCTCATTGCCAGCAATGAATTGCTTGTGCTGTGACGTTTTTGGTTTTATTTATTCTCTCCTATATTTGCCAATGCTAATTCATAGTAAAATATTCTTGGGTTGTCCTTGAGAATTACAGGGAAGTAAGCTTTATGATTCCCCTCCAACTTTTTTTTCCCATGTCTACCTTCAGTTTTCACCATTCTCATTGAGAAAAATATAAAATTTACAAATAGCTACATTACTATTATCTGTGATCAACATGAAAGTTCTGTTTCCTGCTGGGTTTTCACATGTTGAAAACATTCATTTACAATGAAAGAAGGTTACTAAACTGCCGCACACATATCCTAAAAACTGTATCTCTTCCTTCCATTTTCTATCTCCCTTTACCAGCTGTGGTTACACTTTTTCTAATCCCCTGATTCCACTGTCCATCTGTCACTAATATCCATATAATTTCTAGTCTCCAGTCTCAGTGCTCTTGTTGCTTATGTTCATCTCTACTTCAAGCTGTCATGGAACACTGCCAGAAGGTGCTTAGATGAATACAGACACCCATACATTTTGTACTGGTTTTGGACAGCTAGATTGAATGAAAATCTGTAATGCAAAGTGTGTGATTATTCTATCTCAAAGGTGGGAGTGTCTGCAAAACAAAAAAATCTCCACACCACAAGCCAGGCAAACACCTGGGCACAGACAGATCCCCCCGATACCTCCAGCTCAAACACACCCCAACCAGATACCCAGATGAAACCTAGCTTCCTAAGTAATGATAGCCGTCCATTTACCCGGAGCCAAGTTGCACTAAAGGCCTCCAATAAAGTAACACAATGTTGCCAGCCAATCAAGAGCCAAAAAGAGCCAAAAAACAGACAGGAGATCTTAGAAACACCAATCAAGCAGAACACAGCAAACTCCAAGACCAATAAACACAGACCAAGACTCCCAACCAATCAGGGTGAAGAAAAAACCATTCTGGCACAGCAATAGGCTGCCCCAAATTTAAATCTGAAACCACTATAAAAGCCTGACTCACAGATGAACACTATACAGAAGCCTGATGATGGCAGATGAGATTCTGCCAAAACGTCGCTACAACTTTAAAAGCACAACTACAGTGACGTGGGAAAATACCCGAACAAAGCCGAATGCCATACACACACACACACACACACACACACACACACACACACACACATATATATATATATATATATATATATATATATATATATATATATATATATATATATATAGATCTTTGGTTGTTCGGGTTTTCTCCCGCGTAAGATTCGAAGTATCTAGGCAACGTTTCGATGAAGTCTCATTCATCATCTTCAGGCTTCTGTCTTTGGCTCTTGCTTCTCAGAGTGATGTGAGATTGCAGCTGCTTCTTCCTTTTAACTGCTAGTGGGGGTGGGACTTGATTGGGTGGGGGCTTGGCTGTGTTCTGATTGGGTGGGGTGTGTTCTCATTGGTAGGGGTTTGGCTGTGTTCTGATTGGTTGGGGGTTGGCCGTGTTCTGATTGGTTGGAGGCGTGTTCTGTTCAGGTGGGGGTTTGGTTGTGCTCAGGTTAGTCTTAGTTGCTGGGGGATTTGAGTTGGTGAGCTGTGATCTTGCTTTTTGGCTTCGAGTTCGTGGTCGTGCTGCATCTTCATAGTGGGTGTCGGTTTGCTTCATGTATGGCTTGGAGGGGTTTGAAGTGGGTAGTGATGCAGCTGCAGTGCAGCTTCTGGTCCATGGTCATGTCTCATCTTCTGAATGGGTGTGAGTCTGTTTTCTACGTGGAAGTGTGGTGGTGGCATCTTGTGTGGCTCTCATGGGTGTGGGTCTGGTGTCCTTCTTCATGTTAGGTACTCATCTGTTCATGAGGGCGGGTTTCCAAATGGCTGGAAGGCGGGAGGTGTCATCTCGTTTGTTCATGCTGTGTGGGCGTTTTTCTATCTCTATGGCTTCTCTGATTATTCTGCTGTTGAAGTGTTCGGTTTTGGCGATAATTCTGGTGTTTTTAAAGTCAATTTCATGTCCTGTGGCTTTGAGGTGTTGGACCAGGGAAGAGGTCGTTTCTTCTTTTTTGATTGAGTTCTTATGTTCTTCAATGCGTGCACTTATTCTTCTGTTAGTTTGTCCAATGTATGTGGTAGGGCAGGCAGTACAGGGGATTTCATATACTCCTTGGTTTTCTAATTCGATTTTGTCTTTGGGGTTTCTTAGGATGGTGGATATTTTTCTGTTTGTGCAGAATGCTGTTTTAATGTTGTGTTTTTGGAGGATCTTGCTGATTTTGTCTGTAGTGCCTTTTATATATGGGAGGAGGGCTTTGCCGTTTTCTTGTTCTCTGTCTTGGATTTTGGTTGGGGTTTCTTTTTGGATTAGGTGGGTAACCTTCTTTCTTTGGAATCCATTGGCTGTAAGTATGTTGGTGAGAGTGTGTAGTTCAGTTTTTTGGTGTTGTTCATCGGCTAAGCATTTTGTTCTGGAGATGAGTGTTTCGCTACGGAATTGATCTGTGCTGGGTGGTGGTGTGAGAGTGCATGTAGATAGTGGTTTGTATGTGTTTTCTTCTGGTAGATGGTGTGTCCTAGGGAGCCATTGGATCTTTTGTATACCAAGACATCTAGGAAGGGAAGTTGATTGTTGGCTTCTGTTTCCATGGTGAATTGTATTTTGGGGTGTAGGCTGTTGAGGTGTGTGAGGAAGTTGTTCAGTTTTTCTTTCCCGTGTGGCCAGATTATGAAGGTGTCATCTACGTATTTGAGCCAGAGTTTGGGTTTGTGGTCGTATTTTTCTAGAGCTTGTGTTTCAAAGTGTTCCATGTAGAGGTTTGCAATGACAGGTGAGAGGGGTGATCCCATGGGTGCTCCTTCTATTTGTTTGTATTTTTGTCCATTGTAGGTGAAGTATGTATTGGATAGGCAGTGGTTGGTCAGATCTAGGATGTGCTTGGGGGGGTTGTATTTGTTTTGGATGGCTGTCAAGGCTTCTTTTATTGGCACTTGGGTGAAGAGGGATATGACATCGAAGCTTACTAGTAGGTCGCTGGGTTGTAAGTTTTGTTTCTTTATGATCTCGATGAACTGGAATGAGTTTCTTATGTGTGAGTTGATGGATTCTGCATAGGGTTGTAGTTGTTTGGTGAGAAATTTGGCCAGGTTTTGTAGAGGTGAGCCTATGGAGCTGACTATTGGTCTGAGTGGGGTTCCTTCTTTGTGTATCTTGGGGAGACCATAAAGCTTAGGGCATCTGGATGATTTCTCTCTGGGTATGATTCGTTGCTGGATTTCTTCACTGATGGGGGAGGCTTTTATTTTGGATTTGGTAGTTTTTTCCAGGTAGGTGGTGGGGTCTGTCTTTAGGGGTTTGTATGTGGGGTCTTGGAGTAGGTTGGTTAACTTGGTTTGGTAGTCAGATGTGTTCATAACCACTGTCGCGTTGCCCTTGTCTGCTGGTAGGATTATTATGCTGGTGTCTTCTTTCAGGTTAAGTAGTGCAGTTTGTTCTTCTTTGGATAAGTTGCTTTTGGGTGGTTTGCTAGTGCAGAGGATGTTGGTGATTTCGAGTCTGATTTTGTTAGCATCGTCAGGGTTGGTTTTGGTCAGGCTGGTTTCAACTCCGCATATGATGGTTTCTGTGGGGATGTGTTTGGGAGCGATAGCAAAGTTGAATCCTTTTGAAAGGACCTTGGTTTCAGCTTCAGTGAGGATCTTGTCTGAGATGTTGTGCACTGTTTGTTTCATGTGTGGCTGTGGGGGGGGAGGAGTTGGTTTCTGGAGTTGGTTGTTGTAGTTTCCTGAGTTTGTTGGTGTGTGTGTCTGTCTTGAGGGTGGTCTGTGTTTCGGCTCTCCGGACAGCGAGTTGTTTGGATTTGTCCCAAAGTAGGGGGTGAATCTTGTTGCTGAGTCTGAGGTGGAGTGTGAGGAGATCTTTGTTGATTTGGTCTATCCCCACCTGAACAGAACACGCCTCCAACCAATCAGAACACGGCCAACCCCCCAACCAATCAGAACACAGCCAAACCCCTACCAATGAGAACACCCCCCACCCAATCAGAACACAGCTAAGCCCCACCCAATCAAGTCCCACCCCACTAGCAGTTAAAAGGAAGAAGCAGCTGCAATCTCACATCACTCTGAGAAGCAAGAGCCGAAGACAGAAGCCTGAAGATGATGAATGAGACTTCATCGAAACGTTGCCTAGATACTTGAATCTTATGCAGGAGAAACCGAACAACCAAAGATCCACATACAAATACCCGAGAACTCAGAAAACACACACACACACACACACACACACACACACATATGTGTGTGTGTGTGTGTGTGTGTGTTGTGTGTTATAATATTAAGCAAGATCTGAATATATATATATATATATATATATATATATATATATATATATATATATATATATATATATATATATATATTTGTTTTCTGAGGTTCTCGCTCACCTCTACAAAACCTGGCCAAATTCTCGCCAAACAACTACAACCCTATGCAGAATCCATCAACTCACACGTAGAAACTCATTCAGTTCATCGAGATCATAAAGAAACAAAACTTACAACCTAGCGACCTACTAGTAAGCTTCGATGTCATATCCCTCTTCACCCAAGTGCCAATAAAAGAAGCCTTGACAGCCATCCAAAACAAATACAACCCCCAAGCACATCCTAGATCTAACCAACCACTGCCTATCCAATACATACTTCACCTACAATGGACAAAAATACAAACAAATAGAAGGAGCACCCATGGGATCACCCTCTCACCTGTCATCGCAAACCTCTACATGGAACACTTTGAAACACAAGCTCTAGAAAAATACGACCACAAACCCAAACTCTGGCTCAGATACGTAGATGACACCTTCATAATCTGGCCACACGGGAAAGAAAAACTGAACAACTTCCTCACATACCTCAACAGCCTACACCCCAAAATACAATTCACCATGGAAACAGAAGCCAACAATCAACTTCCCTTCCTAGATGTCTTGGTATACAAAAGATCCAATGGCTCCCTAGGACACACCATCTACCAGAAGAAAACACATACTAACCGCTATCTACATGCACTCTCACACCACCACCCAGCACAGATCAATTCCGTAGCCAAGACACTCATCTCCAGAACAAAATGCTTAGCCGATGAACAACACCAAAAACCGAACTACACACTCTCACCAACGTACTTACAGCCAATGGATTCCAAAGAAAGAAGATTACCCACCTAATCCAAAAAGAAACCCCAACCAAAATCCAAGACAGAGAACAAGAAAACGGCAAAGCCCTCCTCCCATATATAAAAGGCACTACAGACAAAATTAGCAAGATCCTCCAAAAACACAACATCAAAACAGCATTCTGCACAAACAGAAAAATATCCACCATACTAAGAAACCCCAAAGACAAAATCAATTAGAAAACCAAGGAGTATACGAAATCCCCTGCACTGCCTGCCCTACCACATACATTGGACAAACTAACAGAAGAATAAGTGCACGCATTGAAGAACATAAGAACTCAATCAAAAAAGAAGAAACGACCTCTTCCCTGGTCCAACACCTCAAAGCCACAGGACATGAAATTGATTTTAAAAATACCAGAACCATCGCCAAAACCGAACACTTCAACAGCAGAATAATCAGAGAAGCCATAGAGATAGAAAAACGCCCACACAGCATGAACAAACGAGATGACACCTCCCGCCTTCCAGACATTTGGAAACCTGCCCTCATGAACAGACAGTACCTAACATGAAGAAGGACACCAGACCCACACCCATGAGAGCCACACAAGATACCACCACCACACTTCCATATAGAAAACAGACTCCACCCATTCAGAAAATGAGACACCGACCATGGACCAGAAGCTGCACTGCAGCTGCATCACTACCCACTTCAAACCCCTCTGAGCCATACATGAAGCAAACCGACACCCACTATGAAGATGCAGCAGGACCACGTACTAGAAGCCAAACAGCAAGATCACAACTCACCAGCTCAAATCCCCAGCAACTAAAACTAACCTGAGCACAACCAAGCCCCCACCTGAACAGAACACGCCTCCAACCAATCAGAACACGGCTAACCCCCAACCAATCAGAACACAGCCAAACCCCTACCAATGAGAACACAGCCAAGCCCCCACCCAATCAAGTCCCACCCCACTGGCAGTTAAAAGGAGGAAGCAGCTGCAATCTCACATTACTCTGAGAAGCACAGAGCCGGAGACAAAAGCCTGAAGATGATGAATGAGACTTCATCGAAACGTTGCCTAGATACTTCGAATCTTACGGGAGAAAACCGAACAACCAAAGATCCATATATATATATATATATATATATATATATATATATATATATATATATATATATATATATATATATTCAGATCTTGCTTAATATTGTTTGGAGTTTTTTTTTTAATTTATAGATTAGCTAGTGTTTCAAACCAAAAAACATAAAATAACATAAAAATTTTAGAATGTAAATTTAAGACATTTATATCTTAGGGAAAATGGATCATTTTGCTAAGCTGTGGTTATAACAGATCCAGACATGAAGGATTGACAATGAGCTAAGTGACACATTATTTGGCTAAAGACAGTTTGGGGGTTTCTTATATTTGAAGTCTCAGAGTCATGGTAGATTTAATGAGTTGGCTGAAAAATAAGGGGTCTTCAAATGGAGCTCATCTACAGAATTGCTTGGTTGGGCTTGATGCAGAGGTGGTATTCAGCAGGTTCTGACCAGTTCTGGAGAACCAGTAGCGGAAATTTTGAATAGTTGAGAGAACCGGCAAATACCACCTCTGACTGGAAATTTTACAGTATCCTTCCCCTGCCACGCCCACAAAGTCACACCCACAGAACCGGTAGTAAAAAAATTTGAATCCCACCACTGGCTTGATGGTACAGCTGATGACTACCCTGTAGGGAACTAGATAATACAGTAGTAGACCAAGTTACTGAAAAAGCAATCAGAGAATGATGGAGGTTGATGGAGTAGACAGAGAGAAGGCAACCTGGTTCAATTTCTAGATCTGGCCTGCTTGTCTGATATTTGGATCCTGATATTTGGATTGTTGGTGATTAAAAATATTTATTCATTATTAAATTTGTAAACTACCTAACCCCCAGAGCTTCTCCAAATGATCTTTGGACTAGCTTTGGGTGTCTCTCATTTTCTTAATTTGGATATCTTCAATCTCCATTCCTTGGGACTGGGTGGAAAGAGTTCAGAAGTTCATAACCTTTATTTGTTCGAGACAACCTTGCATACAATACACATAAGTGGCTTCTCTCTGGACCTTGTTTTGGCATCAGTGCACTTATTTACTAATCCAGATGTGAAGAACATTTCTTTTAGCTCTTCATCATGGCCACATTACTTTCTTGTCATTCAATATGTCTTTTTTTTTTTTTAGGGGGGCGGGTTCAAGTCAACTGAGATACTGGATCTGCATTGATATCAATAGTCTCTTGAGACGTTTCCCAGAAATCATGGGGGCAATTCCATTCAGTACCTAATTGCTCAATGGCAACAAGAAATAATGCTGGCTGATTACAATTGTTAATGAGTGGCTTCTGTTGGCTGATTTATTAAGTGCTCCAGGAACTGATTTTTTGCATGCCAATAGACAAAGATGAGAAATGAACTCAAATCCAGGCTTGTACTATGATGTTAAGAGAGATTAACTATCACTACTTCTCTCTTATTGCATTGATCAAATCTTGGCCAGTAGTCTTGTTTAGGATAGATAACTCTCTTTTAGACTGTTCTGACTAATTTGGTCAAGGCTTTCCAAGTCACCCAGATCCACCAATCTTACGTTTCTTCAGTTTAAGGCAACTGGAACTAAGGTACATTTTGCCAGGTTGTCTAGGATTACCTTGGCCTGTGAAGTTTAAATAAGTAGACAGTTCACTCATTTTTCAGATAGAGCTTTGCTTCTCTTGACTTCTACATGAGGATTGTGTGTGTGTGTGTGTGTGTGTGTGTGTGTGTGTGTAAGGGGTAGTTATGACCTGGATTTAAGAAGTTATCAATGCCTAGCTGAAGGAGATTGCTCAACTTTTCAATTAAAATATATACAATGCCAATGCAAGTGGACACCCTAATTTTAAGGAAGAATAGGGTTTCCTTGAAATTAGCTCTTGTAGCCAATGGGTTGTTTCAAATCCAAATTCAATAAGTTCAAAGGAGGGTGGAATGTTAAAAACATTTTACTGAATAACTATTAAGAGAGTTTCAGAGAAAGAGACGCATAGAAATCTATGTCTCTACAGGTTTCCAGAAACCCCAGAAATGTCAGGAAATGTACCAGTACAGTAGGCTGATAATTGTACAACACCTTCAAAGGATTTAGATCTATGCTAAGATTCAGTATCAGAGGGAGGGATTGCCACATTTTTATATTTTTCCGATAAGCATGGAGTTAGCAATAGCACTTGGAAATAACTTGGTAACAAATCTCATCCTGTGTGTGGTGACTTGGTCACAATGTCAGGCAGCTAACAAGTTATATTGTAAATAAGGTAAAGTCTCAAGCAGATAGCATCAGGGAATGCTAATATTTATTGTACATAATTTCAGAATCCAGACCGTTGACTCTTTGCTAAGAATAATTTAATGAGAAACATTTCTAAATATCTATCCACTCATCTCCATCCCACCCCAAACAAACAGGTGTTAGATTATGGTGCTCATGGGAGAGTTGTTTACAATGCTGCAGTCCTCAGTGCCTTCTGAATTCTTCTGAGTGCATGTGTGGATGAATTTAAAATGCAAAATTTGCTAAATTGTACATAAATTTCCTCAGCTGGCTAAGGGTACATATATACACAGACAAACACTTAGGTGTATCTTTCATGTGTAAATGGGTAACGAGGTCCAGTCTATATCTATGTTACAAATCATGGAGAATGACATTACTTTTTAGGATCATCTGAATTTGGCACAGAGGTTTTGTTCCCAAATTTGTTTGTTTAAATTGTATTTGACTTGATGTGGAAATAAAAATGTAAGGAATGTAATGTTTTATTTTACATTAAAAAAAAAATATTACAAGTAGCCAACTGAGTATATAGTATAGCACAATGATTCTTTTACCAATTTTGTACTTTGGATGTAATTATTTTCAGATATGAAGGCATATGAAATTGTACTGTTGAGTGCATGTGTACTGTAGCATCTGTATCTGAAAATGTCAGCTATGTAATAAACTACAATGATGCAAATTGTATGCTTCTTTTTTTTAACAAAATGTGAACTTTTAAAAATTAAGCTGCTCCTCCAAAATAAAGAGTACATTCATAGCAATGAATGTAAATATATATTTTTTTCAAAAAGTTATAATAATTTTTTTAAAAAAAGAACTGAAATTTCTGACAAAAAGAAACAATAAAGTGATTTTGAAGACACATATGAATATACAGTATATACATACTATCTAATCAGGACAGGTTAATCTTCCAGATAAAAATGATGGGGTAATGATGAGGAGAATCATATATAAATCTAAGTTGGCTGATTACAATTAATATTACATAGACAATTATGGCATGAATAGTAGGGCAAAATTCAATGAATAAGAATTTTGTTTCCTTTTTTGAGAGGGCAGATTTTTAAGGAAAAAGTCTACATAGATAGATAGATAGATAGATAGATAGATAGATAGATAGATAGATAGATAGATAGATAGATGGATAGATGGAGGGGTGGTATTCTACCGGTCCAGATCAATTCAGACGAACTGGTAGTTTTGGCAAGCATTTGGCCCCTCCCATCCCACCCTTTCCTGTGCTTTATTTCCTGTTTTTTTTTTAGCATAGCTGATTTGCACAGCAGAGCAGTTTGCTGTGCCTCAGCTATTTTAGTCCCAGGGGTTGCAGTAGGAGGTATGTAATTAAGTTGAAAATGGGCTTTTTAAAATGTAGAGTGTGAAGCATGTGCTCACTGAAACAGTTGTTACACAGGTTGAATCACACCACTGGATAGATAGATAATAGATAGATAGATAGATAGATAGATAGATAGATAGATAGATAGATAGATAGATAGATAGATACTCGGATGTTCAAGTAAACAGTAGCTGTAATTAGATATTTCTTGTCAGGTGCATTAAAACTATTTTGGAAATAAGGTGCTGATGCAATATACAAGGAAGTCTAAATATAAATTGTCATGCTATCAGTTTGCTAATGAGAAGCACTGAATAATTCAGCTCTAGTAATATAAGGCAAAATCTATCCTATGTCTGTAGTTATGATGTTAATTTTTTCCCAGCCTCAAGGATGTGTCTGTGTGTGCATAAAATCCCTTTATTTTTGCTTCATCTGTTTCTTCATGTAGCATGAAAAATGTAGAAACTACAATCTGGTGTGTTATAGCAATAGGAAATTGCTGTTCACAAGATCTCTAGGCATGGTTTCTTAGGAGATAGCTGAGAAATGATCTTCACTTCAAAAACTGCCAAATACATACCAAACAGTAAAAAAAGAGAAAGGTGAATAAAATAAGAAGAAATGCCTGCCACCAAAATGAAAAAAGATTCCTTTTGCTTTCAGCTGTACCTTACATTGAACATTTGCTGGTCTATCATTTCTTCTCCCCACCACCTGCCCCTCTCCCCAAAACAAGAAAATCTCTGCTGGCACTTGACAGAGATGTTCCAACAAACAACTTCCCTTGAGCAACCTGTCAATTAAGCTTTACTGAGGAGATCTGAGGTTGCAGAACATGTCAGGCGCTCTCATAATAAAATGCATTCAGATTGAGCTTCCATGTTTCTACAGAAAAATGATTCAATTATTGAGAAATTGCTTACATTCAATTAATTCAAGCCTGCTTGACATTGCTCAGTCCAGGGTACAAATTGTCTTGCTTCAGATTACTTCTTGGTAGCTTTAAGGCCAGATCTTGATTAGTACCCAGAAATTTCTCCAACTCAATACCCTTCCTATGTGTTGGACTGTAAAACAGTATAGTCCTCAAATTACTGATGAACTTATTATGATGAACTTTTCTGTAGTACGAGGCATCTACAGAAAACTCTGCTTGGGAGTTTTTGTGCTGGGTTGTCATGCACCACCTTGGTACTGTCTGCTTATAATTATTATTGTAAAAAAAGGCTATATAGAAGATATGTGGAATCAATCATAATACTTTCGTTTAATTGATTGAAATTCTCTCTCTCTCTCTCTCTCATATATTTCCCTGTCTCTCTCTCTGAACCCCCTTTTTTTTGTCTTGCCATTTATAGTTTTTGAATGAACTCTCTTGGACTCTCTGGTTATTGGAAGAAATAAAGCAATGTGTCATGTTTTCAATGGGGATGAAGAGTATATTTGAAACAAGTTATCCAAAATCCACAGGAAATGTGGTAGCCATTTGTATCCAAAATTCATTCATTCTCTTCCATGTCACACTAAGCCCATCTTTTTTGTGATAACTAATTAGAGCAATTGAAATTGATCCGATTGATCAATTCCTGACAATTGATTAACAATATGGCAGTTTTCAATTGTCACTTCCTCTGTGTACTAATTGGAACCCAAGTGTGAGTGGACTTCTAGAGCACATGACTTTGTAAAATCCTAATTGTTTTTGTGATATATCAAGTTTTGTTGCATATTACTTTTTTCATTGTTGCAGTGGCCTTGCTATTGCTTTTGTATACCATTGGTAGTAAAATATAAAGAAAAAAAATCTGCATGGGGGGAGGTCAGGGTGTGGAAATACATTGGAAGTATTGTGACAAACTATATTAAAATATATTTAAAACTGCAAAACCTATATGGTAGCTCAATTACCAGCAACACATGATCTTGAATGGTGTAGAGCTGGATAATTGCTCTAGTCCTCTAGAACTAGGAAGGGTTACAATATTAATTTTCTCAAGCATCCTCCATATGACCCACAGGGCCAGAAATGGAAAGAGTGGGGAAAAATAATAATACCACATTAAGCTGGACTTTTCTGCAAACTGTGAGTTTGAGAACAGGTATCTAATTCTATAGAAGTCCCAAAAGAGATAAACTGGAGAAGCTATTATGGTTTTTAAGCCGTCTATGATGTTCCAGAAAGTGACTTTTGAATAAAAATATATGCTTTCTGTTAGGAAAATGTCTTTATTTTCTACATGAAAATGAGTCAGGTTTCATCCTGTAGTAGGGAAAATGAGCCAATCACTTGATTAGCAATAATTGAGATTAAGAGTAGAATTTAAACTGGAACTGTTTTTCTAATTGGCCTGAACTATATTAGTGCTCACAATTCCATCCTTCCTATAAAAATATACTTATTTATTTCCCTTGCTTAGTTCTGTACACATGCTTCTATTATTGCTTTGTCCTAGTTGCCATTTTTCTTCCAAAATGAAGAATTCCCGATATAACAATATAGCTGGATATAAACAAAACAAAAACAGTATCTCAAAGTGAAAATAGTTGGATTGCATTATGCATAAATATACATTTGGACTAAAGTAAGATATTCTTCTATTTCAGTTTTCAGGCACAAAGTAGTGCTTGGAGAATATATTTTCCCCATAACTTTTTAATCATTTAAATATGATATTTTCCAGTTTTGTTCATTGCTATAGCCATTTATTTCTACTGGTACTTTTTTTCTCCATTAGTTATTATTCTTTCTCTTTTGTACTTATTCACATGGCTGATCTTAGCTAGTAAGGAATTTATGCAGTAGACAGGAAGAAAACAGGCTACATTGCTGCCAATGAAATTTCATTCAATGATAATAGCAAACTTGACTGACAGTGCAAACAACATGTTTTAAATTGGACATCAAGCAAAGATCACATATCCATGTCTAGATCTGGAAGCATTTGTGTGCTGTCAGAAATGTTCCTAAACACAATGATAAAACTCAATATATTATATCTCTGAATCAAGAAAGGTTCAGTGGGTCATACAAGCTAACTGAATGAATATTGGTAGCTAGAACTGAATGAATATCACTACAATTCCTATCAAACACCTGTATTAGCATTTGTTGAGAGTCAGTGACATGTAAATTCAATAAATTATTATGGTCGGTTGCACAGTCAATCACATATTTAGATTAGAAGTGGCATTTTTATCTATTTATTGAGTACTCCCCAAGGACCTGGGTTAGGCAGATATTATTTGATGGTGTTACTACAGGTAACTGCAACATCCACTATTAATACTTTTTAAATCTTTTTTATCAATATTTTTAAAATCTGGCATGTTATGTGGCTGATGCTTGTCTGTTTGAATTCTAAAGTCCCTGAACACCTTATTTCTTCATTTTCTATTACTTTGTCAAGAAACCATCAGTTCTTGCTTACAAGCAAGTTGCTAGTTTGTCATGTCATTGTTTGTAACTTTCTTGCAACAGCCAACTAAGTGGTCCACTGTTTCTTGAGTTGCTTTTCAGAGAAGGCATTTTCTGTCTGTTGCTGTCTTCTCAATTCTGGCTTTGTACCAAATGAAGAATTAAAAACAGACAAGGCAAGGCAAAGTACTACATGGCCAATACACCACACAGAAAAAATATATCTACCAGGGAAGGCCAAGAGTACAGAGTTGAAGAAAGAGACAGAGGGGCTAATTCTGGCTGCATAAGACCAAATCTTAAGAATAACTTTTTGTTGTTGATATTGCTGCTATTGTTGTTGTTGTATTTTACAATATACATATAACATGCAGATACAATTGACGCATGCAGTTTTCATATGACAGCCACAAAATAATTTCATGTGTGTCTGTGTTCTAAGGTTTCAAAGACTTGCTTAAATAAATGGGTCTATTGGACAGTGTTAGCTTCATTGTTTAGTGATCATGGTCTAGACAATAAATTTCTTGACATTATGACACAACTCTGACTGCCATCTTCAGAAGCAAGGAAATCTACTATGCAGACTACAGGCAACAGAGGAGGAATTGACTGGATATAGGTCAGGACGCCTACACCCAGGTGTCCTGACTACTTTTAAACTATCTTGTTTCTGAAGTTGCCAATCCATAGATCATGTTTACTAAACCCTGATCCCCCACACTGCCGAACAGATAATGGCATGAAAGCTTACACCAGTATAAATGTGTCTACTTTCTAAGAATTCCAAGCCTTGTGTCATTGGGCAGGTGATTAGATACTGCAATTAGGCCTTCAAGACTAAGGTTCAAATCCTCAACCCAGAAGAAACTGGGGCTGGAGACCGAAAGAGGCCCAGTCCTTTGAAGGCTTCCTTCTGCTTGGGAAGAAGGAGTATCCCAATTTAGCAGGACCCTTCCTGTCCTGGCATTCTGTAGAGGTCCTTGACTTTGTGACCAAGATTTAGGAGTGGACCTAGGCCCCAAAGAACTGCCCCAAAACTTTGCATAGTGGGGCAGCATCCCATCAGCATCTCAAAAAACCTCTCCCTAACAAAGATGATTAGGGGTCTAGAGAATAAAACATAGGAAGAATGGTTGCAGGAACTGGGGGTGTCTAGTCTAGTGAAAAGAAGGACTAGGGGAGACATGATAGCAATGTTCCAGTATTTGAGGGACTGCCACAAAGAAGAGGGGGTCAACTTATTTTCCAAAGCACCTGAAGTCAGGACAAGAAACAACAGATGGAAACTAATCAAGGAGAGAAGCAACCTGGAATTAAGGAGAAACTTCCAAACAGTGGGAACAATTAACCAGGGTTGCCTTCAGAAGTTGTGGGTGCTCCATCACTGGAGATTTTCAAAAAGAGACCGGACAGCCATTTGTCTGGAATTGTATAGAGTTTCCTGCCTGAGGAGGGGCTTAGACTAGAAGACCTTCAATGTCCCTTCCAACTCTGTTCTTCTGTAAAGAGGAATTTCCTGACAATGAGAAAAGAAAGCAGTGGAGTTGACCTCTCATTTTCCCTCTGACAACTATCCGCAAAAGATTATTGCAAGAATACATTGAGGAGGGAACACCTTCTGTGTTGTTTGAGGGGATGTGGAATAAAAAGAATAATCAGCCAATAATGAAGATGAACCCTAGATATAAGAATCTAGGACCTTTGTATTTGTACAATAGGAAATAGGCTCTTATTTTATATACCCTATGTAAATGACTTTGCTGCTGCTGCTGTTGCTGTCGTCACTTTTGCCTTTGAACTGCAACTCTCCAGCCATTTCCCTTTTTCATTAAGGTAGTAAAAGCACTTGTGCAGCATCATTTAGTTACTCTTATTTCACCCACCATAAACTGCATTTTCTGCTTCCAAGATTACAATAGTATTTTCCATTTTTTGAAGTGCTTAGTCTAATTTTTTTCTCTTTCAGTTTGCAATAAGCATGCTGTCCATAAATGCATGTTAAGTCTATTGCACAGTCCAGAATGTATCGAATAAGCAGCTGACTAAGCAACTGAAGCTAAGTTCCCACTTTTAATGATGCGGCAAATTTGACACCGGGTCTCAGTTCTGCTCTGACTGATGGGGAGCATAGTTCATAACCCCTACGGAAACATGAAATCCTCTGGCAGAAACTCTTGATCTTTGATGTGTTTACATGGATGGGGCCTAGTAATATCCTATTTATATCTATGGGTATAGCCCTTCATGTAAAGTTAAATGAAAGGAAAACAAATGAAAACAAAATTATAAAAGCAGGAAGTATAACTTTCACATATAGTTGCAGCCCATCATCATGGGGGAAAAAAGAATAAAATATTCAAAACACTTGCAATGTTCCATTTGCTCTCCAAATGCCAGGTATTGCAAAAATAATACAGAGCAGTATTTTTATTTCTAGCATTTTTGAATGAGGTAAATAGGAAGTGGTTTTCCAGTGATTAAAGGGAAAAAATTGTAAATCTCATTCATTTTCTGATAATTAGCTCCATTCTTCTGGTAGTAAAAAATCAAATAAATCTGTCAATCCCACTAATAAACACTGACAGATACAAATGTTACAGTAATGAAAAGCATCTAATATTGCGTTCAGAGATGCCCTCTGCTAGTTTATGACAAAAAGTCATTCTTTATTCCACCATGTTTTTCATTGCTGCTTATTTTTTTTTCTTACTTAGTTTACATTCTCTCCCAGGTTTAGAAATGTATATCAAAAGATCTAATTATGAAAAATGTAATTACCACATACCCAAAAAGATATTACTGTGATTAGAAAAAGAAGTTATAGAATTAATAATAATACACACCAATCTTGTCATTTTTATGTTATATGCTGTATGAATGTATAACCCACAAGATGAAATTGTTACTATAACTGTTATGATGATAAAAGACTCTAAACTATAGTTAATATGTATGATAACTCTGTGGTCCTGTTTGGTGTAATTTAACCATCTCAAATGGAAGAAGATATTTTGTAATTGTAAGTGATATGATTTCCTTAGAAAATGGCAACATCACAAAATAGTTTCCAATTGAAGTGTGAAAGAAGTAAAATCTCTGAGAATGATGTCATACCCACAAAGACTTCACAAGTGTGCAGATTTCCAAACTGGTACTAAGCATTCTAAGTTTGTTAAGAGATGCATACGACTACCTTTTCTTTAAAAAAAAATGGATATTCCCCCTTTTAAATGAAATAAAATCTTAAATTTTATTTGGTATCTAGTTACAAACAGCTTCACATGCTCAGTGAATCTGTAAAGAGGATTAAAAAGTCACATAGCCATTTGGGTGATTTTCTCCTTTTTTCCTGATGAATATTCAGTGGGCATTTGTGAAAAAGAGTTCTTAATAAATACAGTTATATTCATAAACAGATCCTACCTGGAAACAAATATTGATAATGAAGAAAAAATTGAAGACAGAAAGAGAATACACTAACTGTCAAATAGATTAGCAACCAACTATTGTATAGCTTTGCCATATTTCAGTAGCTAGGATGGTCAAGAAAATGCATTAGGCCTGAAATCTCCAAATAAGTAGCATGTGCTTTTTTCTCCCCTAGGTTGTACATGATGAAATAAATTGATGTACTGTTGCCCCAATCATTCTGGGAGTTTTTCAAAATTATGTACATACAGAAAAAATGCTAGTTTTTTTTTTTTTTGCAAAATGTAAAGAACAGACATTTTAGGATTAGTGTAGATTAATGCACATAATAACACTAAAATAAATTTAAAGCAGCCACTTGTACAGTTAACCAAATGTATTCCAGAAATAAATCAACTCTTAACATTTTTGTGCAAAGTGTGGTGTAGCAGTTAAAGTGCTGGACTAGGAGCAGGAAGACCCAAATTCTAATTCTCCCTTAGGGATGAAAACTGACTGGATGACCTAAGGCCAGTCATTGCTCAGCCATGATCAGCATGAGGTTCTGTGACAAGCTGGCTTGAAAAATAAAATCCCTTGAGACATTGGGCTTTGGTAATTTTGCTACATAAACAGAATTTAATGTAATGTAAAACAAGTGATTTCTTTGCTTAGCTGGAAGAATGGACATAAACTTAAGAAATCCAATATCTTAAGATTTTCTGTCCTGGAAACTCAGAATCATGTTAAAGTTTAATCAAGAAGGCTCTTTATTCCTAAATGTATAAATAGTCTAAGCTTTGAACCACTGGATTTAAATCATTTTCTTTTTTTTCTTTTTTCTTGTGTACAATCAGCTTGATTAAAGAGTTCATCTCCTCCACTCCTGTTTCTGTTTTGGTGCTGAAATCTTTGATATTTCCACAGAACTGGAGGGGGGAAAGTTATGTTCAAGGGATGATGAGAGATGCAGTAAATTTGATAGTTTTAGCCCTGAAGCACCTGGCTTGTGACATTTGCAAATATGAGTTAAGGGTTTGTAATTTTTTAAAAAATGATTTTTCATTAAGAATATCTCAGAGGATTGTACTTAAAAGTAACTCTGATTTCACAGTATATTTTACAGGCCATTCTGTTCTTACATATATTATAATTCTGGAGTTGATTTGCTCTTGTCTTCCCTTAAAATCTAAATTTCTTAAGAGTGGCTAAAAGAGTCGATATAATGCTGTGCAGTGCAGATCTGATTGTAATATAGCGAGAGAGAAACATTTATGGTCTAAGTGGAAATGATAGGCAAATGGAGTCAACTCACAAATCCCAGAAATTCTGGGCATTTGTCTCATTTTGAGCTGATGATGAATTCAGACACCACTTTCAAGCCTCTCTGTTTGAAGTCCTTTTTCCAGAAATGACATTTCTCACTTTTAAAATATGTTAAATGGGGATGGAAGATAAATTTAGCATAGCTAATGTTATAAACTGGGTGGGAAAAAAAAATCAGGTTGTGGTTTGGCAGTGCAGTGTTTGGATTTTAACTAAAGGAAATGGTTCACATAGCAGCAGCAGCAAAAAGAAGAAAAAGAAATAGAAAGAAAGGGAAACGAGGTTTTAAACTGCACGTGTAATCCTGTCTTCATAGATCAGTAAATCTTGGAATTATTTCAGTTACTCTATTAAGCAAGACATATCAATGTTAATCAGACTGATTTGTCAACATCTACCTACTGAGGTAGATAGTGCTCTATGGAAGGCCTAGGCATTCCAACATTTTTTGTATTCTGAATTGGCAGAGAACATTTAATAAGAAAATCGTCTTCTCCATTCATTTGGCCTCTGAGCTTAGACTGAATATGTAAAATAGCCAAGGACTATGTGTCTTTGTGTCTCTCTGTGTGTGTACATAGGTGTTTTAATTTTCTTATTTCTTTTGTGCTGTGCAATCACCTGGAAGACCCCACACAATTTTCTTGACAATGCTTTTTGAATTGGTTATGGTTGCTTCTTTCCTAGGGCTGAGAGAAAATGACTAGCTGAGAGCCACTCAGCTGGATCTGTGCCAAACGCGGAACTAAAACTCACATTCTCTAGCCTGGTACCTTAAACCACCATGCCAAGTTAGCATTTGTTTTTAACACAATAGCAGAGTTGCAAGAGACCCTATATATTTGTTAGTTTGATTTTCACTGGTATTTGGACTCATCTTATCCCTGATTCTTTCCATTCTTGGACAATACTACCAGCAGCTATCCATGATGTAATCAAAGCATGTGCAGGTTTTTAGAAAGAATAGAAAGATGATCAGGGATAAAATGAGTCCAAATGCCAGTGGAAATCAAACTAACAAATCTCTTTACTGAGCTGAAGAACATGTGGAATGTCAGAACAGATGAAGAAGTGGTGAATGGGAGTAAAGCAAGACTGAAAGCTTGGATAAGTGTTAAATGCACAGATTTTGTCTAGGGAGTCTACAAGTCTTGGTTCTACAGTAAGTAATTTATCTTCCCTCATTTTGTTTTGGTCAGAGCTGGGGAGAGTGCTATAAAATTAATTTGGCTAAATCAGGTTCAAACTGTATGTGATGTCCAGCTGCATAATGTCCAGGCAATTTTATTTTTCAATGCAAAACTGCAGAAGAGACTGTGCTTAACTCTCTGCTTTCCAGTTCATTTTGTGTTAAAAACAAGTTTGCTTGTCTTTGGGAATCCCCTATCTTTTACACTCAATATATGAAAACAGGAAAAAATGAATTTTAACTTCATAAATAATGTAAAGCAAAAAGATTAAACAGCGCTTCCTGCTTCTGTTGGTAGGTCCCAAGCTGCTTATTTCTTTTAAGTGCACTGAAGAGGGAATGGACAATTCCCAAACACAGAACAGCCTCTGGGTCCATACATCTAATCTATTATACTTACACTCTTTATTTAGAAACCATCTTTTGCACATGCCTGGTTGAACAGCTGGTTTAATAAGTTTAGTGATGATTAATCTGCACTGAGCACTTGCTTTAAAAGGATATGTCATTGCTATTAAAAGGATCTAATAAATGTTCATGCTGAACGCATAATACATTTCCTAGCATTAATCTATCTATATCTATATACTACTAAAACTCTTGTCAAGACCTTTACCTAGGTGAAATAATGCATCGTAAGAAAAGCAATTTTTGAATTAAGATTATGCTAATTTATGGCATGGGTCCAAAATCCACGGCCCATGACTTCAAGGGAATACAATTTGGGAAACGTGTGGTTGGTTCATCGCTACTGGCTGCTTCTGCATGCACATCATCTTCATTTTGGACATTCTATGACAGTTTCTCAACCAGTCTTGCAATTTTTTGCTTTCTCTTCCACTCAGAAGCAAGGAATTGACTCATAAGGTGACTCTTAAAGAAGCAACAACTGAAGAAAGGCTTGTATATTTTTATTGTTTTTGTGCCCTTTCTCTGACACAGAAGAAAACATATATGTATCTTTGTTCAGGAACTCATGGCACATACATAGTGCATCATCCTCTTATATTTCCTCAAAATGACCCTGTGAGATAGATTAGGCTGAAAGTCACCAAGCAAGTTGCTGTGATTTTAAATGGAGTAGAAAATGGATCTCTCTGGGATCAGCCAAATACATTAGCCACGTTGCCCATCCTGCTTCATTTTTCAACTGTTTCCTACTCTAAAATAAAATGTAGACCAGCTTCTCCTTTGGCCACTAGAGATCAGGTAGACCAATCCCACCCTAGCTCTCAAGAAGTTATGTGATCCAGTGCTGGGATTCAAAAGTTCCCACCAACAGTTCTGTGGACATGGCTTGGTGGGCATGGCTGCAGGGGTGGGATCGTGCAACTCGTACAATTCACACAACTTGTGCAACTCATGTGATTATGCACATGTGCCAAATGCATGCTTTGTGCACACGTTAAAACAGTAAACCTAAGCTACTGCACCTCTCAGCTGCTTAGCATAGCAATCCGCTCTGCCACGCCAAATAGCTGAGAGGTTAAAAAGGACCAGGGTCAGTCAGGTGGGCCCAATTGCAGAGCATTGGAGAGGCTTGGAGTGAACCGGTTCTCTGCCAGCTGATCTTTGGCACTACTGGTACACCAGAACCAGGCCAGACTGGTAGAATAACACCACTGATGTGATCCTATTTTTAAACTGTCTCTGACAACTTCCTACAATCCAATGGAAAAGCTAGCAGGGATTTTAAATAGTTTTGAGTTGAAAATTGTGGTAAAATAATCAAATAAAACAATTGAAATAAAACATGTTGAAAGAGATAATGTCATCTTTTAAAAATAGTTGGGTGCTGCAGTGAGGACGAGTAGGTGAAAAGGGGGAAGATTGCATATCTCCAGAGTCACAAGGAAAGATACAGATTGCTGAGACAAGAAAATAAAGAAGTGGAAAGGGGAGAGAAGAGTATGTGGCAAACACTAATTACTGCAAGCATTTCTCAATTTGACAATACCCACCTTTAACAACAAGACCTCAACACAAAAAAGTGAGGCAAAATGCACAACTGACATGATGTAATATTTCTGCTGATGTTGGTGCCATGGCCAAAGTTTGGCTTCATTATCCTGAGCTTCTATTACCTGAAGAAACTGCCAATTTCTGCTACTGAGAAAGATCAGGCTAGGCAATTTACAACTTCTACCTAATGAACTCCTCAATTTATATAGCAATGATGAACATACTGCAAATGAGTTCAAGAAGATTAATTTGCTTGTTCCAAATGACATTGTTTGATGTCAAATAAGTTATTCCAAACAGAAATGGATGGAATCCTTCTTGTTGAAGGCCAAATCCATTACTACATTGATCATTTAATGCCAGACCAGGAGAGGCAAGTCAAATTTATTCAAATATACTTCATAGATTGTCAAGAAAGCATGGAATTGAGAATCGGCATACTCCACAATGATGGAGATCAATGTGATATTGTTGAATTGCTAGAGAAACTAATATGTCACTGAAACCTATACATTACATCTCCTGAACTTGTAAAGAACAAATTTGAGACATGCCATTGTCATTATTCATGATTAGAGTATAGCATTTGAACACGAGAGAAGACTTAATGTACAAATTGCCAACAAAATTGTCATTATGCCAAACAACACCTAAACTGAACCAAATTATCACTGCAAATTATGTTGAAAGAATGAGGAATTGGTCTATTACAAATAATTTCAGAATTCCATCTCTCCTATGTTTTCATACATGCTATTCAATACATACTTTCCTCTTTGAAATGATAACTGGCATCATCAATTCCAAATAACGAACAACAAGAAACTAATGACAATGTGTCATTATGCCTATCAAATAATGACCATGATAATAACTTTCTAAGAGGGAGTCTATTCCAACAATACATGGTTGATATTGCTGCTAAGACTGAAAACAAAAGGTGAGTTACATCCACATGAATTAAACAATCTTGAGATCAACAACAAACAGAAGTCTGACTAATTCATTGAATAATGATTATTTTAGAAATATTAAAAGTGCAACATCCTCTCTTCAACATCTGCTAGCAGATGGAATGATAGAATGATGTCAAAATGCTTTAATGCATATATGGAAACATGGCAGTGATTCATTTTTCATTACAATGACACATAATCTAAACTGGCCAGAATTATGACAGCATCTTTTTTTGAATCAGGAGCCAAATGATTGGCTAAATATAATCAGATCTTTTTTTAACCTTTTTATATACAAGAGTATTTATCTTGTAGAGAAAGTTGTTCATGAAGTATTTCACTGGAATAAATTTTTTCTTTGGTAGGTGTATTGCTTATATGCTAAGTATACAATATCAAAAGAGGGACATGTGCTGTCTGCTATGGCTTATGTAATATCTATCTCTTTAATATACATGTATTATTACTGTAACCAACATTTTTCAACATTGTACAGTGTTTGTACAAAAATTGGAATCAAATCCTGAAACCAACAAACTAAGAAAAACTTGGTTCTGAATAAAGAAAGCACAATGTTCTAGGTTAGGGAAAGTTAAATGCAGATAACTGGAATATTAACTGAGAAGTCTATGTGTTTACTTATGGTATGGGATAGATTTTTTTTAAGCATCATTAGTAAGTCTCCAAACAGCTGTTGCCTTCCAGAATATCAACAGCAGAAGCTGTAATTAAGGCTGTCCACAAGGGAAAGGTGAAAAAGAGGAGGAGGTAGAATAGAGATACAATTATATACATTATTTTAAAACAATGTGCATGCTGATTCAACTGTACTCGGTGTGAGTCAGCCATTTTGTGTCACTAACAGTTTCCTTTTTATTTGCCTGAACTTCTAAGGTTGTTTTGGAGATGATGGATTAACTCGTGTGGTGTACAGTCTATGTATGAATATTTAAACAGAAGAAGATCTCATTGTATGTTGAGTAGGACCTACTCTTATAAGGGTTCATAGCACTGGTAGAAAACCTATGGCCCTCCAAACACTACTGACCTGTACAGCCCAGCCAAACATAGTCATTCATAAAGGATTTGGGGAGCTCCAAATGCTATTGGTTGTTCAATTTTGTGAAAAATTCCAGAGCCAAGATAAAATCTGGCAGCTTATTTCTACAGGAGGAACAATTTCCCTCAATCGAGGGAAGAGGCACATTTGGATTTTACCTACAGCAGCATAATTTACATATGATTTAACCATAGTTTGCCTTATGCAATTTATCTCAAGCAGTTAAATGCTGCTGTAATCTTTGGATCCCCATGACAGCAAATGGATGTTTTTCAATCAATTTTAAAATGTAGCATCTAGCAAGATGAAGACCAGACAAGCTTGGTTCTAGAACTATTCTTAACGCGATGATTTTTAGGGCTATTCATAATAAAATCAGGATTAAAGACATTTGGGGTATGTTAAATCTTCATATTAGATATAGTGTAAGAATAAAACCTCAATTTAAAGGGAATTAAACTTGTCAGGCAGGCCTAGATTTTCTCTATCCATTATAGCTAGATTCCTGTAAGTATGAGTTACTCAGTCACATTCATGACCTTTCAGGCTTTCACCAAGTATCATTAGGATGTTCATCCCTTAGCTGATAATGTGTGGATAATGGAAATCAAGGTCTCTTGTGATTCTACAAATTTTTTTCCTGTACACTAAAGATCGTAGATCTGGCTATCTGGAAGGATAGGGAGTGAACATGTTCTTTTCATTTTATTTAGGTATTTATTTATTCTTAATATTTACAGTGGAGGTATAGTAGTGGAAAAATAAGAATGTTACCCCTCAGATAAGTTTTACAAGTGAAAGGAGCCATGTACAAATATATTTATTCTCTCTTTCTCTCTCTCTCTCCCCCTCCCTCCCCTGCCCCCTGATAAACAAGGTTTATCAGGAAACGTAGAAAGTTGTGGGCAAAAGAAGGTGCTAGAGTTATTGACACTGAAACCTTCTTGAGGATCAGTTTTTCTGAATGGCTTTTTTCTTTAAACCATAAAGACGTCTTTACCCATATAAGGGCTTTATCATCTGAGATCTCAGTGACAGATATGTCTGGGGAAAAAATGTAAAGATTCATAAGAGAGGATGAAGATTTATTACACAAAACAAAGGGAGATCTACAAGTAGAGCTGAGACAAGGAGCAATGAAAGTAGAAAGCCCAATGGAACAAGGTTGACAACAAGAAAGACTATAAGATACACTATACTACTACACAGAGCGTAGTACAAAGCAACTTGAATTCACCTCATGGAGATAATGTGATTCTTGTAATTTAATTTAAGTTTGAAAAAAACTTTAATTTTATGTAGATGCTGCCCAATTCCAAACAACTCTAAAGTGATTCATCCAGGGAACAGTTTCTATCACCTTCAGCTGACAGGGCTGAGGACAAAGTTCCTTTCAGCTCACCCCTCTCTTTCTGCCCCTCCCTCCAAAAAAGCACTGGAGGCAGGGCAGTTTTGAAACACACTGCAGGCTTAAATGTACATTCAAGCCAACTACCCTGGAAGAGCTTCATTGCATGCTGATAGGCTCCATGCTAGTTGGCCTACTTATGCATTTTGAGATTACATGCAGCATGCACTGAAAAAGGAAAACTGGAAAACTAAGCATTGAATGTTTCAGGGAAAGTGACTATATAATGCTGATGTATACTTTTTTAAAATCACATTTCCCATTTTTACCATATATATATAGAGAGAGACGCTTTTTATTTGCACTGCTGCTGGTTCCATCTAAGAATGTTACATTTATTTTTTAAACATACTATTCAAACACAGCTAATTCAAATAAATCTGATATGGTCCCACTATGAATAAATGTTATACTTTCCAACAGATTGAGGTTTTTAAAGACAATGTTAAAGAGCATTTCTTTTAGAACTTCCTTGAGCTTAATGAATGGGGAAGAAGACAACTTTCATTTGTAAAGCTAATTTCCATCTTTAATATAAACGGGAAGAACTTGCAAGTAAGAAACAATTAGTGCATACTGGTATGCATCAAATATCATTTCTTCAAGTGTGAAAAGTCAAAGAGAGCATGGCCAAATAATTAAGTGACTAATAAAGGAAACAAGATGCTTAACTATTGATCTCAATGTTACACTGAAGAGATTCCTCTGAAATCTAATTTTCGTAGGCAATAGACTTTCATAGCAAGGTTGCTATATAAACTGAGATGTTTTTGGACAAGGCCAGGATACTTTTCTTCCTATTTTGGAGAGTCAGATCAGGAAAAGTAAGTTTGGCATTTTTTTCCCCTTCTCCACATGGCATGAGATCTCAAGACCCTCAAATTGCCAATTCTTGTTCTAAGAAAGGAGTGGAGCCATGTGGTGCTGTCAATCAGTTGCATCAGCCAGAGACCTCTTCCCTTTCTCAAGACATACATCAGATGTTTTTTTTTTAAAAAAGGTCTGTAGTCTAAAGGAATACTGTAGTATAAAGTCTGTGGCCAGTGGAATGAGCAATGAAGAGAGGCATTAAATAGGAAATATACACACCTGAAGTTGCTACACCCTTGCATAGTGGCTCAATCAGGGGTGGGTTTCTTCTGGTTCTGTCCACCTCTGTAGAACCGGTAGCTCTGAAGAGCAGCAGACATATGTCTGCTGATGTTTTTGCCCACCCGCCCACCTGGGCTCTTACCTGATCTTTATTTCCTGATTTTTTCAACTTCAGCTGCCGAATGAGGCACAGCTGCAGTTAAAAAACAAGAAAAGACGGCTGTTTCAAAGGCTGCTTCTTGGCACGCAGCGTGCTAATGACATGCTCATGACGATTTATAATGATTTACAGGCACGCTACTCACAGCGGGTAGGGAAGCTCATAAATCCCAAACCGGTAGTTAACCCTTTCGTATCCCACCCCCGGGCTCAACCCTTGAAATGAAAATGCAGAACCAGACCTTATTGTCAGACTTTTCCTCAAGAAGCTGGGTAGAAAAAAATTACAGCACATGGGAAGCTCAGAACTTTGATAAATAATTTATTGTGGAAAAGAAGCCATTATGAAAGAATTATTGTCACCACTGATTTTTAAATGCAAGTTCTCTTTATAAAAATTGATATTCAGACTTATTTCATTTTTTTCCTCAATCCACTCTATAAAAAGGACTAGAAATGATTTTACTTTGGGCATGATCAGTCTGCTTCTTGATTTGATAATGGCCTAAAATAGTATCATGCACTTTATTTTTGATCGTGGAAGAAAAGGCTTTTGCTTTCCCCTTCAATGGTTTTCCTCCTTGCTCACTCATCTCTGGAAGAACCTGGTTGTTATCTCTTTAATCCGTTGAGGATGCTGGCCCAACAAGAATTTGATTCTTTCATTGATTCTGTTTTTGGGTCTATTGAAGTTGTAGACTACAGTCTCTATCTTCTGCTTAAGAAAACTCTGTAGCAACAGGAATAATACTTCCAACCTCCTTTTCTAAAACATCAGAGTACAGAGAATCCTCGATTTACAACACAATCGATCCCAAAATTTCTGTTGTTAAGTGAGACATTTGTTACATGAGTTTTGCTCCATTTTATGACCTATCTTGTCATAGTTGTTAAGGGGGTCATTACAGCTATAAAGTTAGTAATATGTGTGTTAAGTGAATCTGATTTCCCCAGATTTTGCTGGTCAGTGAGTCACAAAAGGGGAGTCACATGGCCATGGGTCATTGCAACCGTCATAAATATGAGTCACTTGCCAAGTGTCTGGATTTTGATCATGTGACCATGGGAATGCCACAACTGTCAGGTGAAAAATGGTCATAAGTCACTTTTTTCAATAGAATAGAATAGAATAGAATAGAATAGAATAGAATAGAATAGAATACTTTATTGGCCAAGTGTGATTGGACACACAAGGAATTTGTCTTGGTGTAAATACTCTCAGTATACATAAAAGGAAAGATACATTCGTTAAGAATCAAGAATCATAACGTACAACACTTAATGATAGTCGTAGGGTACAATCAAATATCAAATCATACTAGGAAACAGTCAATATAAATTGTAAGGATACAAGCGACAAAGTTACAGTCCTACAATCACAAATGGGAGGGGATGGGTGATAAGGAGTGATGAGAAGATTAACAGTTATAGTAGTGCACATTTTGTAAATAGTTGAACAGTGTTGTGGGAATTATTTGTTTAGCAGATTGATGGCTTTCGGGAAAAAAGTGTTCTTGCGTCTAGTTGTTCTGGTGTGCAGTGCTCTATAGTGTCGTTTTGAGGGAAGGAGTTGTAATTTAGAACAGTCACTAAATGAACTGTTGTAGGTTGAGGAGTACCTGTATTTAGTAATAAAACAGGAAACATTCTTTGGATTCATAGATCATGGTTCAGGAAGATGAGAGGTATTGTTTAGTTTTTGCAATAAAGAGCTTCGCATTTAGGAAATAAAAAATGTTTTCTTGGTCCCAGTGAATATGTGGGTTGTAGATAGATGTGCATCCATACTATCCCTAGTATTATCAGAAATATAGAGAAGTAAAATAGAATTGCAAGGTTTCCTGAACGACTAAATTTAGAAAGAGATTTTTGTTTTCAAACTGAATCAGAAGGCAGGAGGTCTGCCATTGATGGTTTCTACTCTCATCAGTAGGTCTGTTGTCGGAGTGCACAAGATATATTCTGATGGTTTTCTGCAGCTAGCAATGGTGCTCTGCTGGTTTTCAGCTGCATTGGCTTGATATCTGAATACTCTGCTGAGAAGATAAAGGGAGAAGGGAGAAGAGGTATAGGGTTTCTTAGTTTGTCAAGTCTTCAATTTATAATCACACAGCAGCAGATTAAGGCTTCCAAGGTCTTTGGGATGTATTGGCAAATAAGCACACACCATATCTTATTAGATACGCCCTGTTTAAATTGGTTGGTGAAAATCAATTCATTCCAGCTGACATATTGAGCAAAAAGCTAAAAGTTAGCTATATGTTTAGCCTCTGCACTTATCTTGTTGCAATCAGTGGGGTTCATGCTTTGCTCTTCCCTGTCTAGCAGGACCAGTAAAGGCAGCCTTAGTCTTATAAAAACAGTCTTACAAAGTCAGCATTATGGTTTAGAGGTGGCTTGTGGTTTCCTGGATTGTCCACTTGCAGTTGGCCCAGGCAAGAGATCCAGAATTCATCCTTTTTGGGGAGCCATCCATGGAAAATTCTCAATGAGATATAAAAAATCACATGGAATGATAAAACCCTTTAATCTCTCTGAAGTTAGATTATACTTAACTGACAAACTGGAAAGCAAAGCAACCTACATGTAGTGATTACAGCAACTGAAGCAGGACTATCTGTCATGTCTGGGTAAAATGGTAAATCTGGGCAGCATCATATTCTGTAGCATGACAATGGTGATCTGTTGAAGAACCAATAGCCATGGCAGGAGGATCATTCACTATGATCTGAATCTAGAAGCTTGAAGTAACATAATTCTTGTGTAGTGGGAGTTATGAATTGCTGGAATTCAGACTTCTTAGCAGGTTGGGTTGAAACTAATTAAACATGCAATTTCTGATAATCAGTCCAAAGTGAAAGTCTTTATGAAATAATTCCTGCAGCTGCTAGGCATTGAATATGTGCTCTATTTATCACAATAAATGTTATAATTTCTTGCATTTGTTATCCCTTGTCTCTACTCTATAAAAAGAGCTGGAAGTGATTTACTCTTGGACAGAAGAAATTCAGTCTGTGCCTGCTTTTGATGGCTATTGTTTTGTGTTGTTTACTTTTGACCATGTAAGAACTAATTTGCACATGTATTTTTATTTTAAAAAATTCTTTTTAAAAGCTACTACTATATAATGATAAATCAATATTAATTTAATTTTCAGGGTTTATTTACAACCAAACATAACTGACATTATAAGCTGCTGTTGGATTCCAAATCACTGAATTAACATTGTCCATAAAATTAATAAATATCTTAAATACCTTCAAGGCAATGTCTAATATAATTGTATGTACAGTATATTGAGTTATGATATGTGATAGATCTATAATTTAGACCATTTTAGGAAAATCTTAATTAAATAATTAGATATCACCCATCTCATCATTTCTCTCATTCATCTGCATATGATCATTTAAGATTAAATTATGTACTCAATGCTTCTGATCCAAATTAAGTGGTATTTCCACTTATGCTTAAACATTATAAAGGCTATCCATGCCTTCAAACCCTAGTCATTCTCTTATTCTTGATTGAGATAACAAGTTTTCTTCATGAGTAAGTCTCTTTTTACATCCCAATCATGGAAGGAGCTGATGGATGTGTAGCGGTCAGACTGTGGTCAGATTCTTATTGCCCTTCTACCGAATGAATGAAGTAGACAAGAAGGCTTAGAATGGTTCCCATCTTATTGGAAAATGTCATTGCATACTAGAAAGAACAGAACTTGGTGATCTGAAGATTAAATGTCAAGCTGACTGGGCAGAAAAGTTCATCCAGATGCAGTTGTAGGGTCATATAAGCAATCAACAGAGTCACCTAATACACTATTATTTTTCAGGCATTCTTGTTTCAATTAAAGAATTTGACCTTTAGAAGAACTCTGTTTCAAAATAGGCAATTTAACAAACTTCCTTGCCTTTGCTTCTTTATCACTTATGCTGTTTGGATCTATAGAAGCTTGTATTTGTGCTGTGCGTGCACTATTGTCTGAGACATTTGCTTTTTGACCTGAAGCACAATTTGTCATTTGCAGCTGCTCTCCAAAAAAACTAACACTGCATAATTAACAATCCAGCATCCGTTTAATGATTGAAGTGTAAACTAACTGGGAACTGTGAGCTTTCACTTTCTGATAGGTTTGTGGCTGCTCTTAAACTCAATCTTACTGTCTTTCTGGCCAGTCTAGCTGAATGAAAACTGATTAAAGTCCCTGTTATCTCTGGCCACTAATATGAAAATTACTTTGAATACTCAAATAATCAGATATTATTAAAGTTTCAACCATGATTTCTGTTGCCCTTAAATTCAATACTAGTCTCATACTTCATATTGACATGGTAATTTTATTTGCCTTTATCGATCTCATAACTGTCTCTAGGTATTTATTCAGTCTTCCACATCCTTTCTGAATACCTGTACACATGACAACATTTTAGCCCGTACTCCAGATGATTTCTTGAAAGGTTGCCATGTAGCCATTTAAGAGGAAAATGGACAAGTTAGAACACCAATCTAACCTCAGCACCAATGCTATGGAATAGAATAAGAGGTTCCCACCAATATTTTAATGTAAAAAAGAATCAAGTCATTAAAAAACTGCTTTTCAGAAGTTCACAATTATGCCCCAGAAAATCAGAAAAATACAGTATTAGAAGCTGGATAGTGGTCTAGAAAAACTGAATTGTTTGTTCATTCCTTAGCAAAAATTAGCTTTGACCTATAAATCAAGTTGAAATCTTGATTACAATTTATCTAGATAATAACCATTATCCATGTTCAACTTGAGCAGATAAATTATGATTTATTCTAGAATTTGGAATAAATTGGGCACATTTGATATTAGAGGATGATATCCTTAGTCAAAGAGTCTAATTTGTAGATTCTTATTCAACAAAAATCTAGATGTTACTTCCTTTACATGAGGATGAAAATGTTATTCTTTAGATACAAGTATTAATCATTTTTGATGTCCAGATGGTCATCCCAATTCTAAGCATTTTTAATAACAAAACGGATAATGGATAAAAGATAGCAGTGGGCCTCAAGTTGAAATCTATTTCAAATAATCTGACTAGCTAGCTGCATCCATCTCTGATTCTATTAAGATAATGACATTTGAGCAGGAATGTATGCAGGCAATTTTTTATCACAACGTTATACAACTTGGTCACCCTGAGTCTTTAAGATATCAGTTTTTTCCACAAGTCAGAAATGATCCATTGGAAAATATTATGAAGATGCAATACCGTTGGCAAAGTAAAATATATTTGTCATCATTACTCTCACACAATGAATATAAGAGGATTTTTGTTTTGCTTGTATTCCTTATCTACACAAAATACCAAAGTTTATTATAGTTCCACAATTGAGATGAGGAGATTTAGTAGTGGTGTCACAAATTATTTCCCAGTAATAAGTGACAAACCATCAAAAATGTAAAATTGGTATAAGAACCAAGGGTACTAAAGGTCAGGTTTGATCAGATAAAATCCCCAAAATGATATAACTACTTCTATCTCACCTACATTCATGGTTTGAAATAGATTGGACAATTTCCAGTTCATCTGCGAGGCTTCAGCTCCAAGAGCTATAGACCAAGCAGATTTGGACCCCTTTCAATCAGAAAGAAACTTTGGAGAAAGATTAAAAATTGCAATGATGAGTCTACTAGATGATCTTTGACAGAATCTGGCAGAAGTCCTCATAGTCTTTGCACATCTCTTAGTGATGTTCAGTACCATCAGTAACAGTATCCTTGTAGACCACATGTGAGGGTTAGGAGTATCAGCATTGTTCTGCATTAGTTCTTCTCTTTCCTGAATGCTGATTTCAGGTCCAGTGGGGACAAAATACGTAGTGTTCCTTTTTAATGAGAGTTCTCTCACATTGTTCTTTAACATTATATAAAATGGCTTCAAGAGGTTACCCATTAGTTCAAAGTGAGATGTTAGTAACAAGCTGGTGATATGCAATTTTACATCTATACCTATATATATGGCAGACACCTTCATCCAGATTGTGGGAACTAGATGGGATTAAACAAGTTTATATTAAACTTGACAGTCCTTTATTTTAAAACAGGAGTGTCAAACTTGCGTCATCACATTATCATCACATGACAAATCACAACGTTCCCCCTTCACTAAAATGGAGGTGGGCATGGCCAGCGCATGATGCATCCAGCATGCAGGCTGTGAGTTTGACAACCCTCATTTAGAAAGACAATTAAAACATGGTTTACTAAGCTTTTTGTCCATGATCATAATTATTAGAACAATTGCTGGTAAGGACTGTGAAATTTGATATTTTTTTTTTCCATTGTGTTTACTGTTTTAGCAGAAAGGACTGGGATATAGTGAAGTATAAAAATAGTAAAATTGAAATTTTGACCCAGTATTGATAGCTGAGATGAAATGTGCCAAGATCACTAGAACTGAAATGTTATTGATTTTGAGGCCACATCTGTAAACCTGGGAGGAAAAGTTGTTCAGTATCCAAATCGATGTTGCCCTTGTTAGTGCAATAAATATTTCTTTATCCAACCAAGTTATGCTTGGCAGATTGGTAGCCCTCTTTTCTTCCCCTCTACTCCAAAAATATTATTGTCACCTTTCAACCATCTAAATTGCCATTCATTCTTCAATGACATCTTAAGTGTTTAAGGTGTAACTGATAAGCTAGACATGGAGATAAAATAACTGTTAGAGATTCGATTTGCACTTTGTCTATCTTCTATTACCATAGCATCTTCTTGTCTTTATTTCTCCTTTTGTTTCTACTCCCTCATCATTTCATTATTTCCACTGTATGATAAAGATCCCAATAGGCATGAAGAGTACTTTTGTATTCTTCTACAGAAATAAAAACATTTGGGGTTCATATTTAGAAATTTTTTTGCCCTCAATCAATACTGAAAAATCATCCTGTTATACTTGTCAGAGGTAGTTAAATATCTTATGGGGGAAAAGAGCTAAAAACAACTGTATTTCTTTAGGGGGAAAGGCTGCCTATTGCAACCATGCAGAAGGGTAAATTTCCCTAGGCAGAAGAAACATAAATAGCTTCAGACCAAAAATACATGTCACATACAAAAACTCTAAGGCTTCTTTACCATCTCCTAGTTCCATACAATGAACTCACAGCTGTTTCCCATACTGCTAGAAAGCCAGCACAATCCTTAGAGATTTGCATGGAAGCCAGCTTGGGATGCTTTCACTTGAGAGAACAACTCATCATCACTGTCAAGTGAGCAACATAACCCGAAGTTTACCATTTTGCAAAGCTTTCAAATCTAGCTTTCTGAAGTTCAGGTCTTTAAGGTATCTGAACAATATCCAAAATGCAAGAAATCGAGCAAATGTGCCCTGCTAGATACTCTGTATATTTTTACTGCATAAAGAGTTCAGATATCAAATCTGTTTCAAAACATGTAAGGTCAATTGAATAGATGGAAAAATGTACAACCAAATTTGCCCATGGCTCTGGTGTTACACTTACTAGTAACAAGATTTTAAGTTGAGTATAATATTGGGTGTTGCATGCACAGGATAGGGATGTTGTATAATTGAATTGATAACCAGGAGTTTTTGGAAGAAATGTTTGAAAAAAGTCATTATCTTCCAAGAAATTTGTTTCTTTTAGGCCCACAGAGATCCAGGTATCAGCCCAAATAGCCTTTGTTGTGACCTGTCCTTGGTGTAATCACTTTTCACTTTCTTTTAAAGACATGGTTAGTTGAAGGCTTAATTAATATCAAGCTTGTTGCATATCCAGGACATAACTGTGGTTTCTCTTGGGAGAGTTTGGATTTTTTTTAATAGCACTGTTTCCTTTATTGTTACATACAGTTTTGGAACTTCTTTCTAATTAAAGTCGTAAGATTTATTCTGGATAGAATTAAATTTTAGGATTTAAAAAAATCCTATTCATGAACCTTAATCAATTTTTTCACCCCAAAAAAGACTTTTAATAATGAGAAAGTCCAAACTTAACATAAGAAATACTAAAGATACTTGATTGTGATCTTGTTAACAAATATCAAACTATAAAAAAGGTTTTAGCTATTTTTGGGGCGAGGGACGTCCACAAGGGCAGTAAGTCCTAATAAAATCAGGAGATTAAAAATTCGGCAGACAAAGAATTTGCTAACATGACAAATACCTTGTTCCTTACGTTAGGCATCATAGGCCATTGTTTGCTAATTCTGCATGCAGTTTGCCACTGACATGCAAGCCTCTATCATTACACACAGATTCTCTTTCCCCTCAATTAAAGAAACCTCAAGAATGGAGGGTGGGAGGAATTTGATGGTTCTACTTGGAACTTTACGTTGCTTATCTCTCTGTCTTAATCCGCCCCAATTAATATATATATTAAAGTTCATCTGATGTATTGTTCTAAAGTCAGTGTATCATCAAAATGAAGTAAAAATGAAGTTATGTGAAATAATCTATCAGCTAAAAAAATGACACAGACAAGAATGGTTCAAAGGCCTTGTATAGAGAAATGGCTGCCTTCTTTTCGAATTTTCTTTTTCGCTGGAGATTCTCAAAATGAGTTGACGACAGAAATAGGGGACCCCAACAGTTTCTGCTTCTCAGACTCTCATTTTTCAAGATTTAAATTCAGTTTCTGATTTTTAGAGACTTGAGATAGGGTTTTTTTAAAAGTATATTGTTTTGCATTTAATCCATTTGGAATTTAATGCACTTTGAGAACTTTTCATAACATTTAGAATAATAACAACATTTAACTTAATAATAAATTACAAAATATTGGAACTTGCAGATTAAAGTTGAATGCTTATGGAAAAGGAAATCCATTATTATACCAATTGTGATTGGATCCCTCAAAATGATATCTAAAGGACTTTCTCAATATCTAAAGATATCAAATTATCAGATCTAAAACTCCCAATTTAAAGAACACATCATATCCTGCTTGGAACTGCATATACTTTTAGATGCTATTTTAATAATTCTTAGGTCCTTGATTTAAACTTAAATCATGAAGTCTTAAGACTGTGAAACTAACTGTAGTGTATCCTCACATAATTTGGAACAGCTGACATCTTGTGATGATACCTTTAATACTATCAAAGATCTACCTATACTTGGGAAGGATTTGATTAGTGGACAAAAATGCCAGATCTAATATAAACATATGTCTGACTACATAACCAACCATAACTAATTAATTTTATATGCCACTCAACTTCCAGCACCATTGACATGAAGATTGAATGGTAAAGGATATCTAAGTTCTGTTTCACATAGATTCAGAAGTAGAAAAATTAATGGAATTTACATTAAAATAAAATACAAATATTGATTTATACATTATACTGTATAATGGAGACAAACATAAGTTCCCTGGTGGCACAGTGGTTAGAATGTATTCTGCAGTATTGCATGCTAAACCTGCTCACACTGCCAGGAGTTCAATTCCTTCAAACCTGAGTGGGTCAAGGTTGACTCAGCCTTCCATCCTTCTGAGGTCAGTAAAATGACTCAGGTTATTGGGGGCAATATGCTGACTTTATAAATTGCTTAGAGAGGGCTGTAAAGCACTATGAAACAATATATGTCTAGTGTTATTGCTATTGCTATCACGGGAACAATATTATTATCTAAGATCACCAACTAAGTGAAAGAAAAGTCTAGAATGAAGAAATGAGTCTCTTATTAGAGGTTTCTTTTTCTTTTATTTATTTGTACCACTGTAGTATATCTTTGAAGATCTTGAAATTCTGTCAAAAGAGCAAAATTAAGCATAGCCTAAGGAAAAAAGTTTGATTAAAGTACTTAAAAGTATTCATAAAGGCACTGAGGATTATGCTAATATTAGAAGCATATCACAGATTGTCCTTCCTGTGCAAATAAATCAGCTGGATTATATCTTGAATAAATAAAAAAGACTTTAAAGATTTCTTTACTATTTAGTTCTTTAGAGGAAATAAAAAAAATCTTCTAAGGGGAATCAAAGATAAAGGTTAAAAGGAATCTCTCTCTCTCTCTCTCTCTCTCTCTCTCTCTCTCCCCCTGTGTGTGTGTGTTTGTGTGCATATGGGAAGTAGAGAGAGGGAGGGAGAAAAATAGAGAAAAATGTTTTTTAAAAAATCAAAACAGCTAAATTACTCAGAACAAATTTAATTCCAGCAAAGATTTGTCTCAGAAATATTAGGATTATTCATTGCAAGGAATTGAACAAATAAGAACACTTGTCACATTTACTTTCCAAAATGTGTCACTTCTCTTACGTGTGTCAGTTGGTTAACAGCCAGTAAACCCAATTTGCCCACCTCTCACATTCTTAGTTTTAAGTGATGGACTCCCACAAGTTACTCACATTGAATATTATTACTTCATAAAACCACTCAAACAGAAATTTTCACTTTTTTTTTTTGAAAAAAAAAAAGATGGCCTTGATTAAAACTTTTAATTGTTGGCAAAGGAAATTTATTTTACTGTAAAAGTTCCTTGAACATTTATATTGTTTGTTTGTGTTTTGTTTTTGTTTTCATAAGTATTCTGTTGCAGCATCTGTTTCCTCAAAATATTCCTGAGGCAAATATAATGGTGCCTGTGGGTTTATTTTAAGGTTAGGTTGTTGACTGACTGCTGTGGTCTTTCTAGATGTCTCTTTCTCAAGATTGAATTTTGCAAATTTTCCTTTCTGATAAAAATAGATATATTATACCTTCCCAAAACATGCCTCATAACAGCACAAGGTTTATTTGTCATTTTTAATAGGAGTGTGGGAGGCTTTCCCTATTTAGAATGGTTCAATATTTCAAACATTTCCATTGTTATTATTTTTAATTGTTGGATATCTATAGTAAGAAAATCATATTCTTTTATCTTCTTTTTAAAAATACATGAATAGAATATCTACTGCTGATTCTTTTTAAAGTTATCTAAATAAATTCTTAACTGGTTAGTTGGTGACCAGAATTCACTTGAATATTTTATTGTGTATTTTATTGTGTATGAATGTATTATTCATAAAAGTAAAATTCAGCTTTTCTGTCAGCAATCTTATATTTCTACACAACAACCCTGTGAGGCAGTGACTGCATCCAGTGAACTTCTATAGATGAAGGTAAACTTAAACCATGATCTTCCAAATTCTAACCAAATATCTTAACTATCACATCAACCTGGGTTTTCCATTTAAAACAGAATTCTTCATGATATTGCATTGAATAAAAGAATGATGGCAAAATAGGCCATCTTTCAATTTCTTTCTTCTAGAGAAAATAATTTTAGGAGCAATGTATCAATCAAAACTTGCAATGTTCTAAAATATAATGTTCAATCAACTTGTCTGATTAATGGAGATACCAAAATAGAGAGTAGGGACTTCTTCAAAATTTGTTCTGGTCACATTAATTGAATTTATTTGTTTGTATGAAAGAAAAATCTTATTGCACAAGCTAAAATGAGTTTAATATTATAACTTTTTACTCCTTTTTTCTTCTTGCCATTAAATCTAAACCAACCAGTCAACTAGAAATGATGCATAGAAATTGTGATATTATGTGACTACATAATAGGAGTCTTGTTTAGGGGATTATTTAGACTGAATTTGCCAATGTATATGTTGATTTACTACTTTTTTCTTAATATTAAGAAACCAACTTAAATATTAATAGCTTAATTATATTCTTGTTAAGGCATTCAGTCACTTCTGATTCTTAATAATACAATGAATGTCATTTCACCAGGATTACAGTATTTGCCAGTAGCTGCTTCTGTGAATTATTCTAGGTTTATGATTGTGTTACCAGTGATAGTCTCAGGATTGTCTTCTATCAGCTTCTTTGAATGGCTGTGGATCAGTATTTCTCAACCTTAGCCATTTTAAGATATGTGGACTCCCAGAATTCATTACTCAGTCATGTTGATTTGAAATCCATGTGTCCTAAAGTTGTTGAGAAACACTCCAAGTAACAGAGTCTTTTCAATTTCCTGTTACCTTTACATTATGTGTCCAAAATGTTTAAGCTTTGACTTTATTATTACTGCTTCCTGTTAGCAGTCTGTAATACACACACACACACACACACACACACACACACACACACACACACACACAATTCTGAATGGGAGAAAAGTCTGGGGTAGGAATGGAAATGTTTGCAAATAAATAAATAATAGAAACAAGAAAGGCCAGTTGCCCTTGGAAAAAGCACCTTAGAGACAACAGTGACCTGTATGATTGACAATCTCCATAGACACTGAGTACAGCATGCTAGCAAGATGGCATTTTCTTTTTATTTCATAAAATGAGAGATCTCTAATCTCTCTTTGTCTCTTATCTGAGACAAAGATGTGCTTGTCTTGTTTGGAAAAAAAAGGAAAATCCTGCCCTCTCCCCCATTTATTGAGTTAAATAACAAACAAAAATGTGATCAGGACTAATAAAAACAGATATTGCTATTCAGCAGGTTCCTGAGAAATCTGTAAATGTAAAATGTTTAATAAGAACAGAGAAATAGGTGGAAAAGTCATCTGAAGGGTAAATACTGTATTGGTACAAATATGGCGGCTAGTATTTGTCCTTTTGGGAAAAGGAATGTTTATAAAAAGGAGTTAAATAGCTGTATTTAAAAATGTGCTTCTGTCATGGTTGGATGAAGTTGATGGGATCCTCAAAAAGAAGGAGCTAAGAAGTTAAAAGTATGAAAGGCAATATATTGTATTAAGTCATATGTGGATATTGTAGATATAATAAGTTAAATGATGATGATAAATAAATGATATTGATGTAAACTATAGGTAGCAATATTTTTCTCCCCCAATAAAATTCTTACTCAATGCTTAACTTTATTGAGCTTACTATTTCTTACTCATTTTTGCAATTTGTGACATTTGGGTACAAATGTACAAGAAAGGTAGGTGTAGTTCTCCTCTCCCCTCCCCTCCCATCCTAAAGATTTGATTTTTAAGGAGTGTTTTTCTCAATAAAGCCTGTTGATATTGGTTGATCTCATATGCCCTTGGACTTATTTTTTAATTATAAATATTATGGCCTAACTGACTGTAACAATATTGATTTTGAGTCTAGCAATTACTTTGGTGGGCACTTATTTAAACAAGAAATTAGTAAAACATTACCCTTCAAGTCAAAGTTGTCAGCGATGACTGGCTACAGCTAAAGAACAAAAATATTTAATCTATGTACTTTAATAAATAACAAAATTATTTGCAATTTGGAATTATTGACACCATGGTTTTTTTACCCTTTTGGCTATTGTGTATCTGTTTGTTTTCTACATTAATTGTGTAAAATGTATTTTGATAGTTTTTGTAAACTGAAAGAAGGTTTTATATGACTGATAAATTGTCTACCTTGATGGCTTTGAAAAGAGGTTGGATTATGCTACTAAAGTTCCCCAGCTTCATTTCCATTAATCAGGCTGATGATGTTATCCAGTCATTTCTGAGTCTTGGTGGTCCTATGGGCCAGGTCTGTCCACATTTTCCAATCTTGCACTTCTTCTTTGAATTATTCTATGCTTGGTCTGGTGTCAGTGTTGATGGTGTCCAGCGATTGTGTTATTTGGTGGTTTCCTTTTACTGATAACTTTTCCAAACATCCCTTTAAACATAAAGACTGGCATTAGGAAGACAATCCAAGTCTTATCTGGTATCCTGCTAATGTTTATAATAAAAATGCATTATGGCAACAAGAGAACCAGTCTGGTATAGTTGTTAAGGCATCAGGCTAAAAACTGGAAACCATAAATTCTAGTCCCACGTGAAGTCAGCTGGGTGGCCTTGAATCAGCCACTCAATCTCAGCCTTAGGAAGGCAGCATTGGCAAGCCACTTCTGAAAAAAACAGTCAACATAAGAATTGTCAGGAGTCAATACTGACTCAAGGACACAAAATAAAATAATGGCAACAAGGGAGTGCAGGGGAGATTAGAACATCAGAGGTGCATTTAACACAGGAAAAGCTACATTTGGTTTCAGGTATGTTTTTTCTTTTTCTTTTTTTAAGGATTTGATGGATATAAACTCTTTAAAAAATAAACAGATTCTTTATTGTCTGTACTGGTATTTGAGCTAACCTTTGAATTACCATCAAAAGCTTTTCATTTGGATTAAGGTGGGTCTGAAAGAAGCAATATTGTGGTTAGAAGAAAAAACTGGGGAACCATCTAACATTCCAAAATATGAATTAAACCAGGGATGGCTACTTTAGTTAAACTAGTTGTCTGACATGTTTATTTATTTATTATTATTATTTGCAATATATGTCTAGTTGTTTACTGATCCCACAAAGGAAAGGGCCAGTCTTGGCTGTGCTTCTCTCAATGGTTTATTCATGCTGTAGACTATTATGAAAATAGGCTGTCTAAGAAATAAAATATATACTGAAGTAAAAATGCAACTACTTGCTTTGAATGTTTTATTTCACTGCTCTACCATATTCTTTCTTTCTCCTCAACTACCTGGCACGGCACATCATGTTAATTAGAAACTCTTTACTACTTTATTTGTTGCATTTTTCTGTGGAATGCAGTTCTCAGTGTCACATTCTTTTACCATTATATCCTTTCCTTTATTTATTACTAATTCACTCACATACACAAAGCAGAGATGTCTAATTATTTGCTCAGATTTAGGCAATACAAACACGGAAGCTTAATGGCAAAGTTCTTAAACTCAGATTTATACCATTCAAAATAGCTTTGGAGTTTAATAAGTCTTCTTACAAGTATTATGCATAGCATCTTTAATTTGTTTCTACTTCCTTTTGCTAACTTCTTTGTGAATGCCAGCTGGCCTAATTTATTAGCTGTTGTACAACTTGTAATTTGGACTGCTTCCAGAAACACTGATGAATAGGAAAGAAAAAATAACAGCGTCACCTGAATTAACAGAGCACAGTTTAAAAAGCAAAGTTTTCATCCTATTTGAACAAAGGAGATGGCCTGCTTTGGTCTTGCCCTTTCTGTTCAGAGGCATCTAATAATGGAGACCTATGTAAACATTTGTTGAATTTATTTGTTAGAACATAGAATAATAGAGTTGGAAGGGACCTCAGAAGTTTTCTAGTCTAACCTCTGCTTCAGTAGGAGGCCCTATACCATTTCAGACCAAGGGTTGTCCTGTTTTTGAAAGCCTCCACGTTGGAGCACCCACAACTTATCAATTTAGAGAGGTGTTCTTTCCAGCATGACTGAGTATATGTATGTATGCTTTTATGGTACATGGGTACATGTCTTCAAGTCATTCTTGACTCCTAGTGACTGTTTGGACAAGTTCCTGTAATTTTCTTAGTAAGATTCCAGAAATGGTTTGCCATTGTTTGTTTCCTAGATCTGTGACTGTATGACTAGCCAAAGTCACCCAGCTAGCTTCATACCTAAGATGGAACTAGAACTCACAGTCTCCCAGTTTCTACTCTGGTGCCTTAACTGTTTGTGATGACCCAGGGTGGGATACAAAACAAACACAGTCACAGAAAACAGGCGAAGCCCCTTTTATTCCTTCACTTTGCTTCCAAGCTCCGAATATTCTTGACGGAAGCCAAAAAACTCCCACACAGTTACAAGAAAAAGGGAAAAAGCAACACAAACCAGGCAAGATACGGGCTGGAGGATGTCCACAGATAACACACACTGAGAAGGATGCCAAATTCAGAGCGGAATCATAAACTAGAGATATTTCCATCCGTTCACCCGTACACAGGTCTATAATCTTATTCAGTTGTCACAGCTGCAGCCATGAAAAGGATCAAGGCCCTCTCCTTCAGAGTAGATCACATCTCTCCCTTATCCTCTTCTCCCTGTGTGCCCTAGGATGGATAGGGGATGGGCCTGGGTCCTCCTCTGACTGCTCAGCCAGCCTCTGCCTTTCTCCAGCCTCCTCCACAACCTCCGGAGCCACACTTCCACTCCCAGTCGGCTGTTCCTTCTCTCCCTCAGAGTCAGTCTCCACCAGGGGCATGACACTGTTACACAAAACTGATACTCAGGATGGGGTTACAAATCTTCCACAGCTAACTTTCAGTGGAAGTGAGAATGTATGAAAGGCAGGGCATCCAGATATCAGAGAGATCATATTCTATATGGTGGGCACAGTAACAGTGAAGGTATGGGTCCTATACTGCAAGATACAAGGATGCAAATATGTCTTCATTCAGATCTGACTCACACCAAATAATTCTTTTGCCATCAATAAACATTTCGGGGATATCACCCCACTACAAACAGCATCCATTCATTCTTGAGGAAGGAGTAGAATTGGGAGGCAGAAGAAATAAATCCCCTTATTCTCAAACAAATAATGAGGGCTAATATATTTTTGGGGGTGGGAGAAGGTTAAATCTTATATTTCTTGTAAGAAAATATAGCATCCAATTATGCAAGAAATATGGTAATTTTTATTTTAAAAATAAATACATAAATGAAGTGTGTGTGTGTGTGTGTGTGTGTGTGTATACACGCCCTTTAGTTTCAAATGCTGAACTTCTATTTTCAACTATTGAAACTTGTGATTGTGCTAAATATGGGGGATTTACAAAAGGTCTTCAAAGTTCTGGCTGTTGCAGTTTTCCTACAGTCAGATGAATGTAATGCAGGCACTTTGTATCCAGCTTTCAATTATGATGTTGCAATTAGCCAATCACATGATTGTGACATTCAACTTTCCTTGCCAGCTTCCCACAAGCAAAGTCAATGGGGAAGCCCATGGGAAGTTGGGAGTCATGACTCTGTGAGGTCCTTTGTTGATGATCTGCGTGCTCACAACCAGGACTGCTAGAATTACCATTCCTAAGTGATGCAATAATGTGACATTGTGCTTTACAACTGCATCACCTACCAAGTCCAGTCACAATTGCCGTTGGAACTCAAGAATAGAATCAGATAAACAGATAATCAGAGTTGGAAGGGATCTTGTAGATCATCTAGTCCAACCCTCCGCCCAAGCAGGATAACTTACAGCATTTCTGACAAATGGCAGTCCAGTCTATTCTTGAAAGTCTCAAATGATGACGCTCCCACAACTTCACTGTCAGAAAGTTGATGACCTGGAGTGTAACACAAATGTAACAAAATATAAATAAATGTCCTTTAATGCCTCCAACTTGGCCCCACTGTTCAATAATTCTCAGTTGGAGATAAAACTTACTCAAAAATAGTCTTTAAAAGAAAGCAATACAGTCTGAATTTAATGAGTAGATAGAGATGAAATAAAAAACCCAAAACAAACTACAATGAAGGAAATTCCACAACAGACCAGGATAAGTAATTACCAACTTCAAGGAAATAACAAGACACAGTCTGTTGGAAGGACGCCAACCAAGTTAACTTCAGCCCAAAATAAAACATGCTTTGCTTCTGGCAATACTGTGTTGTAACCGTCTCTCTTATTTACTATTCTCCCCAGCTGCAACTAATAAGGGGGATCATGGTCACTTCCCCTCTCATAAGCCAAGTTGTTTCCTTCTCTGTTCCTCCCTGTGTGTCCTAGGATGAAGAGGGGATGGCCCTGGTTCTTCCTCTGACAGCCCAGCCAGCCTCTGCCCTTCCCCAACCTCCTCCACAACCTCCGGAGCCACACATCCACTCCCTGTCAGCTGTTCCTCCTCTCCATCAGAGTCCGACTCTACTAAGGGCATAACTTTCTCCTTATTTCCAGGTTAAATCTCTCCTTGTTCAGTTTCCATCCATTATTCCTCGTGTGGCCTACAGGTGCTTTAGAAAATAGCTTGACCCCTTCTTCCTCTCTATGGCAGCCCCTCAAATATTGGAAGACTGCTATCATGTCTCCCTGGTCCTTCTTTTCACTAGACTAGCCATGCCCAGTTCCTGTAACCGTTCTTCATATGTTTTAATCTCCAGTCCCTTAATCATCCTGGTTGCTCTTCTCTGTACTTTTTCTAGAGACTCAACATCTTTGTTATAATGTGGTGACCAAAACTGGATGCAGTGCTCTAGGTGTGGTCTTACCAGCAGAAGAATCCCCTTTTCCCCCTCCAACAATATAATAAGTTTCATTTTAAAAACAGCTTGAAGATCAAAATGAAATCTATGCAGCCAGAGCATTAAGTAGAAAAACAAAAGACTCTTTTGCAGAAGAGAATGTTTTACAAAACTGCAGTGCAAAGCAATTTTCCTCATCTTCAATGTTTCTTTCAAATTTTCTTTCCCTTTTCCTCACAAATTCTACTTTTACCCCATCAGATATTTTTTGGTCTTCCCATCTTTCTTTGAAATCACCTGCCTTAAGATTTTTACTTTCCTTTGTTTTGATTAGAATATTTCTGATTCATCTCTAATCACTTCTTGACTGTGCTGGATTCTGACATTCAGCTGAAGCTCAGTTTACTGAGGGCAATGCTGGTGTGAATTATATATCTATTTTATTTATTTTATTTGATTTATTTGATTTGTCAATCACTTACAAGATACAGGTATAAGAATAAACATAGTTTTGAATACATGACATGGATATTTATAAGAAAAATAAAAAGGAACAATAGGACAGGGACGGTAGGCACAATTGGTGCGCATATGCATGCACCCTACAGGCCTCTTAGGAAGGGGGTGAGGTCAATAGTAGACAGTCTAAGGTTAAAGTTTTTGGGGTTTGGGGAAGAAACCACAGAGTCAGGTAGAGTATTCCAAACATTGACCACTCTGTTGCTGAAGTCGTATTTTCTGCAATCAAGTTTGGTGCGGTTAACCTTGAGTTTGTATCTATTGTGTGCTCTTATATTGTTATCATTGAAGCTGAAGTATTCATTTACAGGAAGGACATTACAATGTATGATTTTATATACTATATTTAGATCGGACCGAAGCCGGTGTAGTTCTAGGTTTTCTAGGTCTAGAGTTTCCAAGTCTGGTGGCATAAGGTATTCTGCAACGAATAGAGGAGTGGAGAACTCTTCTTGTGAAATATTTCTGGACTTTCTCTACTGTGTTAATATCAGATACATGATATGGATTCCAGACTAATGAGCTGTATTCAAGTATAGGTCTAGCAAATATTTTGTATGCTGTAGTTAGTAGTGTGATATTACCAGAGAAGAAGCTACGTAGGATTAGATTAACAACTCTTAATTCCTTTTTGGCTATGAAGTTACAGTGGGCTCTAGCACTTAGATAATTAGAGATGAGTCCTCCAAGGTCCCTGACAGAGTTTGGATCCTCAACAAGGTCTTGACTATTTAGCTTGTATTTTATTTTCTGATTTTTTTTGCCAATATGTAAGACATATTGAAGGTTTGAAGTTGCCATATGATTGGCCATTCTGATACATAGTCGAGGTCTTTTTGGAGGGTAATAGTATTGTCTGTGGTGTTGAATAGGTTTACATCATCAGTGAAGAGAACGCAGTTACTCTTGATATGATCACAGAGGTTATTTATGTAGAATATGAAGAGAGTTAGTCCTAAAACACTGCCTTGAGGGACATCACTGTTGACAGGTACAGAATTTGATAGGACGCTCCCAATTTTGACCATCTGTTGTCTGTTTGACAGGAATGCTTCTATCCAGTTATGTAGGTGTCCAGAGATACCATAAGATTTTAGTTTTAGGAGTAGTTTATCATGTACCACTGAATCAAAGGCTTTACAGAAGTCTGTGTAGATTGCGTCTATTGCTTTGCCCTGTTGTGTAGTCCATATGTTTTTGCAGTGTAAGAGTTGCAGATTACAGGATAGTTTTTTTTCTGAAACCAAATTGTTTATTCGAGGGTAGGTTGTTTGTCTCTAAGTGGAGGATAATGGATTGGTTAATAATTGATTCCTGCATTTATATATAGTATTTCTTATTTTCAAATTCGGACTTTAATTTCTTTGCTGAGTAGAGTTGATCCTCATGATCATTTTGCCCTAGCACAAGCAGGTGCTATTGACCATTTTTAAGGGCAGAAATACACTATTAGTATACTTTTTTGTGTGTGCCTTCAGGTCAGTTTCCTCTTGGTGACTGCCTAGGCAAACACCTGCAGTTTTATTTGCAAGGTTTTTCAAAAATGCTGTGCCATTGCTTCTTTCCTAGAGCTGAAAGACAGTGACTGGCCCAAGCCACCCCCCTTGTGCCCAAGGTGGGATTAGAACACATCTATCCTATGGCCTCAACATTAAAAGCAGTGATTATTTTTAAATGTGCCATCTTAGTAATGCTGCCTGCTCATCTGCTTCTCTTCACTTCATCACAGATCTCCATTCTATTTGGCTGAAGTGCTGAAAAGTGCCCGCATATACTTTTGTCAGAAGGACAGAAAACAGCATCACACTGCATACCTTTGCATCCTTTGTGCAATGTTTTGATCCACAGAGAAATGGAGTGGGACTTACATTATAATGCTGTTTTTAATCACTGTGATCTCCCTTGCCTACTATTGTGCATGCTGTGGCAGTAATACCCCTTTTTCTCTGGTCATACAGATGGAAGAGTTAAACATTTGACATTTTTTTTAAACATTCACAACTTTTTCACTGTAAAATAATGATATTTTCTTGTCTTAACCAATTCAAAAAGGAAAAAAAGCAGGCTATGGTAAAAGGGTCCAGACAGAGTACTAGTGTCCAAAGCACAGGAAGACGTTGACATCTAGGAATGTATTTCTTAACCTGGTTTCATTTCCAACCAGTTTTCTCATGGGTGATATACAGTTTAAGACAGTAGTATGTCTGTATATCTTAGTCTTCCCTCTAGCCATAGAGAAATTTTCTATTGCTGAGAGTCACAATAAACTACATTTAGAGTGCTTACAAAGCAGTCAAATGCATTAATTTAATCATGAATTATTTGCACTCCTACAATGATGATGTCACTTAAGTAACTGATTAAGCACTATGATGTCACTTAAGTAACTGATTAAGCAGTCAGCATCATGCCAAAGGGCTTGCAATTCTATGTATAGAAGGAAAAACTGGCTTGTTTTTGTGACAACTCAGAAATACTCGGTTAGTATTTAAGCATAATTTTGGTCCACATGAGACATGTACCTCTGTGTGTGTTTGTACCTCCTATTCCTGCTTGTTTTACACAGCACATTAGATTGCTCAATGAGCTGTTGATTTGGCATCATAATGCTATGATGTAGCTCAAAGTAGAAGAAGCTCTGCTTTGTGTGTGTATCAGAGATGGTATTTAGCAGGTACTGACCAGTTCTGGAGAACTGATAGCTGAAATTTTGAGTAGTTTGGAGAACTGGCAAATACCACCTCTGACTGGCTTCACCCCCATCTATTCTCTGCCTCCCAAGTCCCAATTGATCGGCTGGGTCTTCTTTTGTTACCCTGCACAGGAGGATGGAGCTGGAAAACAGTTTAGTGGGGTGGGGAGGGAATGGGATTTGGGGGTAACCTTCCTCCAGGAATGGGGAGGGAATGGAGATTTTGCAGTATCCTTTCCCTGCCACACCCACCAAGCCACGCCCACCAAGCCATACCACATCCACCAAGCCATGCTCACAGAACCGGTAGTAAAAATTTTTTGAATCCCACCACTGGTGTGTATGTACACACACACACACACACACACACACACACACACACACACACACAAAACCTCTGGCCTGTTACAACAAAGAAGCTGAATTTATTATAAAGATAATTTATTATGCAACCTGATTGCTGCTTCTGCTGTTTATCATCCTTTGACTTGTTTAGTCATTTATTCAGCAAACTGCCATTTCATTTATTTAACGTGTCATTTCTAGAAAGAATAGCACTTACAATGTTTTCCAAAGTACACTGCAAACTTTCCTGTTGTCTAAATTTCAGCCAAAGTCCTGGGACCATCTTCTCCTGATAGACAACACCTGTTTTTGTTCTGACCAAGGCTTCCTGAGACCATAATTAAGCACACACTTAGTCCAAACAACTCTTATTTTATTTTAATGCTTGGAATTATGTTCATTCCTAGCCCATAATGAGTCCCAAACAGTCCCTCGAGATAAGTACCCACCTTTCTCTCCTTTGAATTGCAGCCAACAACTAAAGTGCCAAATTAACTATTAAAAAACTAACTGAAGTACAAAGTCCACACAGAACTTCAAGTTTTAATCTGAACAGAGTGAACAACTTTGCTTCCTGCAAAGGTTTCTCTACCTTTGCACTTCCTTTATACCTTAGGGGAGGGGCAATCACCTCCAAGCGTTACTCCCAAGTCACCCCTTTTGTCTTAGCTGCTCTTGCCTTATAGCAGCTCTACATACACATGCACTGGAAACAGGCTCCCTTATTCCTCTGCCTCACTGCTGCCAGACTCTGGAGGATCTGGAGTCAGCACACAACTCCCAGATGGTCCTCGCCTCATCTCTGCATCAGACGCAGGACCCTTGTCCAAGTCCTCCCCAGACTCCCAGACTGGTCCCCATTCTTCCCCACTGTCCAATTCTGCTGCCATTTGCACAGGCTGCTGGTGAGACACAGAAGTTTTGAAGCAGTAACTGGAAAGGCCAACCATGACAAACAGTTCATTTAGTTTCATAATTCCAACCTTAGAACATTTCAATACACAATTGAGATTTCTAATGAAGATGAGATGCAGTCTGCTCCTTCAAGAGATAAATATTTCTGACATGTGAAGTAGAAAGATACTTGTGGATGCACTTTTGCACTATGTGGAGGTATATTTACCAGCTCCCCACTCTTTTTGGGAGAAGCAAAATTCTATAAATTGTGATGATAGTTGAAACAAGTCCTCTAGGAGTTATGTGTGAGGGAAGAGAATTACATTAGACTTACAACTAGAAGGCTAAAGTTGGCTTTAACCCAGCTCTGTGACATTTTTCTACAGAAATTTTTCTACAAAAAGAGAAAACTTCAGCCAGGGTCTGGCCTTACTCTAAGTTCGGTTTTTGCCCAGAGTTTTGTTGTTTTACCTGAATGCCAACCCTTTAGTTTGTTAATTTGTTCTTTGTCTATAAGCTGCTAACGTTCACTTGGATTGTGATGGGGAAACAAATGAAATAATAAATAAATTTGGTAAAGATTTTGAGATATCAATATGCCCATCTTTATGAGCAGCCTTTGGATGTTTTTGTCTTCTAAATTGTTTACAAAAGTAATATATATATAGTCCTTTGATTAGCAGTCACAACTGGGACTTGCAACTTGGTCATTAAGCAAAACTTTCTTTCACTTTCCTTGCTTTACTGATCTTTGAAGATCATAAATACAAGTATTGGTCATAAAATTACTTTTTCATCACTGTTGTAACTACAGAAGATCATTGTAGGAAACAGTTGCTTAACAAGGACTATCTTTATTTAAAATGCATAGGGTTGGGATAAATAAACTAACATTAATATGCAATCATCCCTATGCAGGATACAGGATATTTTGTATTATGTGTACAATGTTGGATATTGTGGACCTGGTCACACATTTCCATATCCTTTAAGGACATTACTGTTACATGTTATCTTTTTCTTGACATTCATAAGATAGGAAATGGTCCCTTAGAAAATATTAAATATGACTTGCTGAATTGTGTGTGTATGTTATATGCAGGCAAAGCATTTTAACTGCTTATTTATATCCCATATATATTTCAAAAGTTAAATATGCCAAGTGAAACTGACAATGCAGTATGAGAGACTTTTCTGCCTTCTGCACAGAGGTAGATTTGAAGCTGTACAGATGCCGATAGATAACTCAACAAGACGTCCATAACAAATTACATTTATTGGTTCAGCAGGTATCCTCATAACTCACGTTTGTGATGAAGTTCTTCTTTAATGACCAATCCTTTGTATATCTGCCTTGTAGTAAAAGATGGTTATCTCTAATCCATCTTGTAGCAATAGAAACAAGCTGCCATGAGTTAGACAGATCAGACAAAGAATGAGGAAAACTCCCCCAACCCAGGGTCAAACTACTGACCAATCAGGATTACAGATGTGGCCACGTGGCATGAACTAAATTTCCCAGGATACCTTTAACTACATTTACCATGATGCATTCCCTTAAGGTACAGCTCATAATTCCTAAGTAACTATCCAATTCCCAAAGACTGGCTGGGACAGCATACTGCCCGGCTGGAATTGTAAATTCCACAATTAAGAGAAGAGAGAAAAAAAATTAACTATAAACTAAGATGACCAGTAAACAGTAATACTAACTGAATAGTGTATAACTATATAACTAAGATAAACAGTTAGCTATATAACTAAGAAAAACAGTAAACATTAATAAAGCATCAAACAAAGCAAAGCATACAAAGCTTGAGGTTCAATTTTCAAGTTCGGCCTCTTGGTGCAAGTCTGCTGGTCACCTCTGGTGGCCTTTTAGGGTGTACAGGTACTCTTAGTGGCAAAGGTGAAAGTCTGCTGGTTGCTTCTGGTGGCCTTTTAGGGTTGGAACGGTACTCTTGCTTCCACGGTGTCATAGGGCGTCTTAATGGACATCTGGTGGTTGTTGGTGGCCGTTTAGGGTGTCCTAGCAAAAGTGTACTGATTGCCAGCAGCCTTTTGGGCTGGAACATCATTCTTGCTTTCAATGGTGCTAAAGGGCATCAGAAGGCTGTTGGAATGGATAGTGCTAAGGTATTTGCCTGGGTTGGAGCCTGCATCCGATCGTCACTTACAATTCCTACGATCCCCCATCCTAGTGGAGATTTGATGGCCACTGAGCCATCTACAGGGCTGCTGACTGACTTGGAGAAGAGAAAGGCATGCGGGGCATTATTTCCCAGCAAGAGTATGATCTCAGCCTCCAGATCTAGAGCGGGAAAGTGATGAACCAGGTGCTATAGGTGAGGCATGCTACTTATGACCTCAGGTGTTGCGATCTGACTGTGGTCATTCGGCATCTCATTGCATTCAAATACGGGTGGTAGTGGGAACCGTGAACTTCCATCCAATGACTCTATGCAGAGTCCAGTAGCTCTCCACCCCATCATGCTTCTTGGTCCATGGCACGTTGATACAGTGAAGTGAAGTTCGTTCTGTTGCACCTCAAAGACGTCGAAGAATGCAGGTCTGGCCAGGGTGCAGATGCTTTGAATGTCTATCTGCACATACATTTTAATGGCATCTTCAGGGCATCCTTCAGGTACACTTTGGCTAAACATATGGGAAGACACAAATGAGGGTGGGGTGAGTCGGCGCACAGTGCTGCGCAGTTGACGATCAGCCTTGGTTGTGGTTGCGGTTTGGCAGTCTGTCGAGGAGCCCTGCATGCTCTTGTGTTACACTGAGGCTCCTTGTCTGAAGGAGGGTTACGAGATACCTGTAATGGCAGCTCAGCATCTGGATGTACTGTGGCCGGGTGTTGGACACGATTGCATAAGTCGCATTGCACCTTGGCTGTGCAGTACTTGGACGGATGTTTGAATTCACAACACTTGTAGCAGTATTGGCACTCCCTTAGTAACTCTTTTTGTTGGCTCAGTGATTTCACTACTAACCCAGTGCAGCTGTTCAGCCAGTGACAAGTGTTGTGCATAGGACAAAACTGTATTCTCCTTGTGTTCGGAGATCTAAATTGGGTTGTATCTGATGAGTTCTCTCCCCAACTGTGTGTGGATGAGGAATCGATATCAATATTATGGACAACTATGTCGATAGGAATTTTAGGAAAACTGTTGAGGCTATCCAAGAGTGTTGCTTCTACATCCTTGGAAGTGCCATACAGTTTGTCAAGCCTTTTCCATGATAACCGTAGGGCAGCAGCCTGGTCATCTAAGTGGGATGCCAAAAGTGCCCTCGGTATGTTGGCAGACTGTGGCCCTAGCCATGCTATCAAGTGTCTGATTATTTCATCAGGGTTCAGGCATGCCACCTGAACAGTTGTCAGTTTTTTCCATACTAGATACTCGCCACCTAACTTGTCAGAGAATCTGCAAATTCCATTGGTGTGCAAATTTAGCTTTCCACTCTGTACAGCCAAGTTTCTCCAGTAATCTTTAGCATTTGCTGAGTTGGGGGGAGGTATTGACATAGAAGGTTCTCCCCCTGGATTCTCGTAGGGTGGGTTCAAGTTGTAAGTCAATGACGGGTTGTAGTCTTCCTCCCAGTACTTACGGAGGATGTAATTCTCCCATACTGGGGATGATGGTCGAGCATCATGCTGCTGTGTAGGCTGGGTGTGGTTACCTTGTGGTGCCTGGGAGCCTGATTGGTATTGAGGTTGTGGCAGGAATGCTGCTGCCTGTGGACTGAGTGTGGCAGTTGTCATTGATGGCATGTCAACTCATTGAGAAGGCATTGTAGGCACTGGTGGGCTACATTGCTTGGCCAGCAGGGCGTGAGACATTGCAGTAGGGTTGCTGGTGCTGGGAAGAGAATCTCAGACCTTAGTATGTACAACATCAGTTGGGGAAGGTTTGCTGTTGGTGGGAAGTGAATCTTGTACTTTAGGTCATACAACATCAGTTGTGTAACTGATGTGTAGAGTCTGTGGTTGAGATGCATCCCTGTGCTTCCCTGATTGTGGGAGACTGCTAGGCAACTGGGGTGGTTCCATATGCTCATTTTGTAGCAAATGCTGCTCGTCCATATAAGCCTTGACCCATGTATCTGGGCTCTTTTCTTCCAACTCTTTGAGGTTGAATTGGAGGGAGGTGTTGTTGGCCATCTTCCACCATGCTGCGGCATGTCTCTTTGCCATTTGGCCAATTTCAATTTGGCTTGCACTTTGGCCATTTCCACCTGTTGTCTGGCCTGGGCTTTGGCTATCTCAGCCTGTTCAGCTGCTATTTCAGCCTACTGAGCCACTATTGCTGCCTTCTGCTATGTTACCTCCTGTGTAGCACATAGCTCTGCATCTGCTATTGCAGCTTCTACTTCAGCTTCTGCAGTCTGTTCAGTGTAACTTGCTGCTTTGGAGGCCTTAGATGCACTGCTACAATGGGAGGATGCTCTGGAAGGATGGTAAGAGCTGGCAGCAGAGAATTGGTGCGAGACACTGGAACCTGCCTGCGATCTAGCCGATTTGGGATGGAGGGAGGGAGGCTTTCTTAGAATGGTGGGAAGAAGCTGCTTGTGATTGAAGACCTATGTTGGATGTGGACTTCTCTGTCGGTATTTGCTCCTTCTGCTCCAAAGAGAAGCACAGCCTGGAGGGAGTTTCTGCCATCCCGAACGCTGTCTTCATGTTCTTTGTTCACCTCCTCGAAGGAATGAATATGTTCCTGGAACTCTGGGTCTTCCAGGTTCGACTGTATGTATTTAAGCTTATTTTCACTGTCTCTCCACCATGTGAGGTGCCCCTCTAACTCCTTCTGCATCAGGAAGAGGCTCTCGAGGGGCAATTTGCTTTTGGGGGGGTGTCACAGATCTTGACCAGCTCCATCCATGAGCCCCAGGCTCCTGGGATATACTGAAGGCTCAGAGTGGAGCCGTTTTTGCAAAAGCAGAAAAATAGGGAGGGAGCTTGAGGAATAGATGACAGGCAGGAAAATCCCGCCTCCCATTTTCCTCCCATTTGCCAAAAACTCTCCATTCCAAATGCTGAAGCTTTGGAATTGAGGCTTTTTTGGCGAACAGGGAGGAAAATGGGGAGGGGGAATTTTCCTGCCTGCCATTCTTCCCTCAGTCTGTGCTATGCTTGTGGAATAGCTCCTTTCGGGCGGCTCAGTGGAGAGGCAAGGGTGTGCATGGGACACTTTCATCTGCTAAAGAAGGGGCCCATTGGAGAGGCAAGGCATGTGGGGCGTTCCTTCGGATAGAAGCAGCCCAGTGGCTGGGTGAAGCATGTGGGAGGGAATTAAAACACCCCTCAAAAAGACATCCTAGCCATTTTTTTTGGGGGGGGGGTGTCTAAAAAATAAGGCCCTGTCTTATTTTCTAAGAAACATGGTAGTTCTATACCACCTTCATTTCAGCCATTTTCTCCTATACTCTCTTGTAAGGATATCACAATTTTAACACACATTGCTGTTCCAAGTAGTATTTTATTCAAAAGAAGATTTAATTGATTTTTTCCTAACAAAACATGTGTAGCCATTTTTGGAAATGAGCTTTATTGATTGTCAGTTCACCTAAGTGGTTAAAAAAACCTGACTGGATAGTAGGGCTGTGAATAATCCCTTATAATCCCTAATTAAAGAAATACTGACATTCAATAGTATTTTACCTTTTTTTTTTAAATTAGGAAGGATTTAAACTACTACAAAAATTATTTATGGTCCCTTGATGATGGAGATCATCCCATTAGAGCTAATGTCAATACAACATAATGTGGCATTGAGAACTGTTCTTCCATTCCCTGTGCCATCTTGGCCAGTGATTCTCTACTCATTTCTACTGCATATTACATTACTCATAGTCTCTTTAGATATCTCTGACATTGCTTGACTGACCCTGTCCGAGCTCCCAATCTAAGCACGATTGATTACTTAGATGAGACACCATCAAGAAATTCCATAGTTTATGCCAGGCTGATATTGAAAAATATCTTAGTTGCTTAAAAGAAAGCAATGGCAACTCTGTCCTGTACTGTTGCCAAGATACCTGCAAGGTTGTGTCCATATTGTCTCCCATTAAGTTTATCTTGAAATGATGTCTTTACTTTAATGCAAAGGGTAAGGGTTCAACTAATATAAGGTTATATTAAATTCTGAAATACCATCAGTATTCCCAATAGTATAATTGCACATACATAGAGATCTGAAAAGCTTATTTCTTCTCAGGACTTTTGAGTAAGTTTGACTCCTGGAGACTACTTGGACAAAACTACTTCCAGTTTTCTTGGCAAAGTTTTTCAGAAGCAATTTGCCATTGCCTCTTTCCTTTTGTCCTGGGCTGATAAAAGGTGATTGGTTCAAGGTCATCAGATGACTTTATGCCTAAGCCAAAACTTGCAGTCTCCCAGTTTCCAGTATGATGTCTCCAGTTTTGAAACTATCATTTCTCAGACATGAGGTAGAAAATTCAACTCCAGTCTGATCCAGTCACCTCTCAAAGCCTCATGATGAATTAAAATAGACAAAAGAAGACGGAAAATCCAATTGTGTAGAGAACTTGTAGTCAAAATTATTAGCAAGAAAACTGTCAGTGTAAAACTGGCCATTGTCAAGTTTATAGAAGCTCAGCTATACATTTTGTAAGCTGGGAAATCTGGCTACTCAGAGGCAAGGGGAAATTAGGCACTAGGTGAGAAAGGAAAAAGGATAATACTAACATCATAATCTGTGTCCAGCTAGATCTTATCTGGATTCTCTAGGTGGCAGAGGAATTGTGCAGATATCAAACATAAAGTAAAGAGACAGTTTAGGATTGAGGTACACAGTCAGGTGTTCATAGTCTAGACTGTGTAAAATGAAGTGATTGTTATTTGGAAGTGATGCCAGGAGTGAGCAATAAGTTTGATTATAAACACCAGAATGAAAAGCTTCCTTCTGGAACTATTTATTTAATCAGTCAGTCTGAAAGTCTTAGTAGCCTACACTGCCTTACATGTTGTAGGAGAAAATGGTTTACAACAAAAACTCTGAATGATCTCATCAAATAGTAAAAAAAAAAACCCACACAGCATCTCAGAAAATGTTTATTCTTCCTGAAGAGTTTGCAACTTCTAAGGAATTCTCCATTTGTCTTTCTCAAGGCAACAAAAGAATCTTTTCTGTGGCCTTGTCAAAAATTGGTAGCATCATTTGGGGGCGGGCGGAGATTGCATGATGTATCTTTGCCTCATCGCTGCCCCTACAGATTCTTTCCCAACTGTTAGTCACCAACACTGTATCTGTTCCCGATATATAGAACATTCTATCAGTGCAAAAACATACACATAGACTTATCCTCCACATTGCAGCAAAAATAGCAATTCTCTTCCCTTAAGACGGAGATGGATTAGGTGAGGGAAAGGAGTAAAAGTGGGGAAGAGGGAAGGGGAGGGGAGAAAAGGGTTTGTAGGTTACAGAAAAGTTAAAGTCATAGCCAGACCTTTCCAAGTAATGGAAATTAAGGTAATTTTCAAAGTCGGTCATATTTTTATTTGCAACTTCTATTGTCATCTAGATCTTTGAAGATGTTTCCTCCCATGCTTCATTAAGGTAATTATTTGAGAGACACATTCTTTGTTCCTGTTAGTCATACAACTATATTTCTGTCTAGCATCCTGAACTGACAATTGCCCTTCAAGAAACATTTTTATTTCAGTTACAATACAGGGTTGTCTTCTCCAAACTCATCCTATTGGCTCAAGTTTATCCAAAGAGATGGATGCAGTTTTGAGCCCACTTTTATATTTAGTTCTTAGTCTTCTCAATGCTATCTTGGGATATTAGACATCCTTGAATTAACTATTTCTCAACATCTTGATTATCTCATTTTAGTGATAGTTTAGTGATATTCTATCTAAGACTACCAGGACTATGTCAAAAAATATGGATCTCTACTAGATGGTAGGAAAGAGGAAGCATTTTCTGTATTTTACCACTTCCTTCAGGAGATATTTTTAGAATTTTTTCAGCAAAGTCTGATAGCCTTGGCCTTTTGAGGTCGTAATATTGCTGACACTTAGGAGTGGAAGGTTGGGTGTCCCAAATCTGTCCTCTCAAAAGCCTTTTGGGTCTTCACAGTCTGCTCCTGCTTCCTGCTCGGTAGTTCTTCTTACCACCAATATCATTCAGGGACTGCTTGACAGAGAAGCTAAAGTTTAACCATATTGTACAAGAAAAAATGTCTTTCATATTCTATGCTTCCTTTTTGTCAATGAAAAGGTCAACATTCCAAAGTTGAAATAGTTTCTATAATATCACCTTCTGGCTATCTAGCACTGAGACATAGTGACTAAAAGATTCAGCTCTTCAGCTCTTTTTCACCCTTCTTGGGAGATAAATCATTCTCACAGGAGATAAAAAATAATAATGTTATTATAAAAAAGGATAAGATAAAATGTAACATCCCCATTTAACATTAAGAATTTAAATGCAGAGATTCAATGTGGAGGAAGATATTACAGCACTGCCCAGATCACAACAGTTTTCCAATTAGGAATAGAAGATATAAAACAACCAATAAACTTTTCTTTCTATTTCCCATCACTTAAAACCTTGATGTTCAGTCCTGATCAGCAGTTGTGTATTATATAATATTAAAACACTATTAAAAATTAACTTCTGAATCGATAGTTCAGTAATACCATCCAATGTTAAAATATTTTTGCTTCATTCTGTATTAATAAGTCAATTGAAAGTATTCTTCTCCTTTAATTATAATATTTCATTCCTTCTGTTGGGGCTGTGGGCTGGGAGGATGTAGTCTGGAATGTAAGTTATATGCACAATGGAATTTTTGAAATTTGCCTTCTGAATTATCTAAATAAAAGAAAAAAAATTAACAATTCCATTAATTCACTGTCTTTAATCATTGTAATTGGGAAACCTGTAGGCAGGGGTTGCAATAAGTAAGAAAACATATATCTAGTCAGGCCTTAGGGAGAAATAAAAGAAAACATTCCAATGAATATACACAGTTCGGTATTACAGCAATTCCGTGGACTTTCTCCGTTTTGTGGGATAGGCATATTTACTAACAGTCCAAGCTATGTGAAAGCCTTTGATTTTTCTATTGATGTTAGTAGGCACTTCCAATTTCTATCTGTTTTGGAAGAACTTCCTTATATAAATCAGGAAATCAACTATCCAGGCAAAGTTATTGTCTTCACTTTTAGTTTTTATATGTCTCTTCTGTCTTCCTTCCCTCGACACTTCTTTTTTTCCCATTTCCCCTACCCATCTCACTGCCGTTAATTTATTTCATCATCTGTCCTACCCAGTAAACAAAAGTTTGTCCACCCTAATCAGTTGCAATTTATCACTATTGAAAAGTCATCTGATTGTTTAGTGATTTTTCTTATTTTTTAGAAGGTGTTTTCTTTAACACTTTTCATATTATTGAAAATCTCAGGGATACTTTAAGTCTTTGGGGAACAAGGAATCAGAGATTCTGCAGCATCTCTGCTAGAAGATAATTATGCATTAAAGGAGAAAATTCTCATCTAGCTCAGACAACTTGTAACCAAGGTAATCAAAAGAATCTCACATCCCACCACAACATTTTCATCCAAAATTTATCTTCCTTTTAAAAATTTATGATAATTTCTTCTCTGTCAAATCAAAAGCATTAGGGATCTCATATGAAAATTTCCTGTGTCTAAAAAGCAAGGATGAAAAATCTGACTTGTAAGCTGCATGGTTTGCAGTTATTACAGATGTGAAGCATCATATACGGTCTAAATGATAGAATGGATATTGAGATACTAGGTGCTTATTAAGAAATTTACAGCAGGTAGCTGAACTGAATCAAGAGAAGCAGTGGTTGAAAAATTTTTCATGAAGACTCTGACTTTTAAAAAGAAATTATTGGAAAAATCGAGCAAAAATAATAATCATGCTCAAAGGGGTAATTTGTCCATTCTGACTATGATAGCCACTACTACTCATTAAAAAGTTCCTAAGACCAGACTAGAGTTTAACAGAGAAATAATGAACATGTTTTCCAGTGAAATGTTTCAAGAAGAATCTATAAACTATAAAGAACTTTGGAACTATGACTATAAAGCCAGTGTTCACAACCAAAATAAAAGAAAGAAGAAATAGGACAAAAGGATGACAATATATTTCTCAGGGTAAACACATTACCATTCACACATATTTGTCTTGACTAATTTAATATTTAAAATTTTCAAAGATGATATGCTGTACTTGGTAAGCCAGTCTGCTTCTAACTTCTTATCCAGTTAGTCAAGATTCCTAGTAATCCATATAATATAGAGATTAGTAGCAAAAAGGCTCTACAAGGGCATGTCAATTGTCATTCTCCCCAGTATTGTCTCAAGAAGAACAGGCTTTGACAAGGTCCCAGGTCTTTCCACCCCATTAACAGGAAGGAGAGAAGCTTCCTAAGTAGCCTAATTATATCGACCATAATGCCATTACATCATAAAGGTAGGTCAATAGTTATCATTCTTCAAGCTTACATCACATCATAAACCAGGTAAAATTACTCTCTAATCTAAACAATTCTTTGATTTTTCCATCTTCAATTATATAGTACAATTTTGTCTTGAAACGAGAGGGTGGGGGAGGGAGAGGGAGAGGGAGAGGGAGAGGGAGAGAGAGAGAGAGAGAGAGAGAGAGAGAGAGAGAGAGAGAGAGAGAGAGAGAGAGAAACTGAATCATGGAAGGTATTTTCATTCTGTTCTGCGGAAAAAAATGAATCAACTGAAAACATTTTTATAGCCCATGGATAATCCTTCTTAATTGAACCTCAAATCTTGAAGCACTGGATTGGTTTGTCTTCAAATTGCCAATTTAAATCAAATCAAAGTTGATTCACACAGGTGCATAAGTTTCTCATTTCTCATTTAGACACCCTAAGTATCTTCCAACAGTGTTAACATTGCTCTTCAAAGGTCATGGATTATGAAATAACACAAGGATGGAAGACTGATACTTCCACCCCTCCCCTCTGCTTATTCATGTATACTGGGAAAATAAGAATCAAATGACATAAAATTTTAATTACAGGTATAGGAACAAATGTGCTAGGGGTTTGGCAGTAATATTCAATAGCTATCCAAAAGTCTGATTCTTCAGGAAGGATTTCAGAATATTTTATGTTCTGTAACAATGACAATTTTTCAGCCTTAGGATTGATTAAATTTCTTATTGAATTAGTCTTGTCAATCCCTCTTTCTCTTATAAGACCTTTCAGTTTGTCCAGAGATGTGCTGATTGTCACTGCCATCAGGAAAAAAAATGATTCTAAAATAATATTAAAATATAATTTATCAATTTCTTTTGCTTTCATTTTAAAAGAGAGATTTTGTTTGGACTAACACACTAAAAAATCAGTAAAGGGGCAATTGAAAAACACACCCTATTCATTTCATAGAACAAAAAAAAAAGTGTTCACAGTCTTAGATTGAACACAAGAGAAATCCATGATGATAAAAATCCAACACCCAACTGGGATTCTGAAATGGTTACAACTCTACATGCATAGGAAATTAAAACATGAATCTATTATGGTGGGAAATGTATCAGTTTGGAGTATACATCCAGAAACATCTGTATTACAGGAGGTGGCCATGAAATGAGGAAACTAAATGAAATTCATTTCCAACTGACTTGTGCCATAGTATAACAATACTTGTGTCAAATATTGTTATATTTGAATAGTATAACAGTAAGCAACATGTAATGACCTTTTTCTGCCTGAAAATCTTCAAGTAATGGAAGTATACTTTTATATTCCACCTTTTCTATCTCCAGTTGTCTTTTTGCAAGTCTAATCTTCCCTAATTTCCCTTAATTTGACCTTGTTTCCAACCAATAATATCCTATTATTTGAGTGTCCACATGAAGTTGGTTTCTTTTAAAGCAAAAACTTTCTAGCTAGATTTTCCTGATTTGGGCATTGGATACCAAGCAATAGAAAAAAAATCTATTTCATGCATAAAAATACTCTTTTATACAAACAATTGTCAAAACACAATTTAGGTAGTGCACATGAGATTGCAAAGAAGGAGGACAAGGAAACAAAAATAAGTGAACTTGTTAGATACTTGGTCATGCACAGCCTTCCAGATTTGGAAAATCTGTCAATGCTTTTCAAGTGCTATCTTTAGCACAGAGTTCCCAGTTAAATTCACCACTGAGAAACTACACAGCAAATTTAAATAACTGAGGTAAAAATAAAATAATTATGCCACTTTGTTTAGGGCGGGGAAGGAAGTAGAATGCAGAGGAGAACAGGGAAATAACGATTTAGGGTTCCAGTGATACAGAGATGTTGCATTGCGCTAGGCTCCACCATCTTGTTTCTGTTGGAACAAGAAGAACAAAAGTTCCATAGTTGATTACAAAGGTTTTAGTACTGATCCATTGATCGTTAAAATAGTTTTCTTTCAGTAACTTCAGAGAGTTCTAGAAATAGAGGACTGTGGCTTATTTCTGGATTGTCTCCGAAATATATTGAGCCATTGGATTCTGTGCATCAGTTAGTGGCAGATGGAACAAGATCATCAGATGGTCATCATGACTGCAAGATATATAAATCTTATGCAAATATTGTATGCAAATAAGGACCTTAAGAAAGCAAAGAATGCTACTCTGTTTCAATGGTATTCACTATTCACTCTGCTAATTTGTTTCTTTGACTTTCCAACAATGCTTAATCTATAGGATTAAGGCTTTCAACCATTGTCAATGGATCAGCACAAACTGAATTTCTGTACTTTGACAGATTTTAGGGAAAATATCTGTAGGCGAGATGTAAAATCTGGGAAATTAGGCTGGATTAATAATGCAAAGAACTTTCTAGCTCTTAGATTTAAGAAACTATTCTTCCCATCAACATATTCTTAATCAAACTATTGCTTGTATTCTAACAACATGTAGTTTTTTGAGAATGGAACTGCATACATACAAGAACTCATATCTCTCTATATAAAAGTGAAATACCAGTCACGCATCATCAGAATCAAAAAGCCTACAAACTTGAAATTTGGCACATATGTTCCTCTTGGCTTCTAGGTGCTCACTAAGAAAGGATTTTTCGAAATGACCATCAGAGCATTAGTATTTTGTATATTATTATTAACACACTCTGATGCTAAGGAGTTCTACTCCCCCTCCCCACCTGAAAAGAAATCTGATCCAAATGCAAAACACATGCAGAGGAGAGGAGTTTCAGTTTCAGCTTTAGTACAGAACAGTTGAGCTAAGCCATGCCCAGGCTCATTGCTGTCTCTTCTTGCTCACACAGCAAATACCGTTTCAGTTTCTGAACAGCCCTCAACTCTCTCATACCCTGACAGGATGCTAGCCAGATGAATACCGATGGATGCTGGTAGACAGAGGCACATTTTCCCCCTTATTTTCCTCCCGAAAAACTAAGCCAGATCACATAGTTTTGTAGTGAAGCACGGGTATAGAGCTAGTATGCATTAAATATGTTGAAGTATATCCTAGTCCCTGAAGCAAGTTTCACTGTGTATTAGTTGGATGCATTCCAGAAGAAATTTTGGGGGTTGAGAAAGTTGTTGGATAGATGCTTTTCTTGTTGGGATTCACATATCCGACATGTCCTATTGGTTCTGCTTTAATATGGTTCCAGGGAAATGATTTTGACTTCATTGAACTATACAAAGTTTTTCTGTTGTTTCACACAGACATTGAAACCTCCATAAAAATATTGAGCCTTGCTTTAAATTCTTTAAATGCTACATTTAAAACACTCTGGCAGTCTTTTTTCTAATCAAGTTATAGAGCTCTAGAAGGTCAATTGTTCAGATGAGACTCACATAAAGCAACTTTGCCTGTATCTATAATTGAGTTAATCTTTTCCTTTTCAGTTTGCTTATCCAATTTGAAGTTTTTTTATTTTCATACAGCTTTTATATCTCTATAATGGTTCATCTGTTTTGAACATGCTGAACACTGCCCCAACCTCCCAAATTAATTAGCAAGTATGCTAATTATTTAGTTTTTCCATAGGGTGGGAGCAGAGAGGGAAAAGTGTTGTGTTTTATATTCTTTGTAGGCATCTTTGTGAATCTGAATTATTTACTCCTGAATTGCTTCTGGAGCCCAAATCATCATTGCTGAAGAACTGTGTGTGTCCTCTGAGCATTCAGATGTTTTGGAAAATGCTTGCCTGGCATCTATCAGAAAGGCAAACTTACTTTAATGGTAAAGGCACTATTGGTTGCCAATGTGTAGAAGTGATTTAGATCATGAAGCTTCAACATCATTATAGGCTCCAGTGGTGAAAGTAATATTATAAGATAAGAAATCTACATTGATATATATGGCTGGAGTGACTGGTCACCAATGGACAGAGCAGGTTAGATGACATATGAATGAAGCATCAAGCTGTGCTTTGAAGCAGGCTCCTCTAAAGCACCTCTTGGAAGTGGCCTCTTCATTTCTCAGAGTAAATGGAAGTGATCATGTTGAAGCACTATGGCAGCACTTTCATCTGCGCTGTACAGATGGACATCTGAGCAGAACTTCCATCTCCTTTTGCAAATGTTACTTCAAGGTTACTCACGTTCCTTCTGGGTCACTGAACCTGAGACTTTGCAGCCCACTGCCTGAAGCTCTTCATCCAAGTGGATTTAATTCGCCTCACATGGGCATAATAGGATATAAGGGTTTTTCCTCTTATAAGAAAGAGAGTTGTCTAATATGAACATGAACAGCAGAGGACATGGTTTGGTATGGTGTGCAACCTAGCATGAACCTGAAATTAAATGTACTTGCTGCAGGAGCTATTTGTACAGTGCGAAGTGACTACCAACAATTTGTATTGCCGTTGCTAGGAGCTATCAAAAGAAATGTCACTCCTCACAGCAAGTGATGAGATTTGACATATGGCATCAAAGCATCATTAAAATTACACCTGCTGCAGAAGTGGTTGTGTCTTTCAGGAGACTTTCAAGCAGAAAAGGTTACTCCAAGAATGCAAAAGGGCAGAACTCATTTTCTTTTCCCTTAGCAGACAATTAAGAGACTGGGTAGTTAGGGGGAAAATGAGGAGTGGGGGGAGGAGTAGAATAATAATAATAATAATTAAAAATAAGAGGAAAGAATGTGATTTTTCAGTGGGGAATTAAATACTTTGCATATTCTTTGCAAAGGTTACTCCGTTAAGTTTTCCCATTCAAAACATTCAGTTATCACTGCTGGCATTAAGAGAGTTTTGAGACAAATACGGTTGGATTTGTTTCGCAAGAAGTTTTAATGGCACAAAGACGGGAATGCTTTGGTATACTGAATCAATCAGTGTAGTTGCATTGGAAATATAGAATAAATCATACATGTTCCAAGAGATTTATGATTTATTTCTTCCTTTCTTCCTGAGAATTTAATTCACCAAACTATGATTTATTCATTTAAGTAGAATAAATCTAATTTAGTTGCACTTAATTCCAACTGAATTAAATCTAAGTAAGGGATGATGATCCCTGTGTTGATTGAAGCCAAAGGTAAAGCTGTAGAAGACAGGTGCAATGAGAAAATGATGATGCAAATTGGCAAAAGCACATCATATATAGGAGCAGAACCAAGAGGGGTTTTTTTTGTCTTTTTTTAATAACATGATGTTTATCTATTTATTTAATCTTTGATTTAATCTTGACTCCTGGAATTCATGTCTGAGGCAGAATCAAAGGTCAGGTTTCCCCACACCCAGTCCTGCATTTTAACCCACAGAGCAATCATACACATGAGATCCAGCTTGGTCTTATTCATAGTTGGCTGACTAACTGCACCCAGCATGCAATCCTCAATGAAACTACATTCACATGAAGATAAGCATGCAGCAGAGTATCAGAAGGTTCGGTCTCAGGCCCGATATCCTTCAACATCTTCATAAATAATTGAGACAAGAAGATAAAAGTGGAACTCGTCAAATTTGCAGATGACACCAACCTGGGGGGAATTGCTCAAACTATGGGAGATAGTTTTACGATTCAGAAGGATCTTGATAGACTTCAGCATTGGGCCCGATCCAACAAGATGCAGCTCAGTGATGAGAAAAGCAAGGTTGTGCACTTAAAGCAGGAAAAACCAAATTCATTGATATGAGATAGGCGGTACCTGGTTCAATAGTAGTAACTATGAGAGGGATCGAAGTGTCCTAGTGGATCACCAATTAAGTATGAGCCAGCAATGTGCTGTAGCTGCCACAAAAGTCAATGTAGAACTGGACTACATCAACAAAGAGATTGAATCAAGATCACAGGAAGTGATAATACCATTTTATACCCCACTGGTGAGCCCACACTTGGAATTCTATATCCAAGTGCAATACAATACAAAAAAGATGCTGTGAAATCCAACCTACAACTAAGAAGAAATTTTATGACAGTGAGAACAATTAATCAATCAAGTTGTAGGTGCTCCATCACTAGAAGTTTTCAAGAATATATTGGACAAACATTTGACCAGGATGCCTTGAACAGAGGGTTAGATTAGATTATTTCTGGGGTCCTTCCAACCCTATGATTCTATGTTTTATGTTCTAATAGTTAAGATACAGAACTAGGAGCAGGGAAACTGGAATTCTAGTTTTGCCTTATGGAGGGACATCAACAGAAATCAACAGGATCAGCTAGGAAAAGCACCAGGGCCAGACAAGATAACTTTTTCTTGCTTAAAAGTCTGTGCTGACCAATTGGCCCCCATCTTCACCCAAATCTTCAATAGACCACTAGAGATGTGCTATGTTCCTTCTTGCTTCAAACGTTCTACTATCATCCCAGTGCCAAAGAAGCTCTCTGTCAAGGAACTGAATGACTACAGACCAGTTGCTCTAACATCTGTAGTTATGAAAATCTTTGAAAGACTAGTGCTGTCCCATCTGAAAACCATCATGGATCCACTGTTAGATCCCATGTAGTTTGCATACCAAGCAAATAGATCAACAGATGATGCTGTTAATATGGCTCTGCATTACATCCTACAATACCTTGAATCTGAAAATACCTACGCAAGGGTCCTCTTTGTTGACTTGGTTCAGCATTCAATAGTATTGAAGACATTCTTCTGACTAAATTAAACCAACTAGCAGTACCTGAGCATCCACTTGTAAGTAGATCATAAGCTTCCTAACAGACAGAAAGCATCCGGTGAACTAGGCAGAATCACATCTGATACCTGTACAATTAACACAAGGCCCCTCCAAGGCTCTGTGTGCTTTCTGCACTTCTCTTCTCCCTATATACCAATGACTGCATCTCAAACAATCCATCTGTTAAAATATTGAAGTTTGCAGACGATACAACAGTGATTGATCTCATTCGAGACAACAACGAATCCGCATACAGACAGGAGGTTGTACAACTTGCCTCATGGTATTACCGGAACAATCTGGAACTGAATACACTCAAAACCATAGAAAAGGTGGTAGACTTTAGAAGAAACCTCCCATGCTACCACCTCTTACAATACTAGACAACACAGTATCAACAGTAGAGACCTTCAAATTTCTAAGTTCTATTATATCACATGACCTAAAGTGGACACTTAACATCAAAAACATAATCAAAAAAGCACAATAAAGAATGTTCTTTCTGTGCCAACTCAGAAAGTTCAAACTGCCCAAGGAGCTGCTGATACAGTTCTACAGAGGAATTATTGAGTCTATCATCTGCACCTCTATAACTGTCTGATTTGGTTCTGCAACCCAACAGGACAGACACAGACTTCAGAGGATAATTAGAACTGCAGAAAAAAACAATTACTACCAGCCTGCCTTCAATCAAGGACCTGTATACTGCATGAGTCGAAAAGCGGGCTGTGAAGATATTTACAGACCCCTCACATCCCGTACATAAACTGTTTCAACTCCTTCCCTCAAAACAACGCTATAGAGCACTGCACACAAGAACAACTAGACACAAGAACAGTTTTTTCCCAAAAGCCATCACTCTGCTAAACAAATAATTCCCTCAACACTGTTCAACTACTTACAAAGTCTGCACTACTATTACTATTAATCTTCTTATCACTCCTTATCTCCCATCCCCTCCCAAGTGTGACTGTATGACTGTAACTTTGTAGCTTGTATCCTTACAATTTATATTGGTTGTTTCCTAGTATGATTTGATTGTTGATTGTACCCTATGACTATCATTAAATGTTGTACCTTATGATTCTTGACTCTTGATGAATGTATCTTTTCTTTTATGTATACTGAGAGCATTTGCACCAAGACAAATTCCTTGTGTGTCCAATCACACTTGGCCAATAAAGAATTCTATTTTAGGATAACCTTGGGTAACTTATTTTTTCTAAATTCTTGGAAGACAATAATGTCAAACCATTTCTGAAAATTTTGCCAAGGTAACTCAATGTCTTGAAGGAAACAAGAAGCCATTATACTGCAGATACATTCATATTGCAAAGTACTGATAAATTGAAGTTTGGGGCCTATCATTGGTGATTCCATATGGTTCTAGAGCCTGATTTGCTAACTCTTAATCCATAATCATAATTAATAACACATTCATTTAAATAGGATTAATTTGTGTGTAGGATGCAGGTGATTCAGAGTGAAAGAGCGAGATCTGGAGACATTAGAGAATTGGAATGGCAAGTAATAATCAAAATCCACTTTAGATCACTAATTTCAAGCATGCTCTTGATAGGTGTGTTTTTAGAAACACTGTTTCTACACTATACCTTATCATCATTTCCCTGATGATAAAATCACAACATAGCTAACAACTTTCTGCCTATTTAAAACATAAGAGCAACCTGAGGCCATTTGACTTTGCCAATCTCATTATTAATGCTTATTAGTAATATACAGTTATTTTAATAGGCACCAAGAGTGAATATAAACAGAAACTTAAACTTGCGGCATGAGGCGTCTCAATTTGTTCTTATCAAGTAGGAACAAGATTGTCGTATCTCTCTCTCTCTCTCTCTCTCTCTCTCCTCCCTTCTCTCTTTCCCTCTCCCTTTCCCTCTCCTCTCCCTCTCCCTCTGTCTCCCATCTTTCTTAAAACAAAACACACATCTTTCTTAAAACAAAAGCTAATACTTAAATTTGCAAGGGAAAGCAAATAATTCTGTTAGGATAGTAAAAAAGAGTTCTAGTTTAATATGTTCTTTTGTAGAAGGTGAAGTATCTATCGCATAATATTTTGTTAATCATGTTCTTGTTCTAGTTTTACACAAATTTGAACTAAATCCAATGTCAATTGTAATAGGAATTACATAATTTCCAGAAGACCAAAGGCTTATGTGGGGAAAGGTCTGAAGAATCTCTAGATTTAAAATACTATGTGATTCCTTTAATATGTATGTATGTATGTATGTATGTATGTATGTATGTATGTATACATGTACGTGTACGTATACATAAATGTATATGTATATATTCAGTATCACTAGTTTTATACAGTTCTATTTCAAGGTTAAAATAGTCTACAACCCAACATTAAACAAAAATGTATAAATAAATATTAATGAGATATTAATATTTTAATTCTAATACTATATTAAGATTAATAAAGGCTTTTGGATTATTTCATTTCATTTTGTGCAGTACAGACAAGTGGTCTTCTAGTTGTTGCTAAAGTATAATTTAGCATCCTTTACCTGAGAACTGCAGTTTCATAATGTCTGAAGGGCAATAAATTATCACTAGTTCAAATCAAGCAGCAACAAAGAAAGAAAAGATTTTAAAACGTTCTGCTATACTTTTGTTAGTGATTGGGGACAAACCCCCAAACAGAATGTGCAGCAGCAGTCAAGCCAGGCAGCCAAATGAGAGAGGAAGGGCCCTAGAGTTTACACACACTGATGACAAACACTGTTTTTGTAGTTTAAATAGTTGTTTAATCCAATTAGAGTTTAAACATTGTCAATCAGTCCATATGTCATTCACAAATATATCCATTCAGTAACTTAGTCCATTTACTAGTCAGTTTTATATCCTTATCTGCTTGTAAAGATATCTTCTCCTTTGATACCTTTCCTTTTGAAGACAACGCTGAGTATTCACAGGATATCAGCACATCAATGAAATAGTCCTTTCGTTCAGGTATTCAAACAGTTGTAGCAAACAGTAGCAAACAAACAGTAGCAAGCAGATAAAACAAGCAGAGAGAGAGTTACGTTTCTCTTACTGCCTTTTATTGCCGTTTGTAACCGCACCCTTAATTAGTTAATTACAAGCAGTTTGGTGCTTAAAGCTACAAGTTACAAACACCCAAACCTTGGTTTATATATTTATTCACCCAAACTTAGTTGGTGTATCAATGTTATACCCAACATTCTCCCCTTTTGGGTGATATAAATATATAATACCCTTACAATCTAAAACCATACTTTACACAACTCTCTTGGTGCTTAATGGCACCTTGGGCTTTAGTAAAATTATCAGCTATATTGTCCTCCGACATGCAGTACTCCAGCTGTATCATTTTACTCTTTACAGATTGTCTGACGTTTAAGTACCTTAAATCTGTATGTTTGCTCCTAGTTTTTACTGCAATATTTGTGGCCATTTGAATTGCTGCCTGATTATCTTCATGTACAATTATAGGATAATTTACAGTTAATCCCATGTCATTCATCATCTGCTTATACATGATTAATTCAGTACATAATAACGACAAACAGGAGAATTCTGCTTCCATAGTAGACAAACTTATATGCTGTTGTCTTATTGACTTCCAACCTATTAATGTCTTACCCAGCATTATGGCTGTTCCCGAAGTCGACTTTCTTGTGTCTCTTTCTGATGCAAAACTAGCATCTGCATAAGCACTCAGTATTAGATCACCTTTTGGTTCTAGATACAGTGCATGGTGTAATGTTCCTTTAAGATACCTTAAAATTCTCTTTAATGCCTTCCAATGACATTGAAGTGGATCATTATTATGTCGTGCCAGTTGATTAACACCATAAGCAATATCTGGCCTTGACCAATTGCTAATGTATGATAAGCTACCAATCAAAGATTGATATATTACCTTATCAAACTTGGGACTTTGAGTATCCATTTTGCAAATATCCTGACTCATTGGAGTCTTTGCAGTCTTACAAAGTTCCATCTTATAATCTATTAGCAATTTAGATATCTTATCCTCCTGAGATATCTTAAAACCTTTCTGTGTTTTCAGTATATTCACACCTAGATATTTCTTTATCTCCCTAATTGCTTGATTTTTATTTTCTTAGCTAATGATGCTATTATTTTATTGGCTTCATCATTAGTTTCTGTAATCAAAGCAATATCATCTGTGAATAATAGTAATAATGATATTTTCCCATTTGTCTCCTTTTAAATAGACATGGATCGGCTAAACCAGCTTTAAACCCTATATTGTTTAGTTCCTTTACAATATACTGGTTCCATTCATAGCCTGATTGTTTAAGACCATAGAGGCTCTTTTTTAACAACCAATAATCATTATTATTTTCACCTTTAAATCCAATAGGTTTTTTCATGTATACAGTATGTCTTAGTGGAGCGTGCAAGTAAGCAGTTTCTACATCTAGATGGTTGACTATATATTTCTTACTTGCTGCCCACACTAAAGCTGCCCTTAATGTTGCTGCTATAAGGCTAGGTGCAAATACCTCATCATAGTCATTGGCATCTTGTCTAAAACCTTGGGCTACTAATCGTGCCTTATGGATTATATTACCATCTTTTTCAGTTTTTATCTTAAAAATCCATTTGCAGCCAATGGGTTTTATATTAACAGGTAATCTCGCATTTTCATATACTTTCATATCCTTTAAGGATCTCAATTCCTTATTCATTGCTGCATACCAACTTTCCTTATCTTTAGTAGGATACATGTTTATTTCATCTACAGTATATGGAACTTTATTAATCTGGCACACTGCGTTAGCCTGGTATCTATCAGGCGGTCTAGATATTCGTGTAGTTCTTCTGGGAATTGCTGGGCTTGTATGAGGACTTTTTTGAATTACTACCTGTTCATGTTCCTCAGCTTGCTCAGCTATTGGTACTATTTCTTCCTTTATGGGCTCTATCTCTGCCTGTATTTGTCTCTTTACTTTATTCTTAAAGTTACAGGGATAATTAATGGGATTTCTATAGGATTCAATAATTACTTCTTTATTGTTATCCTGTTCTAACTTATCCCATCCTACGTGCTCTAGAAATTGGGCACTGGCACTACATAACACCTTAGATGTGCCTTTCTCCCAAAATCTATATGCCCTATGGTTTGCTTGGTAACCAACGAAGAATAATTGTTTAGCTCTGTGTTGCCCTTTACGCCTGAGTTGTGTAGGGATATGCACCCATGCTGGTGCACCAAATGTGTGCAGGTAACTCAGATCAGGCTTCCTGCCATGCCACATGGTGAATGGTATTTCACCAGTAGTTGTGTTAACAACGTTGTTCAATATGTTATTAGCACACATTGTGGCCTCCCCCCACAAAGAATCAGGTAATCCAGAATCAGTTAACATTGTTCTAACCATTGCCTGTAGTGTTTGGCCTCTTCTCTCAATAAATGCGTTGTGTTGTGGTCTGTATGGTGCAGATTTCTTGTGCTCTATTCCAGCTACCTTTAATCTATTCTGGAATTTGCTGTTAACAAATTCCGTACCATTATCTGTCACCAGGGTTATCAGTTGCCGTTTAGTCTTTCTTTCTGCAAATTTTAACCAGTTGAAGAAATGTTGATATGTTTCAGTTTTGCTTTTCATTAGGTAGCAAAACCCATATCTAGAATAATGGTCCATAATGCTCAGTATATATTGAGCACCCCCCATACTGGGTTTCTTTGGACCTATAATGTCTGCAAATACTACTTCTAAAGGTTCTTTAGTTTTGAAACCATTTAGCCTATTTGCAGGCAATATTTTACTCTTATCTTCACAGCAGACATTACAACGTAAATATTTATCACAAGGTTTTAACCTTATTCCATCAGATAACTCTACTGTACGTTTTAGCATTTTAAAATTTACATGCCCCAAACGCCTATGCAATAAATGGATACATTCATTATGAGGCTTTATATTGTTAAATACAGTCTGTGCCTCCCCTTTCTTACTATCATGTAATACATACAATGTTCCATTTAAAGCTGCAGTTACCCCTTTGTTATCTTTTTCAATTATGCAATTATTATCCTTAAATGTAATTACATAACCTAGTTTGTTTAATACCCTTACAGAAAGCAAGTTCACCTTTAACTGTGGTACATACAACATTTTTATATCCTGGTTTAAGCATGGACAGTATGCAATACCTTCTCCCTTGGCCTTGAGGTTCCAGCCATTAGCAAGTGATATATGTTGAGAGCTTGTAGACAGTTTTATAAATTTTGTCTTATCTCTCGTGATGCAGTGGGATGCACCACTGTCCACCACCCATAAATCATTCTTCACATCACAGTTGCTAAACGTGGCTAGTTCAAAAGATTTCTTTGGCTTTTTTACATTCTGGTTTTTTTCTTTTCTGCAGAATCTTGCCAAATGTCCTCTGCCTCCACAATTAAAACACTTTTTAATTGTGTATGCCGTCGAAGATAAATTCTCTTCTTCCGGGTGCTTTAATTTACTTAGTTGGTTTCTTTCAAGCTTTGAAGATAATTTCTCTTCTTTATTAGGTTTATCTTCTCTCAGCTGGTCACATTCACACCTTCTTCTGGCTTCTTCTAATAGCCTGCCGGTAATCTCGGTTAATGATAAACTATCTTTTGGCAATACTTCTAAAGCAGTCACATAATCATCATAGCTTTGATCTAATGAAGACAGTATGATGTATACTTGTTGCAACTCATTAAATGTAAGCTCTTTTTCTTGTAATTCCTGAAAAATGCTCTTCATACAATTTAAATGAGTTAACATGTCTCCATTCTTCTGAAGATGTGTTCGAAATAGTTTGCGTGTAAGATATATATGAGCTCCTACACTGTCCCGAACATATATCTTCCTGAGGTTCTCCCAGCAGTTTGCAGCATTTTCCTCTCCACGGATATGGATTAGTTGCTGGTCAGAGAGAGTCAATCCTATGATGCATAAAGCCTGCTCATTCTTTCGTTTATAGTCTTGTATCTTTTTGTCATCCTCTTCAACATTAGGATCTAAGTTAGTCACATCTGGTGGGTTTGTTATTATGTCCCACAAACCTTCTCTTCGTAGAAGTAAACTACATTTCATTGACCATGAAACATAGTTCGTTCCATCTAGCCTGGATATCATGGACAGATTTGGCAAATTTACTTGTGCCATTGCTCTTCAGATATGTAGCTATTTAAAAACTACTGAAAAAACAACAACAGTTTGTTGTTACAGTAATGTGCAACTCACACCAACTCTCACTGCTATATCCTCGTTAGTTAGACTGTGCGCACTGGGCCCATAACCAATGTTAGTGATTGGGGACAAACCCCCAAACAGAATGTGCAGCAGCAGTCAAGCCAGGCAGCCAAATGAGAGAGGAAGGGCCCTAGAGTTTACACACACTGATGACAAACACTGTTTTTGTAGTTTAAATAGTTGTTTAATCCAATTAGAGTTTAAACATTGTCAATCAGTCCATATGTCATTCACAAATATATCCATTCAGTAACTTAGTCCATTTACTAGTCAGTTCTATATCCTTATCTGCTTGTAAAGATATCTTCTCCTTTGATACCTTTCCTTTTGAAGACAACGCTGAGTATTCACAGGATATCAGCACATCAATGAAATAGTCCTTTCGTTCAGGTATTCAAACAGTTGTAGCAAACAGTAGCAAACAAACAGTAGCAAGCAGATAAAACAAGCAGAGAGAGAGTTACGTTTCTCTTACTGCCTTTTATTGCCGTTTGTAACTGCACCCTTAATTAGTTAATTACAAGCAGTTTGGTGCTTAAAGCTACAAGTTACAAACATCCAAACCTTGGTTTATATATTTATTCACCCAAACTTAGTTGGTGTATCAATGTTATACCCAACAACTTTATAGCACAAAAAACTACATAAGTACAAATATATTTATATAGTACAAAAACTATATAATTCAGGAGAATGAGGAACTAAACAGAAAAAAAAATCCTGCCAGGATTCTTGCTAATACTGTATATGCATAATATTAACTATATCTTTGTCCAGTCAAAGGGTTGTTGTATTTCAACAACACACATTATGGAAATACAAAATATAAGGTTAGAATCGATCAAACAATTTGAATATAGAAACCTGACATAATAATCATGGTTATCAAATGATAATTGGCAACTACAAATGATAACTTATGAATATATTAATTAGTGAAAGAAATGGAATTAAGGCAGTGATAAATTTTGAATTTGAAAATGGACAAAACAGACTTATTAAATTTTCCTTGTTGGTCCTAGCATTCTAATTCTACCAGCTTTTCTAAACAACCTGTGAATTGCAACTTTAAGTGCTTCAGGAAATGATTTAATGGATATGAATGGATTGTGTTGTGTTCAACTCACTAACCGGTTAGGTGCTGTTTTTTGGCTTCTTCAGCAGGGAAGCATGACTTACATAATCACCTGTCTCTTAGCAGTAACTCTGAGTGGTTCACAGAACATTAAAGCAATCAAATAAACATATTAGAAATAGGAATATACAAAATGAAAATCCTAAACCAAAATAATAAAAAAATAACATAGAGTCAGGGTCCAAAAATCATTCCACATTCAATCAGAGTGCCCCAAAACAGACAAATCCACCAACAGAACTTGTTCTGTTGTTAGTATTGCTAACTAGAATCCATCAACAGAACTTGTTAGTATTGCTTCTAGGTACAGTTAAGGGCCCAGGCCACCTCTGTTCTAGTTGGCTGGCTGAGACAGCGGAGAGCATCCCCTCTCCTATTGGTTCACCTTTTCCAATAATAGTCATGGTTTTCTCACTTAGCCAGAAAGCCATATCTCCCATTTCTCTTGCTAACCCATGTGTGGCAAGAACACTTGAGAGAGGAAAGGGAAAAACAATGTTTGTACCATCCATTTCTTCTCTAAAAAGCCCCTCTCCCCACTTCTAAGCTATGGGGGCTAGGGAACCCGGCAGCTCATGAGGTTAGGATGCTGGGCTTACAATTGGCAGGCTTGTGTTCAAGACCTGATTGCTGCCATGGGTTGAGGTGAGGTCCTGTCACACACTCCAGCTCTTGCCTACCCAGTAATTTGAAAGTAAGTGACTGCAAGGAAATAGATGGTACTACTTTGACGGGCAACTTAATGGGGACATGAAAGGAGCCCCCAACTGGCATCCCCAGGGCACTGGTGAGGTCACCATTCAAGCCTTTCAACCAGAAAGAGTTTCAATGTACCCAACACAAATGTAGTAGCCGCTATGAGGGAACAGCAGCCTTTCGGATCACACACCTGAATTACAGAGAGATAATACTAGCTGAAGAGCTAGTTCCCCTTCCCTTTCCTTGGAAAGAAGAGAAGGGAAGCAAGAGGAAGGGAAGCAATAATAAAGGGAGAAAAACAGCCTCTATTTCCTTATTTCTTCCCCATCCTGTTACTAGTACCACGGGGAGAGAGGAGGAGCAGAAGAATAAGAGATAGTTAAATGAGAAAGAATGATTCTCCATGGAATTGGGGAACTGATACTAGAACCCCTTCAGCCAAGTTTCTTTTGGAATGCTAGGAGCTGTCATTCAATTCCTTTTAGAATTCCATCACTTATCTAATCTTGCCAATGTGGTTTGAGTTTGTAGTAATCTCAGAGTTTTGGGCAGACTATGGGAACTCATAATGACATTCTGCTAAAGTCAGAAGAAAATCTACACACTATCACTGATGGATTTCACCATGCCAATTCCTTTGAAGTTTAGCCAAAATGAGAGTCCATATATGCTGCTAAATACCCTGTTTCTCCAACAATACGCCCTCCCCCAATAGGAAGTCCCAGCATGTTTTATAGGCATGAAATGAAATTAAGCCCCTCCCCCCAAATTAAGGCCTATATTAAAACATGAAAAATGGGGGGAATGGTGGGGGGAGCTTGCCATTAGGAAGAACTTTTGTTGCACACTCAGATATGGTGCTGCCTGTGTTGACCCCAATATGAAGTGCCCCACCAACGCTGAGGTCAACATCCAAGCCGTCGCCGCCTGCCTGAAGATGCAAGGGGGAGGGAATTAAGTCACCCCCGAAAAGATGGCCTAGCCATTTTTTGGGGGCTCAAAAAAAAAAAAAAAAAGACTCGGCTTTATTATATGAGAAACACGGTATTACCTTGCAGTAATATTTAGCAAAATCTGTTATTCTAAAGCAAATAGCCACTTCATGAAACTGGTGTTAATGGAAGCAGTATAAGAGAAAAGGCTATAGACTGTTTCCATTATCAGTTATTATGTGTTAGCGGTTAATCAGTTTCTGTTTTAAAGATCCTACCTGTTTTGGGAACTTTAAGAGGAATTTCTTGTGTAAATATCATGAGATCATTTTAGTGGCAAGATGATAAGCATTATAATTTTATCTTTTCATGCTTAGGTAATAAAGTCAGGGAATGTATACAAGGAAAATGTTATACTTGCACATTATTATGCCCCAGATATTTGGGCTGCCAACTTACATTGTTGAACCAAGTTTATCAATGGGTAAACAATGCTGAAAATTTTGTATCCCTCATGATTAATAAAGCTCTTTTTCTGTCTTAATGCAATACTATAATTTGCTAGCTTTGAACTTTTTTCTACATAACAAACTAGAGTGAATGTATTTGCCATTAATTTTAATATTACTGTAAAAGCAGAAATGTTTTTTCTGTTATATTAATTATGTATGCGATACACATGTTTGGTCTGCAACAAAACAAAAATATAAATATTGTGGTCTGAGGATGTGCAATGTTTTCCTAGGACGCTATGCAAATACCCAAAATATATTCAGGGACAAGTTTTATGGCATACTTTCTCAAATGCCTTATAGTATCCTTTTATTTAAATTCAAAAGAAGCCAAGGAATAAATATACCCATCCTTTTAGTCAATGGAGCAATATCTGTAAGCAATATCATCATTAATTTTATTAATTCATACTAAGAACCAGCACAGTTTCTATGCTCTGCATTAAGGGGGCTTATCTTAATTGGATAGCCAGAATGCTCATGTACAACCATCTTTCTTCTTGAAAATAATTGGCATCTTTACAGGCCGCTCAGGCATAAAGAGGGCTTTGTTGTACCGTTCTGATTTTTTTTTAATTGCAATTCCTTTTTGCTAGATGGTTATAAGCTGGCTTTATTGTGTCTACTTATATGCAGTAAAATAGGGCTGCTAAGCTCATATATGAAAAGACAGTTTTGGATTCTGAGACTCAACTTTTTCAGACAAACATTTTATTACATGATATTTTACATTTCATTATTTGAGGCCTGCTTCATAGGCAATGGAATCCATTGCTACGTATTGAAAGAATAAAATGATATTTATGAGGAGCTTTTTCTGAGCATACTTTTTTAGCTCTTGAAACAATGCTCTACGGCAGGACTTTCCAAACATGACATCTTTAAATTTGTGGACTTCAACTCCCAGAATTTCCCACCAATATATGGCTGGCTAAGAAATTCTGGGAGTTGAAGTCCACAAGTCTTAGAGTTGCCAAGTTTAGAGACTCTTGTTCTGATGAGTCCCAATTTTCCCATACTTCAGCTAGTACTGGGGTAGAGACTCTATAGCTTATCCCAATTAATACCCTGATTATATAACAGGACATTCTGCTTTACAGTTCAGTTATTCTCTAGGGTACAGAACACAATCCTCCACAAACATCATAAAGTTCCCTTATTTTTCCAGCAGAACCTGGACATTTGCACAAGGTACTGTTTCTCTTCCTGAATTCCCCGCAAAAGGTTTTGAAGTTGGCTAATGACTAATATTAAAATTGGGGGAGTTCTCTGAAAGGTCTGTTTTAAGGTCCTGAGAACTCTGCCTATATATACAAACCTGCACATTTGTATAATTTGATGACATCCCCTTTTTTCTTTTCACTGCAGAGAAATGTAATATTGAAACTATTTTGTCATAAGGTTAATACAGCTTTTCTCAAGCTGGAGATCCTTACATGATGGGATTCTGTCTAGACCATGCCAGCTGGTTCCAAATTCACAGTACTAACAATCTGCCTTATTTGGATTCTGTTTCATTAAATTGGCATTTCTAGATACTAGTCACAATAAGCTATAGGCGTGATGACAAACCTATGGTACGTGTGCCAGAAGTGGCACGCAGAGATATTACTGCCAGCACATGAGCCTTTGCCCAGAGCAGATCTACTGTGCATGCACGCACGCTTCCTGCCAAACAACTGATTGTTTGGTATCTGGTGCACATGCGCAGGGGACAGGGGGCAGAGGGCAGGGGGCAGGGGGCAGGGGAGATACATGCACATGGCAGAGATACTTGGCATGTGTGGGGGATCTCACATGCATGTGCAGAGATGCTCAGGGTGTGGGGGATCATGTGCGCATGCACAGGGGGCATGGGGGCATGCACATTACCTTCTGGGTGTTGGCACGTGAGCGTGCGAGCGCAATTTTCGCCACAGAAACCCCAAAATGCTAGCCATCACTGAACTATCTGAACAAATAGAACTGTTAGAAAATTTCACGGAAGTCCACTGACCCAGAGTGGAAAAAAAAAAACAGACAATGACTATCTCATTAGCAGAGAAGTACAAATATTCCCACAAAGCTTCCAACAACTTGGTGACAGGGCATCTTCTCTGCGATTTGTCTTTTTCTGTCAGGCACCACAATGTGGCTGGTTACCTGGAAATTTTATCTGTCAAATGCTGCCATGCTCGAGTGGTTATTAGTTTAATTTTATTTAAGTACTATAATAGCTGATTTGCCACCCTCATTTTACTCCATTTTTTTTTCTTTTGTCTCTGGGTATTTCCTTTCTTCAACAGAAAACATTTGGCTTTCACATACCACTTTGTCATACATAAGTAAAATAAAGTACTTTCGAAACACATGACTCATGAAACAAAGTTCCAAAATGGATGTCCAAAATGAGTCTTTATCAATGACTTTATGTTTTCCTATTATCTCCTCCTCCTCCTCTTCCTCCTCCTCCTCCTCCTCCTCCATCTCTATTTCCATCATTTTCACATATTAACTCCTTTCATTTAGCAGGTTTAGTCAATAACACAGTCCTATGTACTATTTGAAAATCAAAATATTGCATGAATATATGAATATCAGACTGAAGGGAGGTTTTTTTTTGGGGGGGGGGTTATTTATTTATTATTTATTTTTATATGTCAATTGCTTACAAGATAATAGATATAGGTAAAAACATAGTTAAGAATACATATTAAGGATACATATAAGAAAAATAAAAAATATATAAAAGAAAAAACAGGGATGGTAGGCACACTGGTGTACCTATGCACACCCCCTACAGACCTCTTAGGAAAGGGGTGAGGTCAATAGTAGACAGTCTAAGGTTAAAGTTTTTGGGGTTTGGGGGAAAAAAACCACAGTCAGGTAGAGTATTCCAGACATTGACCACTCTGTTGCTGAAGTTGTATTTCCTGCAATCAAATTTGATGCGATTAACCTTGAGTTTGTATCTATTGTTTGCTCTAGTGTTGTTATGGTTGAAGCTGAAGTATTCATTGACAGGTAGGACATTGCAATGTATGATTTTATATACTATACTTAGATCGGACCGAAGGTGGCATAGTTCTAGGTTTTCTAGGTCTAGAATTTCGAGTCTAGTGGCATAAGGTATTCTGCAACAAATAGAGGAGTGGAGAACTCTTCTTCTGAAATATTTCTGGACATTCTCAACTATGTTAATATCAGATACGTACTGTGGGTTCCAGACTGATGAGCTGTATTCGAGTATTGGTCTAGCAAATGTTTTGTATGCTCTAGTTAGTAGTGTAATATTACCAGAGAAAAAGCTATGTAAGATTAGGTTAACAACTCTTAATGCCTCTTTGGCTATGTAGTTACAGTGGGCTCTAGCACGTAGGTCATTTGAGATGAGTACTCCAAGATCCTTGACAGAGTTTGGATCGTCAACAAGGTCTTGACTATTCAGCCTGTATTTTATTTTCTGATATTTTTTTTTGCCAATATGTAGGACAGAGCATTTATTTGTTGAGATTTGAAGTTGCCATTTGTTTGACCATTCTGATACATAGTCAAGGTCTTTTTGAAGGGTAGCAGTATTGTCTGTGGTGTTGAATAGCTTTACTTCATCAGCTAAGAGAGCGCAGTTGCTCTTGATATGAACACAGAGGTCATTTATATAGAGTATGAAAAGAATTGGTCCTAGAATACTGTCTTGGGGGACACCGCTATTGACAGGTACAGAATTTGATAGGACGCTCCCAATTTTGACTATTTGTTGTCTGTTTAACAGGAATGCTTCTATCCAGTAATGCAGGTGTCTAGAGATAATGTAAGATTTTAGTTTTAGGAGTAGTTTGTCATGTACCACTGAATCAAAGGCTTTACAGAAGTCTATGTAGATTGTGTCTATTGCTTTGCCCTGATCGAGTTGTGTAGTCCATATGTTTTTGCAGTGTAAGAGTTGCAGATTACAGGATAGTTTTTTCCATGTTAATATCAGATATGTAATGTGGGTTCCAGACTGATGAGCTGTATTCGAGTATTGGTCTAGCAAATGTTTGGACTCATGGACTCATTTTTGCATAGAACTCTACAAAATCTTGGGGCCACAGAGCCATCATTGTATTTGTACCCCTGGCCATTTCTGGTTATTTCAATGATGTTTTCAGGAGAGATGTTTGTTGTATTTGAGTTGCTTATGATATTACAAACTTTGGTGATGTCATCTGATTCGTTGGTGTCTTCAAGACCAAATAAGATGGCATTTGGACGTTTCTGATCACATTCCATGGTGTCTCTGATGAGTAAGGAGATATCATTTGTGGAATTATTTGATGGGATAGTAATTATTTGTGGCTGTGGTTTGGTGGTTATTTTTGTAACTGCAGTATAATGTGTTGATTATCTCTTTGATAGACAACCAAACCTGAAACACACAGAGAGTGTGTTAACTCCTGGAGGATAGTAGAATTAGTTATAGACAAGGTTAACAAATAAATTAATTGTTTTAGTGAAAGAAGAAAATGGTAGGGGTAAAAGAGAACAAGATGGTTCTAGCACAACAATAATCAGAGGTTAACAGATCTAATTTTTTTATTTTGCGGCGATTGAAAAATTTGTAGTGAATCCTAATATAGGAAACTGATAAATAATCAAATATTGTGTCTATTTCTGGCAAGTAGTAGAAGTTATGTTCGATGAATACTTAATGTATATAACAATTTGTTATTTATGATTGTTCAGTAGCCATTAAGGCTCTGGAAAAGATATTTAAATGCCACAACATGTCTATACCTATAAAGATCTGGATTATGTAAAGTATGGTATTCAAGCTATGAAAGTGAAAGTTAGGTGGAATATTGACAGTTTTGAAATTTAGTTTTGTATAAGACTCCTGAGAGAACTTTAGACAGCCAAAAACCCAAATTGATAGGTCACTGAGCAAATTCAACTTAAAGTTCTCAATGAGGCACCACTGATCGGGCTCAAATTATCCTAGTTTGGACACATTATGCCAGGGCTGTCAGTCTCTCAGCCCATGGGCCATATGTGTCACATACTGGCCACTCCCACACCTGGTTTAGCAAAGGGGGGGGGAAGTCCCGATACATCACATGACATGATGATGTGAGTTTGACATCGCTGCATTATGCAAAGACCCAGCTTTCTGGAAAAGTTTTTAATGATTGGAGGGGTGGAACAAAAGAGAAGAAGAGGGCAACCAGCAACAGGTTTGAAGGTTTCAGTTAAAGTGGTGATGAATGCTGTAGTGGGAGAATTGCAGAATAGCTGATAGATCATCATGGAGAAAATGTGATGCACCCCAACATGAGTCCGCATTGCTGGAAGTGTAGGAAAAAAGAAGGAACCTTTTTCCATATGTGGTGGTCCTGTGCAGAAACCCAAAAGTATTGGAAGAAAATCAAAACTTGGTTGGAAGAAATCACCAAAGAGCAGATCGAATACAAACCAGAGTCCTTCCTACTAGGGATTTTTGATAAGCAAATTTCCAAAAAAACTAAATACATAACAATACACATTTTAACAGCGGCCAGATTAGCCTTCGCTCAACATTGGAAACAACACCAAATTCCATCAGAAGAAATGATTATTGAAATATTGTGCATATTTCTAATAGGCTTGTTTGTTTAGCATTCTGATCACCAGGATTGTTCTTTGTATGGAAATAGGTTAACCATGATATTTTCTAATGATGGTTTCACTTAGCATAGTTTCTGATGAAAAACTAAGCTCATATAATCAAAAGTATTTCTTAGTTTTGAATTCTAAAGTAGCCCTGTTGGGTTAGTCTACTTCCAAATCAAGGTGACGCCATCTGAGTGTAATTGTTTAACTTAATCCCTCTTCCATCTTCTCAAATCCAAGTGGTTCTATTTCACCTTTCTAAAATTCACCTTTCCTGAAGTAGCAGTAACAGATAAACTTGAATATCTTTTTAAAATGAAAATCACCTTTAAAAAATAAATTGGAAGTAAAGAGTTCTGAATAATTATACAAGATTTATAATTATACTTTTTTTTTTTTCTAGAGGCAAGACTTTTCATTTCATTTTTTCCTCTCATCTTGCTATAGATTAAAAATACAAGAAAGCTTTAAATGAGCAGTTTCAAAGTGAAGGTCAGAAGTGGCCTAAACAAAGAACGCAGCAGGACAAATTATACTTCTTCTGGCCATAAAAATAATTAAATGCAATAAGCCATATTAGAATGTCATTAAAGATGTTCCTCAAATGAACAAGACCAAAGGAAGGCTGAGTTGAAAGTGAACCACTACAGTATTTCTAGCTTGAGAAAGAAAGACCTTCTCACAGAAGTAATCTTAGGAATTTTTTTACACTTGGAAACAGATAAAGAAAATGAAAAATATGTTCTCATTGAAGACTGTATGTGACTCTTCTGAATGTCAAGAGGGCTAAGACAAACTAGTGAATCTGCATACATGGAGAAAAGAATATTTTGACATAATTTTTGATATTTCTCTGGTCTCTTTGGAGACTAGAAGTTCAGTATTAAATACATTAAAATTAACTAGTCTGAAGGAAAAGAAAATAACAATAATTCATAGAAACTAGAACAATCAGAATCACGTGTGCATGGAACATAAATTTCATAGATGTAAATAAGCTAGAAACACACTTTTTACTGAGAACAACTTCCAGTGATTTCCCTAAATTTTTTGCAAATATGAAGAAGTCCCTCTTGATTGATGAAATGGTGTGATGTTCTTGATCATTCATTAAGCCATACAATTCTAATTAATATATCTTCTTCCAGCCAGATTCATCCAGCTATTTGCCACACCATGTGACTTGTTTGGTTTGATATAATTCTAACAAGGTCCCATTATTCTGTTGATTCTCTGAGCTTTCTGTATTCTGTTTTTCCTATAAATTTACATGTAACATAAACTGAAGTCTGGCTAAAATGAACAGAGAGACACAACTGCAGAAACCAATAAAGAAAAATGATGCCTGCTGTAATTTGTATCTGTAGTTTCTCTTTTTCAAAAATCAATATATACAGGCTCATTTTTATTTGTGTAGAATAAAGAAGCCATTGTGTTTTTATACTTGATTTCCTTTCTTCCCTGTCAATAGATGGCTTCATACAATATATGTTTGGATATGAATCCTCCATGTCATATTTTATTTATCCATAAAACTTCTTATATTTTTCTGGTATTGTATGTAGGTGCTTCACTGATAACTATGACTGATTGGTGAGTGCCACAATAAACAGGGGGATAACAAAACTGTATGTGTTTTTCATCTGGCGAAAGGATTCCTGTCACAGGATTATTGACAGAAAGAATAACAACTGATACATATTGAATACTTGTATTTCATTTTTTTAATAGCCAATGATTTCCCTCTGTCTAGAGCTGTATCTAGGTATTCCTATCTTTTTTTTTCTGAACACAGTATGAAGGTGAGAAAATTAAAGAATACATTTAAGCAATAATATTGACAACAGGCACCAAAAGGCCTACTTGTTTTCATTTCTTCAAGAGATATTTCAAATAATATATTGGCTCAAATATACGTAGTAGTTGAATTTACAAGCCAACCATCAAGTTATTTTGGCAAACATTTTATGCAATAATTCAGTAGCTCACATGTATGTAAATTAATGAATTAATGAGATGCTTATGTTTCTGGTTGCAGCTTTCATACACTTTTACAAAGGTAACAATATCCCCTTTTTCAAACATTTACCCTGAACATGAACTTGCAGGAAATGCCCAACAGAGATTTTCTGACTGTGAGAACAAGCAACCTGTGGAACAGAAGTTGCCTTCAGACATCATGGGAGCCTCATCCCTGGAAGCTTTCTGAGAAGAGACTGGACTGTCATCGGTCAGAAACTGGGTTGCATTTCTCCTTGTTCTGTTTCCATCCATTGCTTCTTGTCCTGCCCTCAGCTGCCTGGAGAGGAAAAAGCTGCCTAGTGAAAAGAAGCAACCTGGTCTAAGGAATATGCCTGGTCTTGGGAGAGGGAAGCCGACACGGGCAACGAACGAGCTGTGGGTTTGTGGCAACTGCCAACTGCAAGCTTAGAAGCTACCCAACTGCAGGTGAGTGTCTCCCCCAGTTCCTTATAGATTGGTGGTGCATTTTTCAGTGGGAGGAAGGAGTGGGTAAACGGCTCGAAGATTTACTGTGGACCCGAGTCAGAAACAACTTAAAAAGTGAAGACTCCAGAGTGGAAAGGGTGAGTGTGGAGATTAAGCGGCAGTGGCTTAATTTATGTTTTTACCGTCTAACTCTGGAAGTTAAATGGCAGCTTGAGAAAAGGGTGATTAAAGGAGAAAAAAAGGGGGACTAGATGAGAAGAAGAGGTGTGAAGAAGGTTTTTATTCAGGAAAACTGCTTTTTGAAACTGAGATTGATTGTGAATTCCAATGATGGAAGAACTAGAATGATGTCTACAGTCTCCATTTAAATCAAATCACCAAAAATAATTCTAAATGACCACCAATTGGGGAGAACAAAGGACAGTCACGGAGAATTGATTGTCTCCATATAAATCACCCAGCTCCACTTAAACAACCCAACTGTTTAGTCAGCCTGAATTTAAATTCCCACTCAGCTGATTGGACAACCTCCACTAAACCCCCACCCAAATCTCATCCTTTCCAAACTCCAAAGTAGATGATTGGTGAGCTCATTCAAATCTTCTCCATTCAAATCTATCAAACAGTAATGCTTTCTCTTTAAAACAAAAACAAAACCAAAACCAAAAAATGTGGCCTTAAGGAAAAACAAAGGAACTTTATACCACAAACCTCCAATACTATACTACCTCCACTATTTCAGTACCTCAAGACCAAATATTTATAGATAATGCTTTGTCTGTAGTAATTGATTTATCATATTATAGTATAATAATTAATTGTTAAATGACCACTAATTTACTGATTTGTTGAACTGATAGATTTAATACTGTATCATTGATTATCTAGTCTATTGATTGACTGATTGATTGATTGATTCTTAGTAATAAGTTGATTGATTTTTAGTAATAAGTAACCTTACCTTTGATTTGTTCTCTAACTTATCAATCAACATTTATTAATTGCCAATATTTATTAAGTAACTGTCTACCTATCACATTAATTAGCTATTGTAATTGTTTAGTGTACTATTGTCATTGACCATGCCAGCCAGAAACTCCAAATCCTCCAAAAATCTCTACCAATGACCTCCCAGACTACTAACATTGGCAACATCCTGCCCACACACCTTTATCTTTCTTGGTGACTGCAATCTACCTCACATTAACTGGACCCCAAACGAATGTAAAACTGAACCCGTACAGGCAACAAACCTGGGACTGGAACAACTAGCAACCAACAATACTAGACTTAACAGCTGCCTCGATCTCATATTCTGCAATAGTTTGAATTCAATTTTTGGAATACAAATTAAAGAACCCTTTTCCAACAGTGACCACAGCATGATTGACTTTTGTCTCAACATACGTCCACACAAAAATCAACATAACGATGTGATCCCTAATTAAAACTTCAAAAAAGGCAACTATGATCTTATAGACAATGATCTCTCATCCCTTGATTGGCAATTTCTTTTCACTGGATGCAATACTGTTGAAAATCATTACAACATATTTTCACTTGAAGTCAAAAAGGGTCATCAAACTATATGTACCAATAACAACTCACAAAACCAGAAAAAACAGATTACCCATAACAATTATGGAAGCTTCAATCCAAAAAGAGATAACTTTCACGGAAAAACAAATCTGGTCATGTTGCCACCTTCAAAAGCCAATACAAAAATTTATGCCACCAGATAAAAACTGAATGCACCAATATCACATTAAACAAGAGGAAAACCTTCTATAAACCAATTCCACCCATGCTTTCTACAATTTTGTAAACAACAAACTAAAAGACTCAAGGTCCATCCCACCCCTGAAAGGACCTAATGGTAAACACTACAATGATGACACTATTAAAGCCAACCTCATTAACACATTCTTTGGCTCAGTATTTGTAAACAGCAATAGATCATGCCCAGTATTTCCTAGTCGAACCATAGACAACTACAATGATCTAATACATATCGATTTTACAGTAGACAATGTTGAAAAAGCACTATGCAATCTAAAACCATCTCTATCTATTGGACCGGACGGAATATGTGCCTACTTCTTTAAAAAGCTATCCACTGCCATAGCCGAACCTCTAAGCATAATCTTTGAAAAATCTTGCAGGACCAGATCCTTGCTTAACCTATGGTCACAAGCCACAGTCATCTCCATCTTCAAAAAGGGAGACCCCAGCCTCGTTGAAAATTACAGACCAATTTCTTTATGCTGCATCATCTGTAAAGTCATGGAATCAATTATTAACCAATCCATTATCCTCCACTTAGGGACAAACAACCTACTCTCTAATAAACAATTTGGTTTCAGAAAAAAACTATCCTGCAATCAGCAACTCTTACACTGCAAAAACATATGGACTACACAACTTGATCAGGGCAAAGCAATAGACACAATCCACATAGACTTCTGTAAAGCCTTTGATTCAGTGGTACATGACAAACTACTCCTAAAACTAAAATCTTATGGTATTTCTGGACACCTGCATAACTGGATAGAAGCATTCCTGTCAAACAGACAACAAATAATCGAAATTGGGAGAGTCCTATCAAATTCTGTACCTGTCAACAATGGTGTCCCCTAAGGCAGTATTCTAGGACCAACTCTCTTCATACTTTACATAAATGACCTCTGTGATCATATTAAGATCAACTGCATTCTCTTCATTGACAATGTAAAGCTATTCAACACCACAGGCAATACTGCTATGTTCAAAAAGACCTCGACCATATATCAGAATGGTCAAACAAATGGCAACTTCAAATCTCAACAAATAAATGCTCTGTCTTACATATTGGCAAAAAAAATCAGAAAATAAAATACAGGCTGAATAGTCAAGACCTTGCTGATGATCCAAACTCTGTCAAGGACCTTGGAGTACTCATCTGAAATGATCTAAGTGCTAGAACTCACTATAACTACATAGCCAAAAAGGCATTAGGAGTTGTTAACCTAATCCCACATAGCTTTTTCTTTGGTAATATTACACTAATAACAAGAACATACAAAACATTTGCTAGACTAATATTTGAATACAGCTCATCAGTCTGGAACCCACAGTACGTATCTGATATTATTACAGTTAAGAAAGTCCAGAAATATTTCACAAGAAGAGTTCTCCACTCCTCTATTCATTGCAGAATACCTTATGCCACCAGACTTGAAATTTTAGACCTAGAAAACCTAGAACTATGCTGCCTTCGGTCTGATCTAAGTATAGTATATAAAATCATACGTTGCAATGTCCTACCTGTCAATGAATACATCAGCTTCAACCATAACAATACAAGAGCAAACAATAGATACAAACTCAAGGTTAATCGCATCAAATTTGATTGCAGGAAATACAACTTCAGCAACAGAGTGGTCAATGTCTGGAATACTCTACCTGACTCTGTGGTTTTTTTTCCCCAAACCCCAAAAACTTTAACCTTAGACTTTCTACTATTGACCTCACCCCTTTCCTAAGAGGTCTGTAGGGGGCGTGCATAAGCACACCAATGTGCCTACTATCCCTGTCCTATTGTTTCTTTTATTTTTCTTATATATATCCATGTATTCATAACTATATTTTTACTTATACCTATTATCTTGTAAGCAATTGACAAACCAAATAAAATAAACAAACAAAAAAACAAACAAACAAATAAATAGGTCTTTTTCTGCACCAATCATCTGTTGAAAATATATGCAGCCTTCTGTAAAGTTTTGAATTCTTTTTTGAATCCTAAGAAAGTGTATAGGATTCTCAAAACTATTGATCTAATTGATTTCTGTAACATAACCCTTACTCACTGTTAGGGTTCATTCAGCTGATTAGGGTCATTTCCTTCTGATGTAAGAAGTTAAGGGGGATTTCTTAATAAATCATTTTTAAGTTTTATTAAAATATTTGTGTCTTCACTGGTTATCTTTCTTCTGCCCTGCAAATTCTAAATTAAATGATGACATGCAAATTAACAGAAGCTATGTATAAGATAATATATCAATTTGGGCAAATAACTAATAAAGAAAGCAACAACCTGCCCATCATCAAAGAGAGAAAACTATAGCTGCTTGTTTTTTAAAAAAGAGCTTTTTGGTGTGATTCCTAAATCTTCTATTAAAAATTGACATGTTTCAGCTCAACGATGCACATAACATTTAACCAGTCTTTTTCAGCTCAGTGAGTGTCAAGCCTGGGTAATAATTACGACTGATTCCTGGCAAGCCTCAGATGGGGTACTTTGGAGACCTCAGCTTTAGCTCCCAATAATTAGTTTTTGAAAAAAAAAATCATGTCTTTTTCATTTTAACTACTTTTCCTATATGCTGTCAGTTGCTTATAAAGTAAGTACTGCTAACCTTAAATTACTTTGCTGTAAATATTTCTTAGAAGACTTAATAACATTGATGCTATGCCAGACACTATATTAGACACAGCTGTGTACAGATTAGTTTAACTGCAAATATTCTTGAAACATTGTCTCATACAGATGAGACTAGAATACCAGAATTGACCCAAGCAATTCACTGAATTCTTTGGCTAAGCGAAATTTTAACCATGCCTTGTTGAACTGTATTCTAGTAAGAGAAAGCTTCCTGTCCCCCACAACTACTGTAAAAAAAGTTGCATGTAGACAATCTGTTTCTCTCCTGAAGGTGTGAAACATAACAATTTGTTCTTCAGAGGTGACAGCATCTACTTATCCCGAAAGGCAAAACATCTTTGCAAATATTCATAGGCAGTATTTTCTAAAGTGCTCAGAAGCAGCTGCCATCACAAGCTACATAACTTCCCCCACATCTTTCCTTGACCCTGGATCAAGGAAATATGTGATCAAATGAGTAGAATTTGTGACAGAGATTATGGTGGACACTAACCAAGTACTGCTGGACATTTTTGGCCACCGCAGAATATGGCAAAAATCAGCAGTGCTGATATCCTCAATAGAAATTTGATTTTATTCTTATCAATTTTGCTGGAATACAAGGGTTGAAGGCTTGAGGAGGCTGGTTCCCTAGAAGAAATAACATGAATAACATTATCAACCCAATCAGACAGCACTGAAACATACTTAACTCTTAAGCTTGACTTATTTCTTTTTTTCCAAATTTTCCTTAAATAAGCCCAATCCAATGAAGGTTCCAAAATTATCCCCTTTCTTCTTATTCATACTCACTTCTCTCCATTCCCATACAATCTTTGCCCCAGAGTCATTCACATGAAATGTGGCAGTGCTTTTGTGATTACTGGGCATGGTTTTGTTCAGCCAGTTCCAAGGGAAATTCAGGCACCTCATTCTGCTGCGTTTCAATAGAGATTCAGTGGCCCACCCTCAATATCCCATCACTATGTGTGAAGAAAAAGGCAGATGCTTTTTGAAAAAAGAAGGGCAGCAACACTGCGAGCTACAGCGTCACCATGATAGATGTTATTCAATGCCACCTAAACTAGTGCATTTGAGTACCACCAGCTAAGTGTCAATCAACATTGCAAACCACATGATGGAACCACTGAAAACTTTTCTTTAAAAACAAATTCTTAATAGGCGGAATGATTTGCTGCCTTTTGTCATGACTCACTGGTGGCATTCTTTCCTGCATCATGTCCATGTATTAACTTTTATGGTTACTTTAAACCACATTGCTTTTTTTAAGGCAAAACAGTAATTTACCCATTTCTTAGTCATACAGATTAAGTCTAAAAATAGATATATCACTGGAAACTGATACATTGATGCAACAAAGGGTATTGCATTACCAAGAACAGTTTATAAATTAACACATAATCAGAGTTGGAAGGGATCTTGTAGATCATCTAGTCCAACCCCCTCCCCAAATGGGAGACCCTACCATTTCTGATAAATGACAGTCCAATCTCTTCTTGGAAGTCTCAAGTAATGATGCTCCCACAACTTCCGAGGGCAAGCTGTTCCATTGATTGATTGTTCTCACTGTCAGAAAGTTTCTCCTTATTTCCAGGTTAAATCTCTCTTTGTTCAGTTTCCATCCATTGTTACTTGTCTGGCCTACAGGTGCTTTAGAAAATAGCTTGACCCCACTCCTCTATGTGGCAGCCCTTCAAATATTGGAAGACTGCTATCATTTCTCCCCTGATCCTTTTCTTCACTAGGCTAGCCAGCCCAGTTCCTGTAACTATTCTTCATATGTTTTAGTCTCCAGTCCCCTAATCATCCTGGCTGTTCTTCTCTGTACTTTTTCTAGAGTCTCAACTTCTTTTTTATAATGTGGTGAACAAAACTGGATGCAGTACTCTAGGTGTGGTCTTACTAAGGCTTTATAGAGTGGTATTAGTACCTCACTTGATCTCTTACTTGATCTTAGAACTGTAGAAAAAATATAGAATACTTTCCTATTATAAAGTGCCTGAAATAACTAGGAGATATTTAGTTTTAGTTAGACAATTTATTGTCTATTTTGTTACAGGAGTTTTATCCATGACTAAGTAAAAGTGTGTCATGCATGTATATCTCCCATGTTCAATAACTGCTCTCTTAATTTATAATCCTTTTTCTGTTTGGATAGAATCTTCCACATTCTATTTTAGTAAGTTAAAGTTTGTTCCTGTATTCATACCACACTACAGTATATAGCACCGTTCTTTAATGAATCAGGATCACTTTGCAAATTTCTTGGTATGGTTCAAGAAGAATGAGTTCAAAATATTTGCATTTTGTCTAATTAATATAGCTAGGGTAATTTAGCATAGTTTTGAATAGATGCACCAACAGATTCTGTAGCCTTGTCTCTATTTGTCATTTTAATGAATGAAGATTCTAAAGAAAAAAAATAACCAACTACAAGTCAATAACATTGTAATGTTCTAACAGTTCCACCCACATAATTCAAATAATGACACTCTTTCATAAGGTCCTGAAGACTTGGTTTTTGCCAGGAGATCAGTGGAACTCAGGCCATCAAATGGCTTATTTGACTGTGTGTTGTTGCCAGGGTAGTTGGGAAGTTATTGGTTTTTTTTATTTTTTATTGGTCTTTTTAATTTTTTCTATTCTGTGTTTTTAGTGTTTGTAAAATTTGTTGTGAGTGAATAGACAGCTATATAAATTTTCCAAATAAAAAAGTAAAAAATAAATAAGATGCAAATCAAATAATAAATAAAAGACAGAGAGAAATGTTAACGAAATTGAAACTTGCACTGGTTTTCTTTAAACTCCCATCAAAACAAACAGCACATTCATAATGGATTGACCTCCCTTTCTTCTCTGTAGGCCCCTAATTGCTCCTTCTATCTGCTCCACTACTGACAAAATTGAAGGGAATATGGTATCCACGTGAAGAGAAATGGCAAAAGAAAGGAATGCTATATTACATGATTGAAAGATGGTATAACATAGGAGGCACTTAGGGAAAAATATTGGAATCTACAAAAACAATTCTTTGCTATCACGGAAATTAATTTTATCATTGCTTTACTGTTAAATAAAACAACTTCCCACTACTATGTTTGCAACTGAATGAAATAATAAAGATTGGATTGTTGACGCTTGAAATTTAGATTGTCAATATCTTTGTCAATCCACCTTTGCTTTTAAATGAGAGACATGAATTCAGATTGCCTCCATGTATGACTTGACTGACATGCATTCACGAAGCGGTTGAAGATATGCTTGTAAAGGTTATGCTGATAATGCTGCACATAGCCCAGAGGAGATCATTGTTAGAAGCTTTGATGAGTTATTCAAAAAATGGTGATGCAGGGCTAAAAATCTCCTCTCTAATGATCCCAGAGAAGATAAACAGCTGGTGATGACAATAGCTGTTGAAAATGAACGTTGCACTGGGATTAATTACCAGGTTCAACTATTAATTTTTGTTATCAATTGTGTAATTGTTCTGAATGTTACATCTCTTAATGCATGCTTTGGATCAGTTTTCTGGGTTCAACAAGTTCTAAGATTACCAATTTCCAACACATTTTTATTTTGAAACAAACAGTAATTAACATAAAAATGCTATGCTAAACTACTGTAAGCAATGAATAATTTGCTGAACTGTTAAAGGAATTGATTTGCTGGACAGGTTGAATATACAAGACTTCTAAAAATTGTAATACTTTCTGAAGATTATCTAACCAACTAGTTTCAAATTTTTATCTACAACAGTCTCATTCTCTCCTTCCTTCCTTCCTTCCTCCCTTCCTTCCTTCCTTCTTCCCTTCCTTTCTTCCTTCCTTCATATGTTGAGATCACTTGTGGTTAATTCTTTGGAAAAGGTGTGTAGGATTGCAATCTTAGGATATAAGCAGACAAACTTTCAGACAAAACTATGCAAACCAAACTCCTTCTCAAATAATGGTTAAATAGATGCTTATTAAAATACAGGTCAATTATATTGAAAATTCTATTAATGATTAATACTGAAAGGAAATGATCAATTGTCATCTGAACTATCAACACTGAACAGACAACTTTTACATACTGTATTAATAAGGTATAATTGTATCTTGTTACTATTATATGACAGATGTTTTTTCAGTTATAAATGAAAATATGTTCCTCCTTTTTTTCTACAAAAGCTTAAGAATTACATTTCAATTTTATAAGGATTCAAAAGAAATACATACATTTTTAAGAACAGCCTTTAAATTTTTAATTTGCTGTAACTTTATTCATTCTCTGGCAACACTAGGTTCTTCTTTAGTTTCTTATTATGGTGTGCCTTTTACATAAAATTGTATGTTCAAGATAAAAGGCACTTTAGAAGTTTTCATCCTACTGACCTGTTGTGGGCTGCTTTTTTTTTTTTTTTTTGAAAACTTAGCATAATTGTTTAAAACATACATTTCAACATACAAAAAAATTAGGAAGCAAGTTCTTAACAGAAAGCTTACATTTGTATACGTCTCACAAATGCATACAGGTCAAGGAACACTTTCTGAGCTACAATCCGCACCCCAAAATTCTGAATTTTTTTTTTCTAGCTGCACATTTGTTTCATGACTCCTTTATTGCTGTGATCTGCACAACTCAAATCTGAGATCCAGTCTTTATTAATATATACGAAGAACCCTGTAATGTGCTGGCTAATCATATGAGTAAAACAAAGCGAGCATAACAATGCAATCGGGTGGAGCTTTTTTTTTTTTTTTTGGTAAATGTAGGGGAAAAGTCCTCTTTACTTCTGACATCTCTTCAGCCTAATGACCCTTACAAAGTTGTGACAATTGAAGGGAAGGATTCTTAAAGCTCACTGGAGTCACATGTATCAGATGGGCAGCCATATAAATTGAATAAATAAATGAATCCAAAAGAACACAACAATTTTATCAAATCAGACCAAAGGCCTAGGCCTAGCAAATTTGAGCTGTAAACATTCTGATAGTATGAAACAATTAGAGTATGGTAACTGTTGTTTGTCCTCTGATGTTGCTCAGATATTTACAGTTCAGGCCTAAGACCCTTAATCTAACTTAATATTATTGGCTAAAGAATGCATATGAAAAGGCCATGAAATACATTCAAAGCAATACTCTTTATTCCCCATTACTGCTTTCCAATAATTGCTTTACAGAAACTTTCAGCCCCTGATTCTGGAATGTATTATATAGCTGTCAGTTATAAATTTGGTCAGTTTTAAATTTGTAAAATCATGTGAGCTTCAGTGCACTTTGTAGTGACAATATGCAGTTGTATTATTCTGTGCTATGTGAAAAACATTCTTTTGTCTGACTTTCATTGTCTACCATTTAATTTTAATAGATATTCCTTATTTCATTATTATGAAAGAAAGATAAAAAGCTGGCTTTATTTCACATTATGCAGAAATATACCCACACACCAAACATGTGTGTGTGTGTATTTCTTATTATGCAGAAATATACACATATCCACAGGAACACACAAGCGGACATGCTCATGCCCCCCATATATATATATTTGTTTTCTGAGGTTCTCGCGGGTATTTGTATGTGGATCTTTGGTTGTTCGGGTTTTCTCCCGCGTAAGATTCAAAATATCTAGGCAACGTTTCGATGAAGTCTCATTCATCATCATCAGGCCTCTGTCTTCGGTTCTTGCTTTTCAGAGTGATGTGAAATTGCAGCTGCTTTTTCTTTCCAACTGCCAGTGGGGTGGGACTTGATTGGGTGGGGGCTTGGCTGTGTTCTGATTGGGTGGGGGTGTCTTCTCATTGGTGGGGGGCCTGGCTGTGTTTTGATTGGTTGGGGGGTTGGCCGTGTTCTGATTGGCTGGATTTCCTGCTGTCCGGCTTCGAGTTCGAGGTCGCACTGCATCTCCATAGTGGGTGTCGGCCTGCTTCATGTATGGCTCGGAGGGGTTTGAAGTGGGCAGTGATGAGGTTGCAGTGTAGCTTCTGGTCCATGGTCGTGTCTCATCTTCTGAGTGGGTGTGAGTCTGTTTTCTATATGGGAGTGTGGTGGTGGCATCTTGTGTGGCTCTGATGGGTGTGGGTCTGGTGTCATTCTTCATGTTAGGTACTCATCTGTTCATGAGGGCGGGTTTCCAAATGGCTGGGAGGCGGGAGGTGTCATCTCGTTTGTTCATACTGACCCACACCCATCAGACCCACACCCATCAGAGCCACACAAGATGCCACCACCACACTCCCATATAGAAAACAGACTCACACCCACTCAGAAGATGAGACACGACCATGGACCAGAAGCTACACTGCAACCTCATCACTGCCCACTTCAAACCCTCCGAGCCATACATGAAGCAGGCCGACACCCACTATGGAGATGCAGCGCGACCTCGAACTCGAAGCCGGGCAGCAGGAAATCAGCCAATCAGAACACGGCCAACCCCAACCAATCAAAACACAGCCAGGCCCCCACCAATGAGAAGACACCCCACCCAATCAGAACAGCCAAGCCCCACCCAATCAAGTCCCACCCCACTGGCAGTTGGAAAGAAAAAAGCAGCTGCAATTTCACATCACTCTGAAAGCAAGAACCGAAGACAGAGGCCTTGATGATGAATGAGACTTCATCGAAGCATTGCCTAGATACTTTGAATCTTACGCGGAGAAAACCCGAACAACCAAAGATCCATATATATATATATATATATATATATATATATATATATATATATATATATATATATATATATATATATATTTGTTTTCTGAGGTTCTCATGGGTATTTGTATGTGGATCTTTGGTTGTTCGGGTTTTCTCCCGCGTAAGATTCAAGTATCTAGGCAACGTTTCGATGAAGTCTCATTCATCATCTTCAGGCTTCTGTCTCCGGCTCTGTGCTTCTCAGAGTAATGTGAGATTGCAGCTGCTTCCTCCTTTTAACTGCCAGTGGGGGTGGGACTTGATTGGGTGGGGCTTGGCTGTGTTCTGATTGGGTGGGGTGTGTTCTCATTGGTAGGGGTTTGGCTGTGTTCTGATTGGTTGGGGGTTAGCCGTGTTCTGATTGGTTGGAGGCGTGTTCTGTTCAGGTGGGGGCTTGGTTGTGCTCAGGTTAGTCTTAGTTGCTGGGGGATTTGAGCTGGTGAGCTGTGATCTTGCTGTTTGGCTTCTAGTACGTGGCCCTGCTGCATCTTCATAGTGGGTGTCGGTTTGCTTCATGTATGGCTCAGAGGGGTTTGAAGTGGGTAGTGATGCAGCTGCAGTGCAGCTTCTGGTCCATGGTCGTGTCTCATTTTCTGAATGGGTGGGAGTCTGTTTTCTATATGGAAGTGTGGTGGTGGCATCTTGTGTGGCTCTCATGGGTGTGGGTCTGGTGTCCTTCTTCATGTTAGGTACTCGTCTGTTCATGAGGCGGGTTTCAAATGGCTGGAAGGCGGGAGGTGTCATCTCGCTTTGTTCATGCTGTGTGGGCGTTTTTCTATCTCTATGGCTTCTCTGATTATTCTGCTGTTGAAGTGTTCGGTTTTGGCGATAGTTCTGGTATTTTTAAAATCAATTTCATGTCCTGTGGCTTTGAGGTGTTGGACCAGGGAAGAGGTCGTTTCTTCTTTTTGATTGAGTTCTTATGTTCTTCAATGCGTGCACTTATTCTTCTGTTAGTTTGTCCAATGTATGTGGTAGGGCAGGCAGTGCAGGGATTTCGTATACTCCTTGGTTTTCTAATTCGATTTTGTCTTTGGGGTTTCTTAGGATGGTGGATATTTTTCTGTTTGTGCAGAATGCTGTTTTGATGTTGTGTTTTTGGAGGATCTTGCTAATTTTGTCTGTAGTGCCTTTTATATATGGGAGGAGGGCTTTGCCGTTTTCTTGTTCTCTGTCTTGGATTTTGGTTGGGGTTTCTTTTGGATTAGGTGGGTAATCTTCTTTCTTTGGAATCCATTGGCTGTAAGTACGTTGGTGAGAGTGTGTAGTTCGGTTTTTTGGTGTTGTTCATCGGCTAAGCATTTTGTTCTGGAGATGAGTGTCTTGGCTACGGAATTGATCTGTGCTGGGTGGTGGTGTGAGAGTGCATGTAGATAGCGGTTAGTATGTGTTTTCTTCTGGTAGATGGTGTGTCCTAGGGAGCCATTGGATCTTTTGTATACCAAGACATCTAGGAAGGGAAGTTGATTGTTATATATATTCTGAGGTTTTCGCGGGTATTTGTATGCGGATCTTTGGTTATTTGGGTTTTCTCCCGCATAAAATTGGAAGTATACTGACCACGTTTCAATGAAATCTCATTCGTCATCTTCAGGCTTGTGTCTTCGGCTTTGTGCTTCTCGGAGTAAGCACAAAGCCGAAGACACAAGCCTGGAGGTGACGAATGAGATTTTGTCAAAACGTTGCCAGGATACTTCCAATTTAATGTGGGAGTAAACCCGAATAACCAAAGATTCATATATATACACATATACATATACATATACATATACATATACATACATACATACATACATACATATATATATATATATATATATATATATATATATACTACATAATGCATATATATATAATGCATATATATAATGCATACAATCATATATACATACATACATATGTATACAGAAGCCTGATGATGGCAGATGAGATTCTGCCGAAACGCTACAACTTTAAAAGCACAACTACAATGACGTGGGAAAATACCCGAACAGAGCTGAATGCCATATACATACATATATACATATACACACACACACACACACACACACACACACACACTCACACACTCACACACACATACATACAGCTTCCTACTTCATTAAAATGTTTCTCATGTTTCTATTTGATAAATTCAATGTGAAGCACTTAGTTGACATACATTATTTCTTTCTTGGAAAGGCTTTGTTTTTTATTTCACCAAAAAAATTCATTCAACAAGGCAGTGAAGCACTATAAATATATAATTACATTCTTACTGAGGCTGCTGATTTACATGGCACAACTGCTATGTTAAATTTAGGCAACAATAATGACACAGTTGGAATGTGCCAAGAAAGTGAAAGCATATGCTAATTTTATGGAAGAAAATGGCATGATTAATCATTTATTCTAAAACCCAGTAAGACGAAATGATTACTGCAGTTCGTAAGGGAAGGTCATACTTGAACTTTGGGTAATATGCTAATGACATTTGAAAGCTCTTAGTACAATGTCTGTGCTCCAAATGGACCTGGAAAATGTTTCAATTATTTTTCTCTATTTCTGTTGCTTTTGTTTTCCAATTTATTTCCATGCATGAGGAATCCTAAAGTACACACATGAGATAAATGAAGACCAACATGCTTTTTGAAATAAGGATTCTTCTTTGTTTTATCAGCCAAAAGGATAAGAACGATTTCTGTCAAGACAAATACTCACTGAATTACACAAAATGATAAAAAAGAAATTTAATGCAAAGCACTCATCAGCCTAACAACCTGCAGCACTGATTAAACAAACCCTTGCAATAACAGATTGTAGTGGGTGGGGACATTAATGGTTATATTTGTTGATGAATACTCAAGACTTTTTATGTTTTTTTTCCTTTTCCTGCCTCATCACCTCAAACTCTGTAGAATGTATGATATATCGTTAATTTAAAAACCTTTAAATAAAATATTGGGATCCGTCTGTTATTTTCAAAGTCTGTATATTGAAATACACATCTGTAGACCTCTGGTAGCAGGGGGAATATTTAATTCACATTCCTATGAACATCTCAGATCTTAACTCACTGCTAGTTTAGACACTGTCTTCAACTATCTACCTACCTAACTCCCACAGAATTTAAATCAGAGATAATCCAGAGGAAGACAGGTTCAGAAGAAGGCTACAATAGCAGAATTTAAGATACATTGTAACATTCATCCTAGAACAGGGCTGTCAAACTCGCAGCCCACAGGCTGGATGCATCATGCACTTGGTCACACCCACGCCTGGTTTAGTGAAGGGGGGAAAAGTCCCGATATCTCATGTGACACTCCTGCCCTAGAACATCTCTGAAACTTTTGTTAGGGGCATAATGTTAATGTTAACTTTAATACGATGTTTAATTGTATGTATGCAATTGTTATTGTAGGAAATGATGAGTCTGCGCCCAAGGAAAGGGACAAATGTGTCATCAATTTTGAGTCCCTTCACACCCACAAGTCCAGCCCACCTTTAATTCCATTGATGCTTATCTACCACCAATTTGCTTGACTGTTAGTAGTTCAGATTCTTGTAGAAAGCATTAGCTTACAATAAACCTATATTTATTTGAACTGCTGGACTCCTGATTTTCTGTGCTTGACCTTTATATTCTATAAACTTTCTAATAAAGAAACCTTTGCTTTTCTCATCGCATAATTTTTTTCCTGATAAGTGGTGTTAAAATATATGTATAAGAATCGGAGTAGTGGCTTTCAGACACATTATTTAGACAAAAATAAATCTCTTTGAAAAAGAAGAAATTCTAGATTCTTTCCAATTTCTGAATTGATCAAAATAGAACCTGAAGAAAATGGGAAAAATGGATTATATGTATAATCTTATAGCGGATGGGAAATATTAAATCTGTAAGGAAGATTGAGACTCATGTTTTAAAATATTTTTCTTTATTTTTCTTTCCTTTTGCACTTGGAATTTTTTCAATTATTTTCTAATTTCAGTTTGTATTATGCTTTAGTATTGTTAATTTTTTTTAAACAAAAATATTTTTAAAAAAAGGCACAACAGAAGGAACAGTATATGAAGCAATTTCTTTCCAGATCATTAAAACAGATGTGTCTTGTAACAGACTAACACAGATGCTTCATAAGTTGCATCCAGTTGTCTCAATAAATGTATCATAAAAAGCCAGCTCACTTCCATAGGAAAAAGTTTAAAAAAATCTGCATACATGCTGAGATAGTCCAAAGAATCTTGTGAGCCTGAAAAACAATTTGGCTCATTTAAGTAATTTTTTTTAAATTGCTCAAGTTCTCTTCCCAACAGGAAGTTTTTATTTGGCTTTCTTCTTCTTTTATGCATTTATTAATGACGTGGAACAAACTTTTAAAAATGAGATATTAAGATTAATAAAGTTTCCTCTCCTTGTGGAATAGACATTGACAACAGAATATTTCTAAAGAGCTGAAGGAGTAACTAATAGTATTTTAATAACTAATTTGTTCAGCCAGGATGTATCCAAACAAACTCTTGCGGAGTTATATTTTTATTATTTCAAATCAAGCTGATACAACTGTATTTAATTTATTAATTTTAATTTAATAGTGACGCATACTCTTAACTGACATCTGTTCTGAAACTTTAGAAGGAAGACCAGGATAATAAATATTCATTAAAACACATAAATAAATAATCATTATTACTTTAAAGTTCAGACGCAATTAGTGTGAAGCTTTTTGAAATATTACAAGAACCACCATCTGGAAAAAATCTTAGCTGTTTCACATTCCATTTTATGTCTTTACTTAGTGTAATGCAGGTAGTTACCAATTTAGATTCATGTAGGCATGGAGGAACAAATTTTGAAATCCATATTTCATGGAAAACTCAATTCTACAAATCTGAATCCTTATGCGAAGGGAAATTCAGTTATCCTTTGAGATTTGCATTTCTCTAAATTTGTGATAGAAAACCAGTTGGTGTAACTGTACTAGACTGTAAATTCTAGTCATACTTTAAGGGCAAAGCCAGTTGACTTGGGCCAGTCACTTAGCTCTAGGAAGGAGGCAATGGCAAACCACTTATGTAAAACGTTATCTAAAAGGACTGCAGAAACTTGCCTAGGCAGTGTTTGAAAGTTGAACATGATGATGCTGACTCTGTAAAACCGCTTAGAGAGGACTGTAAAACACTATAAAGCAGTATATAAGTCTAAGTGCTATTGCTATTGCTATGATGAGAAAAATGATGTACTGCGTGTTCAAATATGTTTCTTGATAGAAATGTACATAAAAGTTGAAATAACAAGATAAACGTAATTATGGGAAATGATTATAAAATATGCACATGTGTTTATGTCATTATAAGTCTCCAACCAATAGTTTGGGAACTGTGAGTTTGATACAGATTCTTAATGCAAAAATAAAATAAAAATACAGTGCTGAAAAGTTGAGAGGACACCACATCTCAGAAACTTTTGGAAATTTCTTTAAATATTTTGGGAAACTAGATATTTTAAATTTAGCAACTTCAAGTAGATCTCCAAAATCTTGTAAGATGTTTCTTTGTAAGGTACTCTTATCTGTTATAGTGAATTTGGGGTTTTTCATATGGTTGTAGAAAGAAGGCAATATGGATGCCACAGAGCTGATCCCTGGTTTATATGGTAGTCATCAAAAGTTATAAACAACATGATTGCTTTTTTTTTAAAAAAAAGAAAAGGTCAGGATATGTTGTATTACATAAATGTACATACTAAGATATTTGAAGAACAGGGAAAGGATGAATGGTAGTATTAAAACCTTAAATTGATGTGGGATGCATTTATCTTAAAAAGTAGAGATGGAAAAAATTAAATTTCCATTCACCTCTTGATGATGTAAAGTAGCTATTACAATTTAAACCTTCAGACAGTCACAAAGTTTCAATACAATTTAAAACACTTTTGAAAATACATTTTCCTCATTAATAGCCTATGATCAAAATCAAATAGTGCTCTAGAAAGTGTTGCAGGTTTTAGAGAATACACGAAAACACCTACCACGAAGTTTATTTTCTCATAATACACTATAAAAGTTAGTGCAATTTTCTCATCCCTGGCACTCTTTATATTGCAAGTCCCAATGTATGTGTAGATTTTGCTCTATGAAAACAGCCAAAAAGAGCTTGTGCTGACATAAGTAACCTTTAGGTCTGAACTTCTCAGTCTTTTAACTACTGAGTAGAAGACTAGGTAAAATGAAAGTTTAGATTAAAATCTAAAAATAAATACACTGAATATAGTGGTAAAATTAGCTGGGAATAGCTAGTGCTTTTAGATGGATATTGTGCCAATCTATTACCTTCTTCCATTAGAGAGCTTGAACCTATAACAATAGTTTCTTACCTTTAAAACACCATTGGGTAAGATGCAGCTTGCCAATATGGCTTGCCTTTGAGTTCCAGATCTCTTCAATTCTAATCCATCGCTACTAGATCTAGGCTGCAGAAATCTGTATGTACCACATTGTTTTTGTATTCTTTGTATTCATTTCTTCACATCTAATAGCTGTCTCATTTTCTACAAATCTGACATCTTGTACCTAGCCGCCATGGCTTAGCGGAAAGGTGGATGAGAGCTGCCATTCAACAACACCCAAAGGGACATATTTTTTCCCTTTGTTCTAAAGGAGAAGATGTAAATGGAATTGCTATCTTAGTGCTCCTCAACCTCAGCATCTTTAAGGTGTGTGGAATTCAATTTCCACAATTCCCTAGGCAGCATACTAACTAGGGAATTCTGGGATTGACAGCCACACTTCTTAAAGTTGCTGAAATTGAGGAACTGGCTTACTCCACTCCCACTCAGAGTCAAAATTCTATTTTTGGCCATGAAGAAATGATGGAACGTACTTATATTTCCTAAATTGTAATTACAAATATTTTCTTGTGACACCTGTTGGCTCAGCCCAACACTAGGTTATCTGGCACGATAGGCCAAGGAATTTATACAGCATAGAATAAGCTGGAATCCAAATAGTATTTATTTCTATGCAGAAAGGTATGAAGCTAAGTCAAATCCAGCATGCCAAAACACAGCAAGATACAGTTTTGAAAGAAAGGAAAATAATTTTATTAGTTTATATAAATAATACGCTTCCTGCTAAAATTCTATATCCGGGGTGGGATTCTACAGGTTCACACCTATTTGCTAGAACCAGATGTTAACATTCTAAGCAGTTCAGAGAACTGGTTAGAAGAAATTACTGGCCTAATCCTGTAAGGAAGGCAGGAAGGAAACATTCTGGTGTTGCTTACAAAAACTGCCTCTCCATTAACCCTTATTACATTCTTGGCAGGACTAGATTTCCTGTCTCTGGAACGTCTCTGGAGTTTTTTCCCCCTCCTTTGCTGGTACTTTGCTTGTGTGAAGTCACCATTCAAAGTTACAATGGCACAGAAAAAAAGTGACTTATGACTATTTTTCACACTTACGACTGTTGCAGCATCCCCACAGTCATGAGAGGCCAGGCGAGGAGATGCGTGCCTCAATGTGAGTGATATTGAGTTGGCCACACCCAGCCAATAACATGACCACCAAGCCATGTCCACCCAGTCACATGACCACCAAGCCATGCCCACCACCTAAGCCATGCCTACAAAAATTTGAATCCCACCCCTGTCTATATCCCATAATTGTGTGGGAGTGCACTTAATAGCTAGACTTTCATCTCAGGATATATTTTTTCCACATGCTAATAATTAGCTTTGTTTACTTCTTCTGAATTTTTCCTCAAACATCTTAACTGCAGTTTAAACTAAACGTCACAGTATCTTCCTATATCCTAGTAAAGGACCGACTTGCCAAATTTCTTAGCCAGATTGACAAGACCACATCCCATCCCATCAACTCTAACCCATCACCTAAATTAACACTTTTAGCTGCTGGCCAATGAAGATCACCACTGAATTTGTGGCTGATTTCCAAAAGACCTTAATAAGTTCTAAATGGGTTAACAGATTGATAAGCCAACCCATAGGCCCTCACACTCTATTTGAAAAGGCATTAAAAAAAAAGACAAGAACCACTCGAAGTAGTTAGCAATTATACCACCTATCGTATACTTAAAGCTATAAAAGAATGACACAATCAGATGAAATCAAATTGTTTCCAAGAGCATTGTATGAAGGGGAAAAATTCTGTTGGGTTACTATTTGATTCTAATGGTGATGCTTACTGAGAGCTGTGTCTGGGGAAAAAAGAAAGAAAGAAAGAGCAGCCATGGATAGTGTTTTTTTTTAACGCGAAGCTGTCTAATTGCATGCACAATCCAGGCTGAGGCCATGCACTTCTACTTTCTTTCCAAACTAGGCCATCTTAGATATATGCCTTTTAGAAAAAGCCTGCTTATTAGAACTTGTATTGTGACCTAACTTTTATTTTACCCTGCCAGATCTTATTTTAAATCCTGTTCCTGGCAAATTTAGAAAAGAACAAATCAAATCAAAATGGATATAAACCATTTCAAGTCCACTTTTCCACAGCCTCTGGAGCTCCCTCTGGCCAGAATTGCTACAAACTGACAGCACTATGTCATATCATTTTAAGGAGAGGACTAGAGCAACATCACAGCGTTAGTCCTCAAAAAAATGAATATGACAGTTAAACAAAGGGGGGAGGGAGGAACCACTCCAAATCTATTTCTGTCTGTATATGTAAAATGTTTACTGAAATACGTAACAGCAATTTTAGAGGTTGGAAAAGTGGACATAAACTACATGCAAAATAGTTTACAATTGCACAAATACAATGATCCAAATAATCATTAAAATTCCATCACTGCTGTTCTTTAGTTAGATTGTTCCAGAACAAAAACTCATGTGGAAGAATGCAACTTTTTTTTTTTTTGAAAATTTTATTTGGGTTTTCACAAAAACAAAATACAAATAAAACATCTTTTTTGAAAATAGCATGGTCCCAGGTTATCACTTCTTCATACAGACACAAAACTCAATTTCATGCTCATTTTTATATTCTATTCCATATCTTATTACCATTTTATATTTTCTATATAGTTTTTCCCCTTTTAATTTTCTCAACTTTGTTTTAATTATCTCATCTCAATTCAAATCATTATATTTATACTTTTGTCTGTCCTGTTTCAATTTCACATTATCTTTTCTTATTAAGCAAATTTTTCCCTGTAGTTATCAATTAGAGTATGATACCTTTATATCCTTTAATTTTATCCATTCAAACTCTTATTTAAGCTTCAATGTATACCTTTAAGATTATAGCATTCAATATAATACATAACTTCAAATCAAGTTCTGCTTGGTACATTCTTAAAATAGAGACTATATTCTTAAAAAGAAAAAATTATATGTATTGTATGTATGTATGTATGTATGTGTAAATAAAACACACATTCCATTCCAATTCAATTCTATCATTAATATGCATTAAAATCTTAACATCTTTAACATTTCTTTTCAATTAAATATCATACTTCCTTGTGAACACTTATAAACTTTCCATAGTTAATTCTTTTTTCCCCATATTTCTCACTTTTATTTTTATAAATCATTACTAATAATTAAAAATGTTCCCTTTTAATTCTCTCAATCATTTTAATTCATTTATTTATTAACAAACATCCCACTACATTACAGTAAATATTTTATCCATCATCATATTTTTGAAAATTATTTCTATTTGTAATATAACAATGCTATCTTATGTACCTTTGCAGAATCCCTTTTGCAATTAATTTTTCACCCAGTATCTCTAAACAAGCTTATGGTTACAATCCTTATATCTTTTCTCTGTTTCTCCATTTCTTGTTTCTGTTTTTTACAACTTCTTTTCCTTGCCTTCTTCCCCCTCTTCTCCCTCCCCTTTTTACCCCCTTTGTCTCTCTACTTCTAACTCTCTCATCTGTAATCCCCTCTTCTGTTGCTTTCTAATATTATACTTATCTTTCAAATTGTTCTTCTTTTTGGTTGTTTTTTCTAGTCTTAAACCTTTCACTCTCTTTCCCCCCTTTTCTTTCCCCCCCCACTTAAAATTATTTGATCATTAAAGATGGCTTCTTCTTTGTCCCAATCTTCTTGTTTTGCAAGCGTTTCTTGTTGCTTCTCATAGTTCCAGATCTCCATTTCTAAGAATTGAAACACAAAGCCAAAAGAACTTCTCCCTTCTTGTGCATCTTCTTTCCATTTTTTAAGTTCCATTTTCAGTTCTTCTAAGAGTGATACCATTTTAAAAACTGTTAAACAACCACCTGGTTAATTTTAGTCATCTAGATGCACAAACCAAAAATCACCAAATAATCCGGAAGAATGCAACTTTTACTCCCCATCCTGACTCAGAAGCAAGCTATTCCAAACTGAGGCACTTGCTGTTGAGAAGATCCTCTTGGCCTGCTTCCTGCTGTTATGGGTGGGAAAAGAACCCACAGAGCTCCTCAGGCCTAGACCACAAGAAATGGTCAGCTTCCACCTGGAGATGACACTTGCATAGAGGGCTTTATTGGTAACAACCAGCATCTTGAATTGAGCTCATACCAGCTATCAATGGAATTGCTGCAACAGAGAGGTTATTCTGCTAATTTGGTTAGCACTGGTTACAAATGCATAGCCACAGTTTTACCAGTGTCATCTTCTGGGTCAACTTCAGCTACAGTCCCATGGAAAGAAACTTGCAGTAACCTAAATGGGGAATAAAAAGAGTGTAAATTACTGTTATCAGATCTTCTTAGTTTAGGAAAGGTTACACTTAGACCAACTGAAGCAGGTCAAAGGCCCCGTTGACCATGACTTTCATTTGATCCTCAGACTTTGTACCTCTTCTTTCAAGTGAAGTACAATCCTTTCAAGAACAATAGATGAACTGGGCATAGCATCAGAACACTGATGTACAGTGTTCTGTCTTGCTGAGGTTCATGGGCTCTATTTTATCCATCCACCCTGCAGTAACTGGTGGAAAATTTCTGCCACTTCTCATACTTGTTCTAGGATGGAGATATTTAAGTGGGTATCACCACTGACGGCACCTCTCCTGAAATCAGTCAATAATATCTCCTTGCAGCTTCATGTAGATGTTGAAAAGAACAGAGTAGAAGGTTAAGCTCTGGGGTGAATTCCCCAAGATTCCCTACTGAATTTCCCAAGATTTCAATCTCCTATTTCCCACCATGCCAGTTTGAATCTCAAACAGGAAGACCTGCAAAATAAAGTCCCCATCTATAATGCTAACAGGTGATCCAAAAAGATATCAGGGCCAGCATAGTCAAATGCAACTAAGCTATTTAATAGGTTCAATTTAACAGGTACGTGATTGCCATTCAGAACCAGCCACAGATCACCTACAAGTGACCAAGTATGCTTTCCGATTCATGCCCAGGTCTGAAAACCAACAGGAAGGGACCAGATAATCCTTTTCATTCAAAGTGTAAACATTTTCTATGTTACAAAAAATATACTTCTTATTGAGATATTAACCTAATCCTTCTAAGAGGCAAGATTAAAAACTGTTTGACATAAATGCTCATTTATTGTTACATGATTTCCACCTGCATTTACTCATTTTTGCAGAAAACTGTCAAGCTAGTATGGTGTAGCAATTTAGATGCAAATAGGAAAAACGGAATTTTCGCAGCGTTCAATATCACTGTTAGTCACAGAAACTTACCGAATGACATCAGTCAAACTCAGCTTCCCTCAGCTGTTGTTGCTGGAATGAAATCTGAACAAGGAGAGCTATATGAGCTTCAATTCCTGTAGAAAAGGTAGGATCAAAATCTAATAAATGAGTGAATAGGAAAAAATTAGTGAATAAATTAATAAATTGTATAAATAAATAGATGTAGACATACGTACATAAAATGTGTGTACATACACACATAAAATTAAACAAAAAATAATTTCTCATACATTTCTTTGATCATTTCTTTTAACAAAATGTTGTTTCATCTCCACTAGGTCTTTTTTTCTTTTCTTTTCTGTGAATATATATTTTTCAAATATGTAGTACTTTAGTCTACATATCTATTAATGTATACTACATTGTTATTTTTCCTGATGCATAAATACTTATTTGGAAGTACAGGTAGTCCTTGACGTATGACCACAATTGAACCCAAAATTGCTGTTGCTAAACAAGATAGTTGTTAAGTGAGTTGTGCCCCATTTTACAATCTTTCTTGCCACTTTTGTTAAGTGAATCACTGCAATTATTCAGTCAGTAATATAGTTGTTGTGATAGGACTTCACCATTGACTTTGCTTGTCAGGAGGTCGGTAAACGGTGATTACATGACCCCGGGACACTGCAACTATAACATGAATAAATAATGATTGCATGATATAGTGAATAGCAGATCACTAGCAAAGACACTAGGAAAGAGAAAATCATTGCATTCATTCATGTTCTGATTGTTTTCATTTGACCAGATCTTCACAATTTGCTGCAGTGGAAGTCTACAATATATCTTCTAAATCCAGTGTTGATGACTATGGAATTTTCAGAGTGATTAAAAAAAAAAAACCAAAAGGCAAAAGACAGAAGTTACTTCATGACAGAAACTTTAGTGACCTTGTGCACATGTTCAAAAGGGATGGGTATTGTCTCTCATGTAGATGTGTTTGGCTGAGAACTTGGTTTTTCGTTTTCTTTTTTCACATTGTAATATATTTCCTTTATTTTTTAAGATCATTTTTATTTTATTTTTTATTTTTTTATTTTTAAAAACAAACATACACATACAAAACATAAAAACATAAAAACATCTTCCATTTTATATATATACAGTGTGTCAGGTCACGAACAAGGTAAAATATTTAGGGATTCATATTACACCAAGATGTAGTACACTGAAGGAGGATAACTATGTTAAACTCAAACAGCAGATTGCAACAGATTTGATGAAATGGGAAAAACTGTAACTATCATTGATTGGGAGAATATCCACAATTAAGATGAATATATTGCCTAGAGTGTTATATTTATTCCTGACAATTCCTATTCGATTAAGGAAAGAGTTTTTCGAAGATTTAAATAGAATTGTATTGAAATATATTTGGCAGGGTAAAAAAGCAAGAATAAAATTAAAACTGTTCCAAGATGCAAGAATAAGAGGAGGGTTTGCCTTGCCCAATTGGGAGCTATATTACCAGGTGACAAGTTTGATGTGGGTAAAGGAATGGATAACACTAAGGAACAGTAAATTATTGACCTTAGAAGGCCATGACTGGCTGCTGGAATGGCATGCCTTTCTCTGGTATAAGGGAACTAAAACACAGGGGTATTTCAGAAGACATTATATTCATGAGGCATTGTTTTTGAACTGGAAGAAGATAAAAAGACAATATTACTTAAAAATTCCAACGTGGATATCAATTATTGAAGCTTTTTCTTATCCAATAATATATAAAAAGGAACAAACAGTCAGATATGGGGAGATATTGAATGGGAATATCATTTTTATTAAATGCATCTCTTTCCCTGGCATATGTGTGTGCAGATGCACACAAACAATCCCTACGTTTTCACAGTTTTCACTGTGTCGTTCACTAAACAATTACTTCATTGTTAGCAGAGATGGGAAATTTGGATTTGTCGGACAAAATTAGTGCAACTGTCCGATCAATAACTGGAGGTTCTCTCAAGTATTTCTGTACAACAGTCTTCTTAAATTTAACAAGTGGCAGACTGTACGTAATATTTTTATCTGTCTTAGCTACTTTTATGAAGTGAAGATTTTTGTGACATGGATATAGTGTAGAGAATACAAAAAATTAGTTAGGAGATGCCATTTACATAATTTTTAAAGTGGCTGGGTGAATATGAAGAGCACAACCCTGCTTAGAATAGACAGGGAGAATCTACCAAAAGAATCTGGCTTCTTTTGCTGCATTCACCTCATTAAGAAGATTGTTGGTAGCACAATTGCTGTATAGAGCTATACATACAAATTGCAAGTTTGTGAGTTTCTCCCTAATTGGCATATAAGGTTCAGTAGGAATCTCTTCATCTTTCAGAACCAAACAACTGACTGATTCTGCTCAAAACTGATCAAAAGACATCTCTACCAATTTCTTCAAAATTTATAGATTTTACACTTTTGGGGTATCAATAATGATTGTCCAAATGAGTAAATGACCTTGTTAAAGCAGGTAAGCATCTGGGGCAAAATTGTTTGTGCAGGATTAAAAGTGTCACTGAAGAGATTAGCCATTGGTATTTCATAGTAAACATTTTGTTATGTGGTTAGATCTAAGAAGCTATGTTTTTTTTTACCCCCACAACAACTCTGTGAAATAATGTGGTCTAAGAGTGAGCTTCAATGGCTAAGGATGAACTAAATCTGCTCTAATGCCTTCTTAACCATACCAGCTCTTAAAACAAATGCAGAGCTATCTTTCATCTGTTAATCTATCTATCTGTCTTCTGCTATCATCTATGTCTGTCTGTCTGTCTGTCTGTCTGTCTGTGTGTCTGTCTGTCAATCTATCATCTATCTATCTATCTTAATCTCCTATCTCCCTCACAGAAATGCTATAGATCAAACCTGAGCCCTCATGTTTGAAAAGTATACATTTTACATGTGTACATTTTACCTCTTCCCTTACTTGTCCTAACTTTGGTTAATGCATATAATGACTTGAAGTTCATCCACTTAATCTTATAAATGTATAAGCCATATAAATAGAAGATCAACAGAGATTTACAATTGCATGCCTGAAAATAACTTCAAAGATTTCCTTCTGTTCTTTCTAGAGATTGTTCTGAAGTCTACTATAGAAAGTCTCTTTTTTGAAAGTTAGCAAAGGTGATTGTTCTGAACGCTAGGAAGGCTCTTCCAGATACTGCAGAGAAAAGGAAGTGTAGGTGGACCTGCCCATAGTGGGGAGGAGAAAAGCTCTGGTCAATGGGTATGGTGGGACAGGGATAGGTAGCCAGGGATCAGGATGAGACCTCCAGGGTTGTGGCAGTTGCTTGTGTGGTGGTGGCCTGGTTGAGCATCTGAGATGGGGAGGATGGAAAGACAAGTGGAGAGAACTGCAGTTTCCCAACAGTCATAAGGGCAGATATGCTGCCAAGCACCCAAATTTTCATCATGTAAAAACAGAGGCGTTGCCACAGATGAAACTTTGAGTAGGGCTTGCAATTCCTTTTCTTCAGTGCCATTGTAATTTTGAACAGTGGCCGAAATAACAATCAGAAGACAAGGATTATCTGTAGAATCTATATGAAGATTATATTATCTTCTGAAGTAGAGTCAATGATCTAGTTGTAGGTACATACAAAGGCAGAAACTTATAGAATGCTCATTGTTGTATGAATGGTAATAAAGGAAAAACTACAGATTGGTAAAAACAGAGTTTGGGAATGATAAAATGGTGATGAGATTGACAGATGATCTCTTGGTAATATCAGCAGCGAATCTTGAGGAAAATGTGCATAAGGAAGAAAAGAGGTAAAAAAGGTATAATAAAAATAGAATGATAATAGGAAAGGAAGAGGGGAGTTCTATATGAAAACCTATTATATGATTGATCATGTGTCAATAAGCTATGACCTATGAACCATATTCAGACAATCTCCTCTTTTTGTATTCCCTGCAAATTAGAATAAATGGGTGAATGGCAGTTTGTCAGGTCTAAGACTCACTGAGCTCTTGGGGTGAGGAGTGAGGTTGAGGTGTAGGTGGTGGCCAATCAGCAGATTGGCACCATCCAATGGGTTTTATACTTCTTGACTTGCAACCTGCCTGCTGTGTTCATGGAGATAGAAGAGGGGCAGGATCTGGACTTTTACATAAAAAAAGTTTGTCAAGCCTTGTGATACATTTTTTTTAAAGTGCATTTATATATTCACTAGCCTTTATAATAAAAGAATATAGTAAAAGGAGAAATGGATTAGTACAACAATTAGCCTTTTAGGAAAGAAACAAAAATAATGGGACAATAAATCAGCATGTCTAGTTACAATATTTCCAAAGTGGGGTAACCTGATGAAAATATTTGGTCACTTGTAATGTGAATGTAGGTTTAGTATCCCTTAAAATAATAAACATAAAATTTATCTGCATGTCTATCATATTCAGAAATGATCAGAGCACATCTTAGGTCACCATAGAAAGAGCACCCTATGAGAACATGGGAGAGAGCTTCTACTTCCCTGGAATCACAAGGGCAGAGTGTTTGTGAAAAGGGGATTCCATAAAATCTTCCTTCCAGTAGAGCTTAAGGGAGGGCATCAAATTAGACTGGAGAATCTCTCTTAATGTTAAATTGTGTGAGAATCCTAAAATAAAGGGCTTGCAGCTATCTAACAATCAGCAATTCAGGGGCACTGGTGATAATTATTGTGGTAGCTTTCTGCTATGGTTACCCAGAATGTTGGAACATGGATAATGCACATTTTGGGAGTCCAGCTTATTGACATTTAGTAATATTTAGTAATTTATTCTCTTGATATTGATATTAAATAATAAAATATGAACAATTGCAGATTACATAAAGGGGCTGTCTGAGATAAAATTATCAATTATAATTTTGAGTAAAATGCATTGCATATTTTCTACTATGCTAGAAAAAAGAACATAGAAATCCCAATCAAAGGATGACTCTGTAAATATGAAATATAAGCTATCTGTCTTGCCTTTGACAGAGACCTCATCTTTTCTACTACCTTCTGTTATTGGTATCATTATTATGATTGTTATTATTACTTTATTGTTTTTGCATTTACACTGAGATCTTATGCACCGAACATAAATTCCTTGTGTGTTTTATCATACTTGGCCAAATAAAATATTCCATTCCACTCCACTCCACTCCACTCCACTCCATTCCATTCCATTCTACTTATTCTATGCCAGGCATTATTTTATTTTATTTTATTTTACTTTCAAGAGAACAGTGAAAACAAAGCCAATGCCTTATCTGATCAAGCAGACTTTGAAATCCAGCATAATTGAAGAAAGTGGAAATCATACTTCAATCTCATGCAAAACTGCCTTGGGCCCCAAATGTCCCTTACAAAAGCAACTTCTCTGATGCTGACATTATTATATGCTCTGTTCAAAAGTCTGTAAAAGATAAAAACACTCCAGCTTGGTTTTCCAGGCAATTGGCAGGACTCAAGAATAATCAATAAGTAAATGGTCTGCTTGCTTCAATTTCTTTGGATACTAAGATGTATCAGTAGAATGCTTCTATTATGTAGGATATGTGGGAAATAAAACATTTTCTTCAAAAACATTCCTCTCGTGGGATTACGGGAAATATGTAAACTATTGGGATTACATGCACTTGATTATTCTGCAGATAATGGTGTGTCTAAAAAAGATATTTGAACAGATTTTATTCTTGCGATCGTTCTATTTTTAGACTGCTCTTTTAAAATGCAGCTGTGAAGAAAAGACAAGGGTTTTTCACTATTAATTCCACATTTTTCTAAAGTAAGTAAATAATTTAAAAGGGTGTTATTTTTGTCCATTTCCAAATCAGGTTAACTCAGCAGCAAAAAATGTCATATCACTTTCAAAGTTATTTTAACAAGCTAGGCAAAAACTTGAGTTCTGTGACTAATCTCAGGATTCAGTGATAAAAACGTTCATATCACCCATCATGCTATTCCATCTGGGGTAAGCAATATTATGTAGTTAATAGACAATGAGTAAGAAATAGCAAGATTAAAATGGTAAAAGCCCTCAAGACATAACTCTGCTGCCATGCCTGGGATGGTCTATTGAGGAGCTTTTACAGTGGCTGAGTTGAGTGGATCTAGGAAGGGATTCTGTACTGATCATTATTATTTCTTTAAATTGATTACGGATTATTTTTAGCATGTTTTAGTTTGTTTTTTTAACTCATTGTTTTGTTTTTTACCTGTTGCAAGCTACTTAAAGTTTCTTAGATAAGATGGGTAGCCATAAAGAGGAGGAGGATTTACACTAATTTACACTATCACTATTCAGTATACCTCTCCACATTTCTCCCCTATCCTTCTTACACAACTTCACAGGTTGCTTTTGTTCTTTAAACATTTCATTTCTCCCTTTCTGAGATCTCATCAACTCCATCCACTATGTTCTCAGTCTTCCCTTCCTCTTGACATATTTCTTTTTCTTTCATATATATCTGTGTGTTTCAATACGCATTCATTCTGTCTATGCATCCAAGCCCCCTTTACCACCTGTTACATGGAGAAGCCACTCCACGTACCTGTGAACTCCCGAAAATCCACAAAGAATGAACTCCACTTGGACCAATTGTCAGCAGCATCAACTCTGTCATCTACAACATTGCAAAATATCTAACCACCTTATTAATCCTCTAGTTAGCTACACCACCCATCACATCAACAATTCAGAGGATTTTGTCAGCATGATTTGGAAACTAAAACTGGATCTAGATGAGTCTATGGTTTCTTATGATGTGACTTCATTCTTACCTGCATTCCAACAACTGAAGCTATCATGGTAGTGAAGAAATCACTGCTACAAGACAGCACATTGGATGACAGAACTAACCTCAGCCCAGACCATGCTGGACCTCTGCCTAACTCTTATCTATTTTAAATACAATGAAATTTTCTATGGGCAAATCACAGCTGTGACCTGGGCTTGTCCGTGTCCCCCACTGTGGCAATCTATACATGGAAAAGGTAAAAACCAAAGCCCTAAACTCCTTCAGAGAAAATCCACCCACTCACTGGTATAGGTAGGTGGACAATATGTGGGTCAAGATTAACACACAGGAAGTGGAAGCCTTCATCACCAAACACATCAACTCTGTAAGTTCACATGGGAAGATGTTAAGAAAATTAATCTTGCTTTCGTGGGCTGTGCAGTATAAATTAAGGAAGACAGAAGTATTAACACTGAAGTTTACAGAAAAGCTATAGACACAGATCAGTATTTAAATTTTGATTCTCACCACCCACTGGAGCACAAAATGGGAGTAATCAGAACCTTACACCCTGGGCTGAAGATTTGCCTACCGGCAAAGAAGGAAAAGAAAAAGAACTAAAAAGATATTAAGGAAGCCCTCAGAACTTGTGGCTATCCAAACTGGGCCTCCAACAAATCCAGAAGAAGACTCAGCAGGAGTTCCTCCATAACAGACAAAGGAGAGAGCAACAGATGAAGTAATGTGGTCCATATAGTGCAGGAATATCTGAAATGTTCAGGAGTATTTTCAACCAACACAACATACATGCACATTTTAAACCTGAGAATACACTAAGGCAGAAGCTTGTCCACCCCAAGTATAAAACACCCAGACACAAACTGACCAATGTGATTTGTGCAGTACATGTGCAGATCTGTTGGAGAAACAAACAACTACTTCACAAACCTCTGACACAACACAGAAGAACAACTCATCAGGGCAAGATTCAATAGTCCATCTGCATTTGAAAGACAATGGTTACTCTTCTGAAGACAGCAAAGTCCCTGTTCTGGGGACCACTAGTTTGAAAGAGGGGTTAAAGAAGCCATCTATGTTAAAATTGAACAGTCCTCTCTAAACAAAGAGGAAGAGATATGATACTACTTATCTCCTATTTACAACATAGTCTTTTCAGTAGTTCCAAGAAGGTTTCACACCCATTTGCACTTTGATTCAGGTGATCCAGGGGCCTCAACGACTCTCAAAGAGCTGTGACACACTTTCAAAGTGCTAACAACCCAGATGACTGCAAGGAATATAAATATAAATCCTTCTATTTCCTAGCATTCAGTCAGAACTTCAACTCTACACACACAGCATTCAATTTAATTATACCCTTTAACATAACATGATGGTTCCCAAATCTCTAAATTATTCCTTCCAGTAATCTCTAACTTCATTCTGTTAGAGGGATTTTTCCATTAAAATCACTCTCCTTTCTAGCCGCCTCTTTTGATCTTAACAATTCCTTGATCTTTTTGACTACGTTTTTTGTATTATATTTTATTCTCTATACAAATTACAGAATATCTTTCTCTCATTTTTTTTCCTTCTTATACGCAGATTCCTTCTCAACCTGTTCACCCACAGCCTCTTTTATTTCATCATTCTGCCAATCATTTTTTTTTTGCGTATTTCTTATTAGCATCAGTGATAGTCTGCAACATAATCAGTTCTATATGTTTCAAGTACCATCTATGTGCTTTTTTCTTGTGCTCAGTTTCCAATCTAAATGTAAACCACTCCAAACTCGATTGCAGGAAGTATGATTTCAGCAACAGAGCGGTCAATGTCTGGAACTCACTACCTGATTTTGTTGTTACATGCTCAAACCCACACTCTTTTACGCTCAAACTAATTTCTGTCTACTTCACCCCATTCCTAAGAGGTCTGTAAGGGGAGTGCATAAATGCACAATTGTGCCTACCATCCTTGTCCTATTATCCCCAATTATTAGTTCCTATTTCATGTATTTAAACTTATGTTTATTCTTATTTCTATTATATTGTAAGCTTTTGAAAAAATAAATAAATAAAATAAAAAAATGTTGCAAATATCTAGTTCATTTGGACCACCACAAATACAACAGCAGGAATCACTTCTGACTCGGTTCATAAACTGTGATTTATGTCTTTTTATCAATCCAGAAAATTCTGCCTGGCATGACAAACCAACTGTTAGCAGGATTTATGAAATTAATTCAGTCACTTATTTGCTCATGTTGAAAACCATGATATTGTTCTTGAATATATTGGAGTAGCGCTTGCAACCTATAGTATGATGACATAATATAGATCTTTCAGAGTGCAACATATTAATGGTTTTGGTGCCTAGGAACAGGGTAGATCAAAGTTGTTTCACTACAGGTTTGATTATATATGCATGTGCATGACACACATAATGTGTCTTTTGTACTCCAAAGTCTTGACCTGATTTCTGTGATTTAATGAGGTGACTTTATATTATTGTTACATTTCTCTTCCATTTATAATTTGTGCATTCAGAAATTTTTTGGTGAAGTCCCCTCTCCTTCCCCCAGTGAAAACTGACATAATATATGCAATCTCTACATTTGATGTCTCCGTCATGGAGTCATAATATGATGACCATGGAAATAGTTAGATTCTCCAGAATAGAGTTAGGCCATTTCCTTCCTCTATATGCAGATGAGATAAGCCTAGTTTCTTTAAAGCTTTCTAAAGGTACTTAACAATCCAAATAAATATTGCACTGACAATTATTTAATGATATATCTCGATTATTGATATTTGAAACTAATAACAGCATTTGACATCACTGTAATATATAAATTCAAAGGAAGTGCTACAGTGTTGTCCTAATTACTCATCACATCATTACTGCACACACAATGAGGAAAACAAAAATGGTTTTGCTATACTTGATATAATTTTTCCAAAACTTGAAGAGGGCAGAGTGAACTGACATGATTCTGCTTCTACTATAAGAGAATGTCTGTATTAAATTGTTGTCTTCTGAGGAAAATATGATCCTGTTTCTTTTTTCCCTGTTCAGTAATGATTGTTTGTTCATCTCATCATTTTACATCCAATAAATCATTCTTAGAAAATAGACTGGTGGAGATTATGTGATATTTTATTTTCCGCGCTATTTTTTTTATTTTTGCAGGATAGAAAGTCTATTTAAAATAAGTTATTCGACTAACTGGGCAAGTCAATATCCCTTGACTTATTTGTTTATGAGAAATTAAATAAATTCTGGGTAACAATTTATCCATTTGTGGAGAATATAGACAAAGCTGATTTGCACATTCTATGATGAGTACAGAAATCAATGCTTTCTCCCAAATAGGCAGCCTATGACAGATCTGCTACCATATCATATTTAGAAGGCTATTTTCCATGCACCAGGAAAGTATGTCACCTATTAATAATTACCCTGGCAGAGCCTTTGAGTAATCTGTTGTGTCTTATCCCTGCTAGTTCAAGGCAAGAAAGACAAAATATGAATTTCTGCAAGGCTTGTGGAAAGCGAAACGGGATGAAATATTTAACAGTAAAGTAAGTTGAAATATTTAAGTGAGAAAGGGTAGCTGAACTCAAATCTTTAAAGGTATCTGGAAATAAAACTGATGTAGAAAAATATGAAAAGTGATGTAACCAGAACATAAAGGAAAAGCTTACAAGTTCAAAACTGGGAAAATAATTGGCAAAGACAGAATGGGGAAATAGGAATTAGATGGCTCCTTTGTCTCTCTCATGTCGACAAAAGGGGAAGAACAAGATACTGTCAATCACAGTAAATGTGGGAAGAACATATGAGCTCAACCAGTTGCATTTACTGTATTTTCCTATGGTAACAAGAATCTGTTGAGAGTGTTTGAGTGACCTAGAGATTGTTTTACAGATTAACATAGTTCAAAGGGACTTTGTAGGTCACCTAGTCCAACCCCCACCCAAACAGGAGACCCTAGACCATTTTTTTCTTGATAGAACAGACAGCTGTAGACTTGCAGTTTATTAAGATTAGTTCTATCTATCTAGTTCTATCTATCTATTTTTTAACCATGAGTTTTTTAAACAAATCACAATGGTCTGATTAGTGACATACCCCTTAATGGATAATAGAGTTACATAGAGCAAAGTTAAAAAGGAATTACATTATGGCTTAGAGTTACATGTTAACCTGACATAAATAGAATATTGTTCATTATATTATATTGTTAGCAACATGGTTGCTAAATGAATTTGGTTTCCCCATTGACTTTGTCAGAAGGTTGCAAAAGGGGATCACATGATCTCAGGCCATGGCAACCAACATAAATACCTGCCATTTGCTAAGCATTTTAATTTTGATCACGTGACAATGGAGATGCTACATTGTTCATAAGTGTGAAAAAGAGTCATAAGTCACTTTTTTTTTAGTACCATTGTAACTTAGAACAGTTACTAAATAAGCTGTTGTAACTCAAGGACTACCCATTCTGGCAAAACTCAAAGATTTATGGCAATAGACTTTTCTTGAGTGTGCCTTGTTCTGAACAAGAGAATTTTTTCATTAAATCTTCTACTTCATGCACAATAGACTAAATAAAGTTCTGACTCTATTTTCCCCTAAATTAATTACCCATGAGCTGAGGGCGGGGATCAGGTGCTACCATGCATCCAGTTCTAAGAATAAAAGATTCTCATGAAAGCCAAGGGATGGAAAGAAGTTGTAAATAACAGTAGAGATCACTGTACAAAACCATGGAGACATTTGAAGATGAAGGTGAGCTACTGGGGACAAGTTGCTTGCTTAGGAAATGTTAACTAGTTTTATAATATCTAAAGTACTGCCTCAATTTACCTTCCCACCCTCATGCACACACAAACACACTTTCTCCTGTCTTCTCTTTCCAGGGCAGCTACCCTGTTATCAATCCCTTTAAAAAAAAAACTCTTTTGCATTCCCACAACGTTTTTCACCAGTGATAACTATTATAAGCAATAGATTATGACTATTCTGCTATGCTGACTAGTGATGAAATTACTTTTGGAAAATTCATAATTCAAGATATTGGGCATATGGTTGATGGCAAAGAAAACAGCAAGTTGATAACACAATGTCAAAACAGATTTTCTATATCACCCTCTTCCTTGACTCTATTCTCTGCTTGTAGTCAACATATCAAACTGTGTAACACTTCTCTGTATCATCACATCTCATGCTAAGGAATTCTATGCACACTGATCTGTGTATAATATTGAGTAAATTTAATTTTGTAGATGTTCTCATATGTTGTTGTGTTGCCATTAATCAAAATACTGTTGTGATGATACTGGTACAGGGTATTTTTTCACTGGACATACAGAAATCCTATTTTTTTCCTTTTTAGTTAAAAACTTTTTTTCTCTTTTGGTTCAAAAACTCAGTAAAGATTTTCATATACTCTCCTTCTAAAAGAACCATTTGTATGCTTCAGTAGGCCAACATTTCACGCACTTAGTAAGCCCAAATGTGTCACTGTCATAAATTGTGCAATTAACAGAGTGACAAAATGAAAGGAGTTTCTTTTTGCAAACCAACTGTTAGAACTATTAAAGAGGCTATAAACTGAAGTTGGGCCACAGTGACACATAAATTGATAAGGGGATTCATTGATGAATCTCTATTTCGTAGGTTTTACAATATCTCTTTATAGTATGCACATCAAATCTTTAACTAGCCAAGTCTTGTTTGATTTAATTAGATTTCTTTAGTTTGTAATAAAAAAAAATTCCCAGTAGCTTCATATCATCTTTTATTATTTATGAAAGGGATAATAAAAATTGACTGAGACTCTTGCCATATGGTCAGATGAAATTTTATTTTTGTCTAATTCTCACTTTTTATTTAATGGACAAATTTAATATCCTTACTTTCTATTATTGAGTCAATGTTTCAAGTTCTAAACTTTGAACTTATCTTGCTCAGTAATAATAGGCTATTCTTTCAATCCCTGAAACTAGAACTTTAGCATAGAAATTTTCCATTTATGTATTTGAAATCTGAAAAAGTAACTTTCTCTTTTTAAAAAAAATAGTGGTAGTGATTACAGCAAATAGAAAAGTCTTTTAAGACAGATCATTAAATGCAACTTTGTTCTTCTCTTCTTGGCCAAGGAAATTCATAACTTAGTTTGTGCCTTGTGAAGTTGTGTTTTGTTTAGCCACTATCTTCTGAATGAACTACAATTGTTTACATTTATCTTAACATACTTATGTACCAACTATATTTTACAAATTACTGTGGCTTGCTTCATTTGTTTCTAATCACTGTCTGGATAGTTTAGAATTCTACTGAAAACATAAAATAAGAACAAACCAGCATATAAATTTAAGCATTAATATCTAAACATGATATCACCAAGAGGATGAAATGTGCAGATCCTAATCTAAATCCTGTTGTTTCATCTTATGTTGCAATGCTGCAAGGGATGGAGTCTATGTCACAACACCCACTTCATCACCTGTGCCCCACCTTGTCTTCCTTACAGACATACTTGTGTAAAATAGTAAAACAACAGTGCTACAGAAAATTATCACCATTACCAGTAATAATAGTCACTCAGACCACAATACAATCATTAATTAAACCATATTCAATAATTCTAATATAGTTCCTTAAATTTCTTGGAAAAATGAAAATACTTTTGTTACTAAAAAGACAATGTCTTTCAGCCTTTGTGGGAATGATATTCTTCAAACAATACTGAAAAAACCCTCTTTTTCTTCTGTCATTCAGTTCGCTAGTGGGGCTTCAGAGGAGAATCTCAGATATTCATATAGGGAAGTAAATATGAAATTAAATATTCTTAAAGGTTCAAAATTTCTTAAATATATTCTTAAATATTCAAAATGTTGAATTAAAGCCCATCACTTTGAAATTTTGGAGGTGGATTTCCATTTAATGCAGACAGCAAAGCAATTGCATAAGATGATCAGATCAGCTGCCCCCATCCATCCCCAAAAGCAGTCTAATTGATCTAGATCTTTTTTGTGTACAGTAATCTAAAAAGGAATCTGATAGAGCACGAGTGCTAAAAGACTATTTTTATCCAGGGAGGATTATACCAGGTATCTCTTCTGAATACGATGAAAGGAATTTCAAGCTACTAAGGTCACTTGAAACTCTGCTGACAATGATAAATCTAAAAGAACCTCCAGCTACAAATCGGAACCATCAAAGTTTTCTATAAATCTCTATCTTCTTCATTTCATTTGATGAGCTTAGACAGTGATCATTACTTCTCACCTTTGAGTGGGGAACAAAATTCTTTTATTTGGATGGAGACCCTTTGTCTTATAAATAGGACATTATAAGGAACATGTAATTATGAATTTTTCTGTTAATTATGGATGCTCAGATTTCCTTCTCCCGTCCGCCCATATATCTTGGTGCAGAACAGATAGTGAGGGTGTAATCGAATAGAATCTTCAAACAGTTTTTTAACTAAAATTCCTTGCCTTCACGAATACTAAAACATCAAAGAGAAGTCTAATAGCCTACTACCATATAAAACCATTAGATTGTTGGGCACATTCCAAGTCTGCCTTGGTTTACTTTGCAGCTGCAGCTAAAGTCCCATGCTGAGCTGAGATGTATCTGATTGACCCATCTTCCCTGCTGGAAGCCTCTCTTCTTTTTCCTTGACTTGAATGACCTCCAAGTAAAGCATTGATATTTTACAATTCATGATAGAAAAAGAAGGGAGAGGGGTTAGAAGTGGAATATATAATTAGGAATATAATTTGTGACACTGTGACCTTTGGCATGCTTTAAATGCTTTTAAAAATATATTGCATACCATACATGCACATAACACTGTTAAGTTTTTTTTTCTCTTTTAGCCTCTTCCTAAAGGATATTTATTCTGTAGTGAGAGATTTAATCAGAACAGAGGTATAGTTATCTCCTCTTCCTTCCAATAGCAAAGATGGTGCCATATCAAAAATATATAAATGCCAGCCTTGTATATTTTTGTTTAAAAATACATGTGAAGCTTAATCTTATGCATGCTTTTTCAGAAATATGACTAAGCTATTTTTGGTCCTTAGTATATAATCTTATGAAAACATCCACAAGATAGCAATTATAAAGTAGCATTTGAAAATGGAGAATGGGGCTGTGGCACTTAATAAAACATAGTTTTACTGTGAATAGTAGAGTGATAAAGTATTCTTTAAAATGTAGAAAAGATATAGAGCTGATAAATGGGGATTACTGTAGTAAATATTGAATATTGTTGTTCAACCAAATAAAATGTTGGAACAAAATTATATAAAGAATCTTGCAGTTGTTGGTTTTCCTGTTTCATTATTTTGAACACACTCTCACCAGTTACTTGTAGGCCTGACATCCATATTCGTGTTTAAAAAGATCTCTAAATTCCATCATTTTGCACAATCTTTCAACTGCTAATTTTAATGATTAATTATGCTGGTTTATGTATTTTAACTTTCTTAACATCTTGAATTTAAATTTGCTTTTACTATTATAGGAAGTTAGCACCCACCCCTCTCCTAGAAAAATGAAATATCCTGGGAAATATTAAAAAGGCAGAATATTTCCCCTAAAAAGAGTAAAGTAGAAATTCAGAGAAGCAGAAACTCACCCCCCCCCCGCCCCAGATAATGGGCCATTGAGGCCTAGGCCAGAATATTCTACATAATAAAGGGTCTACCCATCTCACCACCTGGCCTGGGAAGATTGTATCAGCCAACACTCAGGTGAAGCCATGTGGTCCAGACAAAGCCTACAAAGTTAGCTAAGACCCCCGCCCCTGGAAGTCTGACAGCTAATGGGATACATTTCTTACACAGGAACAGGAAACACTAAGGTGGGGCCAACAGAGGTTATATAAGGGTCCCTCAGCATCTTGGTCTTTCTTCTTGATCTTCTCTTTTCACCTTGGAGCATGTGATCATCCTTTTCACTTTGGAGCTTCAAGCCATGTGGTCCTCCTGTCCACCATTAAACCTTCCAAACAGCCTCCATGTTTCCAGTGTCTTTTTCCCCACTTGGAACTGAACCCAGAAGGATATTTCTTCCAACACTATAAAGCATTAATCGTCAGGAGTCTGCTGCACTAAATAAATATCAATAAATAAATCAGATACAAAAAATGACATAAACCTAATGACCTCTATACAGCAGAGGATTAGCAAACTTTACTCTGAAGGCTGCAATCTGGTTTTATTCCCTGCCTGGGGCCTGTACTGGACATAGTTGATGATGTCATCAGAGTCAACAAGTGCACATTTTAAAGCTCTTTAGTCATTTTTGATGAGTATTTATTTTATTGTATCCCACCTTTATCATTGTTGCAAATAATTCAAGGTGGCAAACATATACAAAACATCTTCCTCCTTCTATTGTTCCCACAACAACTCTATGAGTGTGAGTTGTGTTATCAGAGTGTGACTGATCCAAGGTCACTCAGTTGTCTTTCATGGTTAAGACTGAAAATGGAAGAGGTTTTATAAGGCTTGTGGTTCCAATCTGACTTCTTTCAATCTACAAATAATGGAGAAAATCAGCTTTAATCTCATTCTGGATGGGATTTCTCCAGAACTGTTTAGGAGTAGCTGTCCCAATCTTCAGCAGTATATGCTGTTCCAACACAGAGATCTTCAACATCTTGAAGCCTGAGAGAAAATCAGCAGATATAAAGAAAGATGTGAAGGAGATGCTGAGGGAAAGAAGGTGTTGGCATCTAATTGCAGGAAACTCCTTGGAGAACTGGCCTAGATAATTTTGCTCAGGCATCATAAGAATGAACTTTTATTTGATTCAGAGCTTTTGCATTGTTTCAGAAATCCTGCTAATTGGTTCATCAAAAATACACCCCCAGCTTCCAGGTTCACTTCTAATGTGCTCAGAATTGAGGTTGGGGTCTTCATCCATCCCTATTTTCATCCATAGGTGCTGCAATAATACACTAACCTGATAATATAGCTATTCTAAAGCTAAATCATAATGTAGATCTCATATTTCATGATCCAACAGTAGCACTTAATCAAATATTTCCGATACTGAAAAGAAATATGTCAGAAGACAATACATGGGTCATAGTTCAAATCTCATATGATGAGAGATGGTTTCTGCTGATTTTGCCATCTGGTCATCCTATTATCTTGGCATTGTGCTTCTAATTTGAAGCAGGACTTACTTCATGTTGGTTTACAAAAGATTCACATTCATACACTTGTTTCAGTAGTGCTTTTCTCTTTGCCTTCATCTGGTGACTGATGGCAAGTGTGTATCACTAGGAGGTTTGACAGGGAAAGAGAAATATTTGGTCCATTTGCTTTGTCCAAGTACAACAAAAGTGCCAACATTGATGTGACAAAGAGGTCTCTTCAGGTCCCACCATTGACTCTAAATATTTTATAGAGCCTTTGCAGACAACACAAGGCTATGTAAAGCTCTTTCATTTGACTGCTGTGAATTATGAAGCTGCTCCCAGATTCCCTGAGACCCTAGGTGAGATCTGAGAATGCTTGCCAAAATGTATCTTGTAAATAAATCAGTTTTATCTACAACCCTAGCATTTTAGACAGATGGCCATTTAGAAATCGGCATGTCATAGGGATGGAAGAAAGAAAAAAAGTTGAGTGAGGAGTAAGCAAAGGAAACAAACACCGCATTAGAGCAACATCTTATGGTGCATGATATTAATTGTTAAGTGCATCCATTTTTTTTTCAGCACAAATACACTGTTGAATTGAAAGTGCCAACTAATTAAAACAAGGAAAACAGATATTCTTAGCTTCAGTATTAAAATGTCTGGTAGCACTCCATTAAGGTGACGTTTGATTTATTCATAGCAATGGAAGTGATTAATGGGTAACATTTGAGTGTTTATTATATAACAGGCCCATATGTAGAAGTGGATGCCAACCAGATGATACTAGAAAATACATTATGCAGACTGATACTCTTGCAGTTTTCTTATGAGATTAACAGGTTTCATAATCATATTTTCCTAAGACGTGCAGCTACAAAAGCAAAGCTATTTGGAACTAGCTAAACCAGATTGACATAACACTTATAATGCTCATATAAATTATACACAAACATGCACACACACATACTTTCCATTTGGGATAGTTCAATTAGCTGTGCTGAATCTCATGAGGGGCAACGGCTGCCAAACTGAGAAATTTAAAAAGCATTATGTTGAAAGTACTTAGCATGAATTTGGTGAGAACGTCACTGAGAGATGAATGTATGGACATGTGAGTGTGTATGTATGTAAATAGCCCTGTGATGAAGTCTGAATAGTGAGACATATTCACTGCAAAGCATAGCATCTTTGAACCTTTATTCATGCATCACCTGTTGTAGCTATCAAGTGAAAAACATGCACATATAGAAAAACAGACATTTTGGATTCAAGTATGTCAAATGTTGCTTTCAAGGGTAGCTATAGTGGGATGCTCTCCTCATGCAAATTTCATTGCTATTCTCATTAGATTAATCCTGTCTTTTCAAGCTTCTACATGTAGTTGTTAACATTTGATCTATTATAAACACCTGTTACCAGCTTTTTGTTATATTACAGAGCTCTAACATTGTAACATGGGAAAGAATTACAGTTGGTCAGTATTACACGAGCTGTATGTTATTTACTTTATCTGCTTGAGAAATCTCATAATGAGCTCCAGGCAAGAGGACTCATCTCCCCATAAATAAAACCATTTTATCTTTTTAAATGTGTGTACTACAGCTGTGCATATTTCAAAATGATTTGGAAGAAATGTTTTACACCTTATGTGCATGTGAGAACATCATCTCCCCCTGTAAATCAGATTCCTTGAAACTGGGATTTTTTCCTGAATTTTTTTGATTTTTGCCTGGAAAAATTGAGCTCCTTTAATGAATAACAGAGAGAAGCTGGGCTTACCTGAAAACCAAAGCATTGTTTCCCTTCATTGCCAAACCCTACACATAATAACCCATAATACATTTTAACTTAAACAATTGAAGAAGAACCTGGTTTCTACAAAGATACTTTCAGATACTTTTTCATTCACCATTTAGAAACCTTTAGGGCAGGGGTGTCAAAATGGTGGCCCATGGCCCAGATGCGCCCATGTCCCCCCAAGCTCTGTGAAGGAAAAAAACTGTCATGATACATCACATGACAGCAACATGACACCGCAAGTTTGACACCCATGCTTTAGGGGAAGGAATAAGTCTCATCTAACTGAGTGCTAAATTAATTGTTTACTGTGGCTTATTAAAGTAGGGGCTAGATGAAATAGGGCCAGCATTTATTAGTTCAGGGGTCTTCACACTCTTCAGCTCATCAACTCCTTCATGAATTTTTAAATTGTTCATCTGCCCCCAAACTTGTACCATGTGAAAATAATGAATCATTGCTAAATATAGAGATCAGTTACAAATTTTCTTGCATATAATTTGAGCCAGAGACATATAACATCACACCAAAGCCAACTAGTTAAAGAACTCCAAGCATATTCCAAGCAGAATGTCATTTCTTTTCTGTTTTCTTTCTTTTTTTAAAAAAAGAGAGAGAAAAGATACAAAAAGTTTGTTTATAGTTGCTTTGTAGAGCAATTCATACTATGATTCAGGAGGACCACTTCACACACACACACACGCACACACACACACACGCACACACATTTCTAAGTTCTTACTACATGTTTAGTCTTTCAAGTGCATTCCCACAGGATCTTCATACATCTCTTTATCTCTGCGCCACTCAAGGCAAAGACATTTGTTTTGTTTGTATCTCTTTATCCTAACAAGGCTATTAGTGCTTTGATAATATTCTTGAATTTCATTACTGATTCTTCATTCCTTCTACCATCTAATTTAATTACAATTTTAACTAAGCCAAGCTTTTACACTGATTCCCTCTGGTTATCCCAATTTCCCATGGTAACTCCATACGTTGCTCTTCTTCATTAACCTTTATTGATTGTCACGCAATGGGTTTCACTTCTCTTCACACCAGTTTTAAACAAGCTAATTGAAATGTTGTCTTTCGAGTAATATTTAGTGAGGCAGCATTAAAACTTTTACTAAAATGGAAGAAAAACTGACTGACACAGTGCCTATTCCTATTTCTACTTTCATAAATAAATTTAAAGATGGAAGATAGTGAAAGATCTGAAATGTATGTTTTCATGCCAATCTTAATACTAAATATATCAAAAATAATTAAACCAGGCCTGAATGCTCTTAAATAATCAATGGAAATTATTAGCAGTACTAATCTGATACTGTGATAGCTGAATCAATCAATATTGTATTGGGTACTTGTACTATTTTGTACTTCATCCAGTTACTAATGTGAACTAATACATGCTAAAATGCTTTGCTTTCTTGAAAAAATTCTTACTCTGTGAAAGAAACTTCTGCCTGATTTTTTAGGGTACTGTGAGATTTTTTTTTCAGGTCTTTTTGTAGTGGTCTCTCCCTCATTGCATTCTAAAATAAGTGTTCTGGAGATATGATTACACAATAAAAATTAATTACACCTGCCTTCTCTCCTTTCCATGCACACTTTATGTTTCCTGCTTTAGAAAAGAATGACTATCAAAAGCAAACTGAATTATAACAATCAGACAAAATGCATTCAGTAAAGTAAGGTTTTACACATTATTAATAATCACATAGAATCTGCTTCTACATATGTACATTAATATCTTGTCTGGAGTATTATTATTTTTACTTGATTAGAGCATACTCAATTTCTGTTCATTTAGGATATGAATTAAGGCTATCACTGAGATGGTTAAAAAGGAATTCCCATGAAAAATTCTCCTTTTATACTTTTTATTACTTTTAAAAACTATTTGAGCTGATTTTCATTTTTTATTGATTCTTTTATAAAATTCTGATTGTTTGTACTAATCCCAAATATTTCTGCATCCAACTATGTGGAAGAGAATCAAATACCCTTCCTCTAATTAATCCAAGCTATTTTTATTCATTGTTTTGAGGGTTGTTTTTTTAGTAATTTTGCTAATTTTACTAATTTACTAATCAACAATTTTTGTTCTTCATGCATTCAACAATCACTTTTTTTGCTCAGGTAGATACAATGCTTTTTTGAATAGGTAATGAAAAATTTCAGCTGCTAACCAACATTCTTGGCAAGGAAGTAAGTCCTTTGTAGGTGTTTGCAACTGAATCATTGTCTCTGTAAGTAGCACTTCATTTCTTAACTTTCTCAATGTATAATATTTCATAAAATTTAACAATCTTTCATGGTTAATTTATTTATCTTTCTTTCAAATCAACCTTACCACTTTGACTATATTTTTCTTGCTTCTGTTTTACTGCATTTTATCTCAAGACATCTTTTGAAGCTTTCCATATTTCTTTTCTATGGATCTTTTCCAATGGTGGAAATTTCCCCCATAATCTGAGTTACCCTTCCTCTAATTAATCCAAGCTATTTCTTTATTCATTGTTGTTATCAATTTTATTCAGATGTTTAGCTAGTTTTCTCAAGTCTTGCACTGGGATGCCATAAAAGTTTTTATTCTAAAGATATTTTTGGTTGATCCATTAATCACTTTTCATCAGTTTCTGAGTCTGGGTACTTATGTTTCAAATATCAAACATTCTCTGTTGAAATTCCCTAGTTTTAGAGTTTAATATAAAATAGGATTTCCTAATTATTAAATTTTCTTCAATTGACCTTTTCTTTTGCTTTGCTGGGACTGCTAGTTGCTTTGCAGCTGGATAACATTTCTGCCTATTTATCTACTGATGTCCAGGAGCCTTAAGAAAATATTTCAAAAGAGACTGAAAAACATCTTCTGCTTGAGCAGCAGGTTAGACTAGAGATCTCCAAGGTCCCTTCCAACTCTATTACCCTATATTTTAATACCATATCTGATCTTTGTAGACACAGACAATCACCAATTGGTATGGAATTTTTGCTTCATGTGTTCACTGGTTTGGACCATACTTCACATGCTGTTTTCACTAGGTTTTATGTGTTAGTTGAAATTGACAGCATACCACCACCAGCATAGCTTCTGGTATCATTGAGGTACCCAAGCCTCTTCACTGTAGTGAGTGATGGTCTGTGATGATGGCTTTATTTGTCATTGTTATTATTTGAAGTTAAAATCATAGCCCTAAATGTCTCTCATTAGAAGATCAGAGTCAACTTCTCTTAACAAGCCAGACAATATTAATCAGACTCTTGATGAGACTTTTGTATTTTAGTTCATTACTGATAGTCACAGTAAAAGATCCAGAAGGCCAGAGCATTTCAGAACCTTGATTAAAAAAAAATATTTTAATTGTTTAACATCCACAAAGTTCAAACATCCAGCTTGGATAAGCTTTAGGTTTCTAGTGCTACTAAATTTATGAATCCATTTACCAAATTACAAACTGGTAGGTATTATTTCTACTGTTAACAGCAGTGCCAAAAATATATATTGCTTTAGCATTTCAAGCCTATTGAATTGTCTTAAAACAGACTGGGTTGACTTATTTTTTGGCTTCACACATAGCATTAAACCATATGCTAATCAAACTTGCTATGTTTATGCAATACACTAAGCCATAAGAAAACTATCCAAGGTTAACATTACTTAAATTTATATTTATGTGAATGCATCTGTTAACCTTTGCATATTGTGGATGCCTGACTATGAATACAGTCACTGTATGTACCTAGAGGGAAATTCAAAGAATCAAGTTTATTTAAGCTTCTCCCTCCATTACTCTGAAAAGAAACAGGCGATCTATTTTCAGCTTTGGCCCTCATTTTATTATTTTTTTTCAGATGATAAAGTTGAGTGAGTTGCTATGACATTTCAGATGGGCACAAATGGAATTGGATGGGCTTTTCACCCTTTTTTTTTTTTTTAGGTGGGTGAGAGATGTTGGATTTGTACATAGGGAATGTTTACAAGGGCAATTGGAGAACAGTAATTCCCTTTAATTTCCAAGTAATCAATGGAAAATTGTGCCATAATTTGACATGTTTCTGCCAGGTTTTGGTAATGTAATATTGGGAAGCTATCAAGAAAGGGAGTATTCATGTTACGTGCAGGCTGCAGGTGGTGGTTAATCTACCTGATTTAGAATGTAGATATTATACTAGAATGTTGAAACTGAATGGGCCTCTTTGTATAATCAGGAAATACTGTACCTGACCTTGTAAAAAGGTATTTAGCTGGCTGAGGCAATTTTGTCAAACTTTTCCACATATTTGCTGAAAAGAAGTTACCTAGGTAGCTATGAGGATTGCAGCATTGCATCATTAATCTGTTTGCTTCCATGTTACCTGAATTCTGACTTATAAACATTATGAGAGAGGGCAGTACTGGCTTCCTAATCTGAAAGATGCTGAAATAATTATGCCTACTCAAAAAAAAAATGTTCTTATTAGCAAATTCTTGACAGAAAGTCATTTACCTGGATTCCTAAGATATTGATCATAGATGACATCCGATCATTTATTTATGCTGTCAACTAGAGACCCTGTCTTTTCTATATATTCTTGGCAGGGTTTCCATTGTCTAAAGTTATGATCAAGTCCCTGATAAGATGTGCTCCCAAGTCCTCTGCAGGTATTATTGTTTTTAAAAGAAAGTATTGAAGGTTGCAAAAAGCATTGAGACAGGTTGAGCCTGGATCACAGAAGAGTGCTTCACAACTCAGGGGTTCCATTGGCCACCAGCCATGGGTCTCTTGGCTTGTAGAAGGGATGAAAATTGATATACCTTTCTTTTTCATTAACTATTGTAATTGAGAGAAAAATTATAAGTTATTCTTTTATAATAGGATTCATGTATTTAGACTAGAAAATTCTCTTTTGCTTTTTCTGATGCTTCTTGTTAACTTCTCTTTTTCTCTTTCTCTGCATAAACCCCCACCCTATAACCTAAAATGTGTTCAGCTACAAGTACATGATACGTTGTTATAATCCTCTTGGAAAACAGGAAGATCTGCCACCGCTAGGAAACAGGTAAGATAAGGACACCCGTCCAAGGTAAAGCCCGGCAGTCCAACAATAAATATAAGAAGCACAGGAAACAATGTCATGCTGACCCCAGTTAATAGTTTAGCATATAGAAAATAAGGGGGTGAATGGGAAGAGCTTTATAGGCATGATGTGTTTTGTGCAGGGGTATAAAATATATTGTTTGAATATGAAAGCTTGCTCTTCTTGTACCCACTCCACTTGGGAAGGGACTTGAAGGCCCGTTTTCAAACACTTATTTTCTTTAATAAACCTTTGAATTGTGAACCAGACTTGTTCCTGTGTTGTGAGTATTGAATAGTTCGGTTCGTACATCTCACATAATATTAATTCAATAAAATCCATTCTGGCATTTTGCGTTGGTCTGAGCTCATAGTTTTTCAATCCTTAAAAAAATCCCTATTGGTTCCCAAGTGGCCACCAATACAAATATACAAAAAAATAGAAGCTGAACTGAAGAGATCTAGAGATGAAGCAAGTGAATACCAAGTCATTAGTAGCTTCTTGAACTGAAGTGAATTTCTTTCAAAGCATGCATCTCAATATCTAATTTATTAAGATAAAAGTAAGAATGCTGCGAGGAACCTAGCAAAGGAACTACTTTCTCCTTAAAACTAAAATATATCTGTGTATGTTAAAGCGGAGTCTTTCTGATTCCTTTCCCCCAAGTCTTATGGCATAATGACTAAGAAGCTCATTTTTTTTTAAATCAGAAGGATATGCATATCTATAGCTGGACTTTGTTTAGCTAATAATCATCTGAATACCTATCAATCTGAAAACCAACCTTTCAAATGTATGGCTTTGCTCTTTATAATAACCACATTGGGTTTATTATAGATATTTTTTTCTTGAAGAAATGTATAGTTCTTAATCAACCCATGAAAATGATGCTTTGTGGTATTATATATCTCTATCTCTATCTATCTATCTATCTATCTATCTATCTATCTATCTATCTATCTATCTATCTATCTATCTATATATCTATCCTACCTAAGATCAATATATGTATGTGCTATGGAGGCATCTGTTGTTTCCAAATGGGATTTGGGCTATTTCTGAACATGAATGCATTGATGTACATTTCTTAATTGTTTACTCCTCTAACATTTACCCACCAGAAAATCCCCCTACCCTGTTGCATCATCCTCACAAGCTGCCAGTGGAGTATTTTCCTTTTCATCTCAATATCAGATGGAAAGCCACAATTTCCATATCTTTCTGATAGTTTTCCCTTTAGACATTTTACCCAACATGAACTAGCAATCTCCACTGGCCAATTTTGTGCTGATAAGAACTGAAGAGAAATGGTTAAATTAGCAATTGCTAGTTCTAAGCTTCTTACTCATATATAGATTGTTCCACGATTCTTTCATGTTTGAAAAAAAAATCCACACAAAGTATCACAGAGCCCCATTTAATGAGTAGCTCGAGGATCAGAAGAAAGAAGTTTCTGATTGAAGACTGTACCAGCTAAGAAAATGAAGCCTGTTTGTTACCATTATTGAAGTCTTAACTTACTATCTCAAAATTGGGCTATATATAATTGTCAAAATTCTGGGTCATCATCATTTTAACATCTCCTTATAGTTAATCTTATCTATACAATTAGAATTCTGAAAATGTATGAATAGATAAAGTAACAAACACAAAAAACCTCAACGTCTTTATGTGCAGGGTGATAAATAAAGTGGATCAACAAAGGCCCACACACCTTCTATGTCAATCATGCACAACTATCTTGACTCATCATGGATTGGATGGAAATGCTTAAATATTTTTTTAGCTATCGGTGTAAAATTGATTGCAAATATATTTTCAAAAAAGCTGATGTTTATTAATATTTGTGCCATGACTATGGAAAGTCAAGAGGATACACTGGTTAAATCAAGGATCTAAGTGAGTGTTCAGATTACTTTTATTAATTTCTTTAAGCAGCCATATTTATTCTATTACTTCATGGAAGTATGATTTATGTTTGCTTTCATCACAAAAGAAAAGACAGATCAATACAGGCAATAAATATTTAAGTACTTTTAACCTTACATGCTCTTTATAGGTTGAGAGATAATCCATAGTTATGACAGAAAAACTGCATATGATTCATCTTTCAAGCTGTTTGCTTTTTGTGACGCAATGCTGATAGTTCAAAATGTAAATGCCATGATCAATTTTATCTATGTCTGAAAAAAAGACCTATAAAAGGTAGTGGGGTATGCTAAAGATATACCATCAAAACAAGAGATTATCTAGATTTGTACATTTGGTCCAGGCAATCTATTTAACAGATTAGAATTTGCTGTTTAACACAAAATAATTTTATCTCCTTGTATGGAAACAATGGTGACTTTCTTAGTCATCTTTATCTTGTTGATTTATTTATGCAAATATGTTTCCTGTAGTCAAATATTTTTTATAAACTATGGCATTTCTTTCCCTCTAAATAACATGGACTGATTAAATAAGACTGATCTTAGTGAATTGGTGATAATTTAAACATCTGATCTGAATAATAGTCCTAGCTCAGTAGAACTTACTATTCAGGCTTAATAAGGAACAACTTTTCTATGTTTGACTTTTTGTCTTGAATCAAAAATATTAGAATTTCTTGATAATTACTACTCATGGTCTCTTTTGCAAAGTATGAAAGTATTTTTTTAACATATTTTTTTCTGCTCTGTAAACTATTGGCTACCTATGGTTATTAAGCTAGAACAGTCCTGTAACTAAACAGAAATGGTTAAAATTAGGGTATTGTATTTCCTACAATACTTCCAAGGTGAATTTAAAATGAAATTAACAGAAAATTTGTTATCAGAAGGATATAAATTTCAACATTTACCATGTGTGCAATAGTTAGAAAGATCTAAAGTTGATAAATGGTTTTGAACCTGATTAAAACTGTTCAAAATTGAGCTAATACTAATGATGGACCCCTTATTGCCAATATTTACAATTTTTTGTTGAGATGTGAAATAGAAGATGAACAAGTTAAAGACTGTATGATAAAATGGACTAAAATTGTGGGCCTAATATGTAAATAGTGCAGTGGAAAAATATGGGTTAAGGCAGGGGTGGGCAATTAATTTCTGTCGGGGGCCACATGGAAAATCAGATCTGCGTTCGAGGGCCGAACCAATTTTATAAAAGGCCATAAAAAAAGCCACCTCCTCCAAGCAGCCTGCCCGCCTGCCAGGTGGAACCCTTCCCGCTCCTCGCAAAGTTTAAGCCTGGAAGCCCCGGAAAAAAAAGGGGGATCGGCGGGGACTCACCTTCGGAGAGGTCACACTCGAAGGTGATTTCGAACTCCCAGCCGAGGACTTTGCAAAGTTCTTTTCTTTCCTACCCCGAGAGTGCTCCCCACTGTTTTGCAGCTTTGGGGGCCACGCGGCGCAGGGCAATACGCCACACCCATTGATTTTTTTTCAGGGGCGGGCTGGATTGGACAGACCAATGGGCCAGATGTGGCCCATGGGCCATAGTTTGCCCACCCCTGGGTTAAGGGATTGAAATTTCCATTATCTTACAATCTTAAAGAGACTTTTTAAAATAAAATTATATATAGAATAACCTTATGGAGCAGCTTTTCAAAATGATACTTTCCTTTGGAATTCTACTGAGACTTTTGAATGAATGAATGAATGGATGAATGAATGATTTCTTTATTGGCCAAGTGTAATTAGATACACAAGGAATTTGTCTTGGTGCATATGCTCTCAGTATACATAAAAGAAAAGATACATCCATCAAGAATCATAAGGTACAACTCTTAATGATAGTAATAGGGTACAAATAAGCAATCAAATCATAGTAGGGAACAGTCAATATAAATAATAAAGATACTAGCAACAAAGTTACAGTCATACAGTAACAAGTGGAAGGGAATGGGTGATAGGAACAATGAGAGGATTGATTAATCATGGACTTGGAAAGCCAGAAGAAATCCATGTAGAAATGCTGGTAATTTCCCCCATAATTAATATTGTCTTAGCCATAACATTAGTAAAATATTGTAGCCAGGTTCATTGCACAACATACTTGGGCTAACCCATTACTGTTTGATTTCTCTTTATGCAAGGTAAGTGTCATGCCCTGGTGGAGACTGACTCTGAGGAAGAGGAGGAACAGCCAACAGGGAGAGGAAATGTGGCTCCAGAGGTGGTGGAGGAGGCTGGGGAAGGGCAGAGGCTGGCTGAGCAGTCAGAGGAGGATCCAGGCCCATCCCCTATCCATCCTAGGTCACACAGGAAGGAGAGGATCAGGGAAAAGCAAAGTCTACTCAAGAGTAGACCATGATCCTCCTCGTGGCTTGCAGGTGGGAGTTATGTATATAAGTTTGCAACTGCGCAGTTAGAATTTGCAGGAGTCAATTTAGTGTTCACCTAGAAAGAGGTTTATCTTTGCTGGTGTTCTTCCCATGGACTTTTCTTGGTTATTTTCCTGGAGTTTATGATTAGTTATCTTGGCTTGCTTTGGAACTCTCATCAATGCGGTTTGTTTTGGTTTTCTGTTTGCCTCATTAATTACTTTTGTGTCTTTAAACTGTGCCTAATAAAACAGTGAAGTTAAGTTGAAGGCCTTACTGGACTTTAATATATGTTTTGGGTTTGGGGTTATTTTGAGAGACTACGGGTCATCACATTTTGACTCCTGCACCCATTCAACTTATTTTTGCTTTGTGTGGGGTGATCATGGATCAGCTCAGAGCAGAGATTGCCCAGTTAACCCAGCAAGTGGCTCTTTTGACTGCACAGGTGGCACAAATGCAAGCTGCCTGGCCATGCTGAAAATGCCCAGTGGCAGTGCCAGATAAATTTGATGGTTTCCTGGCCCAATTTCCATCATTTTTTGGGCAGTGCCAGCTTTACATGCGCCTTGGGCCTGAGGACTTTCCCACTGACCAGGATAAGATGGGGTTTTTGATTAGTTTGTTGTCAGGCTCTGCAGCATGTTGGGCAATGCCTCTGCTGACCCAGCCCAACCAGGTGTTGGACAATTACACCGAGTTTTGCTGTCAGTTTCAGGCCATGTTTGAGGACCCTGTGTGAAGCCAAACAGCAAGCAGACGTTTGAGAGAGTTGAAGCAGGGGCGTGGCTCACTCATGGATTATATTGCTAGTTTTCGGGTGGTTGCTCAGGATGTACAATGGAATGAGGCAGCACTATTCGACCAGTTGCAGGAGGGTTTGTCTTCGGAGCTCCTGAATGAGTTGGCATGCACTGAATGCCCTCACACCCTTCAGGAGCTCATGCATTTGTTTCTTCGTATCGATGCTAGACTTCAGCAGCGACAGGTGCGACAATGGACAGAGACCGTATTTGTTTCCAGCAAGATGGCGCCCTTGGTGGAAGTGCCTTTGGAGGAACTCATGCAGTGGGGGCTGGCCGCCCTCGCCTGACTCAAGTAGAAAAGAATAGATGTCATTGTGATGGTTTATGCCTCAATTGTGACAATCGAGGCCATTTTGTGGCCAAGTGTTCTGTTAAGACATCCACAGCAGTGATACCTGTGGTGGTGGGAAACAGGCATCGCTCGGCCTATGGGGGTCTGCAGGTCAGGGTGTAAAGTCCATAGGCCTGCCATCTTCTCCAACCTTGCCACCCTCGCCACCTTTGACATCTTCGACATCTCCACCACAGTCGCTATTGGTGAAGCATGTTGTGCTGCCAGCAAGTGTGTTCATGCCTGGTGTGGGAGTGGTGGAGATCCCAGCTTAGGTCAACTCAGGGGCCACAGCCAATTTCATGGATGCTCATTTTGTCAAGCAGTGGTTCATTCCTCAGCAACAGGTATCCCCACCAGTAATGGTGGAGATGATTGATGGTCAGCCCCTTTGTTCAGGACCTGTGGTTGCTGCAACCAAACCCCTTTGCATGTGTATTGGGCAGCATGTGGAGGAAACCATGTTTTACATTGCTGCAGTGCCTCATTTTCCAGTGGTGCTGGGTTGGAGTGGTTACAGGCCCATGATCCACAGATTGTCTGGTTGCCTGGAGCTGTGAAGTTCCTTGATAGGAAATGTGCCAACCATTGCCTGCGCTCCTGTGCAGGGATTGTGGCTGTGCCCGTGGACCTGGATCTACCTGCAGAGTTGGTGGACTTTGCTGATGTGTTTGGGGAGAAGGAGGTGGATCAGTTGCCTCCGCATTGGGTGTATGACTGTCCAATCAACTTGTTGCCCGAAGCAAAATTGCCGATGAGTCAGATATATTCCCTGTTGGAACCGGAGTTGGCCACATTGCAAGATTTTATTGACAAGAACCTCCGGAAAGGGTTTATCCAGCCTTCTACCTCCCCATTGGCTGCACTGGTGCTTTTTGTGAAAAAGAAATCAGGAGAGCTACGTTTGTGTTGTGATAACCGCAAGTTGAATGCAATCACAGTGAGGAATCGGTACCCACTTCCCCTCATCCCTGAACTGATTGAGCAGCTTCTTCAAGCTAGAATCTTTACAAACTTGGACTTGCGTGGGGCCTATAATCTGGTTCACATTCATGCAGGGGACAAGTGGAAAACAGCTTTCCAGATGAGGTATGGGCATTTTGAGTATAACGTGATGCCTTCTGGATTAAACAATGTCCCAGCTGTGTTCATGCATTTCATGCACGATGTTTTCTGTGTTTTGTTGGATTAATTCGTGGTCATTTATTTAGATGACATTTTGATTTACTCAGACTCCCTGCAGGAACTTTGGCAGTGGCTGGTGTTGCAACGTTTGCGTGATAATGACCTGATTGCTAAACGTGAGAAGTGACAGTTTGCACAAACCATGATTGACTTCTTGGGACATCATATTTCACCTGCTGGGGTGGAAATGGACCTGGAAAAAATTCAATCATTGAAGGAGTGGGAACCTCCACAGTGGGTTAAGGATGTGCAATGACTGTTGGGGTTTGCGAACTACTACCGCACATTTATTCCCTACTTTGCTGCCTTGACTGCTTCCCTTTCTAATCTGCTCAAGAAGGGGGAGAAGTTCCATTGGGGTGCTGAGGAGCAGGCAGCTTTCGAGACGTTGAAAGTTGCTTTTGCTTCTGAGCCTATCCTCAAACACCCTGATCCAGGCCAGCCATTTGTGGTGGAAACAGATGCTTCCTATGTGGCTGTTGGTGTGGTGCTCCTCCAGGCCTATGCTCCCGCAGGCACCTTGTTCCCGTGCGCTTATTATTCCCAAAAGTTGTCGGCTCCAGAGCACAACTATATGATTTGAGACAAGGAGCTATTGGCGGTTAAGGTCACTTTTGAGACATGGTGGCACCACCTGGAGGGGGCTCGTCACCAAATCGAGGTTCAGATGGATCATCGCAATTTGGAACAACTATGTACAGATCGGACATTGAACCAGGTCAGGTGAGATGGTCCTTATTCTTTGTTCGATTCAATTTCCGGGTGACCTATGTTCCGAGTGGAGGGAATCAACATGCCAATGCCCTATCTTGGAAGCCTGAGTATACCCGAAGGTAGGATTAAATCTGTCCCCGGATCAAGTTCCCGGATGGTGATTCCATTGGAACAGTTTGCGGCTACTGAGGAATCTGTGGACCTTCAAGTGAGGATTCAGGAGGCACAGCAGCAGGTCCCATTTGTGGCAGCTCGACGTTGAGAATTGGATGAGAACGGGAGACAAGAGACTCCTTGGACGTATATTGGGAACCTGTTGCAGTTCCGTGATTGGAGGTCCTCTTTGTGGCTTTATCCTACGTCAATGTCATGATAGTCCAGCGGCAGGACACTTTGGGGTGTTCAAAACACTGCACCTCATCTCTAGGACATTTTGGTGGCTGAGACTTAAACATGATGTATTGGGATATGTGGAGTCCTGTGGGATCTGTCATCAAGCCAAGTATGCTCTTGGTGCGCCCCCTGGTCTCTAGCAGCCCTTGCCCATGCCAGAACCACCGTGGGGGGCAGTTTCATTGGATTTCATCATTGAGTTACCACCATCAAATGGTCCCACAACAATTTTGGTGGTGGTGGAAATGTTGACTAAAATGGCCCACTTTATTCCATGTGCAGGTCTTCCATCGGCCAAGATAATGGCTCAATTGTTTATCTCCCACATTTTCTGGTTGCATGGGTTACCAGACCGCATGGTATCAGATCAGGGGGTACAATTTACAGCACGCTTCTGGCAGAGCCTACTCATGAAACTGCAGGTTCAGGCGTGTCCGTTGTCTCTGCTCATCACCCCGAAACTGATGGGGGGACAGAGAGAGTGAATGCTATTTTGGAGCAGTACCTCCGCTGTTTCAGCAATACTCAACAAGACAATTGGGTGGAAGTGCTGCCGGTGGCAGAATTCACTTATAACAATGCTCAACATGCATCTACCCATGTGTCCCCTTTCTTTACTAACTATGGGTTTCATCCATGACTTTTCCCTTTAGCCCCGTCTGATTCCCCAGTTCTGGCAGTGGATACGTTTTTGCAGGAGTTAAAAGCCATGCACCATATGGTCTGTGATCAACTAGAGAGAGCCAAGGAAGACTACAAATGGTTTGCAGACTGACATCATCAATTGGCAATTGGGTTTGGCTCTCTACTCGATATTTACCAACAATGCGACCATCAAAAAACTCGATCACTGTTACTTGGGACCTTTTCCGGTCAAGGAGGTGATCAATCCTATGGCTTATCATCTCTCCCTGCCATGGACCATGTGTATCCGTCCTGTTTTTCATCATTCCCTGTTAGCCCCTGCCTCGGCCAACAGTCCGCATAGACCGGATCCATCAATGCTGGCCCCAGTAGCCCCTCTGAGAGAGGAGGAGTACAAAGTGGATAGCATCCAAGATTCACACCAGTTGCAGGGCCAATTTCAGTATTTGGTGGCATGGAAAGGTTATGGACCAGAGGATTTCACCTAGGTTGATGCCACTGATGTCCATGCTCCTCGTTTGATCCAGGACTTTCATGCTTGGTTTCCTCAACATTCTTGTCCACCTGGTCCCGGGGGAGGGAGCCCTGTGGAGGGGGATAGTGTCATGCCCCTGGTGGAGACTGACTCTGAGGAAGAGGAGGAACAGCCAACAGGGAGTGGGAGTGAGGCTCCAGAGGTGGTGGAGGAGTCTGGGGAAGGGCAGAGGCTGGCTGAGCAGTCAGAGGAGGATCCAGGCCCCTCCCCTATCCATCCTAGGTCACACAGGGAGGAGAGGATCAGGGAAAAGTGAGGTCTACTCAAGAGGAGATTACCATGATCCTCCTCGTGGCTTGCAGGTGGGAGTTATGTATATAAGTTTGCAACTGTGCAGTTAGAATTTGCAGGAGTCAATTTAGTGTTCACCTTGAAAGAGGTTTATCTTTGCTGGTGTTTTTCCCATGGACTTTTCTTGGTTATTTTCCTGGAGTTTATGATTAGTTATCTTGGCTTGCTTCAGAACTCTCATCAATGCAGTTTATTTTGGTTTTCTGTTTGCCTCATTATTTACTTTTGTGACTTTAAACTGTGCCTAATAAAACAGTGAAGTTAAGTTGAAGGCCTTACCGGACTTTAATATATGTTTTGGGTTTTGGATTATTTTGAGAGACTACGGGTCATCACATAACTACAAACAACTTTTAACTATAAGTAGGTACTATAAAGCTGTGATGACACAGTGGTTAGAATACAGTATTGCAAGCTAATTCTGCTGATTGCCAGGAGTTCGGTTCTCACTAAGTCAAGGTTGACTCATTTTTCTCAGCTGGTAAAATGAGGACCCAGACTGTTGGGGGCAATATCCTGACTCTGTAAACTGCTTAGAGAAGGCAGTGAATCATTGTGAAGTGGTATATAAAGTCCAAGTGCTGTTGCTACATTATTGATTTAAGTGTACAATATTATTCTTTGTCAGACATTAGTATTCTTTATTCTCTACATTCATGGCTGCTGAGGCAGATTGAACTGACATTTCTTGCCAAAACTATTCACAATAGCCTTAAGAGCTTTCTTATACAAAAAATGTTTAATTTTCTAACGAGCTAAATAATTAATTTATCAACTTGTGCATTTTTGTACTAACATGTCAGTGCTGTCATTCTGCTAGCAAGAATCTTACATAGCTAATTAAAATGTTGTTTTTATTCTCCTTTAGGTGTTAACAATAATGCCTTGATACCATCTGCACAAGCCAGAAGTAAAGCTGTTGGCGAATACCATTCAATACTTTGTAGTACAGTCCTTTTGGTTAACATAAGTTACCAAGTATTTTGCTGTGATACTAATATTAATTCTTCTAACACACATATAATCATGAGTGGCAACCCCAACCCTTTATTTATTAATTTGTTCCTAAAGATTAATATTGAACTTAACCCAATGAGAATTTAGCCCTCAGTGTAATGGGCTATAATTTCAACTAAGATGAAAATACAAACATATAGGTCCTTCATTTTATATCTATGCAAATTCATCCATAATATTTGGGAAATATTGTTGTACATATCTACAAAACTCTGATATATTTTTCAATATGTTATTTCTTTATTTATTTTGTTGTACTACGACACACCTAATTTTTATAATATAATTTTCTTTTTAAATAAATTCCATGATCAAACACTTATTTTTAATGTTTTTAAGCATATTATAATCTTATTTTTATTTAATTTTATTTGTTTACTATCTATAAATGAATACTGAATGCTATTTTGAATGGTAGACTAGGATATTATTATTGTCAACATGTATATAAACAAACATTTGGAATGACCATTCAATTGGCTCCACACTTAATAAATTTCTGCATGTATTGGACAAATCTTTCCAGATTTATAGAAAGATTCCCTTCCTTTTTCCTTCCTTCTTTATAAATATGCAATAGACAATTTTTTAATTTCTTTTTTTAAGTGCTAAACACACTTTATGGCAAGAAGAAAACAGTGCTATATTACATAGGTAGTACTCAGTCTCATCTTTCTCTGTTCTAGTTGCAACTGGGTTTCTCTCTACTTTGATTGGTCAAATGAATGCTAAAGTTATTATCTCTTCTATTGTAACTAATGGTGTTTGGGGAGGTAGTATACTAAAAGTATCAGTAAAATCAGAATAAGAAAACTTCTCTTAGATGTAACTTACTTTCCCTTCTCCTTTGATTGTACTTCTGCCTGTATATCATTGTAATATTAAATTAATATGAGTAAAGTAGCAACTGTTCCACTTTGCCTGAATGTTTCCTGTATACTATATGACCAAACAAGATTTCATTACATATCTCTTTCTTTCTGAATCAACCTTTAATGTTAATCATTTGCTAGAGTTTTAATATTCAGCACAAAAAAGATAATCAAAGGGATAGGCTAAATAAAACAATACAAAGCATGAAATGATAAATGCACAATAAAGAAAAGAGGAGCTTATGGCTGCTTTATCTTGGTGTGGGAAGTGTATTTTGAAGGAATTTAAAAGCCTGAGGGATAGCTTGACTGATAGCAAAAATAAAATTCCATTTGCTATTTCTTTGAGATTACCATCTCTGATGTTTGGGGGCCAGTGCTTGTACTGAAAATTAAACAAATCTATGTATTTTAGCAGAGATGCCTTTGCTTTACTGCACTTTTACACAGTGCTGTCCCCCTTCATTTTAATGAAGGAAAGAGAGGGCTGTATAAATAAATGAACAATCTGTTTTCAACTGGAAAATCTTTTCAAGCACAAATAGCCTGGCTATGGCCTAAAAGGTACATGCTTCACCATATAATTGTCTCTGGGTGAATTTTTGTTTTCTCCTCAAGTTTTCTTTTTCAAGTCTTCGCACCAAACTGTCATTTCAGTTTTATCTTCAGTCTTTCTCTGACTGAATTCAAAGCAGCAAAATACCCTGTCATACTTTGTTAAAAAAAATATGAATGAATGAAGGTAAATGAACGACCCCACTTAAGAAGTTCTACTAATGGTAGGAGTATGAGGAGAGGGATGGTCGCAATACACTCTCAAGGAAAGCAGATTTCTGCTGGACACAGTGTGATTTGGGTCCATGAATTTGGAATAAATTCCATTAAGATTAGGAATAAGTGGAAACCACAATATTGCTATGGTATACGATATTAAAGGGTAATATAATATTGAAAACACAGTTGTATACACATCTGTTAAAAAGTGATTTGCAGTTAGTGTATATTTTTTTTCTTTTGGGTGAGGTGTTATCCCTAAAGACATACGTTTAATTTTGATATTTTGAAATGTGTGGCAATAGTGAGTATATTTGATTTTTTAAGATTACTGTTCCAGTAGCAGAATCTAGCTGACTTCAACTGATTGGGAAAAATAAACCTAGAATTTGGTTAATACTTGAATATGAAATCAGAAATATCAAGGCTGTAGGTTAGATTTGCCTTAAAGGGAACTGCTGTATAATTAATGTAACTTACACATAAATTTCAGCCAATATGTTCCTAGTGTAGAATTCAACTCATGAAGAATTTTCAGTATAGATTCCTTTTCTGTAAATTGTAGTATAGGTAGCTGTTGCTTAATGACTACAAATTCAGTGACCACTTGAAGTTAGAACAATGCTAAACAAGGACGGCTTATAACTGGTTCTCAAAGTTGGGGCCATTGCAGTGGCCCTGTGGTCACATGATTGTGATTCAGGCACTTGGTGACCAGCATGCAATTATGATGGTCATGCCATCCTGTGATCACATGACTGCCATACGCAACTTTCTCTGCTGGTTTCTGACAAGCAAAGTTAATGGACAAGCCAGCAGGAATTCACAAGTGGTGGTTATATGAAATCCAGCTTAATGATTGCATGCAATTCACTTGATCAGTGCAGTTGGAACTACCAGAACTGCTTTCAAAAGTTGGTATAGTAATGTAATTTTTAAATTTACAATCAAGTCATTTATTTGTTCAAGTTGCAAGTGCATTTGATAAATGAGAACTACCTGCCTTTTGTCAGATGCTTCCATGTATTCATGTCTCACACCTGCATTAGTTGACTTCCAGTTTTCACAGAAGTTTAATGGGTACATGAAGGTGCCCCATTACAGGAATTTGAACTTGTGGGATTAGTTCTTTAGTATCACATTAGAAAAAGCATCATAGAAAGTGGGATGGCGTTTCTTACCACTCCTCGTTCTATGTGTGACATAGAAACATATTGTCTGAATAAGGCTTAAAAAGTTGTTATCTGGAATAGAGAAAAAGAATTCAAAGACATTATCAGTTACTTAATATCTGTCAAAATATCACAAACAGAGTAATATAAGTATTTACAACTTAAATGGGAAAAATATTGTTTCTAATTACTGTTTGAACACATCATTAACTGGCTGTTTAATGTGAAAAACCTGATTATAAAAAATTGCTTTGCTTTATGAAATAAATATGCTATAAATATGAGGAGAAACCAGTTCAGGAACTCATAAACCCGTTATAGGCACCTCTAATACAGCAAGGCAATTTTCAGATAGCCATGAATTCAAAAAGCCTGTGTTGATTCATAAAACAATGAAAATTGATGAGTCTCGAGTTGACAGATAAAGTTTAATTTTCTTTTCCATTTTCATTACTGCAGCAAAGTGTTATCCCACTGTCAGACAGTTAGTTTCTTATTCATATTGTGGGTGCCCAGATGTTTGCAAGGAAACATGGATTGAAAGTCTGTGTTTCAAATTCTAATCGGTAAGATGGGAATAATACTAGGTAATTTTGTCAAATTATTCTAAGAATAGATTATAGGATTTGAATTATATGCCCTAGTCACTGAATGACCCATGATGCAAAAGTGATGAATCCTAAGAAAATAAAAGACTTAGCAGATTCAATAATCAGTTCTTTAAAGCTGATCAACTGATAGCATCTGAAATAATAAAGAAAAGTTAGTGATCACAGTTCAAAAAGGTATTGGTACTCAATATAGATTGGTCCCCAATCAAATTGATTCTGTGATTTATATTCAAATTGTTTTTGAGTTATGATCGCAGTTGGGTCCAGAATTTCTGTCACTAAACAATAAAGTCATAAAGCCAGATCAAATCACTTAGTAACAACAATCCTGGGAGTCCCAATTACCATTGATTGACCCACGATGGTGCAGTGATTAGAATGCAGTATTGCAGGCTAATTTTGCCAACTGCCAGCAGTTCAATCCTTACTGGCTCAAGGTTGACTCAGTCTTCTGAGTCAGTAAAATGAGGACCCAGATTGTTGGGAACAATATGATGACTCTGTAATAGAGAGGGCTATAAAGCACTGTGAAACAGTATATAGGTGTAAGTGTTGGTGTTTTTGGTATTTTAAAGCTCAGGACCACATGGGTCATTCAATGGGAAGAGGTAGGAGTCCTAACAAGAGGTGTTTAGGTTGTGTATATATGTGTGGGTGAGTGAGTGCTGGCAAGGGGATGTAAGAACATTTCTGATAGTTTTTAATGCTGCTTAATAGCTGCTTTATGACTGGTCATTATTTATCCGCATTTTGTGTAAAACACATATAAAATTCCAAATATGTCTCCATGTTCCAAATGTTTGACTCAGATCATAAAAAAGGTACAAAGGAATTAACATACAGAGATTTAAGACCATAAAAATGGACTGTGAATGCAAACAAAATGATTCAGGGATAGCTTCCTGGAACTCACAAGAGTACACCACCTCTCTGCTTTTCATCAAAAATAACAACTGCATTTAGGCTTGTGGGGCAGTCTGAAAAAAAATGTAGCTGCCATAAGGAGTCTTCTTCTTATGGTCATACAGTTCTTAAAGTAGCTACATCTTTTTCAGTCTTATATGCAAGGCTGAATAAAAAGGTCAGGCTACTTTACTGATAGCAAAGATAACAATAGCTGTTGTGGTTTGCCAGCAGCCTGTGCAGACAGCAGCAGAATCGGACAGTGGGGAAGAACAGGGACCAGTCCAGGAGTCTGGGAAGGACTTGGATGAGGATCCTGCATCCGATGCAGAGATGGGGCCAGGACATCTGGGAGTTATGTGCTGACTCCGGAGTCTCCAGAATCTGGCAGCAGCGAGGCAGAGGAACAAGGAGAGCCTTTCCCGGTGCATGTGTGTGCAGAGCTAACAGAAGGCAAGAACAGCTAAGACAAAAGGGGTGACCTGGGAGTAAGGCTTGGAGGGGATTACCCCTCCCCTAAGGTATAAAGGAAGTGCAAAGGTAGAGAAACCTTTGCAGGAAGCAAAGTTGTTCACTCTGTTCAGATTAAACCTTGAAGTTCTGTCTGGGCTTTGTACTTCATTTGGCTTTTTACAGTTAATTTGGCACTTTAGTTGTTGGCAGCAATTCAAAGGAGATAAAGGTGGGTGCTTATCTCAAGAGACTGTTTGGGACTCATTACGGGCTGGGGATCAACATAATTCCCAGCGCTGAAATAAAACAAGAGTTGTTTGGACTAAGTGTGTGCTTAATTATGGTTTGAGGAAGTCTTGATCAGAACAATAGCACTTAGACTTATATACTGCTTTAGGGTGCTCTACAGCCTTCTCTAAGCAGTTTACAGAGTCAGCATATTGCCCCCAACAATCCAGGTCCTCATTTTATCGACCTTTGAAGGATGGAAGGCTGAGTCAACCTTGAGCCGGTGACAATCAAGCTTCTGACAGTGGAGAAGTGCGATACAGCATTCTAACCACTGCGCCACCACAGTTGTGGTGTGAAGTTGGATGCACATTTTTTCCAATAGTTTTTGGATGCATATTTTGAGATACTAAACAATTCCCTGACAGATGATCCTTAGTTCCAAAAGTTTGAATTCTATGTAGTCCTTATATACCGCAATATTTTTCTACTAAGAATGAGAGACCCTTAAAGAGACAGCCTGGTGTTGGTTGTACTATTTGTCTAGAGCAGGGGTCCTCAATCTTGGCAACATTAAGACTTGTGGACTTCAACTGGCTGAGTTGAAGTCCACAAGTTTTAAAGTTGCCAAGTTTGGAGACCTCTGTTCTAGAGATATCAGACCAATGTCACCTGCTTGCTTTCTTCTCATCTAAACCAAGTCCAACCTGCTTTTAATATCACAGTCATAGGTCATCTGAAGAACCTAATTCTCTTCAGGCTAGCCTCAATGGAGCATAATGAAAAAAAAGAAACTTAAAATTAAATTTAAAAAAATCAAAGGGGTCGTATGTTTTGTGGCACTTTACACTTTTTAATGAGCATTTCATTCAAGCAAGAAACATATCGTGGAGAAGTAATGTATTCAAACAATTATCTGAGTGAGAAAATAGCATATTCAGCAAACACACAGTTTAATTTATTCATTGTAGTAACCAGAGCCTTTAAAAGATCACTTTGTGTTTTAATTGTGTTTTGATGTTCAACAATAGTGGCTTGAAGCAAATTATCAGTTACAGAGTGTTTTATTGGAAATAGATGCAACAATGCTATATTTTAACAGCTCAAGAGATTCTGTGAGCTTGTAAGGATAAATGATACACAAGAGTCTCATTGGATGGCTGATCAATACTAAGCTGTCTGTCTACTGGTGAATTTTATCACCCTTTCTTCTAAATGTTCTTTTTGAAGGTCCATGATTTTTTTCTAGCTCAGCAGGGGATTTCTATATAGAACATACAAGAAGGATTTAAGTAAAAATAGATTAAAGATAAATAAAAGAGCATTCAATTTAATGCAATTCTTTAAAAAAATAACAATTGCCATCTCATTTTTATTGCACTGGAGACAGGGGGATGTTTTCTGTTGAGACTTTCCCTTGAGGTCCTGCTCTTTCAACATTCATCTTTTGCTAACCCAGGCTATAGAATGAAGTGAGTAAATAATATTGGGCTGTGTTTTAATGTGTGGCTTTTTGAACAAAGAAGAGAGAAAAGGTTATTTCTCTCTGGCTCTTTCAAATTATTAGACTGACTAAGCACTCATTAAGGTTTGAGCAATAATGGAAAATCTTACAGTTGAAAAATATACCAATTTTCTGGGTAGTTTTTTTAAGATTTTTTTTTAAAAAACACAGTGTTATCTATGAAAACCAACTATACAATTAATTATCTTACAGAACTTTTGATCTATTTCTTTGTAGGTGATCAATAATATAATGCAAACTATTCACTAGGCTGTTCTCTGACTCAATCAATAATGACAACAACAGCATGGGCTTGGAAATTTTCATTTGCTTTCAGTCATTCCCTGTAGTCAATCCATTTCATTCAATTCAGTCATCCATTTTGTGAAACAAATATTCTTCAGAGGTTTGTTGGAAGAAGTCTTCCTAGTGGGACTATTTAGATAACTTAAGCCTGAAAATGTGAACTGCAATCTAAATTATTGCTTCAGTGTACATCTAGAAGTTACAAACTACAGACTAAAACAACAATCTCAATGGCAACAAAAACAATAAAGCTTTCCATTTCTGAGACAGGGAATTAATTTGAGATGAACAGACAACATTTTACCTATAATTATCCTGAGATTTTATTGAATGTAGTTATCTAAACTCCCTGGTGTAATTAGACTAGTCCACAAGATTTTAGTCAATCAAAGAACAAGATATATGCAGCAACGGATATGGAGTACAGAATGACAAACATGAACACATGAATATGAACCAAAGTCCCGCCCGCTTTTTATGTCATATACTTAAGAAGGAGTGGGATTTTGATTGCATGGTTGTTCCTGCCATTTTGAAATCAGGGACCACTACAGTGGATGGCTCTGAGGTACAGGTATTAATCATTCAAAGCAGTTCTTGAAAAAAAATTAACCACATTATCTATATTCCATCACTATTGTTTGAATTAGTTACTTTGTAAGGATTATTTCCTGTCACCTTTACAATTAGTGAAATGCTGCTTCAGACCAGAAATGCAGGCTGTAACATGCAATCAAAGAGGTTGGTTTGGATCATATGACTTTCCCCTCTATAAATAATGAATCCACCAATTTCTGAATGCCTGATAGAAGCTTGCTTTCAAAAAGTATATGCCATGATGGACAACTGGATTACTAATTTATCAAATGCAGTGATTCACTTAACAACTGAGGCAAGAAAGGTTGCAAAATGGGCCCAAACTCACTTAACAAATGTCCTACTTAACAACATAAATTTTGGGCTCAATCTTGGTCATAAGTCAAGAACTACCTGTATTCCAAGTTGCTAGAACAGGGGTGTCAAACTCAATTTCATTGAGGGCTGCATCAGAGTTGTGTTTGACCTTGTGTGGCGGGAGGGGGCATGGCCAGGGTGTGCATGGCCAGCTTGATGTCACTTGAGTTGGGGGCACCTGTGGTAGCCAGAGTGCTCTTGCCAGTGAAAATGGGCTCCCAAGCTAAGTTTCCAGCTATGGTTGCCTCCTGCAACCCTCTGCCAGCAAAATGGGGCTCACAAGGGCCCTCCCGAGCTCCATTTTCACTGGCAGAGGCACTGCAAGTTGGTCCTTTGCTGTTTCCAGGGGGAGCCCATGGGCCAGATCTAAGCACCTTGCAGGCCGGATCCAGCCTGGGGACCTTGAGTTTGACATCCCTATGCTAGAGCATAAGTAGAGTTTCACATATTCTTAGTTGTCTTTTTTTAAATAGAATATAGAATTGTATTTGTTTTCCAACCAGTGTAAATTCAGTAGTACTTCAGGCCTCCAGCTGTAGATGTGGAAGTCAGAGAAAATGCAATTGAATAAAACACGTGCAATTGATCTTTAATCTACCTTCAATCTTACACATACTACTGATGAGGGACAGGATATTGACAGCTATTGATAAATCAAGATCATTGAGACATTTAGTTCAGTTTTGTTTCAATTAATTGGCAGGAGGTTCTCAGGAGTTCCAAAATAAGTTATTTCCATTATTTTTCATCTAACCATTCAGTAGGAGATGCAAGGACTTAACTTGAGTCCTTCTTCATTCAAAGCCATGCTCTGCTATTGAGCAATAGTTATCCAAAGAAGTTCTAAGGAGAAATGTATATTTTTTTTTAAAAAAATGCATACCATTACAAGAGAAAACTTGAAATAGAAAATATGAAAGAATTATGTCCACCACTTTCAGCCTAGTATTTGTATATCATTTGGAATGCTTATCTGTAAGAGAAAAAAATGTGAACTATTAGAAAGTGGCTTCTAATATACATAATTTAACACAATAGTTAGTGCATCATCCATCATTGTGTATTAAGACTGGATCCTATTAGCCTAATATACTGCTGTTGCAATATGGAAGGGGTACCATCCATTCATCACGTTGTATTTGCACACATTGTTAGTATTGTATTAGAGTAATATAATACCCCTTTTGGGTAAAACTCAGTGATATTTTGTCATTAAATGTTCTGTTTATGTTTTCTATATGTTATGTGCAATAGGGAAAACGGAAAAAATGGACAAAGTGGCTTTATAAACTATACATCTATCACTCTTTCCCTATCGCTTTATTGCTCAGCTATTCTAGGCTGGACAGTGAAGGTGACATATATCTCTCATATTGTATTCATCATCCTTGCATTTCTTCATTTGTCTCTCTCTCTCTTCTTTCTCTATTTCATGTTCTCTTTCATGTAAAGAGGATTAAAAAAACAATGAATGAGCTCAGTGGTGGGATTCAATTTGTTTTACTAGCTGTTCTGAGGGCGTGGCTTGGTGGGTGTGGCAGGGGAAGGATACTGTAAAATCTCCAATCAGAGGTGGTATTTGCCGGTTCTCCGAACTATTCAAAATTTCTGCTACCGGTTCTCCAGAACTGGTCAGAATCTGCTGAATTCAACCTCTGAATGAGTTGTAAGCTCTGTCAATGAAGAGTGATATCATAATATGATGAGAGATTAAAGTATATTGTGGACTTAGCTTCTGGACAAATTTCCACTTTCTTCAGTTTTCCAAAGTTAAGCTTCCTTTTTTTTTCTTCCCCTTTCCCCCCTTTTACTTACAATGAACATGATTTCAGAAACAACTTTTGAAAAGGAGTCCTCTCTGAAGTGGTAGGACAAAATGGCTACCTTATTCCTGTCATCAGCACAATATGAAAACTGGAAGTTGTAATTAGACTGCTCTTTTTTTTTTTTTTTGCTAAGGCTTCTATTTTTTAGTGCCATAACTCTTGATGACAAAATGTAAGATTCTAGTCACTTCATGCTAAGCATTTCCCAGAACAATTCACAGAGGGCTTCAGTCTCATGACAACACATGAATATTGCTCAGTTCCAGGCAGCAAAGTCTAACTGCTGTCAGTGCCTCTTGTTATAATATCCATCTTTTTAGAATAAAACAAGTGGCAATATAGCCATTTCTGTGCATTCTGAAACTTCATGAATACAGTAATTTTTTCAAAGCAGATGCAAAGAATTAAGCCTCCAGAGTTGTTACTCAGGTTGGCAGTCAGGACTCTAATTATGCCTATTCTCCTGAGCTGTTCCCTTCCTGAAAAATCCCTCTAAGGCACTAAGAAAAAAAGGGAACGGAACAGGGAAGCATGCTCTCCTCATTCAGATTTAGATAACAAAATGAGAAGGAATCAGGAATCATGTTGCATGAGCAGAACTACCCACAAGATTTTTTTTTGTGCATTTCTGTCTAGTAATTTGTTCTTCATTAAAAGATGAACTTTTTATTCAATATGTAAGCCATGGATTTAAAAACCTAGGTGATAAGTCTGCTGTCAAAGTGACATCTCTCCATTTCAAGATTTAAGAGGCAGATTTAAGTTAAAACAAATTAATGTCTAAAAACATCATACGGATCTTATTTTATGCAGCAAAGGAAAAAAATGATTGACTATTAAGAAAGGTTTTATGTTCTAGTCAGATGAAAAATAGTACATCAAGACTTTACCTTGTTTCTGATTTACAGAAAAAAATTGCTTTGAATTCCTTAACAAGCCCCACTCCTCACCCAAATAATAGTAGAGTTTTTCAAGTCCATAGACATATAAAAAGATGGAGATTTGATATCCTCCAAATGTACTGGAATTAACTCCCAAAATTTCTAGGTAAAAAAAGGTCCTGCCTATACCAATAAAATTAGTATTAACATTTTATTAAAGATAACAGTTATAGTAATAAAAACTAACATGATAGAAATAAAAATAAATGCAGAAAATAAAAAAAAGAGAGAAATGGAAAAGAAGGGGAAAAACAAGAATAAAAAAGAAATATATACAGAAGTGATTTTCCCTTCATTAGAATATATACATACATATACATATGTGTTTTCTTAAGTTTTTGCGGGTATTTATATGTATGGTATTCAGCTTTGTTTGGGTATTTTCCCACGTCATTAGAGTTGTGCTTTTAAAGTTGTAGCAACATTTCGGCAGAATCTCATCTGCCATCATCAGGCTTCTGTATTGAATTCGTCTGTGAACACAATACAGAAGCCTGATGATGGCAGATGAGATTCTGCCGAAACGTTGCTACAACTTTAAAAGCACAATTATAATGACATGGGAAAATACCCAAACAAAGCTGAATACCATACATATACATATATATGCATACATACACATACACACACACACACACACACACACACACATCTAACATTTGTTATATAGAATAAAACAAATGATCTCTTCTTCCTATTTCCCATCTCTTATCTATAAATAAATCCATTAATTTATTTTATCTACAGTATTTAAATAAACTAACCTTATATTAGGAGATCCTAGCCTAGTTGAAAATTTTAAACCAATCTCCTTATGTTGTGTCACCTGTAAAATCATGGAATCAGTTATTAACCAATCCATTATCCTCCACTTAGAGACAAACAACCTAGTCTCTAATAAACAATTTGGTTTCAGAAAAAAACTATCCTGTAATCTGCAACTCTTACACTGCAAAAACATATGGACTACACAACTCGATCAGGGCAAAGCAATAGATGCAATTTACATAGACTTCTGTAAAGCCTTTGATTCAGTGGTACATGACAAACTACTCCTAAAACTAAACTCTCATGGTATCTCTGGACACTTACATAACTGGATAGAAGCATTCCTTGCAAACAGACAACAAATGGTTAAAATTTGGAGTGTCCTATCAAATTCTGTACCTGCCAACAGTGGTGTCCCCCAAGGCAGTGTTTTAGAACCAACTCTCTTCATACTCTACATAAATGACCTCTGTGATCATATTAAGAGCAGCTGTGTTCTCTTCGCTGATGATGTTATTCAACACCATAGGCAATACTACTACCCTCTACAAAGACCTTGACTATGTATCAGAATGGTCAATCAAATGGCAACTTCAAATCTCAACAAATAAATGCTCTGTCCTACATATTGGCAAAAAAAAATCAGAAAATAAAATATAAGCTAAATAGTCAAGACCTTGTTGACGATCCAAACTCTGTCAAGGATCTTCGAGTACTCATCTCAAATGATCTAATTGCTAGAGCCCACTGTAACTACATAGCCCAAAAGGCATTAAGAGTTGTTAATCTAATCCTACGTAGCTTCTTCTCTGGTAATATCACACTACTAACTAGAACATACAAAACATTTGCTAGACCAATACTCAAATACAGCTAATCAGTCTGGAACCCACATCATATATCTGATATTAACACAATTGAGAAAGTCCAGAAATATTTCACAAGAAGAGTTCTCCACTCCTGTACTCATTGCAGAATACCTTATGCCACCAGATTTGAAACTCTAGACCTAGAAAACTAGAACTATGCCACCTTCAGTCCGATCTAAATATAGTATATAAAATCACACATTGCAATGTCCTACCTGCAGCTTCAATCATAACAATACAAGAGCACACAATAGATACAAACTCAAGGTTAACCGCACCAAGCTTGATTGCAGAAAATACGCCTTCAGCAACAGAATGGTCAATGTCTGGAATACTTTACCTGACTCTGTGGTTTCTTCCCCAAACCCCAAAAACTTTAACCTTAGACTGTCTACTATTGACCTCAGGCTTGTAGGGGGCGTGCATAAGCACATCAATCATGCCTACCATCCCTGTCCTATTGTTTCCTTTTATTTTTTCTTATAAGTATCCATCTCATGTATTCAAAACTATGTATCTTGTAAGCGATTGACAAATCAAATAAATAAATAAAATAAAATATTAATTCCCTTTTACTAATCGTGATCTTTAGTCCTTTTAAATAATATCCTGGAATTTGATTCCTGTCATTGTATATAAGAGTTATTTTTCTTTTATTATAATTTCTGATTCCTTTTAATTTCCTTTAGTGTCCAATATTTAAAGTCGTATCTCATTATATAATTTTTGTTTTAAAAAATGCAAAATGAAAGCATTTCCCACAGAAAAATTCTTTATAAGTATCCCCAAAATAACATTTCAAAATTATCTAGATCCTTAGTTTGATTGAAATTTTCTAAACTGAAAGTTTTAACCATCCATTTGCTGTTTATTCTAAAGAAGATTTTTTTAAAAAAAAAATTGTGGTTAAAAATTATTTTATTAGTAATTGTAGAAAAATCACATGGTGCTATAAAACTTATCAATCCAAAGGTTAATAAGCAGTTTTCAAAAGTGATTAGAAAGGAAGCATATGAACCGAATGTCCTTTCAAAGGTGCTGACTGTGATTTGAGCAAAATGACAGATTTCTAAACCCTCTAGAAACTATTGCCTGATGGTGTCCTCATGAGGAGCAATTGTCTGGAACACTGGAAATGATCTCAAGTTCTCTCCTTGTCTGAAGAAGAATTATGAAAAGTTGGTCTACTCACTAGGTCTTCATTTTGCTGAGGTCATAATTCTGCTTTTTTGCAGAGCTGTTTTCAGTTCCCCATTTTTTTCCCTGGAAGTCTAAAACAGACATTCTTCCAAGTCTGCCAGTTCTGATAAAAATATTTCCAGAAAATCTAAATGATATCACACTGGGAAAATTATTATATAGGACCTTACTATATGAGAACTACATGTTCTATTATAATGCATTAAGTCACCTAGTGACCACATAGGACATGTTAATTAATGTTCAACAGAAGATTAGTAGAATGGGGTAAGAATATGCAAAGCAATAAAAAAATCATTATTCTTACTGTTTTAGCAATGCATTTTCAGGGCTTTTTCACCCTTTAACTTTAAAAAGAAAACATACAATCACTAATTTGTCCAAGTGGACAGAAGTAGATGCAAATTTGGTTAGGGCCAAGGTGGCTAAGGGAAGTCACTATTTTTATTTACTCTTTAAGTCCAGTGTGCTTACAGAAACACTTGGGAACATCCTTCTTAATTTTTTCTTGGCATTACCAGGTGGTGAAATGATGTTACTTTGTAATGTAGGAAGTTAGCACTCACCCCGCTCCTAGAAAAATGAAATATCCTGGGAAATATTAAAAAGGCAGAATATTTCCTCTAAAAAGAGTAGAAAATCAGAAGCAGAAACTCACCTCAGAAGCAGAAGCTCACCCTCACCTTTGTTAATGGGTGGGCCATTAGGCCTGGGCCAGAATATTTTACATAACAAAGATCTCCAGGTAAAGCTATAGCAATTGACAAAAGCCCTTTTCAGTGCATCATCATCCAGCAAGGCTCAACTAAGCCTGGAACTCAAGACAGCCTACAAACTTGGTCCTGCATGGCCCCATGGGAGTCTGACAACCGATTAGAAACAAGCTTCACTTCAAATCCCAACAAAGGTTATACAACCCAGGCACTCTTGGCGTATCAGCCCTTCTTGATCTTTTCTTTCACCAGGATGTGATCATCCTTTTCACTTTGGAGCTTCAAGCCATGTGGTCCTCCTGTCCACCATTAAACTTTCCAAACAGCCTCCATGTTTCCAGTGTCTTTTTCCCCACTTGGAACTGAACCCAGAAGGATTTTTCTTCCAACAGTAAAAAAATAAGTTGAAGAGGTTTTTATATATGCTTTTATTAAAAAAAAAAAAACCCTTCATGCAACTTGTCCAATGTCTCTTGCAAGTTTATTTTTTTGGCTGAAGGTAAAACAAAGAAGAAATGCTAACCAGATTTAACTTGAGCTTACAGTTCACTGCATCTTCCGGTGGTCCAATTCTCAAATTAATTCTCAAAAGAACTCATGAAAAAAATCTGTTCAGATTTATTCTTTTAGAAAGTCAAACATACATGTGTATTTGGGCCTGTGAAAAATTTATTTCTGGATGTTTAACCAGTTCAGGACTCAGAATAAACGAAAATAATTTATGGGCAAAAAGCTTCAATTAAGTAAGTGGACAGGAGAATATTTGAGAATATACGGTTGTTAAACTATGTTTCAGAATTATCCATTAGCTGCTTTAATAGGGATCCAGACTTAGTTAACAGAAATCAATTTCAACTAGAGCGCTAATTGTCTTGTGCAACCTCTCTATTAAGTCATCAGTACAACATTGTATACATTGCAATTTTAAAACATGACTTTAAGCTATTGATAAATAAATATTTTATTTCCTCTCTCTTTGTCCACATAACAGTATTAATTTTGTTTCAAATACGTTTTTTTTTTTTCAATATAAACATTCATATTTTGTGGGCATTGCATTGACTGGGTCAAATATTTTTAAGCAACAGTAACAATAAAAATACAAATAGGTACATGTAATTCTAATATTCCAATTTCCACAACTTCAACAGAGCTAATCTCTTTTCATAACCTATTTCTCATTTTCCCATTAGTTCATTTAAACATAAACAAAATTTCTTTGCACCTTGTATTTATAGTCCCTAAATACTATTATTTAATATTTTTAAGAATTATTCATAGTTCCACCATAACTTCAATATTCCAGTTGTGCAGAGTTAATAATAACACCAAATATTAACAATATTTAATCAATCCTGGAAGTGTATCTCAAAATCCCACACAATTTCTAGTCCTTAATATTTTAAATTCATAATATATTTTAACACACTATTAATATTAATCATACAGTTTAATTACTTAATCCTAAATTCCCATCTACTGTCTTGACTTAATTGGATTATATTACTAAATTATATTTTCTATTGGAATATATACTACTATGTTTCCTGTATATATTTTCCCATTTTATTGAAATATTTTCTCATTATCCATCATCTCTTAATCTTTTTGAAATTCCATCATTTATTCATTTTTAATCCACCTTTTATCTTTCTCTGTTGTAATCTTGTATCTCTTTTTGTTTTTTGTACCTACTAATCTTCCTTCTGAGTACCTTTTGTCTCTTCATAGCAGTATGAATTTGAGCATGAAATCTATTTGCATATGATTCAGCATGAAATTACTACAAAAAAATCACCTCTGCATGTTGTTTCAGGTTGAATTTAGAGGACATGGTTTTAATATTATAATGATACAAAAATATTCCAAACTTCTCGTGCTTCTCTTTGTATCTTGCACATACTGATTAAATGAAATATTGTTTTATCCATGGTACAGATTATTCTTGAAATACCGTGCTCCTGGTCAGTAAATGCTATATTTTATGCTTTATTATTTCTTCTTATGATCAGAGGAATTATTTGTTTAAATGCCTTAAATCTTGCAATGCCCAGGCCATTATTACGAATCCTCACTCTTCAAATAGCAGCTTTGGTATCAATCTCATGGGCAATGAAGGGATTTTGTTAAATAAAAAAAAATGAGGTATCTGATTTTCACAACTTCATTTGCAATTCAGAAGATTTAAGAGAAAAATAGACCGCACACATAAGCATTAAAAAAAAAGATATGCATAGCATATTTAGAGAGGCCTAGAAGTAATATTAGAAGCTGTTCTGTAATGCTTTCTGACAGATGAATAATTTTTTCTTATTAATTCAAATATTCCTTCCTGCCACTGGTAAATGACTTCATAATGAATGTAATTATATTATTATAACTTCTTCAATTTTTTCATGATTATACCACCCTAAGAATTGAATTAGTTTCTAATGTTCTTTGTACATCTTTTATAATTGATTCAGTTCTTAAAGATGAATGGCATATACAGTTCTAATCCTCTTTTCTAATCCTCTTTTCTATCAGCTTTTTTAGGACATACTAGGACAATGGTGATATATTGATAATGAAACTCTTTTAGAATTATCATTTTTTTCTGGTATCTTTAAAATAAAATTACAATTTGTCTTCAGACTTTCATGGGAAACATGTATTGAGTGATATTTTACAACAACCAAGTTGCTTCATACCTATTCTTGCTTGAAAGAAAATTGATTTTCTCTATTGATTTAAATACATTTTTCTTGAACTAATCTATGCAACAGATATTTTCTAAGAAATTCAGGGTACCCCTAAATACACATGCTGAAGGAAAAACAATGGAATCTTGGTTTACAAAGTTTTTTAAAAAAATCAATGAGGCTTACTCTGTGACAGTCAACTGACCTTCAAACTATTAAAGTAAGTTTTGGAGCTTCAAACATAGTTGTTATGCCCAATGGGCTTCTGCTCATATTTGAATCAGTATACTTATACCTGACAGAAATCTAAAATTCAGGCCTTAGTTCATTAAAAGCAATAAGATAAGACAATTTTGATATGTTCAAAGAGAGATGCCATAAAAGTATGTCATCATCTTAAAACAAAATTGTGTGGTATCCCATAATGGAATTCATGCTGACCTAAATTGGCTGAAATTTTATCAAGCTAGGTCCACCTCAGTCTAGGGAAAAGTTTCTCTCTGACTTCAAATGCTGTTGTTGTTTTGCAATTTATAAAAATAAATAATAAAATTTTTGATGAAACAGGTTAATAATTATGAAATGGCTTTGATTATTAATAAGTTTAATAATCAATAAGCTTAATAATCAAAACCATTAACTTGAACACCATTTGTGTGACCTGAATATTCCAATTTAAGGGGCCCTTGGTGCTATGTGAATTTGGTTGTTTTATTGCAGATATTTCATCAAAGTAATATCTGTACCAGTCAATTTAAAATTCCATTGATTCTACCAATTTCCCTTTGCAGCTGCAGCCTGGTATATACTATACCAGCTTTTCCCCTCATGAGCAAAGCTTATATATGTTGACCTCAGTTCTCAGCAATGGAAGTAGTGACTGGTAAATTCTGGGACTTCCTAGTCTGGATATCTAGAGGGGCCCCAGTTTGACTATACACATAGTCCTCTACTTCCAACCACAATTGAGCCCATCATTTATGTTGTTAAGTGAAACATTTGTTAAGTGAATTTAGCCCCATTTTACAACTTTTCTTCCCATAGTTGTTGGCAAGTGAATCACTGAATTTGTTAAGTTAGGAACATAGTTGTTAAGTGAATCTGGATTCCCCATTGACTTTGTACAACAGCCGTAAGTGTCACTTTTTAAAAAAATTTCAAATGGTCACTAATGAATTGTTGTAAGTTGAGGACTGCCTGTTCAAGCCCATTTAAGGAGGTGGGTTTTTTTTTAAAACCAAGACATCAGTTTTTACAAAAAAGTTAGAGGAGAAAAGAAAAACTGAGAAATATCCATTCTGTTTGCATAATTTGTCTTTCATTAGTTTGAATCCAGCCATTGTTTTTCCTATTTCTGGCAACTGACATTTGCAAATTTAAGTTGAAAACAATTCTTATAAGACATTCCTACCTTCTGAACAGATAAATTTGATTAAGTAAATTGAAGACCTGTGCAAATGACTAACTCAGAATTGTAGTATATGAAACTTGTTCAGAAAAAAAGGAAGAAATTCTGATTATAAATTTAAATTAAAAAAGAAGAATTGCAGTGCTTGGAATGGGAAAAGGAATTCTTTTGAGAATTCACTGGAAATAGAAAATGAACTCCCAACACAACCTTTTATTATTTTTATTGCTTTACTTTTTCCTTAATATCTTGATAGTTTGTTCATGTATATTATTTAGGAGAGGTGTCACAAGTATTTTTCTCAATTCTCCTTTGTCCCACTTTGGTATAGTAGTGAAGGTTAAAGGTTATAATAGTGAGGTTAAGGAGCAGTTAATTTTTTCAAAGATCTTATAATAAATCTGGTGCTTATTCCTCAAGTTTTCTTTCATATAATACTTTTTTTTTTAAAAAAATGAGATTATGGTAATGTAAAACACAAATGAAAATAAAGATAATACAGATATAGGAAGAGGAAAGAAAAGAGGGGGGGAAATGCAGGATAAAAGAGAAAAGAAAAGAAAAGCATTGACTTCCAACTACATAGTAATTATTAGCTATTTCTATAACAACAAACTAATCATCAGCAAAACTGAAAGGTCAAAGTGTCATATTTTCTGCATTGAGTATGAAGTCTAGAAGAACAAAATGAGATATACAGTATTCTGTGATTAAAACATTTACTTTTGCCGTGTCTGTAAACTCCATCACTTTTTCTATCCATTCTTTCATTGTGTGGATTATATTCCATCAATTTTCTAAGCATTTGGTGATAAAAGTTGGAGCTAAAACATTTCTTAAACTTGCAAATAAAAATGATATATAATCTAAGGAGAAGAAGGATGATATGCTTGTTTCTAGAGAAAATTTTCTTATTACTTTATATGTCTTTTTTTCCAGAAAAAAGATTTGGTGAAATCCTTAATTTTTTTGTAATTTTGTTTGTCTGTGCATTTCTCTGTGTGTTTCTCTTACAAGAATTTTCGAGACTATGGAATTCCCCATCTTTGTATTTTCATGAAATTTCAGAATTACTCTATGAAGATAAAAATTGACATATGTATGGTCTGAAGGGTCTGTGTTTAATTTAAAATAAATGTATCTGAAATGTACTCTCTCTAAAAGTATGAAATGTACCCCAATATTATTCACCACTCCCAAAAAAATGAGAACATCAAAACAATATTGACCTCAAATTTTATGTTTTGTGGATTCCATAATCTGTATCTTTTGACAGAAAGATAACTGATAACAATAGTGCTCCAATATTTTTTATGTTCTTTTTTAACATTTTTTATCTGAGCAATAATAATCAATTCGATAGTCATATACATTGACTGAATTGAAAAAAACAGAAAAAGCAAGCTCTTTTCTTCTATTATTATATCTATTGAAGAGATATTACAAATACAATTTATGTTCATTTTTATAAAAATTATTATTCAGAAGTATTTTCACAAGCTATTTCGTTTAACTAGCAAAGAAATATAAATTGCATATCCCACTTATCCTGTTGCCAGAATGGACATTGAACTGTTTCTGAAGAAGAAGAATAGATAACATTGTCTTCTGTTAATCCTCTACTCACCTGCAAATCAAGTTTAAGATTAATTTCTCTGTTTTAGGTCTTCTGTTCTCCCTGATATGTTTCCCCAAGTGCTCCTGTTCTTTGGTTTATACTAGTGTTTCTCAACCTTGGAATCTCTGAAGTGTGTGAATTTCAATTCTCATAATCCATCATGCTGGTAATTAAAGGCCACATATCATAGAATTGTCTAGATGGAGAAATGCTGCTTTAGAGCATTTCAAAAATTTACAGACTATCCTTTAGTAGTTTATTGACTATTGAAGATAGATTATTTTATTAAGTGGACAAAAGCTTATCATGCACTGTAATGTTTTTATACAAACCTTTACCAGCCTTATTAAAATAAGTCTATTACTGAAATTTGGGTTCAAACTGGAATAAATATTTTATTAGGTTTCTTTTTCTTTTCTTTTCTTAAGTTAATGTCCCCCATCTCTTTAATTGCTTTTAACAAGTCCAGGGTTTTACTTTTTTTAATCACCTGAAATGCAACTTGTTCTGTACGGACATTTGCATACTCGAAATCCGGCAGCCCGGGTTGGCCAAAGCGCACGGCTACCGGATTGGCTGAGTGTGCGGCACTGATTGGTCGTTCGGAATCGGCGATTCAAATGACCCCAATTGGCCGCAGCGCTCGGCGCAAAATGCTTTTAAGCCGTGTTTCTTCCCCACTGCCCCCACTTGTGTTTTTCCTGAATAAACGAGCTGAACCAAGTCACTGGCCTCGCGTCCTTTGTTCGTATGAGAGATACGACACTGGCGACGAAGGTGGGATCTTGAAACAAGTCCCACACCGCACGTGGCCCACGGAACCGCAATCGGCAGCATGGCCAGCGGCAACGTGCCACCCGCTCCCTTCAACCAAGCTACTGAGGACTGGGAATCATACATAGACAGATTCCTCATGTTCCTGGAGAGTAGCAACCTCAAGGACGCGAATGGGCAGAGAAAATGAGCCGTCTTCCTCACGCACTGCGGGCCCGCAGTGTTCAAAATGGCAAAAGCCCTCGCCAAACCGCTCGACGTGAAGGCCATGGACTGGGCCGATCTCGAACCTCTGCTGTGGAGCCACTACGCGCCCGCTGTGCCCACCCTCATCCGCCCGCACGAGTTCTACCGCTGCGACCAGAAGCAGGGCGAGAGTGTCAGCAACTTTGTGGCTGACCTCAGGGACCTCGGGGGCCTGTGCGGGTTCACCGACCTCGACGAAGCCCTGCGGGACCGCGTCGTCCTCGGCCTCAGGGACCCCGTCCTGCAGAGTCGGATCATGGCAAAGGGCGACATATCCCTCGCCGACGCCCTCGCCGAAGCCATCGCAGCAGAGGCGACCCGGAAATCAGCGGCCCAATTGCGACAAGCCAGCACCGCGGAGCGACCCGCCACGGCCGAGACGACTGCGACCCCTGAGAGACGGCCCAAAAGCAACCACCGAGCGACCGCATCCACGCACCACGGCGACCTCGAGTCCTCCTCCGAATCGGAAGACCACGAGGAAGACATCCACCGGCTGCAGACAGGGCGCGACCGGTGTGAACCGCGGAACTGAAAATCAAAGTTCCAGTGCGCTGGCTGCGGCGGCGAACACCCGCGGTTGGAATGCCGATTCTTCGATGCAATATGCCGGCATTGCGACAAGTGGGGCCACATCGCTAAGGTCTGCCATTTCAAACGAAACCACAGCCCCCGACACCGAGACGGCAGCCCGAGGAGACGCGACAACCCCAGATGCGACAGCACCCCCCCGAGGATCCGCGACCGAGATCCCGAGAGCCGGTGGAGCCGGGAAGCAAGGAGCCGACATCTCAGCGAGTACCGCCAGCGCGAGGAAACGCACCAAACGATCGTCTTTGGCCATTCCTCCAACTGGGATGGCCGAAAGGTCCACGTGGAGGTCGCCATTGAAGACCACCCCTGCAAGATGGAAGTGGACTCCGGGTCCTACCTATCCATGGTCGCATGGCGGGAAATTAAGCGTCTGGTACCCTCCATGAAACGGCGCGAGCTGGAGAGCCAGAAGCTCATCCTCAAGGACTACCAGGGGAACCGCATCCCCGTGGTAGGGATGGGGCATTTCAAGGTCGAATTCAAGGGGCGCACAGAAATACTTCCCCTGACCATCATCGAAAGAGACTGCCCCAGCCTCCTGGGACTCCAATGGTTCGCACCGTTGGGAATAGAAGTGACCGGCACCAACCACGTCGCCGAGGCAGACTGGGAGGAACAGCTCGTGCGCGAATTCCAAGAAGTCTTCGATGGCAACCTAGGCAAGTACCGAGGGCCCCCAATAACTTTCAGCCTAGACCCCACCATTGCTCCCATCCGCCTGAAACCCCGGCGAGTACCCTTTGCCCTCCGTCCCAAAATTGATGAGCAATTAAATAAGCTCATCGAGCAGGGAGTCCTCGAGCCAACGGACCATGCCAGGTGGGAGAACCCTATAGTCACCCCAGTAAAGCCAGACGGGTCAGTGAGAATCTGTGGGGACTATAAGTCCACCCTGAACCGCGCGCTCCAACAAAGCGCCTACCCTGTCCCAGTAGTGCAGCACCTCCTACACTCACTGGGGGGGGGGGGCAGGGTTTTCGCCAAACTCGACCTGGCCCAAGCCTACCAGCAACTGCCGGTCGACGAGGCAACCGCAGAAGCGCAGACCATAGTCACACACCGAGGGGCATTCCGCTGCAAGAGACTCCAGTTCGGAGTCAGCGTAGCCCCGGGGGTGTTTCAAAGCCTAATGGAGAGGCTCCTCCGGGGCATAAGAGGGGTAGTACCCTATTTTGACGACGTGCTGGTAGCCGCGACCGACCAGAAACAATTGGAAGGCCGCCTGAGGGAGGTACTGCAAAGATTCCAAAGGGCAGGGCTAAAAGTTAAGAGGGAGAAATGCCAGCTGCACACGGCACGAGTTGAATTCCTAGGATACCTCCTAGACCAGCACGGAATCCACCCCACCGAGGGAAAAATCAAAGCCGTCAAGGAAGCCCCGAGACCCAGAAACAAAACTGAGTTACAAGCGTTCCTGGGGTTGATTAATTTCTATAATGTTTTTCTGCCCCAAAAGGCAACCGTGGCGGAACCGTTGCATAGGCTGCTCGACAAGGCAGCCACCTGGACGTGAGGAAGACGAGAAGAGGATGCGTTCAACAAAACCAAGGACCTTCTCACATCGGTCGCTGTCCTCATCCAGTACAGCGAGACACTCCCCATCACGGTAACTTGCAACGCATCACCTTTCGGCGTAGGAGCCGTCCTCAGCCACACCCTCGCCGACGGAAAAGAAGCCCCCATCGCCTTTTTCTCAAGGACCCTCTCAAAACCCAAAAGAAACTACAGCCAATTGGACAAAGAGGCTCTAGCAATCGTCGCAGCCGTAAAGAAATTCCACGAATACCTTTACGGCAGGACCTTCTCCATAATCACGGATCACAAGCCGTTGCTGGGAATACTGGCGGGGGACCGGGCCACCCCAAACATCCTCTCTCCAAGGATGACAAGGTGGTCCGAATTCCTCGCCGCCTACAATTACTGGCTATTCCACCGCCCCGGTAAGTCAATCCCACATGCGGATGCCCTAAGCCGCACGCCATTACCGACCCTGGATGTTGACCCAGCACCCACCACATCCACCCTGAGCATCGAGACTTTACCCAACCTACCCCTAACCGCGTCAGACATTGCCCTAGCAACCAATAAAGACAGACGTCTGGCGCAGGTTCTAAGATGGGTGGGAAAAGGGTGGCCGGAAAAGGACGTGGATGATGAATTCAGAGCTTTCTGGAGTCGACAAACAGAACTATCCATGCAAAAAGGCTGTTTACTGTGGGGGGACAGAGTCATAGTTCCAGAGAGACTGCAAAAAAAAGTCCTGAGCATGTTGCACGAAGGGCACCCTGGCATCGTTAGGACAAAAGCCCTGGCCAGAAGTCACGCCTGGTGGCCAGGGATGGATAAAGAGATTGAAGCCTGGGTGGCCTCCTGCAAGCAGTGCCAAGAATCAAGACCAAACCCCCCCGCCGCCCCGGTTCTAGAATGGGAAACCCCCAGGGGGCCATGGTCCCGGATCCACATAGATTTCGCAGGACCGACCAGAGGACACACCTTCTTGGTAACCGTAGACGCTTACTCCAACTGGCTGGAGGTAAGCAACATGAGACAACCACCACAGACGCCGTCATCAGAGAACTCAGTAAGCTCTTCGCAACCCACGGCCTTCCCGATGTCATCGTGTCGGACAACGGCCCCCAGTTCACCGCGCTGCCATTCGAAAAATTCTTGGCGAAATGAGGGATCCGGCACGCATTAACGGCGCCAGCGCACCCGGTGGCAAACGGAAGGGCAGAGAAAATGGTCCAATTCACGAAGAAGACCATTCAAAAGATCGAAACCGGGGACATACAAGACAAGATAAACCGGATGCTGCTGATACAGCACATAACCCTGAACACAACAACAAACAGGAGTCCAGCGGAGCTACTGATGGGGAGGAAACTGCGATCACCGCTCGACCGCCTGCACCCCACATACAACCCAGAGAAGCCCCCTGACTCCACCAGCAAACGCAGAACATTCGCACCAGGAGACAGGGTCTACGCAAAAAACCTTACCGGGGACCCCCTCTGGATACCGGCAACAATAACCCAAGCAATGGGCCCACACTCGTACCGCCTTCAAACAACCGACGGACAAGCGTGGAAACGTCACATCGACCAACTGAGATCAAGAACTACCGCGGGAAATACAACTGACATGCAAACATCAGACACAGAGGGGAACCAGCAAGACACCAACCAAGAGGGGAGGGAAGGCCCCAAAGAACAAGAAGGACAACCCCCCCCAATAAGAAACCAGCAGTACTCACCATCTGAAGAACCGGAGAGCGACCCACTCGAAGCCTTACCTGGAAGGAGCAGCCAAGCCAGCTCAACCAGCCCGGGAAGCCCGAGCGGGAGCAGCGGAGCCAGCAGCTCGACCAACCCAGGGAGACCAGGAGCGAGCCCTGACGAGAGGCCTGACTCACCCTTCCAGGCAGTTCCATCGACGAGGCGGAGAGCGACAGGAATCCCAACCGAACCAGCCGACAGCCAGGAAACAACTGACCTGCGCAGGTCCAGTCGGAAAGTACGGAGCCCCGCCTACTTACGGGACTACGTTACGTAGGACCGAACCAAGAGGGGAGGGGTGTTCTGTACGGACATTTGCATACTCGAAATCCGGCAGCCCGGATTGGCCAAAGCGCATGGCCACCGGATTGGCTGAGTGCGCGGCACTGATTGGTCGTTCGGAATCGGCTGAGCCGATCGCGGGTGATTCAAATGACCCTGATTGGCCGCAGCGCTCGGCGCAAAATGCTTTTAAGCCGCGTTTCTTCCCCACTGCCCCCACTTGTGTTTTTCCTGAATAAACGAGCTGAACCAAGTCACTGGCCTCGCGTCCTTTGTTCGTATGAGAGATACGACACAACTCATTCCCTGCTTCCAACTCATGCAACTCATTCCCTGCTTCCAAACAGCACATTGGGCTTCATGTATCCACTATATGCCTATTTTGATATTTTAGCTGTGTGCATGTACTCAAACAGAAAGTAAAGCTACTGGAACAAAAAGATGGGAGAATACAGCAGCGGGGAAATTGTTCAGTGGGAACAATTGGCAGCTTGAAAGCTGGGTAGGGTGTCGCGCAAACTGTTGCCAAGGTGTCTCAGTACCTATAGCATTTTTTTAAAGCCAGCTTAAGGACAAACCAGCATGAACACAAGACAAGGCAATTTAAGTGGAAATATACCCTGAGCAGAGAGGGGAAAAGCATGAATAATTAGATTCTTGAATCACTGCAAGAGTCAATACCAAGAATATTGCATTCCAGAGCACCATTCTTCATCTCAGTTTGTAGGCTAGCTGATTGTTCTTAATCCACCCTCCTCTCCAATGAAAACAGTGAGCCAAAAAGCCTAATTTGATCAAAGGAAATATACAAGGCAAAGCACTGTATTTCAAGGATGAAAAACTTCTGATTCTGGGACTTTTCAGAGGTTATTGCAATTTAAATCCCAGTATCTTTCACATTGGCAACAATTTTCCACCCATGCCTTACTTCAAAAATTATCAGCATCTGCTTGTGTATAATTGTACCTGCAGACAAAAGCCCAAACTGAAGGGCCAATTAACTGTTATCTCTTCTTCAGCAAAAGTTAGTAACACATTTTTAAAAAGTGTTATAGAATGTCACTAGAAAAGGGTGGTGTGGCCCCTGGGCATCATACATAAATGGGCTACTTGGCTCAGCTGCTAGGCAACCAGAACTGCTAACTCAAAAGTTCTTGAAAGGACCAGCCAAGATTAAAACAACCAAATGAACAGATAAGCAAACCATAGAATTTCAAGAGAACATTCAGTATTTCAAACTTAGACTCAAAAATGGGAAGATAGCAATTAATGGATCAACAAAGATTTATAGTCACCAAGTTGCAAAAAAAATAGCTAAGAATATGAATAATCTTGAGAACCACATAAATGAAAATGAAGATAATCAAACAAATGATATTTTGAAGTGCAAATTTACTAACTTCTGAGACAGATAAGAAGGATGATGAAAGAGATGAAAACAATGGGAAAAAGAATCAGCAAACATCACCAAAATAGAAAATTTGACTAGAAAGTAGATGAATAAATTATGAACTGATATCAGCAATCTGACAAATATGAAGTCTAACAAGATTAAATAAAGCATTTAAAATAACTCTTTGCATTAAGATAACTAAAGAAGGCTCAGATAATTTAAATAGGTCAGATCAATTTTAAGGAAAATTGAATAATATGGAATAAGAATAAATCATTTTTTGGCAAAATCAGAGTTTCCAGCAAATCAGCATTTTTTAAAAAAGCATTTTGGGGAAATACTATAAACATAAATGCCTCCCAAACACAAGTAAAACATTAAAATGTTGGTGTGACATTTGAGATAGCTCAATAAACATAATAAAGATGCAGTATGTATAAAGGTGACTGAAAAGAACATTGGCTTAGCTAAAATGTATAGAGTTTTAACATCAGATGAGAAACTATTAGTTTCTAATATGAGTCATGGCTGATTGAAGACCTGTCCCTGAATGACCAGAGATGACAATCACTGTGAAGAATGAAACACCAAAAGTAGACATGTCCTTCAAAACTCTTCAGAGAAGGACAGATCAGAAATTCATCCACGAGTGCTTTAAATGGTGGCTCCTCACAATCTATCTAAAATAGAGGTCTCCCAAGGATTTCTGCACCAACAGCTGAGAAAAACAATATTTTTGCTCTTAGTAACAGTGAAACCTGTCATAAGGCCCTAGGCTAGTCAAACTCATTCTCTAATCACATTCAGAAATGTAGAACTTAATTTTTACTGAAAGAGAATTTGCATTAAAAAAAACAAGAACTGGGGTCTGATGGATTACATCCCAGAGTTTTAAAGGAGCTGGCAGAGGTCATCTCAGAACCACTGCACCATATCTTTCAAAAATCCTGGAGCACCGGGGAACTACTAGAAGACTGGAAAAGAGCTGATTGTGGTTCTCATCTTCAAAAAAGGAAAAAAAAAAACAGACCCAGGAAACTATATGGACCAATCAATTAAAAAAAAAACAGATCTGCCAACATCTAGAAATAAGTAAGGTAATAACTAGCAATCAACATGGGTTTGTTTAGAACGGATCATGCCAAACCAATCTTATTTCATTCTTCAACATAGTGATTAAATTAGTAGACCAGCAAAATACTGTGGACATAATATATTTAGATTTCAGCAAGGCATTCGACAAAGTAGATCACAACCTACTTCTTAGTAAGCTAGAAAAAGGTGGAATAGATAGCACCACCACTAGATGGACTCGCAACTGGCTGACAAACCATACTCAATGGGTAGTCCTTAATGGGTCTAAGTCTACATGGAGGGAAGTAAGCAGTGGGGTGCCACAAAGTTCCGTCTTAGGCCCAGTACTCTTCAATATCTTCATTAACCATTTAGATGAGGGAATAGAAGAGGAACTTACCAAATTTGCAGATGAAACTAAACTGGCAGGAATAGCTAAAACCTAAGAAGATAGGCTCAAGATCCAGATGGATCTTGACAGACTAGAACACTGGGCCATATCTAATAACATGAAATTCAATGTAGAGAAAAGTAAAGTCCTACACTTAGGCAAGAAAAACCAAAAGTACACATATAGACTGGGTGAAACCAGGCTCAATAGCAGTAACTGTGAGAGGGATCTTGGAGTCTTAGTGGACAACCAGCTAAATATGAGCCAGCAGTGTGCAGCAGCAGCCAAAAAAGCTAATGCAATCCTCAATTGTGTTAACAGAGGGATACAATCAAGATCAAGAGAAGTACTAATACCACTCAATAAAGCCTTTGTAAGACCACACCTACAGTACTGCATCCAGTTTTGTTCACAAGGTCCCTTCCAACTCTGATTATCTATTATTACTAAGAAAAAGGCTGGAAAAGGAGAGATAAAGTTGTCAGTGATTTGTTTTTGCACAATTGGCAGAATGATTTAAATGGAATGTTGTTGTTTTTAGATTTAAAAAAACAGATTTTGAAAGGGATCTACTGTACGTACTAATGATGAACACCTCATCGCAAAGGGATATAAATTGTTGGAAATAAACTAGGAACACGACTGTGTTAAATAGTGAATGATTAAAAGGATATAATGTTATGCTTGATCAATGGGAAATATATGATTAATGGATTTAAATTTTCATTGATTTATAACTGGAAATAAAACTTTTATAAAATAATGTATCATTGCTATTTACTCCTGAGAAATTTTCAAAGATGTATAAGGCAATGTCAAAAAAGTATTGGACATGTAATCATTGTGAAGGTATCTTTTATCATCTTTATTGGAGATGATAAGCACAAGAGTGAGATATATCATTTGATTCAAGAAATATTTAAAAGGGGTGTAAAATTAAAACTTTTCATTTAAGTATCACGGATAAGCAAATTGAAGGAAAACATGGAATTTTGTTTTATAAAATGCAATAGCACATTTTATATGCAGGGATATGGAAAGATGAATAAACTCCCACAACTGGAGAATGGCTTGTGACTAAAGGTGGGATACCTAAACCATAATGTCTTACATGGTTATTAACCTCCCTGAAACATATTTCAGTACTATATATTTTGCTAATGTGATGGACATTACAAGGCATTATAATCAAATTCTAATTCTCATTGCTTTTAATACAACTTATAATTATATTGGTTGTTCGTAAATAATCTGATTTAATATATCAAACTGCCTCTCATTTATATAAAGACACATTTTGCCCTTTGGACTAGAAAGAGGCCTAAAGAGAGATCAAACTGTATTTACTTTACACAAAGCTAATCTGATGCTGATGATACAATTAAGAATCACAGTATAATGTCAAAGTTTCCATTTCTTTAGATTATTTTGCCTTCAAAATCTTTTTTTTTAAAAAAAAATCACATAGTAGACAACGAAGTGAAAAGCTTGAGTAGAAGAAAACTTGTTATATAAAAAAGATGAAAATCAAAGAAAGCAAGAGAAAAACAAGGCAGATATGAAAAAAGGAGATTCAGGAAAATCCTATCTTGCTTAACTAACCAAATCAGGATCTTTATATATTTAATAAATATCAAATGCATTTAAAAAACACAAGGTAAGGGTAAAGGGGCATTAAAGATTTTTGAAAGAATATCTTTGTTAGCATTTCCCTACTGAATGTCAGCTTAATTCCTAATATGATATCTATTATGGAGGATTTAATGAGATCAAAGGTTCTATAGATGTTCCAGCCATTTTTCCACTTATTAGCTATCCAGCCTAAGCTGTACAGGTCTCTGATGTGATATTTAGATATGGTGCTTCTCTTCCTAATTTTTGATATTCACCTCATGTAATAAAGAATACTTGGGACTTTGTGATAATGATACACTGAGAACATCAAGACTTCTTGCAAGTGGATGAAGCAAATTACAAGAAAAAAAATAGCAAAATGGATGTACATCTATAACCCTGTTGGCATCTTATTGAATAGCATACTTTGAATCTTCTACTCTTCTTTCCTCAGGGATTAGATTTACATCTGCATGAAGATTTTTGTATGTTACACATTAGAAGGCATCTGAATCTTTAACAGTAATTCTTAAAATCAAGCAGTAGAAAATGCAGTGCTTTCTACAAGTCATGAAATATTTATTTGTAATATAAGGAAGGGACAACTATTTTGGAAATAACTGGTGTATATTATGAGCTAATCATGTATGAATAGGATATAAGAAGCATAGTGCCATACTGAATAATTGTCTCATCCTACTTCATTAAAATTCCAGTGGATGAAACAAGAAAAGATTTCTTAAAAATCTTGATTTTTTGAAATAAATATTTGATTTTTTAATATAAAAGGGTAAAGACTAACAGAAATTAATATTTAAGAGAAAATAGAACAACAGAAAGAAGGGCAGAGAAAACAAAGCCAAAGCGTGGAAAGGAGAAAAAAAAATAACAAAATGACTTCCAATTTTATTTTATAGAAGACATCAGTATAAATTTACAGTAACTTTTTGCTCTAACTCTAACTTGCTCTAACTTCTTGCTCTAACTTTCAATTTCTATTACCTACTGTTTGCTAATTATCAAATCCGTATATTTCCATATCCATAATTTCATTTTGTTCTTTTAAGGAAAATTTCAAAAAGAGGCTCCCAATCAGCATAAAAATTAATCCATGTCTTTTATCTAATCAAAGCAGTCATTTTTGCCATTTGAGCCAGCTCCGTCAACTTCAGCATCCATTTTTCCATTGTAGGTAATATCAAGTTTTTTCCATCATTGTGCATACTAATGATCATAAGAATATGATCATATTCTTTCTATGGAAATTAAACAAGGAAGCAAGGACAATAGATACTATTATATTCTGGATTTCTACAGTGTACAATTGAAATAATTTAATTCCATAAGACAAAACCAAAACGAAGAACACCCACAGTTGAAAAAGGCAATATAGGAAGGGAGGGAGAGAGAGGGGAAGGAAAGAAGGAAGGAAGGAAGGAAGGAAGGAAGGAAGGAAGGAAGGAAGGAAGGAAGGAAGGAAGGAAGGAAGGAAGGAAGGAAGGAAGACAGGCAGGCAAGCATAGAGTTATTGGGAGATAGTTGGCTTATAAATTTAATACATAGCAACAGCAGCAGCAGCAGCAATTTGACACAATACTTTAGCTAGTTGGAAACCTGGCCATATATAATATGAAATCAAACTTAACTCCCTTTGAAGATAGGTTCATTAGCTCAAGAATTCTATAACTGAAGTCTAGGAGTCCCTTTATTAATCCTAGTAAAAGCAGCATGATATGCCAATGAAAACATTTTTCCAGGTATTATTTCAAAATAAAGCTACTTTATACAATTGCATTTTGGCCAGATCCCTAGCAGACTTTTCCACTAACAAAACACTGATATTATGGAATAACAACATAAAAACTTTGTACCTAATAATCCGAACTCATCAGGATTATTTTTCTGCCCAAAAAGGCAACTATACCAATTCTGCCAAGAAATAAAAATATTGGAAACTCCTATTAAAAACAGCAATGTTTTATGCATGATTCATGAATCATCATCTCATAAAAGGAAGTTCCTGTTATCTTCAGTTTCAGAAGATTTCTGGAGCAGAAATCTAATCCAGCCCCTTTGGTGAACTGTTTCCAGAAACAGGTTCTGAGCTAAGGGGGAACCTCAGAAAACTGTATGAAAAATGAAGTACATTTTTGCTTTAGCCCAGCTTGCAGAACATGGCTGATGTGTGTGTGTGTGCATGCGTGCGTGTGTGCGTGTGTGTGTGTGTATTTGAGAACTGAAGGTGAATGTAACTAACTAGATCTAAGAACACCCCATAGCTGAAATAAAGCAATATTTAAGGAACTAGATCAATAACCTAATAAAATAATTTGAACTCATGCCTGTTTAGTGCTCCTAAACAGTGAAAATAGGCCAGTGAAAATAGGCGTTACATATTCTGGACTTTGCTAATTCTTTACTGAACTGATTTATACATATCATTTGGGATCAAGATTTTGCCTTTGAATTTTAATCCTCAGCTTTTTTTTAAAGATTGAACCAGGCAAAACAGTTAATCAGAATAGAGCAATCACTCATTGTTTTGTTGAAATACTGTTGAAAGGGCAGGTTTGAGAACTGATTTGTGGCTGGTTTGGTAGGATAAGAAGGAAGAATGGAGAGTAAGCACTGAGTGTTTCAAGATGAGACATAAGAGGCAGTTAAAGTGCTCTTCACAAAACTTCACAGAATATGATTGTTAGAATGGAAATTGTTGGGAATGACTATAAAAATCTTACTTAAAAACAAGAGAGAAAGAGAGAGAAACTTTCCAGTTTAAAAGCAAAGTTTTGTAGTTTTAAAAGGTGCACAATGCCTCCATCAGTATAACATCTGGTATTTTCCCAACATTCATGAAAAATTTCCAGGGTTGCCTAGATATTATTATTTTTAGGCTTAAGGAAGGCTGGTAATGAGAATAAAGATAGCTTGGTGCTTTAAAATTGATTTATCAATAATGATTAGACAGCTGTAAAGTTTATGTAAAAAGCATCACATTAGTGTTTAATTATTATGCTGATTCTGATATATTTACTGCCAGAAAGAGTTGAAGAATAATTTGGAGCAGTGATAGAATTTCAATTCATGTAGATAATATAGACATGATGGGTATATAAGTGAGAGCAATATGCTGACTCTGTAAACCACTTAGAGAGGGCTGTAAAGCACTGTAAAGCAGTATATAAGTCTAAGCGCTATTGCTATATATTATAGATAACATGGACTGGAATTGGATGAAGAGAGTAGTTTAGTTCTCTCCTTGGTGTTTCATGTAGACTGCAAAATCAATCAGGCATATGTGTATTTCTGTCTGTCTCTCTCTGTCTCTTTTTCTCTCTCCTTATTGTCTGCCTGCCTGCCTGCCTCTATCTATCTATCTATCTATCTATCTATCTATCTATCTATCTATCTATCCATCCATCCATCCATCCATCCATCCATCCATCCATCCATCCATCCATCCATCTATCTATCTATCTATCTATCTATCATCTACATCATTTCTTTATCATCATATATCCTATTTAGATAATAAAATAATTAACACTTGTATTCCTCACCTCACCTTTTGGATGAGAGTGCAACAGATTCACTCCATAAATTCACTTAATCTCATTCATATGAATTCTTGGATAAGAAACATTTATTCATCTCTGCAGAAATGCCTCAGTGGTTGAAAGTATCTATTCACCTTTTAAAAAGATAAAGAAAAAAGTATTTAAGTGGTGCCTCATTGTATTATATTATATATGTCTCTGTGCTTTGCAAGAAATCACCATTTTTAGTAGCAGCAGCAACAATTTTAGAATCATATCATCTGCCTCTTTCTTTTGTTTTGGTCATTTCAGTTTGCACTGAAAGCATTTCATAAGCAAAATTAGTATTTTGAGGCTGACTTTCCACCTCTTTTCTCATCTTATTTGTTTTACTTCCATCTAGATGATACCATGTTACCATTAAAAAGAAAATCTTAAAAATCCTCCTTAGCAACAATAATTCTAGATAATGAGATCTTAGACAGACAGAACAAGTTTGAGAGTACAAATGCAAGTAAGCATCATCTATTAGGAGAAAGTTACACAGTAAAACCTGCTGTTTTGTTTAAGTAACATACTTACATACAGTTTTCCTATAATATACAACTGAGAATTAATAAAGAACTACATTTTATTTTTAGTGTATATCATTATCAGGTTCCAAAAACATCTGCCTAGGATTAAAACCACAGAGTCTGCAATTTGCATCAAAGCAATATTGTTTTTCTGAAGTAATAATAAGTGACAATGGTAGGTCAGTTGTCTCACTATTTTGGAAAGATAACTTCCCAAATTGTCTGAATGCACATAATGTAACTGATAGCCTTGAGGTACAAGTTGTCCATTTCTTTTTACCTTCAGAAGCTGATAGTTATGATGCTTGACTTATAAGAATTGAAAATGATAGTGTGAAATAAATTGTATATTCATTGGAGGCTGGAAATACGTTGTTGTACTCAAAATGATGCATACAAATGCAATTTATGAAACATTATCTTGACATTCCTTTCTCTTTCCCACTATCTGTATAATCAGAAAGGACATTCCTAATATGAATTTATCAGGGGGGAATCAACCACACTATAAACCTTATATTAAAAATGTGTTTATTTTCAATCTCAAACTTCACGATCCCAGAATTTTCCATTAGCAAATTATGAACACCTAGATGGGAAAAATGAATCAATTAAAAAACAAAGTAGAAGAGGTGTAGAAACAGAAGGAGAACATTCTCATGGTGCAGGCTGCAGTATGATCTTAATAACAACATTACGGAATAATAGAATAACAGGGACCTTGGCCTTCTAATCTAGCAGTTCAACTATCACAGGAACAAGAAAAATAAGAGAACAAGTGTTCAGAATCTATTTATTGGTCAAGAGGCATATTAGTTAAATCAGCATGGCTGGAATAAATAATATGTCCATAGCTAATGATGAGAAGGTCCAAAAATCAAGAAGATGGAACTCCATCTTCTTGATTTTTGGACCTTCTCATCATATGCTAGTATTTTGTTCAAAACACAATTAGAAAATGATTGCATTCAGGTATTGATTTATGAATCTATCTAAAGTTGTTTTTGTTAGTTTTATAGTGGGTTAACTGATTGAGGTGGAATAAACATCATTATTTATTGGAGATGGAAGGGTGATTGGGTAAGAGTTCTGGGATTAAGATTTTGAGGGCTGGAGATCTATATCTGTATGGGAATCCTATACAACAATAGTCTTTCTCTGCTCTTGTAATCCTATACTAAATTACCTTCAAGCCAATGCTGTAGTCAGAACATTGTTTCTTCTTATGATTCTTATTCTCAAATGTCTTCTCCCTATATTAATATTGTGATACCATTCCTTTTCCCATTTCTACCCTATGTATAAATATGCTTCCAACTTTTTCCCCATTAAGGGATAACAAAAATTAAGAAAACCCTTGGAACATCAGGCCAAACCCTATGTGTTCCAAGTGTCACAAAAGAAAAACTTTCCTAAGTGAGGCTAGCTATCTTGGGTACAGTTCCAAAGCATATACTGCACACAACTTCTTTCAGAGGTGGTATTCAGCTGGTTCCGACTGGTCCTGGTGGACCAGTAGGGAAAATTTTGACTGGTTCAGAGAACCAGTAGGGAAAATTTTGACTGGCCCTGTCCACCCACCCCTGCTCTTACCTTTCACCTCTCCTACATTCTGCTGTTTATTCACGTGGCAGATTGGATTGCCACACCTCAGCTGAGCTAAAAAGCAGCACAGTTCACCAGGAAAGGGTGTTCAGCATGTGCCTGTGATAGGTGCACCTGCACAGCTCACCAGCCTTGACTTAGAGGGCGGAATTTGAGCACTATGCATGCACACATGAAGAGAGAGAGGGAAAAACACAATGAGACTCCCAGAATAATGTTATGATGACCAATCTAAATAAAAGTGTTTTTAGTCTTCTATGGAGTCTACTTCTTGGCAAGATCCTTTACGATTGAAATCCCCCTATCAGGAAACACTATGAGGAGCCTCTATTTTCTTCTGTGTAAGTGAATTGATAAACCTGAGTGTGCTTACTTTAGAGGGACTAATCAGGTATTTTGTTTATATGTGACCTGAGTCAATATTTCTGTATTAATGTGTAATAAGGCAGCTGTATATATTCTTCAGCCCTCTTCTTTTTCTTTCAATGTATTTGTGCACACTAAGAAACACAGAGCTGCAAATCTGGTCACATTCCATTCAGTTTTCAGAGAATTATCACTGATAATTCTCCAAAGTCGTCTACATAATTTCTTTCCAACTTGCTGTTGATCTGAAAAGAATACAAGAGTTCATCCATTGCAATATATTGGCTAGAAAGAAAGGTACCTTTTGCTACTCTGTGTAGTTCATAATATGCAATCAGATAAAAGAATCAGCACAAGAATCAGCATAAGAATTGTCAGTCTGGTTTAGAAAACTCTATCCCTTTGGATTGCCCTGCAGAAATTCTGTGATGGAGTTTAAACTTCGTCAACATCATACAATTTAATACACATGGGTTTTCTTTATCCATCCATCTGTTCTCTAGCAGACATTCCACATGGATGGAGAAATAATTGCAAATATGCTGACTACTGGATATGTTAATTAATAACTTTCATTTTCACATTAATGATAGTTATTCCATCTACATCTCATTAAATAAAATAAAATAAGATCCAAATAAGAAGTAATTACAAAACAATGGCAATAGAAAACAGTGAGTTGAAAAATGTTGTACAAAAAGGTGTGGTACAGGAATCTGACTTAAAATCCTCATTTTTAGAAGGTCATAGCTCAGGTTATCAGTTTCAGAGCTAGACCTATTTAAGACAAAGTTCCAAACCTTTTGCTACATAGACATTGGTAGTCTTATAAAGTCTTGCCATCTAATTTACAGAGTTAACAAGGGAATTTGGGCCTTTTTATTCCAAATCGCAAGTTTTGGAAAACATTTAATCACATGCCACTATAACCAAAAGTTAGAAAGTAGGCAGAATTAGTTGAGATATAAAATATATTAAGAAGCTATATATTTCATGTAGAAGTAGAATTTCTTCTTATGTTTTGTCTTTGGAGATGAGAGACAGGAGGAGAGAGAGATTGCATTTTGACATTTCTTGGACACCAATTTGTGATGGGATGGGTGGGTAATACAGAAATCTATGTAGACATCTATGGCAGTATCTTTTGACCTATGTAATAAGATGTTGACAAAAAGACAAGACAATACAGAGTGGTGAAAGAAGGCGAAAGAAGGAAAATAATGAACTTAAATTAAAATGTAGAACGATATCGTTGGTTACTAGACATACAATCTCTTTAAAGCCACTTGCTGTTTTACTGAATTAGCTGAGGCTAACATGATGCTAATTGGAATCTGTGCCTTTGGATTTGAAATGAAAAATATGATCTGGTATGCTGGTTAATTCTGAACTTGCACTAATGGATGAAGAGAATTCTTAAGTACTTTAAAAATATTTCTGCTTTATTTTCAAATATATTAACAAATTTAAGGTCTTTAAACTACCTTTCTGCTTAACAAATAGAAATTTAGGTCAATTCATTAATGTTCAGATACTTCTGCAGATAGCAAAGTGCCAATATCTTATGACTACAAATGTAGAACAAGAAACTGTCAAGCAACTGTCAACTGCTTTTTCTTTTAAATAAATGTGACAAAAATAGGATTTTTGACAGTTCTGCTGGAAGTGTGAATATTTTCCAACAATTCTAGCTAAAGTGTATTTTAAAAGCATTGCTTGCTTGATCTAATATGCCATCTCAGGATATTTGCAAAAAATATCCAGGTAATGAAGACGAAATCTCATCAGAAGTTGCCTGTTGCAAACGTACCCTCCTTGGAAGGGCACTGTTCAAAATGTAATGAAAGGATGACTATTTGTAAATTTTTCAAAATTGTAGCCTTGTATAAATACATATTCAAGGACAGAAACATCAGAATTACTAGGTCAATGCTACATATTGAAAAAAGATGAATAAATGCAGGTTTCAAAATTTGGCTTATTTGTTGTCATAACATCACTGAAAAATAGTAGTTCTGAGTCTTCTGAATCAAAATAATCATAATCAGAAGAAAAACACAGACACAAAAAAACCTGGTGTGTCTTATGACACACTGTATATTGGCCACTTAAGATTATTTTGGGATAAAATAATCAAAAGAGGATGTAATTTTTCAGAATCTTTCTGCTGACTTGCCTCAAACATCCAGAATTACCAATAATCTGTTGAGCTTTTTTGCAGGTACCTTTTCTAACAGGAGAAAATTCAAGGCCTAGTTTCAACTGAATTTTATCTCCCTAAGCATAGTGGTAGGGAAAACATATTAGTGTCTGGCAGCCAAAAATCAGAAGTAGCCTGATAGGATCATTTTGGTCTAACGGTTTTTATGAGAAGGTATAAACTTTCATAAGCTGCAGTTCACTTCATCAGATGCAATTGAGTGGCTAGAGCCATGATTTTAAAAAGATTTTTTGTGATCAAAATTGAGTGTAAGATTGCTGATGTCACATGTATTATATACCTGCACAACCATCTTTTCTTCTGTCTTCCATACCTTTCTATCCCCCATTCCAAATTAATTCCTATTTTGGAGTCTAGCCACCCCTTTGCTTCTAAAGAAGTGAACCGTTATTCCATATTAGATATATCTATTAATAAAAAAATATTAGTCTGAGGTGGTACTACCAGACTTCTCTGAATATTTTTTACTCTGGTGGCATAGTCTTTCATGATCCTTCATTTACAAGAGAGCAATTGGTAGGCTATTGCCTGCCCTCTGAAATGAGTTTTGCAGATTTGAATGGCAAGCACAGAGGAAATCCCCTTTTCTTTTTTCTTTTCTTTTCTTTTCTTTTCTTTTCTTTTCTTTTCTTTTCTTTTCTTTTCTTTTCTTTCGTTTCTTTTCTTTTTTCCAGTTGGTCCCATCAGAGTTTGTTATTTCTGCTGAATTTATTTATTCGTGACTTTTTTTCCTTTTCTTCAAATGTTTTTAACAAGTTCTGGGAATTGGGCAGCATATAAATTTTAGTACCGTAATAATAATAATAATGATATGGAATCTTTGGAGATTCTCAATCATCCAGATCACGGTTGCCCCAAAAGTAATTTTCTGAAAAGCAACAGGACTATCTTGGTTTTTTCCTTGAAAACATTTTGCTTCTCATCCAAGAAAGCTTCTTTAATTCTGAAGAAGCTTCTTGGATGAGAACCAAAATGTTTTCAAGGGAAAAAAAAATCAAGAAAGTCCAATTGTCTCTTGGAAAATGACCTTTGAGACAATGATATGGACGATCCCAATGGCCAAACTTCGGATTAGTTACTATATCTTTCTTCTTTCCACTTTCAATCTATTGTTACTTCTTCAATGCCTTGAACACACTGCCTCCTTTTTAGCTTTGTCTTGTAGCCTTCTTTATAGTTTCTGCCCAATCTTGATTTCTGCTTCAGTGACAGAAGTGCCTTGGACTTCTGGATAAGCCTGTGGTTAGACAGAAGTTTCTCATGTCTTTCTATTGAGAAGCATTATACAAGGGTGTTTTCACTAGTTCCTGTCCTTGGATGCAGGTCATGCCAAGATGTACCTGATGAATTAAAAGTCTGGGCAGCATGGCCTGGTGATTTTTGGTAGGTTGATATATGAAAAGTCTAGCCTGCTATTTCATTAGCATTATTGGGCAGCAATAATATCAGTAAAGCCTTAGAACTAAATCAATCTGTTTTAATGATGAAGTTTTAAATATAAAAACATATGCTTTAATGCTTGTGCAAGTAATATTTATTAACAAAATAGGAAAAAAAAGTATAACACTGGTGACAACCGTGCCTCCCACATGTTGGGTTTTCCTGCCTGAGACACCATCACTCTATCCACAAGTAATAAACTTAACTTTTAAAAGGAACAAAAGGTAAGGACTTCTTTCCATGACCTTTTCTCTCAGACATTAACTGTGCTAGTTGAAGCTCCTGAATCATTTTCAAGTGAGTCTCACATATAATTAATTGTAGTAATCCAACCTAGAAATTATTATAACATTGAACACCATAGCCAGTTCATGCCTATCTAAGCAAGGTCAAAGCTAACAATGCAGTCAAACTCACAGAAAGTGCTCTGAGCCACAAGACCAAATGAAAGCTAAAAAAAAAATGGATGCAATGCCAAGCTATATTTCTTCTATTTGCAGAAAATTCTGTCTTATCTGGAAAGATGATACACATGTTTGATTTTAGGGCAACGATGCCATCAAACATACTCATTTATATCAGACATTTATTTATATTTGTATGCTGATATTTTATCCTAATTTTCCTGATATTTTATCCTAATTAAATTTTAAAGATTCATGATAGCCTGATTCCTATGTGAGAACTCTTCACCAGTTCAAAGACACCTCTGGAATCCTATGATATCTGAATTATCTGAGAAGTGAGTTGGTTTATTTCTGGTTGAAACTCACCGTATTTGAAGCCACAGAAAAATCTAACTTCTCCTTTTTCTCTTTCTTTTTTATGTTACACTTTAGCTATGCAATGATAGTGGGCGGTCCTTTCCTCTATTTGGGTTTCAGGACTTTTAAATGGAAATGTCCCTTTCTTCCTTATAAAGACTGCTGGGATTTTGTTTTCTTTGTAGATAACAAAAAAAGATATGCAATAGGAAGTAAAGCTGAGAATGCCTGCATATATATACAAATAAACCATTTTATGTTTCATTCGGATGGTAAAAGGGTGAGAGGATATTTGTTACTGCAAAACCTGTGGAGTCATGGTTTTTGTTTTCTTTTTGTTAACATTTTAAATTAGAAGATCCAACGATGATCAGGGATTGCAGGTTGTTCTCAACTTATGAGCATAACTGGGATCAGAGTCTTGGTTCTTGACCATGAGCAAAGTGATTGTTAAGCAAGGTGTCACATGACTACATTGCTAAACTATCTCAATGCCAAAATACTGCCAGTTGTGGTCATTAAGCAATCTTGCAGATTGCTGCAAGAGACAAGACCCAGGTGAGAAATGCAGGATACATCAAGAGACCATAGCAGACCATGAAAGGTATAGCAGACCATGAAAGGGTGATTAGAGGCTGGACATTCAGAGGCTGAAAAAGAGTGAAAAAGTTGCTTGCCAAAGGATTTTAACCCCCAGGGATGTGAGCCTCTATGAACAAGAGGAAGTCCTCACAGCAGATTACATCAAATTGCAATCTTCCTTGCTAGCTTCCCCATTGACTTTCTGGGGGAAACTGGGAGAAAAGATTGCAAATTGTTGAACACATGATCAAATACATTGCCAAACACTCCAATTTCAATCATGTGACTATGGGAAGAGGGTATATTTTGCATTGGTAGAACTGCTTTACAGGCCATAATGCCTCTTTCTGTTAATACAAACCATCATTTAAGCGGTTTTTAATACGAACTGTCATTAAGTACTTGTAAATTGAGGACTATCTGTATTTCCAAATTACTTTTGATGAATTGGACAATGAAAGTAGCAGCAATATGGAGGCTCTATGATAGTTTTCCACACCCTAAAGTGGAATTCTTAAAATTTATAATGCTACTTCTACATTAGATGTTAAATGCATGCATTTCTTCTTATCTATATGTTTGTTAGAAAAACTTCCTTTTGTAAGAGGATGTTTATTCATTTTTCTGGAATATTTAAATTTAGTTTGCAAGCCATCACAAAAGTTGTTATTTAATTTACAGCCTCCTCATTGTTTCCCATGGGCAATAGAATATACGTTACCACCCGTGACACAGAGTTTCATTATCTCTTTTACTACATATTTTCACCTGTCCAAGGGTACAAGTTGTGATTTTTGGATGTATAAATGCATTTGTTAAAAACAGCATCTATTTATATTTCTATAGAAGCCTGGTTATTTAAGAAGAAAAGATAAGAAAAAAAATTAGAACATCACAAAAGCTGTAGCAACTTCAAGCTGTTGACATTATCGTTCACAGATTCCTGTAGTAGGAATTCATTGTGGAGGTGATTTATTTTTATGTTTTTTTAAAGAAAATATTCTTGTAATCTATTTGCAAAGATTCTTACCTCTATTTCTTCTAAAATGAAGTAGTTACTATCATACATTCATATATCAAAGCAGTGTGATCTACTTGCTATTTATTCAGTGTGAAAATTTATATTGGTTTGGTTGACTGTGATTCTAAATTCATATCCTTTCAGAAACCTTTTCCAGATAACTGTACTTTTTTCTCTTAGTAGATAAGAAAGGTAGTCTCAACGGTGATTCCATTCAATTTAAAACAAAATAAACTATAAATTTAAAGAACCAACACTGCACCCTACTTTTTAAAAAATTGCATTGCAAACACATGTGACTTTAGAATGATTGTGATTTCCCTGTATAATTATGATTATTCTTAATTATTATTAAACTACTCTACTGCGCAAAATGTGGTATGCTGTCTCATCTGTTTGTTCCTACTGTGTAGAGAGTGTGCAAATGTACAAGAACCATTACTAGAACTAGGGAAAACTGTCTAAAGCATTTTTAAGTCCAACGTTTTTTTTTTTTTTTTAAAGTTACTCACATAGTTACCTACCCAGTTCCCTAGCATATAAGAACGGGAAAGAGGTACAGTTCAATCAGCCTTGCAACAATATATATAGGAAACTTAAGAAAAGTAGTGCTAGCTTCCTGTGGTGTTGATTTCCTGGTCTAGTCAACCTATTGGGGCCGACATTTGAAATGATTCTGAACAAAGTATTAAAGATAAAATATGAATATAAGGAGTGATGGAACCACACAGAAAATATTATCTGCCAGCAACCTAAATATAGGTCTAGCACTTCATAAAATGTAACATTGTTCTCCAAAAGAGATCATTTGAGTAACCAAAACTTGTCCCTCTATAGCTACACTGTAGTAGTAGTAGTAGTAGTAGTAATAGTAGTAGTAGTTAGGGAAGAGAAGCTAGCAGCAGAATGAAAAATAAAGAGGATGACATGCTGATATCAGTTCAATTTTGGTTTCTAAATATATTGCAAAACATATTATTTAATGAGATTTTAAATTTTCTTACATAACGTATAGAATACTGGAAATATGATTCCCTCATATCATTCCCAATATGATTGGAAGCAATTCAATAAATACACACACTCACACACACATACACACGTCTCTCTCTCTGTGTGTGTGTTTATTGTATGTGTGTGTGAGAGAGACGTAACTTGACATATGTTAATTATCCCATTTGTAATTTTCAGAATATATATTATATAAATGTGGACCTGGGAAGAAATATATATTTAACTTCATTTCTATTGTGTAGGGTAAGATGTGCTTACGTTAATAAGATAAACAATATTTTTAAATATTTATATTGGAGAGAATGCCTTAAGAGAAGGATTCAGCCTAGAAGCAGTAGAGAATAAACAAGCAGAAAAATCTAGCTAGGCATTAAGGACAAATATGTATTTGGGACTTTTAAATAAGGCCAGAGTTGCTATAAAAATAATTATAGGTGACATTTTAGTTTCCAGGATATAACCAATGACACCAATGAATTTTAAATGAAAGGAATGAGAATTCTTTAGAAATGAGGGTCAAAGATTCAGAAGCCAGAAAATGGTTCATTGTTAACTGTTTTTAATAATATCTCCCAAAGGTCAAAAATGAATCAGTTTTGCCACATGGAAACATCTGAATTGTAGTTTCATAACGAATATTGCACTTTAAGGAATATTACAGTTTTTAGCCAAGAAACTGAACTGGGTAGAACTGATCAATAACTGAGTTAAAGTCATACAGTCAGCCAGATGATTAGACTATTTTTTTATCTACTTGTGAACTCTTAACCACGGACCTGGAATAAGCAGATATAGTTTGAAGTTATTACGATATTGGATTTCATAGGATTTTTCCATTCTTCCTCTTTCCAAATTGGCTGCAATTGTCTGGTGGAGGTTTTATCAATGCCAATGATGTTCAAATAATACTCCAGAGACCAATTTGGCCATCTTTGCAAGCTCCATCATCTTCATCAACCATTCTTCCTTTGTTCATAGTGGCAAATCTTTCCACTTTTGGACATATAATTATCTTGTTGCAATTGTCACACAGACACAGATACACAGTTCCATGACATTTTCCTAGTTGTCTGACTATCAGTCCAAAGGAAAAGCCTCTGGTTTCCATTGTATATTAATCTGTAACATCCTCTGAATCAATATATGTAGTTGAATCCATTATTTTCTAACTTCTTACATGTCGGCCAATCATAATGAAATTGCAACTCATAAAATATTTCTATGGTCTTTTTAGAGTTGCCAAAAGAAAGGGAGGGAGAAAGGGGTTTGAAAGAGTAGTGTGGCAGCTTGGAAATCAAAAGTGCATTCCATAAATAGTTTTCAAAGATAGTAACTAGGTGACTGAAGTTTCTGCCATGCAAAATTCTAACTGGAGAACATGATTGGTGACTCTTGGCTAGGGACGTGTCTAATTGGAGAATATGAATTATGATACACCCAGGGGGTGGGGGGAAACCAGGTGACAATGAATTATGTATCTCAGAGTCGGCTACACCCAAGCAATGCTGGACATGTTAGCAATAGCACTTATATACCACTTTATAGTGCTTTATAGACCTCTCTAAGCAATTAACTCCCAATAAATCCTTTTGAAGTTTTGGAAGTTTGGCTCGAGATTCATGATTTAATTGGGGTAACTGCCAGAATCCTGACAGAAATGTTCCATTTGATGTGAACATTTCAAACATAAATTTGAAGGTTCTTTAAGCATTTTTTACAACCTCTCTGGTGACAAATAACAACAATACATCTATTCTGACCAAGGCTTCCTGAGACAGTAACAATCACACACTGTTCCCAAAAACCTTTTGTTTTATTTCAACAGCTGTGAATTATATGCATTCACTGCCTGTAATGAGTCCCAAACAATTTGTGAATAGTCCAACAGAAGTCTGCCACAGTCTTTTGGGATAAGGCTGATAAGCACCCACCTTTATCTCCCTTGAAATGCTGCCAACAACTAAATTGTCAATTAGCTGTACAAGGTCAAATTGAGCATAAAGTCAACATAGAGCTTCAGATTTTAAACTGATCAGAATGAACAAAGTTGCTTCCTGCAAAAGCTCATGTCCCTTTGCTCCTCCTTTATGTCTTATGGGAGGGGCCAATCATCTCCAAGCCTTACTCCCAAGTTGCCACTTTTAACTGTTCTTGCCTTCTGCCAGCTCTGTGCAAGCACACACTGGGAACAGGCTCCCTCTGTTCCTCTGCTTCGCTGATGTCAGATTCTGGAGGCTCTGGAGTCAGCACATAACTCTCAGATGACCCTAGCCACATCTCTGTGTCGGAGCAGATCCCTCGTCTGAATCCTCCCCAGACTCCAGAACTGGCCCATGTTCCTCCTCACTGTCAGACTCTGCTGCCAGATGTGCAGGCCACCAACAGACCACAACAACATCATTTTATAAAAACCCTCTTTAAGGTTATATAACATAGTGTAAAATGCAATCCTTTCAACCACATTGGATTTTCATCTAAAAGTTAGTGTCTGGTGGATTGGAATGGAGTAGTAGACTTCCTCACCCCAACTTCAATGGACTTCTAAGAAAAATGTTTAAATTACTGAGGATATATTAACAAAAGCTTTTTTTTAAAATGGACAATTTAGAATTGATTGATTTATGTAGACAAAACAGTGATAGATCAAGAGAGTAATGCATACCTATGTTTCAGAAAGATACACATATTTTTCAAGAATAGATAAGATTTGGATTTCAAGAGAATTAACCTACTAAAATTATTAATGGAGAAATTTTACCATATACCTTTTTCAGTTTGTAATCCTGTGAATTTGGTTTATAAAAGAAACATTATTACAGAAATATAAAATTCTTAAGGACTGTAAACAGAAATGGTCTGGAATGTACCTAAAGCCTTTATTAGAGGTGACCTGATACAACATAACTGTGCAATGAGAAAAAGAGACAAGAGAAATTACAATATATTTTTGATGAGATAAAAATAAAAGAAAACAAATTAAGGAACTCACAAGAGAATACAACTTGCAACAAATTAAGATTTTACAGCAAGAATTATCTATGTTTTTAATAAGAAAAATGGAAATAAAATTGAATTATGCAAAGCAAAGAAATTCTGAATTTGAATTGAACAAACTAAGGAAATGGTTGGCTTATAAATTGTGAAAAGAAAAAGAAAATAAATTAATATTGAAATTAAAATAGGGAGATATTGTCCTAATGCAAAAAAACATTCTAATTTGTATAAAGGATATGATATTCCATTGGAGAAAATAGATGAATGTCTTGCAAAGCAATATAGATTGATATACATGCCCAGTATTCTCCCATGAGATTTCTCAACATTCATGGGTAAGGAAATACAAGATTTGGGGAGTAAGGTCACTGAAATAATGAGACACGATAATTCGTGAGACTGGGAGAAACTTTTTAATTTTTTAGTATATTTTTTAAGTAGCTCCTACTGTTGACTATTCTCAGAGCAGCAATTGTATGCAAAAGTTTAATTTGCAAATCTCATTTTATTGTCAGCCATATTAAACATGGCAAGGATTAATTAACATCTCACCAACTACAGCTAATAGAAACCTACCTACACAGTAGACAAGTCCTCTTCTTCTTCTTTTTTTTTTTTGAGGCTGCATTCATAGATGAAAAAAAGCATTCTTGTTCTGGTGCTCTGTTTTCTCCTACAGAGCTTTGCCATCTGTCTTGCATCTGCTCCCTGATACTGCCTGTTTCTTTCAACTGACCTTAACAGACTCTCTGTGCTTGTTGTCAGTGACGCTTTATTGGCCAATTTGCAACTATCCATCCTCTACTGCTGACATCTTACCTAAGTGCAGGTCTCATCCTCTGACACTTGGTATGCATACAGTAGCAGCTGGGCCTGCATTGAGATAGCACGTTGTTGTGATGGTGTGATGGCAATATGGGAAGCATAACCTCTCTGGGAGAACAGCGTGTCTTATAATTTGCTTTATTTCAGCTCAGGCATATTTTCATCATTAATGTACAAATCCAGGATATTGCATTGTTTCCCCTCTATTTCTAGCTACTCTTTGCTTTCTTATATCATGGCCGTGCCTCGATCCTGGAATCAGGCTGTACAGTACTTTTCTTTCAGTGAGGCAAATATACTGCATCATCTGTACAAATTTGTCTTCTTTATAATTGTGGCATTATTTATTGCATTTTAGTTTCATTCTTTACATTTTTGTTTAAAAAACAATAAAACCACACCTAATTGTACTGCAGTTTTAGCTTGCTTTTGTGCATTTCAATGTTAAGCAGCAAAAACTGGAAATCACCTTCTAGGTCTCTTATAAAACCAAATTTAATACCTACAGTATCTACTAACTTCTTTTGAAAATCCATCTTTCTTTGTGCCTTACTGAATGGCTATGTGCATATGTAATTTTCAAATAGGTGCATTTGGAAAGGAATAATGTGCTTACTCCTGATTACATACAGAATTGTTGGAACTGTTTAGAATGGTATAATGTGCCCTCAATATGTCCCTGATTCGTTTCTGGGATCTTCAGGTCTACAGTACTGGAAGTCTATTATGTCAACATTAATGAGATGGATAACCAAGGACTTCTGTCTATATAAAGAAATTTCCAATGTTCATATGTAAGGAATAGAGACTCTTATTAAACCCATAGCAATTCTGTTGTAAAAGAAACCCCTGCTATTAAGAACTTATGGAAGTCTGACGGGAGGAAATGAATCTACTGTAGCTGGCCATGTTCCTCTTCTTCCTTTGTTTGCTAGATGTTCCAGCAGACTCCTCTAATTATTTAGATGAGGTTTTTTTTTACAGACAGCAAACAGAGAAGAGAGGGCAAATAGTTAAGTATCACATGTTGTCTTTGTTGATAATGGCATTCACTGTGTGAAGTTGTAATCTGTGGATGTCTTCCTTACTAGCAACCAGCTTTAAGAAAATATAGCGCAAATTATCATAATTTTAGCATAAACTATTAAAGAACATTACATTAAACATTAAAGAACATTTTCGGCTAGATATAACTAGAAAAGAAGAAGAAGAAACCCCAGAAATAATGGAGTTGCCATTATAGCTTTTGAATATCAACAAGAGTTTGGAGCCATTTGACCAATCAACTTTTCTGGGTATTGCTCTTAGCAAGCCTACCTAGACACTGGGTAGGTTTTTGGAAAGTAAATGGAGGAAGGTAATCTCCTCCTCTTCCTTCTTGTCTGATAAAGTAGCTTTCCTTCTCTCTGACCCTGCCTGCTTCCTTACTAAGTTTTACCAGCTCTATCATCACCCATGAAAAAGTCACAAAATATTTATGAAAATACATATAATGAATTCATTGGATCGTCAGACTTCAGCTAATTATTTTAGGGGAAAATACTCACCTTCCTATCTAGTAAACTTGGTATGTAACAGGTTGATCTGAATAGCTGCAAAACAATGGCAGATCTGGTTAAAGTTTATCTTACAATTTATATGGAAATAATGGGAATTTTGCCAGTATACATCAGGCAGAACTCTTTCATATATGTCTGTAGGAAAAAGTTGTGGATGAATTTAAGTGTCTGTCTGCACAACTTTTGTAGGAGGTGGTATTTAGGAAAATCACTATGTTCTCTTTTAATTCATCAGGTGAAGGTGGTTTCTATCAAGTGAGTGGAGAAGCTGCCTGGACATACTAAGGACAGGACTACTGCAAAATTTGGATGCATAGACTCTGATGTTTTGATTGCCTCCCTAGCTAAGCAAAGTTTTTATAGCTTCTGAAGTTCAGCTTGCAAGCACTTGGTCTTGTTTGTAATGTTCCTGAAGCACCAAAAGAAACTGGACTGATCTTACTGTCACCATTTTTAAATTATTGAATATAAAATCTGTTCAAAACCAAAAACACAAAGCAGACAGTCCCAAAAGAAAAGGTCTAGTTCATATAACATGCAATTTTAAAAGACCTAGGTGAAAATAAAGCTTTTCAACTGGGTGGTTTTTTTTTCTTTTTCTTGTCTTCCTAACAGCATAGATAGCTGCACTGGGTCTCTGTGACCAATTCTAACTACTCTGAAGTCCAATTTGTAAGAGGAATCAGATGTCCTAATTGCATCTACAAGGCAGTCAATGGAAGGAAGGGGCTAGAATTGTTTCCACAGACACTCTTGGGTGGGATATAGATCCAAGATTGTTGATTTGACAAGGCTATTACTATTTTCAGGCGAATACCTCTCCCCTTGAACAATTGGCATTTAGTGAGAAAAAGTCAAGCAGAAGTATTAAAAGATTTACTAAACCTTTTGTCCTTTAACCCAGAGAGAGGTATTAATTGTCACCCCTGAACTATTCCAATCTGTGCTCCTCTAAATGTGTGTCTTTACTTGGTAATGTTGCTGTCAATTGATAAATGTGCAATGCCTACACTATATGAATAACCAAGCACTTTTTCCACTTTGGGAAAAAAAGATATCATCTGAAATACATAATTAAACGCTTTCTTCAAAGGGAAGCAAAAGGAAACAAGCACTGAAAGACTTTTGTCTATGGCAATATCTTTATGTTGTGCTTCTAAACCGGATATGGTGTTCATGTTTTAAAGCACAGTGTGCTAATCCTTCAAAAAAGATTTCATTAACTTGGATACTGTAAATTAATTAGCTCATGCAGCTCAAGATATTGCAACAGAGTGGTCTTTCAGTACGTACAACAGTGTCTTGCTGAGTAACTGCCAGTGAGAAATATATTATCAGTTATGCCTGCACTTCACTTTGTATATTAACATTTTCAGCTTTTGTTGTTTTCATACCCAAAATGGTTGTTAAAAAAGTCTTTAAGAATTGGCAAGTGTACCACACAGAATCAGCGTTTATAGGTTTCTAATTGATTTTCCTCATTCCAAGTAAAGTGGTTAATTTTTATTAGCTTGCTTACTGCTTGTTGCAAGTTTCTTATTTTTTTGTCCCTGAATTTTTACCATATGAGTGTCCCTGACCAGCATTATGCAAACCAATTTTCAAGAAAGGCTAGATAATGAGACAGAATTTTTCAATGGATTATAAGTAAAGTTTTCTCTTCCTCAAGAGAACTAAAAGAGATACATTGGTTTCATTTGAAACCCCATGTTCTGTGAAGGTAAGGAGTGAGCTAATTATGCCATAACAGTGGTGTTAGAAGAATAAGGTATTGTGATCAGCACTGGAGAAGCTTTTGGAGAAAAGTAGGAAAGAGGGAGGCTTTGCATGTAGTGTTGAGACACAAATGTCACATCTTTTCTCTGTATGTTCTGATGTTGCTGCGTGTCCCAAAGGGTGGAGCCTCCTGCAGCTGCCATTACAGAATCAACATGCACTGGAAGTTTAGAGTTGGAAAGGAAGTTAAATCTAAGCATTAGCTGTATTTGCCAATTTTCAAAACCCATATCGAGAATTTGAAATCCACAGCTCAATAACAATTAAGTAAAAGCACAGGATCACAAAACAGACAAGCAAACATTTGTGCTTTACAATGCATTGCTGCTAAATACTGTACAATGCAAAATTGTATTAAAACTTCAACCACAATACTGAGTCCTAGAAGAAACAGACGTCTTTCAATGAAATCCAGTATGGTCAAACTAGAAACTGGTGCTATGGATTTAACAGCACATCATCTCACTGTGACTAAAATACCTTGATTCTAACAACTGTGATTTTGCTTTGCTTCCTTGGAAGGTACGTAGGCCCTTGAGCTAATGGCAAGATGAGCTAGAACTTTTGGAAATATGAAATTACTTGAAATAATTACTAGATGAATACTAGAAAATATTTTCTATTTTTTCCTTCCCTCACCATCAGTCCACAACCTTATGCTCAGAACCTGCAGCCTTAGATTCCTGATGTGTGATAACTTGAAGAGAGCAACTTTAGTGTGAAACTTTAAAATTTCACACTACAATGGCAGAGTGTGCCACCATCAGTGAAATGGTGTGAGTACTGTTTAGGGCAGAAGTTCCCCCAACCCCTGGGCCATGTGCGTGAAGCCTTAGCCACACATGTGTGGGATCCAGACAGCACGTAAAAAACACAGTCGTACCCCACCCCCGGTCTGTGGAAAAACCACCCTCTATGGAACCTGGAATCCAAAAGATTTCCAGCTGTTGATTTAGGGGATCAACATACAAAATCATATGAGTTATAGTCTGAATTTTTACATTATTCATTTGTGAAAATCAGTCCATGCCACCACTGCAGAGAAAGGAATTTTGCTCTAATATAATTCTTTTTTTTCATATAAAAGATAAAGAGTCCCTCAAGTCAAATTAATCTGTTGAGGATATAGACACGAACTTTTCTTAATAATAATAGAAAAAAAGTTTTGCCATTGCTTTATCTCAGGGTGTCTCTTTTGAATTCCCAGTCTAGTCTATAACCCTGAGATTGAAATAAATATATAAGAATAGGTTGGAATTAAATACTGAGAAAGAAACTCTGTTCAGTTTAATCAGCTTCCTGACTGGATAATGTATTTAAGACTGCAACCTAAAGCCTGTCAGAAGGCAACTAAGTCATAGATCATGTGAAGTTTTCTTGAGTGTAATGGAAATTAGATTCAACAAACTTACTCAATAGTAATTTATATTATTCACTCATGGCGTAGCAAGTTAAAATTCATTCAGGTTTTCTGAGTTGGGTCTTAGGCAAATGAAGATTACTTGGTTAAGCTCATCTTTAAATATTATCCAAATTATGGAACCTAATTGATGGGATCATGTCACTATAGTCTGATTAGTGGCTTTTATTTTTATTTATTAAGATGCCAATCATTCCAGATTAAATATCAGAGCCAGCCTGAATTTAAAAAAAAAAAAACTGACACAAAGGGTACAATTGTATAAATCATTGCAAACTGCTGATAAGCTGAGATGTTAAACAACTTGATGGGACTGATAATAATAGGATTTTGCATAACTCCAGTAGGTCAGCAGGAAAAAAGACTCTTGAGAATCATTTTGGAAACATGAATATTGCTAGAATATGCTTTAGGAATGGGGAGAAAAGCATGTAAGAGATTGTTAAATGGCAATGGCATTTTAACACAGATTTACAAGTGCCTGACATTTCCATATGCATTTTCCAAATTAATTGAGTTCGTAATGTCGGTTGATAACCTAGAATTTAGTGTTTAAAATGCTATAAGTACAGACACAGAAATTATGAAGCACATCATCAGAAAATTAATGGTGCTGTTTTACATGATGTCAGATTTTTCTGTCACTAAACTCGCTGTCCCTATCCCTTAGAATTAAGATATCCATAACTCCTCAAACCAAAGTCAAAGGATATAGCATATTGAATAAGTGCTTATTTTTAAGAGAGAATATTTTAGGAATTGAAACCTTTCTGTGAATGCCTATAATCCCATATTTAGTATTCATCCTTTTTAAAGCATTTTAGTTACTTTGGACAGTTTGCACTTACAAGGGAAAGATCCACAATGAATCATGTTTCATCTCATTGCTATAGTAAGGTATATTTTCTGAATCTTACACTTCTCTGTATAAATAAATATCCATTGATACAAAAGGCCTCAAAATTGTCTGTCTGTCTGTCTGTCTTCAGGTCTGTCTTGATTGCTGGTAACTGATTTGCCATTGCCTTTCTAGAAAGACAGCACCCATGCACCCTCCTAAAGAATGAAATATTTTAGGGAATATTAAAAAGGCAGGATAGAATATTTCACTTGAAGCAGAAATGGGGAAAAATCTTAAGGAACATAGAAACCAGCCCCAAACTGAGGAGGCCGGTTTTTAGATATACAGATTTGGTAATCCATTCAGAAAGACTGGGTCCAGCAGAAACTTCATATAAGCAACACAATAAGCAACACAATCAAGACAAAGGTTGACAAAATTAGCTCAGACAAACACCTATGATTTGCATTTCCCCTTTTACCTATAGAGTGAGCCATGACCCCTGCATGACCCCATAGGAATCCAGAAGGTATAAAAACCCACCCACTCTCAATTCCATTTTGTCAGCTGTCCCAGAACTGCATGCTGTATGATTTTGTTCATCAGTAAACTTTCTTTCCAATCAGCCTTCATTTTGTTTCCAATGCCTTTGTCCCAGTTCCCTTTGTGGAACTGGACCTGGATATTTGTTCCTTGGCTGAGAGAGAGTGATTGATCCAAAGTCACACAGCTGGCTTCATGTCAAAGGTGGGTCTAGAACTCTCAGTTTCTAGTCTGATACCTTAACCATGTTGGAATTGGGATAATTCAGGGGTGCGATTCTACCAGTTCTCATCTATTCTCTAGAATCAGTTGTTAACATTCTAAGCAATTTGGAGAACTGGTTGTTAGAAGAAATTACTGGCCTAATCCTGTAAGGAAGGCAGGAAGGAAACATTCTGGTGTTGCTTACAGAAACTTTCTTCCCATTAACCCTTATTACATTATTAGCAGGACTAGACTTCCTGTCTCAGGAAAATCTCTGGAGTTTTTTCACCTCCTTTGCTGGTACTTTGCTTGTGTGGAGTGACCATTTAAAGTTACAATGGCACTGAAAAAAGTGACTTATGACCATTTTTCACACTTACGACTGTTGCAGCATCCCCAAAGTCATGAGAGGCCAGGTGAGGAGATGTGTGCCTCGGTGTGAGTGATATTGAGTTGGCCACATCCAGCCAATAACATGACCACCAAGCCATGTCCACCCAGTCACATGACCACCAAGCCACGCCCACCACCTAAGCCATGCCCACAGAACCGGTTGTTAAAAATTTTGAATCCCACCCCGGGATAATTGAAACACTTTTTGTATATCTGGAATCACTTATCATATACATACTTCTAAGTGAGACAGTAGCTGAATGAAAAGAAATGGATCTAACAGAAAATCAGCTTGAATTGTCAAAAAGATGAAACAGTATACATGCACTTCAGTTGTAATGTACTCTATCCAAAAATGCAGAACTATACTCTCAAATATACAAATAAGTTAGAAATAATAATAAAGTTTAAAAATATTACACAATCATGGAAGAGGGTGCAATTATATCATCCAAGGAACTTAGTTTATATTCCTATCCCCTAGTTTTTTGTATGATCAGCTGAGCTAAAAGAAAAAAGAAAAAGGAGGAGAGCTGGATTAATCAACTGAAGTTCAGCGCATTTGATCATATAAATGCATACATATTATATGGACAAGTGAAATTGTATTGTTTTTATTAAAGGAATTATATCAGAAAGCGAATTACAGTACAATGTCAGGGTAAATGGACTAAAATGCATGGTGCACTATTACATGCATAGGAAGTCATTTTCAATGTTTCCCAATTCTAAGTCATTTTTTTTTTTTTCATTTTTAAAACAGTGTGAAAGTCAACCCTTTCTACATTGTGAACTAATTTTTATCTTAAGGGTACTTGTATCTTGAAATTTTGATCAGTAGTACCTTTTGAAAGTGACAAATGATTTTTATTTTATTTTTGGACAGGGATGTTGAGAACGCTGTGTAACACCTGAGACAATATTTTAATAGTTTTGAAAACTACGAGAAAGGAAAACACTTATTGCCTTTGATGAATAATGTTTATATGAACATGTAAGAAATCTGTATCCTGTTTTATCTCGTTGGTTGCAATACATTGTAATAAATATTTCTCCTCTGTAAATAGTTTAGCACAACAAAATCCATTAAACTGTTTTATAATGTACTAAATATTGAGGAAGTTTTAGTTTTATTCCATCTAAGAGAAAGTGGTTACCTATAAAGCTATACTTTTTATATTCAGATCCTTTTATTGTTGTATTTTGACATTGTAATAATGAGGTGGGATCTGGAAACAAATGTATTCTCTCTGTGTGTCTGGATTTTGAATATTTGCCACACATGTAACCTGTATGCTGTTATGAAAGAGTTCCATATTTTTGGCTTCTTGAACACATATCATAAATTTGTTTGCCCCAAATACCGTCGCTCAAGATTTCCTCTGAGAGTACATCATTTTCTGGATGAAGCAATCTAACTGCACACATAAGTACTGAAATATAGTTTAGAAATATATTCTAGAAATAGGAATAATTATATCAAATTGAGAGTCTGTAAGTAACTAATATGAAGTGCTGTTATTCATCCACTAATAATTTTCACAAAGATCTCCAAAAATTAAATTATGTATATATTTAATTAAGACCTAAGTCGCTACCTTGGTCACCATCTTGAACTAGTTTGAACCTAGGCTAAAGTTTTAAATATAAAATGGGTAGCTATATAAATTTAATAAACAAACAAATAAATAAATAAAATAGGATATTTTCATAATAGCCATAACAGTTGTTGTAAGCTCTTTATGGGTTGGTGTTTTTTTTAAAAAAAAAAGTTCTGAAATTTTGTAAGGGCATCAGTGGTTTAGTTTTCCTTAGTTAAAATTAACCTGTCTATAGTCCTTTTATCATGAGCTACACCAGCAGTTAACTAAGAAAGACTCACATAAGATTCTATACTTAATAGTACTAGGATCACCAGTTGCTGAATTTTGCTAAGAAAATTGCATGGAGAATTGCCCAGTCAACAGGAATTCAATATGCTCTGAGACATTTGGCTAAAAATGAAAATTATCATTGGTCCAGCCATCCAAAATTTGTTCACTTGCTTATGTTTAGCTGGAGCAATCTATGCATTTCATTTTAAAACAAGTTTTAATACTGAACCATATTTTCCATCTCTCTTTTACTGACACCTACTTGTTGCCATATCCTAGCAACACCTTTACTCTGGTTCCTATTCCTGCTTATCTCTGAACTTATATTTCTTAACTCTTGCAGTATATGAGTTTGACTACAAGTAATTTTAGGCTAAATATTAGTGGAAATAGCTGTTAAAGTTAGAATGAAAGCATGAAAAAAGCTGTCAAGAGATGCTATGAAATCCAGTTCATGGAGGATATAATTAAGGCCATGCTGGACACCATCTTTAGGAGATTGTTTAGTGATAATGAAATCTAACTTGCTAAGAGAACAATTAGATGAGCCATTAGAGAGCTGCTTCATGCCCAATGCTTATATGTGTGAGCTACTTTTTTAAAAAAAATCATATTATTCTACCAGTAGAAAAGGAAAGTATTTACAACCTTCACTTGCTCTTAGGAACCAAAACACTGATTACTGGATTTCGTCTTGCAATAAATGTACACAAAGTTTCTGTTTCTCTACAGCAACAGTGGCAGAACTGAAAAAAATAGTTCTGTTTCGTTAAGAAAATGTGTTGCATTTCTTCTCCAAGATGCAAGGTTTATTTATTTAAAACATCCATATAGTTTACAGCTCTCAAGTGTTTTAACCGTATACTGTCTAGATTTTCATAAAGAAGAAAATGTTAATTAATTTTCATATTCACAGAAATTTTCAAGAGGATAACAAATGTTGCCCATTGTCTCACTACCTGTCTTTTGTTCTTTTAGTGGACAGTCTAACTAAAACATATATACCAGAGGTCTCCAAACTTGGCAACTTTAAGACTTGTGGTCTTCAATTCTCAGAATTCTCTGGGAATTGAAGTCCACATGTCTTAAAATTGCCAAGTTTGGGGACCCCTGATATATACTTACAACAACGCTTGTAAAAATACACCTTTGACAAAGTATTTCTTCTTTTTATCTAATTTAATTAAAGAGATGAGGAAAGGCATTGTTGAATCTACGTTACCCATTCCCCATTGTGTGGAAAACAATCTATCCATCAAGCCTACCCTGCAATTGATTATTCTTTTAGGGCCTTATTATTATTTAAATCCAGTGTTTTCTCCCTTTCCTCCTCCTCCTCTCCCTCCTCTCCCTCCTCCTCCTCCTCCTCTTCCTTCTTCTGTTTTAAACATCATTGAAACTGGCAAAAGAACAGGGCTGGTTTTGTGGTTTTAGTCTTGGTTTGCTACAAGATCAGGCAGATACACTTTTCTGCTGATCCTCTGGCTGATGAAAAAGCTTTAGGTCTCCTTGGAGACCACTCATGTTCACTCCTGCACTTCACCCATCATTATTGCTCCCCAGCTGAGAGTCCTCCTTGAGCCATTTTCTAATCAGCAGGTTCTGTCTAAACTACCTGGTAGCAAATCTCAATTACTGCACTGAATAAGATGAGATGGAGGGAAAGAATCTTGCTGTTTATCACTGATTCACCAACACTTCTTCCTGATCACACAGGATTTGAAGTTGGGCCCTTTAATTTCTCTGAAGTGGGATAGACACAAACCTAATTCCCCTGCCTTCCAGCAGGACTTGAAAACAAAAGTTCTTCCCATGAAATATTGTATGTTTTAGGGTCTATTTATAAACAGCTTCCAAATGCACATAGGCTATGCATGTAATATTTTTACTCCTTTTTCTTATGGTAGTATTAATGTCCTAAAAACAGCATAGTCACTCTCCCTCTCCTCTACCCAATTCACTTTTCTCATCTATCTTTGTATAACTAGCAAGATCAACTGGTTCTCTATAGCCAGTGGTGGCATTCAAATACTTTAACAACCAGTTCTCTGCCCTAATGATTTCTTCCAATAACCAGTTCATCAAACTGCTCAGAAAGTTAACAACTGATTCTTCTGAAGTGGTGCAAACTGGCTGAGTCCTATCACTGTCTATAGCTATGGTATCAACCCCATATGAGTATGAAAAACTGCATCTACAAAATGAGACTCAAAGAAGTGGCATACATTAAATAATAAATATTGTGGAAAAAGTATAGAAAATCATGAGTGCAAAAGCTAATTGAATGATTGTAAATGGATATGGCCCTTTACAAAGCTGGTAAAGTTGTTCTTAAATAACAATAACTTTACCAGCTTTACAAAGCTGGTAAAGTTGTTCTTAAATAACAATGCACCAAAACCTGTTTATTAATTTCCCAAATGCTTTCTTTTCCTGAGAATTTTTTTCTCTTTTTTCTCTCCTAGGTGCTTTTGAATTTATTCTCAATTTTGTTTGAGGATGTTTTTAAGCTCAATTATTGTTGTGGACTGGCAGAGGGTGGTAATGCTGTTTTGTTCTATTACAAAGGTCTCCAGGAATCTGTAGCCTATTCATCCATTCACATTTCTTGCTCTGAACAAAGGTTCACAGGAAATATTATATCACGATGTCTTTCCTTGGAGAGAATACTGGTACAAATGAAAATAAGTAAATCATACAATCAGCTACTTCATAGCTAAGGTTAGTGTCCAAGCAGAACATTCTTCATTTTTTTAACAATTGCCCCAAGATTTTAAGTTAACAGTAACTTAGCTTTTTTGAAATAATTCCATGATTACTGTTTTTAGTAGTGTTTATGTTGTTTCAAGCACACTAGTTGCAATATTACCTGGTTCAATCTAGCTCTATTGTCCTTTTGCAGATGATTGATCTAACTATGAAATGGAGACAAGATTACTCATTATTTCTTGACTTGTTTCAACTCATATTCCATATCATAACATCTGAGTTTCTTCAGGCAGATTATTGCATAGAATTGACAAAGAAGCTATAAAAGTGGCGGATAGCTTCTCCCTTTTAGGATTAACCATTAACAGTAAAAGAATCATTGGTCAAGAAATGTGCTGCACACTAGCATTGGTTAAAGCAGATATAAAGAACTTGGAAAGGATATTCAAATGCCATGATGTGTCTTTATACCCATAAAGATCAGAATCATTCAAGTCAAACTATACTTTATACTTTAAGGAGGCAAAAGTTGGGTTTTGGTGAAACATAGAAAGACTGTTGATCTTTTGAACTTTGGTATTAGCATAGATTACTAGAATACAGTGAGTAGCCAAGAAATCAAACCCAGAGTTCTCACATGAGGCACAAATGACTAGGCTCAAATTATTCTGTTTCAGACACATTAAACCTATATAAAAGCGAAATACCACTCACACATCATCACAAAATATCTAGAACTGTAAAGCCTAAAAACTTGAAATTTGGCTCGTATGTTCCTCTTGGCTTCTAGGTGCTCACTAAGACAGGATTTTTTTGAAATGATCATCAGCGCATTAGTATTTCATATATATTATTATTAACATGCTTTAATCCTACTCCCCCTGTCCATGTGCAAAACATAAGCAAAGGACAAGAGTTTCAGTTTTAGTTTCACAGCAGCAACCAGCTTTAGTATAGAACAGTTGAGCTAAGCCATGGCCAGGCTCCTTGCTGTCTCTTCTTGATCACACAGCAAATACTGTTTCAGTTTCCAAACAGCCCTCAACTCTCTCACACACTGACAGGACACTAGCCAGATGAATACTGATGGATGCTGGTAGGCAGAGGCAGAATTTTTTTCTCCTTATTTTCCTCCCCCAGAACTAAGCTTGATCACATAGTTTCGTAGCAAAGCACGGCAGTGGTGGGATTCAAATTTTTTTACTACCGGTTCTGTGGGCGTGGCTTGGTGGGCATGACATGGCTTGATGGGTGTGGTTTGGTAGGCATGGCAGTGGAAGGTTACTGCAAAATCTCTATTCCCACCTCACCCCACTAACCTGCTTTCCAGCTCCGTTCTCCTGTGCAGGGCAACAAAAGAAGACCCACCCAATCAGCGGGACCTGGGAGGCAGAGAACAGATGGAGGTGGGTCAGTCAGAGGTGGTATTTGCTGGATCTCCGAACTACTCAAAATTTCCGCTACCAGTTCTCCAGAACTGGTCAGAACCTGCTGAATACCACCTCTAAACCACGGGTATCCAGCTAGTATGAAAAATCTTGGGAAAAACCATTAATGATACTTTAAGGACACATAATTTGTAACTTCATGTGCCCCACATTTTTTTTCCATTTCTGTACCATGATTTTGTATCAGATATAAACTTCTCAATTTGTCTACCTACCTCCATGTGAAGTCTTTGATGGGATGATTTGATGAGGCATATGATAGTGATAGTTCTTGGTTAAAGAATCCTTGCTAACTAATGCAACCATTTCCGTAGAAAGATAATGATAGTGCTGCCTTCCTGTTTGACAGTGTGCCTCTTAGCCATTCAATAAATGGAACAAGAATTGAAGAACTGTTTTAATATCCATACATATCAAGTTTGATTTTGAGAATGTTGGCTGGCTATTTTCCACAAACATACTGGACAGTTCTTATTGATACAAAGTCACATTCCCTTAGCACATTTGCAAAAGCACATTCACCCACTTCCTCTTTTGCTGTTGCTTTCTTCCCTTTGCAGGAAGCTTGCTTTTCCAAATCCTCCTCTTTCCTGAAAGGTGTAACATAAACTTTAAGATGTAAGAAATAAAAAGAACCAGGAAAGATGGGAAGATGGTCCTCCCAGGAACAATTGGCTCAAGTTCTTCCTTTTTCATAAATTGCAGTTATACGAAGCAATATATTTTGTTCACCCCAATGTTATTTCTTATTTGCATAATAGCAATATCTCACTGACTATTTTTTGGGACAAGGGAAGAATTACAGGGAATGAGATGTGTCATTACAGGGTGAGAAAATTAAATGAGCAGCACTATGGAAGATATTCTGAGAAAAGGATAGGGAAATGAAAGCAAGGGCCTTATTCTTCAAATGATGTATTAATGTAAACCCGTCTCAGATGATAATTGTTGCAAAGAGATGAAGAGTAAGGGCTAACTAGAAAGAAAGAAGAAATACCATCAATAAGGAAATAAAAAAAATACTTATTTACTTATAAGTAAATGATCATTAAATTATGTACTCCCACATAGAGTTCCCCTTTTTTTTGGTGTTTGTGTGGCTACCGTGCATGTAACTATCACATCAGTAAAACTTCTCATGGACCTTTCAGAAAATATTGCCATATTGGGAATGCAAATGTTTAGAAGTTTATCCAAGACGGCAACCAGCCAACTGTTTGTATGCTGAAAAATTGTTAATTTTAATTTTGTCTCACATGGAACTCATTGTCAGCCACAAAGGGGAAATAATTATTTCTTAGCTGAAGAAAGAACAATTATCATCCCAAAACAAATGCTTGTCAATTACAAAAAAGGTTGGCTTAATGAAAAATATTCCCATATATTGTTAATTCTGTTCACACTCACTCACCCACCCTGAGACACCTTATTATCAGCCTGAATCTATCCATAGCAGGACAAAGAGCTTTTCATTGAAGGTTATGGGCTGCAATTTATCTACCGGTATGGATTGGTAGATAGATTTTTTATTTCACACATACACACATACACACACACACACACACACACACACACGGATTAAGAGCTAAATTTAGGATTAAGGGTTAACTGCTAGATTATAGAAACTGCTATTTGACTATGATTCAGAGAATAAAAACTACTTATAGAACAAATACCAATTATTACTATACAGTATGTATCAATTTCCACACAGAATGGATGTGTGGTTGTATGTCTGTGTGTACACATGTGAACCTGCAGACAAAGACATATTTTGAAAGTTTGTCCCCAAACCAGCTTACCAAGATCTGTTTCTACTGACACTTTGAAATTTATTTGCCCCGTATTTTTCAAACAAAGCAGGACAAGATCAGAAGGGTGCCCCCGGGTCTAAACTCAGTTTTATTACAGCAAATAGCTAAAATTTGTCTCTTTGGGGCATTTAAAAGGACAGTAACCTCCAGTAATACATGATATATCAATTGGAAAAATATATTCATACGAAGTGAAAATACTGCTACCTCAACATTTTTGCGCTCATTAAAATGCCGCAAAATACTGGTTGACTAAATCCCCTTTAGCAGACTTATGTAGCATTGGAACTAATTTCCGCTTGGACACCCTCCCACCCTTCCTGACAGATAGGCTTGATGCATCTGAAGAAATTTAAGAGGCAGTTATATTGACATAAATTTAATGTGTGTGTGTGCATGTACATGCAAGTCAGTTTTTATCTCATATAGGATTTTATAGCAAATTAAATGTTCATGATATTTATGTGGTTGTCCATCTCTCAAAACATGAGTAAATTGTACCCTCATTTCAAAATCAATTTCTTAAAGATCAACCAATATATTTCCAAAAATCAGCTGACCTAATTTCTTCAAGATCAATGGTAGCATAGTTGTAATGAACGGCCATGTGGGTTTTTTTTTAATTTATTAAATAAAGTGGTTAATATTGTAGCAACTATCAGGTATTTAAAAAAGCTATAATACTTAAACTTGAAAGGAGCATGTGGTTTCGGAAATGTTTTAGATGAAGGATCCCCTTAAATCTGTTTTGGGAAGCAAAACAGTCTTACTATGTCCACTTTTATTCACCTTGTTTTAGCTCCTCTTTAAAATCCTTGGCAGTTGTAAAGAAACAGAAAATGCAATAGAAATTGTGTGTGGAAGCCTCTTATACCTTTTGAATATGTTACTATTTCTTTTCTTCTGCAGTGTTTGAAGAACCAGGAAGAGAATTCTGGGTAGGTATAACCAATGAGCCAAAGTATCTTATGGTTTCTGAAAATAATCGAGGTAGAAGAAAATAGAAAGGGTTCAAAGTCTCACGAAATCCTCCCTTTCTTTGCCAAGGCAAATAGAATCACATTTCCTCCATAGCACAAATCTCTTAAAGGGAAATTTAAATTGTCTTGCACAGACCTCATATTGAATTGTATAAGCCTAGAATCTCTTTACCTAATTAAATATTTGGCATTGACACACATTTTGCAGATTTATACTATAAGATTCCCTTCATCAGGTGAATACACAGAAAAAAGTACAACTGATTTGCCTATGTCAGGGGTGTCAAACATGATTTCATTGAGGGCTTCATCAGGATTGTGTTTGACCTCAGGGGCTGGAGTGGGCACGCCCATGGAGGGCGTGGCCAGCTCAGCATTGCTCGTGTTGGAGGCAACTGTGGTGGCCTAAGTGCTTTGCCAGAGAAAACGGGCTCCCAAGCTCAGTTTTCAGCTGTGGTGGCCTCCTTCAACCCTTCGACAGTGAAAATAGAGCTTCATTTTCACTGGCAGAGACACCATGGGCCAATCTTTTGCTGTTTCCAGGGCGATCCCCACAGGCCAGCTCTAAGCACCTCACAGTCCACATCCAGCCCCCGGGCCTTGAGTTTGACCCCCCTGGCCTATGTGCATTAATGAATGTTATATTTACTGAACTTAATGCTTATCCTATGAAATGCATATAGGAAAAAAGAGAAAGGCACCAGAGAACAAGAAAAAACAGATAAGCAATAACAGTCCCAGTTTAACTATCTTGGGCCATGGAACAAGATGCAGGTCAAAATGAGAAATTTGTTTTTGTAAAAATAAATTAAACAGATCCTGTAATTACATAGAAGGAAAATGGGCTTTCCTGAAGTGAAAGAGCAGGAATTGTGTTGGGGATTTAAATTCAGCAGGAGCCCATTTCAAGGGGAAGTGCTTCTGAACATAAGTGGATTGCTGTAAGAGCACTGAGCAATTAAGTAGCAGAACATCCCATTAAAAAGAATAAAATGTTCATAATACCATTTCTTAGATGCAGAGACTGGGCTTAACCAAGCTCTCAATGTGTGCTGGCAGTTATTGTTCTTGAAAAAAAATGTAGCTTTATTAAGAAAGATATGAGAATAGAAACTAGCTAAACTGCATCTTGAAAAGAGGGAAGCGAAAGAGAAAAGGGGGGAGGAAGTTCCCTTCTTAAATTCAGGAACTCATTTAATTAAAAGAAGGCCAGACAAAAAACAGGCACAGGGACTATGTATGAAGGACCTCTGTCTCATTATTGCTCACCCCGATTGCCCTAGTGGTCAAGATTGGGTCATGGGTGAAAAGAGATGATGAAATCTACAACATAGAATAGGTTAAAGGGTTGGGTTTCTTAAATGTCCAAATATTACATCATCTTCTTGCTTTACACTTCTTTCACTGGTATTTAATGCCACTAAATGCCAAGTAGCATTTAATAGCTACTGAGCATTAGTCATGATTATGGAGCCATTATTATGGTGGTAATGGGAATTGTGGACTCCTAAGGATGAATTCATTGTGTTGTCTTTCATGGCATTATGGAAGTGGAAAACTGGAGCCACCTATTTAAAAGCAAAAAAAAAAAAAAGATTGTGTGTTCAGTCCTATCCAGATTCCATGTGGAAGGGAGGATTTTCCCATGAAAGAGCAAATGATGTCAGATAGCTGTGTAAATCTTTTACCTGGACAAATAGTCACAGTTGGATACCCTGGAACTTAGATTGACGGGTGGGTGAGGTTAAAGATTTGACAGGGCAGGGGTGGTGGCTACATCTCACAAATTGTGGAACAAAGCCATTTCTATTACTTCACTTAATTTATAGAAAGTGATTTCTGTGCATGCAGAGAAACTACCCCTCCGAGATAAGGTCAAAAACAGATTGTGTTTGATCAAGGCAGATTGGTTTCACAGGAATGTTTTTCAAGTCAGAAAATGTTCCTTCTGAATCTCTGCTAGCTCTTCCCTAAATACTTCAATGAAATAATCTTCTTGAGTCATGCAGACCTTAATGACTATGATTGAATTTGCACCCCAGGTGTACTTGGGGCAAAGCTGGCCATATATTCTACAGTGCGTTTGAAAGCAAATCAACGGTTTTAGAGTCAACTTACCTATGTAGTTTTAAATTTTTGAAGTTATTTCATGGGTATTTGAAAAAAAGGATCATATTGGATCAAATTGTGTCTTGTTGCAGATAAATATAAGACCATCACATAAAAGCAAACATGTTGTTATATGAGATAGACAGTAGCAGAATTTTTGATAAAATGAAAAGAATGAAGAAGGGTACATGGTAGTAACAACATCTTATCTAACCTAGGCTGCAAGATATGTTTTACATCACCAGAAATCTCATTATCAGCTACACTTAATGAAGCCAGTGATTATATTCCAAGAAACCTACTGACAACCCATTCCACAAAATATCAGAATAGCCACAGGTGGATAAAATTAAACAAGCCCAACCTTTACAGCTCATTGCTATGGCATCATGATTAGCTAGCAAACAATGACATTTTCGCATTATATATTACTACTATTTCTATTAACCTTTTCATTCTCTCAAAATATCTGTCAAACAAATGACTGAATACCAGCAACGCTAACAATAAAATGAGTTTTGATTTATAGAAATCTGATCTTTATTTTACTTTTTCTATGCAATATTTTAATCTATAAGTTTCAGTCAAAGTACATAGATAAGGTGTTGGAAGTAAATCAACTAATGTTAAGTAGCATGGATAAGTTAGTCAAAAACAAAGTGATTATTGGGGGCATTACATGACTGATCTCAGAGTGGATGCTAGTGAGGAAATTCCATCACACATTAAGACAGACAAAACTATTATAGTTTTCACCAAAATATAAACCTTTCTAGAAATAAATTGTATAGAGAAGGCATTGCCTTCTGGTTGTTCAATGTATAGTGGAAAGACACATGGGCTATAGAGTTTTATTGTTGTATAATTTGCATGTTACTAAAGCCATTTTAGGGGTCTACTTTAGATTATTACACTTTAGAAGTAATTGACCATTTTGAGGTATATTAAGAGTAACCCCCCATTAGAGTGTATGCAATAATTTTTGCAGAAACAGCAATTTTGCAAATGATGAAAACATATTTGTCCATTACCACAATGAAAGCTTCAAGGCACAAGAGAAGGCAGTAACTAAAATAAGTGTCTTCTGCTCAGAAGTATTCGGATCAATTAAATAAGACTAAAAACTAAATCCGTTTTCTGATATATTTTTAATGAATTCTGTTTAAGAATTCCCAGAGCCACTCTGCAATTTAATACAAGTGATCTGTTCCTCTGGTAAGTAGCAGTATTTCCCAGGTGAAATAATAAGATAAAACAGAATTATGAACATAAGGAAAATATCTTCTACAGTTTTCCAATATTAAATCGTACCTAATTGGTTACAAACTGTAGAAAAGAAATGTTTCTGGTTTAATACCAAATCAAAAATGGGTGATGTTGAAGAGGGCCAAGACTCCTTTTACAAAATTGAAATCCTTGGGTTTCAAAGCAAACACATTTGACATTAAGTCCTGTCAAAAACAACATGACTGTGAAACACATAAATATTCTCTAATTTCTGCCAAGAACATCAACATCTCTGAGAGGAAACTGTACTGAATGTTTGTGTCAACTAGTTTGAGTATCACTTTAACAGAAAAGAAATTAAGAATATTTAGAATAAAGGGAGGGAAGGAGGGAAAGAAAAAGGTTTATATATTTTATTGAATTTCTTCCCTCTCACATTTTAATCAGCTAACTAAAGAGCTGGAGTGGTCTTCTCATTTCCAGAATAACCTGGAAATATTTTTTATGATTAATTATTAAAACAGGTTTTTGATATATTCTGGGCATATGTAAAATAAAACAAATATCAAAGACTATGCAGTAAAGAATCGAACTTTGCATATTATAGTTCTGGGTTTTAATGTATGGTGTTTTTTTTTTTGAGATTTAAGAATATTAGTGTGTGGGAGGTGAGAGAAAGAAATAAAGGACAGGAAAGGAAAAAGAATTATCTATTAAAATACTTGAATTTGGTGGTCTCTGACTATGTGATTTTTTTTTAGGTGATGTAGAGGGCACTTCCCCTTTGCTACATAGTTCACTTTCCCAGAGTCAGACATAGATAATCATATCAGCAGCTAACTATGATGAAATTTGGAATATGGTTCCTAAGAAAGTTATGTGACTAATGAAAATTAGACAAAAGGATTTAAATAAGTACTAGAATTTTTTTAATGCATAATATAGATGATAAATATCTGGCTGTGTCAGTAGTTGAGAAAACCAATGAAAGAGAAGGGAAGAATACGTCACTGGAAGATTTTCCCACAATGCTTTTTGTTTATGCTTAGTAGCTCTTATTCTTTGTTTTAATTGACCATCATTACCTAATGCAGAGGGGTTTTCCCTTTGTAATTTAATATTCTAACAATAAAAATATCTTTATTTTTTTTTAAAAAAGAGAAAATTACAAGAATAGACAAGTTACAGACAACGATATAGTGCCATATGATGGCTCCCTTGGGTTGAATAACCCTGAAATGCTATTGAGGAAGAACTGGGAATCTTTTGCAGTACTAATGATGTTTATGATGTGGCTAGATTAAAGTCTTAGGGCATGTAGTTTCTGAAGTTGCCCTGGAGAAAAAGACAGAATTACAATGAGGACATGGGATATAGTGAATAAGAACATGGGAAAGTTCAACACAGAGAAATATGAAATTCAGTGACTGCACACTGGCCTATTAAGTACCAGTGAATTAAAATGGACTGAAATGGGATACTTTTAGTCAGAATATGGCATGTTTAACCTAACTTTATTTCTGATGCAGGGTGGAAACCTGAGAAACATAATAATGCCAAAAATATGTCAGTATGTGTTTCATTGATTACAGAAAGGCCTTCAGTTTTGCTGATTATGTCAAGTTCTAAAAAGTCCTTAGAAATAGAGGGATCCCAAAACATCTCATTATCCAAGTACAAAACCCTTATAAAGGTCAAGAAGCCACAGTATGCACACAACATAGTGAAACAGACCAGCTCCAGTTTGGCAAAATAATGAAGTAAAGCTGTATACTCTCTATTTATTTATTCAACCTGTATGCTCAATATAGTGGGGGAGGATGGATTTGAAAAAAGATAAGCATGGTTTTAAAACTAGAAAAGATACATTAATGACACCTATGAAACTACTTTGATAGCTGAAAATCAAATGATCTGTACATTCTAATAATGATGTGTAGAAATAATAATTAAAACAGAAGGGTTGGATAGCTTCTGCCTTTTAGGGAGCAGATAATTCTTGTTAAAAGCAAAGTTACCAGCAGTCAAGAAATAAACTGCAGACTAGCACATGATAAAGTTGCAACGGAGGTTTTAGAAAATATATTCAGATATTATGATGTATCTATACCTACAAACATCAGAATCATCTAGGTAATGGTATTCCTTATGACTCTCTATAAACATGAAAGGTGTATTTTGAAGATGTAGGATAAGATAAGAATATTGATGCTTTTGAATATGTGTTGGAGAATATTTTTGAGTGTACCATGGATAGCCAAGCATGAAAATGCATTAAAGATTAATCAACCCACTTGAGGCACAAATGACCAGGCTCAAATTATTGGACTTTGAGCACACTATGTTAAGATCCAATTCTCTTGAAACATCCATAATTCTGGAAAAGGGGAAGGAAAGAGAAATAGAGGATTATCATGGTGGCACAGTGGTTAGAGTGCAGTACTACCAGGGTACTTCTGCTACCTGCTGGATGCCTGCAATTTGGCAGTTCAAATCTCAGCAAGCTCAATGTTGACTCAACTTTCCATCCTTCCGAGGTGGGTAAAATGAGGACCCAGATTTTGGGGGGCAATATGCTGAACTCTGTAAACCACTTAGAGAGGGCTGTAAAGCACTGTAGAGTGGTATATAAGTCTAAGTCCTATTGCTATTGCTATCAGCAGAAAGGTGGATGATCTTAATTACATAGTAGTAGAAGGTAGCCTGAAGAATCAGGCTCTGGACAGATCATCCTGCAGTTGAATTATATGAAATTATTAAGAGTTGACAGCAAACTGATGAAATATAACCAAGCAATCAATCTGAGCTGCTGCCCATAAAAAGGGAAAGAAAAATAAAAGACAGAAGGACAAAAGAAAAATGAGTAATTTGGATGTTCCAGTGTTGAAGAACGTTGAAGAATGATATACTACCTATAAATTGCTGTCTTTTTCTGGATTACAAAGTAAGCCCTGTGATCTTGAATTTCCCTTTGAAGACTTGAAGTTAAGGGTGTGAGAGGGGAGAATTTCCTCCAATGAGAAAAGATGCCATACTATTTACAATATACAATAGAAGCAAAGAAATGAAAACTTAACTTTTTGCCAGAAATTAGTTTAGATCTTTAACACTGCAGTCATCATAGAAAGACAGATGTCTGGAAGCAGCTTTCAAAGCAATGCAGAATCCTCATGTGGAAATGCACAGAGCTTCACAGCAAGCAACCAATGGGAATTGAGCTGTTCTTATCTTCAGTATGAAAGAATCGGTGCCAGCTTGGCAGTTCTCTTTTCTATTTATTATTTTCTAACATGATTCTTTTTTAGTATGCAAACTCTATTTAACACACCATTCTTTTCCATATATAGTATTTCACATGAAATGACAAAGCAGGAGACTTATAGACACTATAAATTCACAAACCTGACTTGACTATTTTCCTACAAAATCTATATTGTATTTACTGAATACACTGCAGACTAGCTGAGTTTATGTTATGAAGGATGCTTATCAAGGTGTATTTGTAGCAGCCAGGTTGCAAACTGGAGCACAATATTGGGAGTAAATGATTCTGTTGAAAGGCATATACTGGTTGCCATTTGTGCAAGTGCCAATATTAATTTTTGAAGTCATAAATGGTTTAGACAAAATCTTGATTAACTAAGAAACTATGCTAACCTTTCTTGACATTAGGACCAGCAAAAAAATGTGCTTACATTTTGAGAAATCTGTGTTTGGGCCCAAGGAAAAGAGAAACCTTTTGTCATATGGAATGTATTCTCTTGAGGAGTTATATTTAGCCCCACTGTTCAGCTGGTTCTTTTGAAATATATTAATCATTGTAATTGTTAAATTATGTGGTTTTATCCTGTTAACTATTCTGAATGGTCTGTACATAGAAGGACAGGGAAAAATGAATACATCAAGAAATTTAATGAATGTACACAGGTTTGTTACAAAAAGCTTGCACTGTATTCTGTTTTACTAAGTTCATCTCTGTACTTCTATGGTATGAAAAAGAAGCTGTAGAAATTGTGGTGTTTGGTTAGTTTCTCTACATAGACTTGAGCATTTATAAACATCCTAAGTAGTTCAAGACTGCATGCAAACACACCTAGAATATGTATAGGTTCAGTGACCAGGTACTACTATAGAAAGAACTTTCTTCATTTGCAAATCAAAGAGCAACAGGAGTTCTGACTGCACAAGACTACTGATTGCAGAACTGCATTTCCAATATAATTTCTTTCAGATGCATAAGGCTCAGTGAATAGGGCATCCAAATTTCTCTACATCAGTGCTTTTTTATCAGTGCTAATATGGAGTAGATGGGGAGACATTGTGCAAGTATCTGTGAATAGAACTCATTGTTAGGTGTGGAAGAAAAATAAATCTATCTCCTTCTATGAAACATCTGAAAATTTCTCAGTGACTTAACAACCTGAGTTGTAATACTGAATTAAATTATGTGCTTAGTTCAAATTCAAGCATGAAATAAGCAACTGCTTCAGTAAAGAGTGGTGGAAGAAGCAGAGGTATAGGCCCTTCTTTCAATAATATGAAAATTATTTTGAAGACAATGTCTGCTGAGTACTTTCTAACACAGCCTTTCCCTAAACCAAGACTATTGAGTATCTTGGATTTCAAATCCAATAATTGGATTTGAAGCCCAACATACCAGGGACGTACTTGGTTTAGAAGCCTAATTGTAAGGGTGGATCAAAAGGAACAATACTGTTCTTAGAAAATGTTTATGACTCTAAATTAGCATATAAAGCAAAGCGACCACTCTCAATAAAACAGTGGAAAAAGAGCTAGCTAACAGTGTTATTAACATGACTGGTCTTTTTTTAAAAAAGATATAAACTCCCTACTAAAAGATTGCACTATGAGGAGCCAAATGTGCCTTCATGAGAAAGGTAGCCTATACCCACAGCTCAGTATAAGAAAAAAAGCTTTTATTCCCTGAGTTATTTCTGCTACTGTTATTATATTGTACAATGAAAATTTTCCCAGGTTAGGAAAACATTGGTATGACTGTTCATTGCAGAATACAGTGAATATATTGCTTTTTTTTTGTCCATTATAGCTTGGCTCAATTGCTTAAGCCATTTGACTATAATCAGTGATACGTTATTTCAAGCTCTTGAATTGCATTCAAATGTACTCAAAGTAAAAGTTATAACTTACTTGTACCCTATCTCTGCAAAGTGTTATCACAGGAAAATAATACAGATTTCAGAACAAACGAGTCATAACTATAGAAGTTTTTGACACTATGGATTCTCATTTTAGGAAAAATCAATGCTGATTGCATTTTTCTCCTCCTAGTCCTATTATAGTGCCTATTAAAAAGCAGACAACAGATAACTTGTAGTGCAAAAATAAATTCCAAAGTTGCACGGAGTCGATACTGATTAGATTTGCAGTTTAAAAACCATTTTTATTGTTTTCACTAGAGAATTTCCTTCTCAATTATGGTTCTGGATAGAGCTGTACAATAGGAATTGCTTTAAACTCTTACACTGACAGTGAAACTGCTCCCATTCAATGCAATTTAGATCTACCAAAAACCAATATTTTTTTCCTGGTTTCTTACTTGTGAAATGCCTCTCCCATAGGTCTGCAGTGAACAACAGATTACTGACAATCTGCCTATATCTAGCTGCCAGCTGCAAACCCTCCAATCAGTTTCCATTTCCCAATGCAATCGTTTGTATCCCATTGGATTCAAAGCTCTCATGCTCCAATGAATAATAAAACTCTACCTAAAAGACTACCTCAACTACCCTACTTTTGCTTTACATATACCATTATTCGTGGCTTTTAATTACAGATTACGTAACAAACCAGTTCAACGAATAATTAAAAAAAAAGCTTTCCTTTTGGCACCAGGCATTGCAATGCAAAAAAAGAACACAAGGGACACACACACACACACACACACACACACACACACACACTCAGTACAAGACATCAGATGCTCTGAAGGCTAAACATGTTGGCAGATTAAGTTGTGTTGTGATTTACAGCCATTACAGCTTTTTAAAATGTTTTAGTTTCCTGATGAGCTCTGCCTTGTCACAGGTTAATAATGCATTATGCACTGTCTTTTTAAATTGACCCAATCTTTCTCAGTCAATACACTTTCCTAACAGATTTGGCATTTTTGATACCATGCCAATCAGTGGTGGGATTCATTTTTTTTTACTACCAGTTCTGTGGGCATGGCTTAGTGGGTGTGGCAGAGAAAGGATACTGTAAAATCTCCAGTCAGAGGTGGTATTTGCCGGTTCTCCTAACTACTCAAAATTTTCCCTACCAGTTCTCCAGAACTGGTCAGAACCTGCTGATACCACCTCTGATGCTAATTATTATTATAATTATTTTTAAAACATTATTATTGCAAGTACCTTTTTTAGGATGTCAGGATTTTTATAAAAAAATATCAGCTCCAATATTTTCAATTGGAAACAGCAGTTTCCCTTGAAATAACAAAAATTTAAAAAGAATAAATTAAATATAAAACTGTCAAAAAGAAAAACAAAGGTAGAAAAAAGATCAATATTTAGATATTTGCCTTGGTGTGTGCATAGATTGTAGACATAAAATGCAAATTACTTCAAGCTTAAAAAGGAAACTGAGTCATAGGCATATAAATGCTGCACACACCCAGGTTGCAATCTTTCAGCTACTTTCTCAGAATTAACTGTATTGATTTCACTCTGAATAGGTAATTGCAGAATGTTTAATATGGAGCAACAACTGTGGTGTAACGTCCCTGTTTTTAAAGTTCTCTGCTTCATTAAGTATATCCTGCCTTTGCAGTTGAATTACCAATAGTGCAGTATATTTTCATATAACATATATCTATATAGAAAAGCATGGTCTATGATAATCATGCGTGTTGGAAAGAAGAGATCAGTATTAGCCCTGCTGAATTAAGCTATAGTACTATGTGTAGCACATTATGCTCAAGATTTTGACTTTGGGAAATTGATAAATATAGACGGGGGTGTCAGACACACGTCATGGCAGTGTCATGTGACATATCAGGACTTCTTTCTCCTTTGCTAAACCGTGTGTAAGTGCAGGCCAGGAATTTAACAGCCCTCATGTGGACAGTGTCCGCATTCCAGCAACCTTCCACTCTACCCAATAACTCTGAGACAGACATCTTCTCAAAGGTTCCTTTTTATTTAGATAGTAACTGGCACAACTGGGGAATCCCGAATCTGAAAGTTCCAGGCTTTCTTACAATATGTAAAAATTACAAATCCATCCCCTGCACCCATCATCACATCACATGGCTCAATCACCATCCATCCAAAGTTAAGGCTTCCTCTCACTTATGCACAAAATAGCATGATCTTGACCAACTCCTTTTAATTCAACCTGAATTCTTCCTGGAATTCTTGATGAATGCCATAGTTTTCTTGAATACATAGCTTAGTATTTTACTGGAAATCTTATCAATAACCCTTTTACTTTAGATTCACTATATGGTCTCATGTCTTAATTTACATACAATAGAAGCAGATATTTTTGGCTGTAGCCAGAGTCAACTTGATTCTTTGGAAATAGATCTTACCAATGTGTCATAGAGCAGCAAATAATACAGTTTTATTTGCTGGGGTCTCCTACATATATTCGTACTCTACTTATTTGTTCAAGATGTGATTGGAATAAATAATTATAGGCTGATATCGAACTAATCAAAACAACTAATCTGACTAATTAGTAGTCCTGCTGAACAATGAATTCAATAGTCCCCCTTCCTCTACTTCCCACTATGACATATGCTAGATGCAATTCCTGTAATACTGTAATACATGTTAGAATGGTAAAGAATTAAATAAGAATTAAAGCTTTGTGAAAACTAATATTCAGAATGGAAGCCCATCTCTTCTGCAAGGCTAATCCATTTTACCTTCATTTATACCTATAATCTATAATTATAATTTTAATTATATCAATCATACCATAGGACTAATTTGGTTAAAATAACATATAACTTATGCTTTAAAAACAAAATGTGTTAATTCATCAGTCAAATGAAAATAATTTTTACTCAAATACCAGTCATCTGAAATATCCTAACTTGCAGGTATCTCTGCTCTAATTTGATTAGGGAATATAATATGGAATCAGTAGCCCTCCAGACTTAACCAAATAAGGTATCTTGAAGCCCTCCAGATTTAAGCAATTAAGGTGACTTAGCAACCTTAGCAAATGAACTCTTCACAATTGCATGTGGCTCTTTGAATTGGTATAACATTTAAAGAATCAGTTCACTTTCTTTGAGCTGATCCTATAACTTCAAATATTAAAGATTGTGATTAACTAATGGACATTCCTGAAGAACTCCAAGGAAAGCTTCTTGTCTACATATCGATCAAGTTATCAATTGTAAACACTTAAAAAATAATAATATTCCATAGAAAGAAAGGCTCCTTGCTCGAATAAAAATGCATTTTGCAGCACTGTTAGAAATACAGAAACAAAAGGGTCTCATCTGGCTTGCCTGTCCATGGATAGATCACTTCAAATTAAGTGTCTGGAATTTTCTCCCTAACTGCTAATCCAAACTGTCTAGATGGAATATCGGTTTACATTTGGGAATTGATTGTGCTGTGATAATATGTGCCTGTGCATCCGAGAATAGGATCAAACCCTTAATGTGTAGCACTGCTGACTAAAAATGGATTAAAAAGCTGAAAAACTGTCAAGACGACCACTGAGAAATAATATCTGGGGATGATGTTAAGCCTTTCTTGTTCTGCTCTGGTTTTGCTCAAGTCATTTATTACTCACAAATTGTACCAACTAAGTAGAACTGAAAAGTGAAGTACACAATACAGATCTCTGGCAGCCGTTACATCTTGAAACCCACTCTGGGCAAAGAGATCATTCAGACATCCAGGAAAACTATTTTTCTCCCACAATTGAGCTAATTCATAATGCTGAATAAGCAAATGTGGTAAAGGAATTGTACATCACAAGATAAAAATGATTAAAATATGACAGAATATCTACCTCTACACCTATGCCTGTATAACTCCTTGCAAGTAGAAATGATCATTCTATCAACAAAGTGTACAGGTGTGTGAAAGGACATGTACAAATTATATAATTTGTATAGATTTCCATTCCACAGAGAATGTATTCCTTCTTGTCTTTGTTTCTAGAAATTTAATGCCAGTTAGAGGTCTAGTAGTTGAGATACTAAACTTGTTCTTAGGTCTCAAATAATATCTGAATTTAAACAGAATAAAAGGCAGATTTGATCTTTGTGAATTGTGGTACAATAAGCAATTTATTGCTGACCAATCTCTAGAAAATATTAGGTTAACCAGGTTCACCTCTCACTGATGCCATCCTAATTGGCAATTGCCTGGTTAATTATGTTGCTTTCTTTCTTTTTTTTTCAGAAACACAAAAAAATTCTCTTTTCTAATACAAAATTCTCATACAACCATAAAGCTTGTTCTGAAATAATCGCAAATACTATATTGAACATTTACTTATTTGGTTAAAAAAGCATCTATGTTAAGATATGGATAGGGTTTTTTTTTTCCCACCACCATAGATTTATTACTATAATATTTAAAAGAGATCTACAAAAGTAAGCTTGAAATAAAGCAACCTTATGAGTAAAACAGTGAACACTGTTTTACACTGATTCAGATTTTTGATCCATTTGGTTTGTTTATATTTAACACAATATTCAAGGCAAAGATTCAAAGTTGCCAAGTGTAAAACTTGATAAACTGTGGTGGCACAGTGGTTAGAATGCAGTACTGCAGGTTAATTCTGCTGACTGCCAACAGTTTAATGCTTACCAGCTCAAGGTTGACTCAGACTTCCATCTTTCTGAGGTCTATAAAATGAGGACTCAGATTGTTGGAGACAATATGCTGATTCTGTAAACCACTTAGATATGGCATAAAGCATTGTTAAGCAGTATGTACATCTAAGTGCTATTGTTATTGCTAATATCAATTTAGTTATTGTCCCAAAACAGTAGAGTGCAATTAGCTTTCTTTAGCCATATCACACCAAAGAGATGTTTTAGGTTGGGCAGTTATATTTTTGTTGTTGTCTGAGGGAGAAAGAATTCAGGTTTTTATAAAACTATGAAATGCTTTTTCATGTGTCTAAGGATGGAAGGAACCATTATTAATTCCCAGCAGCTGTAGTCAGAGGACATATTCCTGGGGATAAAAAAGACACAGCCCTGTTTACTTATTCTTATTCTGAGAAGTTACTTAGACTTTTATGTAACACTCGAAATGTCAAGCCAAAACTCATTTGATCCTAACTAATCCCACTGATAATTGAAAGTGTCAGAATCCCTAAAAATATAGATAGTGGGCTTAGTGACAATTGGACAAGAGTTCTGTAGAAGAAACAAAAGGAACAGAGAACTGAAATTCTCAAATGAATCTCTCATTAAACTGAAGCTGTCCAGTGCAGTACACAAAAGACAATCTGCAGTTGTTCAGAATCTGAAACTTGAGATGATAAAGCAATCATCACAGAGAAAGTTACAATGCCAGTTTTTGATTTAAGTTGTCTGCCTTAGAAAAGAAGAGTTATAGCTATTGACTTTAGCAGAATTAATCCAGATTGTATCAGGTAAAATAAGTAGTGGTGGTGGGGAGAGATCAATCTAAATTAGGGTGCATTGAAGCTACATGGAGAGCCAAACAGATAAAGTCAAAGCTGCATGCCAAAATTCTAACTTATTTTTCTGTACTGAAATAGATTTTCTTTTCCTTTCCTTTTCATTTTTTGACTGCATGCCACTTTATTCTGTACAAATCAGCTGACATTTCTGAAAGGTCAAGTATTTTGGGTTTAAGCCAAAAACTATTGAATCCTCTTCATCAATCCAATCCAGTGACAGGGAGGCCATATAGAACTACCGGCTTGACCAATCATTTGCCTGATAAACAAAGTAAAAGATGGGTTTCTGCCTGCATCTTTTAACTGTCTTTGACAGTAATCACATAATATTTACATGGAATATAATCCTTATTTACTGATTTGCAGTGTGCTATCTACTAAAGGAACAATCTGCACATGATTTTCCCCCCTTATGACTGGGCTTCATGAGACTCTATTTGCCTTCAGAAATATAATTTCAATAATTATATTTCTGACAACAATTATGTAGGTAGAAGGTGCATTCTTCCAAAAATGGGACTTACTGGAAATGATAGTTTCCCCATGTCTTATTCTTAGATATGCCCATGCTGTATAACACATTGAGAGCCTTGGTGGTTAGAGCGCAGTATTGCAAGCTACTCCTACTGCAGTTTGCCAGATTGAATCCCACCAGGATCAAGGTTGACTCAGCCTTCCATCCTTCCAAGGTGGGTAAAATGAGGACCCAAATTTTGGGGGGCAATATGCTGACTCTGTAAACCACTTTGAGAGGGCTGTAAAGCACTATAAAGCGGTATATAAATCTAAGTGCTATTGCTACTGGGCAACAATTGCTCTCTGGAAGTTTCAATTGGCATTAGCAGTTTCCGTTTCTTCCCATGCTATAATTTTCAGTTAAGAAAGATCTGGTGTAAATGTTTCTTATTTAAAACACAATAACATCAATTTTAATTGGAATGAAATGAATAATTATTCCTTTGTGATTCTTGGCCATGACAGCAAGAAGACATTTAATCAGAATTCCCAGCCAGGTGATAGATGATACTTTCCTAAAATTCTTCTAAAACTCTGAAGTCTGAAATAAATGGCAAAATTCTATCCTGATTTCTCTGTCTGCCCAATACATGGTAGATTAAGAAGATGACAACTGTGTGTTGGAATATATCCTATTCGAGTGAAGTAAAATTTAATACTTATGAAACTCAAATCTCTCCTCAATATTACCACATTTGTGTACATAGAATAGGTTACATACATATTCTATGACATACATAGAATAGGTTACACACAATATCATTACATTGGATCTAATTTAGCAGAACTTTCATATTCAATTGTCCAATCTGAAATGTCTATACCTATCCCCTTTAGATTAGCTTCTAATTATTTGTCTGATAGAACTTAAGTTGTTACCGACCATGGACACAACATATAAATTAAACTACTCATAGCTTTTGAGAAATTTAAGTTATTAATGTGCTCATCTCAGCATCCCTGTTTATTTCCTTTCATTATAAATGATTTATGTGATTCATTAGATTCGGGTAATTATCATTTTAGATTCATAGCTCTGTTATTTATGCAAGCACTGCTTCTGTTGATGAAGTACATTGCAAGATAGGTTTGATCAGTTAGATATACAGGATAATGAATTCAGACAACTTATCTTTAAAGGACAATAAGACAATCATGTTTTATCTCTAGAAATACTATGAATGAAAATTATTCATACATTTATTTTAGGGAGCTTAGTATGGTGGGTCGCCCTTCTATAAAAGTTCATAGAAAAAATGAAATTTAAACAATTTCTTGAAACTTTCATATCATATGTAATCTAAATAAACAAAAGAAAACCAGATAAAAAATCCAGGATATTCAAACTGGACAGCTAGAAAAAAAATTCCTGAAAGATATAAATGGCACAAACATTAAAATGCCAAAAGGCACACAAAATGTTGCATTATCAAAACTTTAATTAGTCTACATAGTAGGGGAAAAAAGAAGAATGGCAGAAAACCAAGAAAAGTCTTGACGTATTGTCCTGATTTTTGCAGCCATAAAAGCTGTAGTCTAGTGTCACAGCCAAGATGTGTGATATTGCTATCAAAGTTTATCACATATTAACAAATTTGCAAATGTGGTATAACAGTTAATCAATAGAAGGTTATGTGATCTTTTTGACTACTCTACTAAAGTCAAATTTAGACTAATTAAAATCAAGCTAATAATATAATTTCCACCCCCTGTAGTTTTTTTTTTTCACTTTGTTTAAACATTACAGTTCGTTGTTTCTGAAAGAAGATCTAGAAGATAAATCAGAGACTTGCTCAAAGAATGGTACTCTGATTTTGGAAATATTTATCCCTTCTTTTTATGAACCTGTTAATACATAAAGTTGAAATTATCTCAGAGGGTAATATCTTATTCCTTTGTTCACCACAAGGCACAAAAATGCCTTTTTCCATCTTTGTCATGTTGCAAATTGATACAATTCAAGCATTCTGAAATGTGAAATAGAATCACCTATCTTGTCACGATGAATGATGAATTGACAGATATCCAAGAAAATGACTCCTAAATCAATATTGGAAATATATATTTGTTTGCTTCAATGGATGTTAGGTTTGGAAGATTTCAAGTTATTCTAATATAATGTTTTATTTTATATTGATTGATACCATTATTTCACCTAAAATGGGAATATATATATAGAAGTCTGCCAAAGGCATACAAAACAAACTTTAGTGCTAAGATTCCATCTTAAAATCAGAAACTGATTGTAATAAATATAAACGTTCCAACATATTTTACTTGAATAAATATTTCATACTACTGCTCTCTATCAGGATGGACTCCTTTAGTCTCTCTTTTAATCTATATGACTTTATTTAAATAGAGATAATTGAAATATGCAACCAATATTGACTATTTTTGTCTTATTATAACTATATCAGGATTTTTGCAGGAAATTAGACATACATACACATACACATGGACACATACACACACACATGGACACACACAACCTGATAACAAGTTTCTACATACTGAGATTGAAATCAATCTCCCAGCCACAAGTTGCATTTTTAATAGTGAGAATAACTGAAGGTGAAAAAGCCAATGCAGCTCTTCATGCTTTATCAGTTATTTGAAAGGTAATACTCTAAAGTTTGAATATTCTGAGATTTCTTTTTAATTAACTGCTTATACCCCAAATGGGAAACCTCAGCTGTACCAGTATATGAGAATTTTATAGAAATAGAAATGAAAGTTCAGTCTTTCATTGTAGAAGAAGAAATATCAACACTTTATTATTATTATTGCATGAATTCCATTAGTTGTCTGTTTGAATGGAGAGCTGCAAAACAGGGATGACCTTCTAACTGAAAATAAATCTAGTAAGATAAATTTTACCTTGCCTAAAGAAAATTGATATGTGATAGCTTTTTGAAACTTATTTAGTTTAATTAATGTTCAAAGTAATGTAGATTGCAAATACATCATGTCTTGCTCATAATTGTGAACATTGCCTTCATATAACCAGTTTTTGTTTCAATCACTCCTTATGTAAATTTCCCTGATTATTAATTTTTTAATTACATAAATGTCCCTTTTGTGCATGTCTTCAAAAACACTGATTATTTATGGATAAACAAGTTATTTCTTCTAATGTACATGTGCATGTACTATTAAATGCTGCTTTCCATGTTGCTATGATTACCATTTTATTTCCATTTGCAGTATACATACTATGAAACCTAATAATTAACAGACACCATCTGTAGAAACAGAGTCAATTAGTCAATGTTCAGGTAGAAATGCTGGAACATAACCTCAGATTTACTGCAAAGAAGAGAAATGTTGGTTAATGTAAAATTTTCACACAGTCTTAGTAGTAGGGAAGACAACTTTCATCAGAATGAAATCTGTTCATGTGTGAAAAACAAGAGAAAGCACTATAGAGATTTAACCATATATTTATGATTGTCTTAAGTGGATATAATCCCTAACTTTAATCTGCTGATATTTTCATTACTAAAACATTTGTCTTATTTTTTGGACAACAGATTAATAGAACTTTCCCTGTTTTTAAATTACAACTGTAAATCATCTTTAATTTGAACTAGATTCATATTTCTTCATGCTGAAAATGTAAAAAAAAAAGTTAACCAAATGCAATGTAAATAAAAAGTAAAGACAAAATTGCATGAAATTCATTATATGACTTACATTTGTTGTTGTAGCTCAGCCTCTAAATTCCTGTTAACTCTTTCAGTAGACTGTAGGGATAGAAAATATAAATGTTGTTTTGAGAGTTAAAGGTATAAGTAATAAGAAAGCCATAAGATAAGCCCAGTAGGTTTATATACCACTTTACAGTGCTTTACATCTATCTCTAGGTGGTTTACTTCCCTCAACAATCTGGGTTCTCATTTTACTGATCTTGGAAGAATGGAAGGCTGAGTCAACCTTGAGCCTGGTGAGATTTGAACTGCCAAACTGCTGGCAGCCAGCAGTCAGCAGGAGTAGCCTGCAGTACTGCATTCTAACCTCTGTGCCACCATCATACATACACACACACGTGCAAACTCATTCATTCCAATTGTTATTATTAACACACACAAAATGAATGCTACAGATGGCTGTTTTAGATCCATGTCCAATTCTAAGCTATTGCTCTGTTTTATTTCCCAATATACCCATTTAATTAAATAAAGACACTGGGTTAACTTGAACTAAGTTTAAAGTAAACTAAAAGACTAGATTTTTCAATTTACATATTTAAAAATAATTATTGTTGTCAAATCAGGCATTTAAAACCTTACATGCAAATTTCATTAAATACTTCTGTATGAATATATCACTCTATTTTTTAACACTAGTCACTCCTGCTTGCAATTCTTTGAGTTATCTTCATCTTAAAATTGATGCAATGGGTTCAATACTGAATTTCATCTGTTAAGCTTGGCATGATAAAGACGATGGCTACCTTGTTAGTCTCATATAAGGAAGCAAATAGACCAATCCTCTAAGTAGGTCAGATCAAGGAACACAGTGGGCGCCTCTGCTCTCTTGATGTAATGACTATAGTAGGATTGCACTCGCCTGTTAAGCACAAAGGTTGTCAGAAATTCTAGCTGTGCAAATGATCGTGTTTTTTTGTTAGTTCATAGGACTGATTCCACATGTCCTTATTTGATGATCACATGAAATGACAGTATTTTTTTTCAACATCTGGCTTCACACCTGAATAAGCTATTCATTTTTTTTCTTCCTTAATCAGGATTTGTGACTTCAGCATTGTCACATAAATAAAACTCTGCAGTGACAATTGTGTGATTGGTGGACTAACCTTTTGTTGTTGTTGACAATACAGTATGGAGGAGGGGAAAAGTAAGTATTTAAGGAGTTTAAGGACACTGCTGATTTTTGTGGGTTTTGTGTTGCACTATTTGTTGTGTATCCATAAGACTATTGAAAAGTGTGATCAAAAGTGCTCCATTTATTGATGATTCTTCCACTTTGTATGAGCATAGTTGTTTCCCCACATTATGTTTACTTTAAAACATAAAATAATTATTTCTTTTATCCTTATGAACCTCTTTCAGAATTGACCCTTTTTTTAGCCTTCTCATTTATTTTTTCCAAGAAAGTATAGTCACTGCAACTACGAATATAGTTTCAACAAAGAAAATTAGAGCGATCTAACTTTAGATATAGGTCAGGATAAAAGGGGATGGGGTGGTGGTGGTGTCAAGATTAAATATGAATCTTGATTCATATTTTTTACAATGTAATTCAAGATGGAGGAAAAATATTTGACAATTTATTACTACTATTATTACTGTTATTAGTAAGGACAGGATCTCCAATAATTCAGCTTCATTTATCTTGAAAACACAACTGGACAATGTTTATTTTAACAATGAATACAATAGTTGTCATGGTAACAAATGCACTTTACTACAAGCTGGGGGATGCAGTATGACAGGCCAAATTGTGGTGTGCGAGTGTATATGTATGTACAAGCATGCATGATTTATAATCAAAATAGTGTGATGATAACTTTTGTGTGGTTCAATGAGAATACAGTTCTGTTAAGTGAATAAATATACATACAGTATAGGCAGACTGATGTATTGTATTCAACTATTTTATGTGAAAAATATAACATATATACATTTACTGATAGAGTAAAATGAATATAATAATTATTCATAAATTCTGGGCATGTATTAATACTAGAAACTATAACACAGTACAAACTTTGTAATTTTGCCTATGAAAAAAATTACAAGGACATTATAATTCTATCATGTATAGAGTCAATACAAGGACAACTAGTTAGCTAATATATAAAACAGAAATATCAGCATAAGGAAAAAGTTGGCAGATATCACTTTTCTTACCAGTCTTAGAGTAGCTCTGAAGGGAGAGCAACAAAAAATCCAAAAATCCTCACTAGAGATGGAGCACTAGGATATATGGAAGGTGCAAACACATCTTCTACATATCCTAGTGCTCCATCTCCAGTGATGATGTGAGCAAGTATTTCAATCCCATTTCCCTTTCTGTGAGAGAAACATGGAAAGTTTTTAAGGATAAAAAATGATTTCTTAAATGAAAGGGACTGTTGAGTAAGGCAATGAAGTTGCAGTTTTGGGTAGGTAGCCCTGACTATAGCAGCCAAAGCTCAGTGTGATCCTTGAATTAACAGAAATTGATTGTCCTGGCTGATATGTCCACATTCATGTATATCAATATATATTAATATCAAGATGGCACACTTCAAGGAGAGATGGGTAACTTGTGATTCTTTTGAAATGCTAAATTATGACTTTAAAAAGCCCCATCTATCTTAGACAACAATAAAGTGTGTTGTGCTCTTATTCACCATCTTGAAGAACAATAGTTTTCCATTCCTGAATTGAAGTATTTAATATTTATTCCCACAAATGTAATGTTAGTATTATTATTTTTTTCACATAGAACCATGTCAGGCTATTTGTCCCATTTTCATTTGTCTTGTTCTTGCATATAAAGACAAATTAAAAGGTAAGAAAAAAAATAAGGGGATGATAAAATAACTTTCAGGAAAAATCATCATATATTGTTGAGGCTATGAAAAATATCTGTTACCTTCTCTTTTAATGAAGTTTTCAGTAGCAAGTTTGTGTATTTTTCATGATGAAAGGGATCTTCTTCATCCTGCAGAAATGTTGGGACAAATAGCCTGGCATTGGTGAGATGACCATACCATTTTCTAATAAATTGCTCATGTTTAAATGAAGCTAAAAGCCAACTGATTTTACAAGTGACAGAATACAATAGCACTTAGAGTTATATACCATCCCATCATGTTACAGCCCTCTCTAAGTGGTTTACAGAGTCATCATATTGCCCTCAACAATCTGGGTCCTCATTTTACTGACCTCAAAAGGCTGGAAGGCTGAGTCAACCTTCAGTCAGTGAGAATCAAATTCCAGGCAGTGGCAGTTAGCCTGCAATACTGCATTTTAACCACTGTGCCACCAGGGCTCAGTGTGAACATATGCCTCAGAATGTGAGCCCACACCTTTTCCAAATTAAAAGATAACTTTCTTCAATGGCTATTGCCAAGTTAAAACCTCCCCTTATCCTAGCCTTGCAATTTGTAACAGGAGTGTGTTTTGTTCCCTGTGAAAAGGTTAAAAAAAGTGATTCTGGAAAGAACTAAAGACTCTCATAATAAGAGGGAAGAATTCAGTCTCGCTGTAATGTTATCTGAGTCAAACTATCTAACAGCCTAGACTGGGAAAGATAATATAGTTTAAGTGTTCCAGTCAAAATCAAGGAAGGAGGCAGATTTTTAGTCAAAGGTGGCAAGATATTCCATGTATCATTCTATCGTCTGGCTGCCTATACAAGACTACCATTAAAAATATCACTTTTTTAAAAAAAAAAAAAGAAGACCAGAGCTATGATGGGATGAAAGATATCAGAACACAAGCTTTTAAAGAAACATTAATCGTAACACTTCTGAGATTTAAATAAAAAATACACTTACAAGCTGCAGTAATCAGCAAAATTAAACTGGACAATCTCAAAATCTTTCCAAAGATTCCTGCCCCCTCTTTTTTGTTGTTGTTGCCTATACCAGTATACTTAGACTCGCATAACACTTACAGTGATTTAAGGTTTTGTCAATATTGAAAACCAGTGCAGTGATCTAAGTTGTGAAGTGCTCATAAATTCACCACCTTGTTATAATATAGATTTACAATGGTGTAGGATGCTTACTTATCATCACGTTCTGATGTAAAACCTGGTGAGAACACTGTACTTCAGACAAAAAGAAGCTCATGCTTTCATTTTTCTAATGTTCCACCCTGACCATATTGGTTAAATTATAACTATTAAATGGAATATTTATTTTGAATTCAATGTAGAGTTGTTTACAGAAGTAGCTTATCACATATTGAATTACACTGATTTCCATAGGATTTATTTAGCCATGACATATGTATCCCATTGATTTCAATGCAGTATATTTACTTGGAATTTCACATGCAAAATATGCAGTATAATGTTCACTTCTACCCCAATTAGATCCTCTTTCCTGAAAAGCAGATTAAAAAGCTTATAGCTGATTTCAAAGGAAAGGCAGTATGAATACAGTATATAGGTACAATTTCATTAAGGGATGTGCTATACCTTGATAAATCTTTCAGCGTCCAATATTGCATTTCTTGATATTCTTATCCATAGCATCATATATGTCTAATTCTTAGTCCTTTCTGACTTATTTTCCAAAATTATTTTAGATTCTACTATTGATGTGTTTGTGTACAGAGATTGATACCTGGTTTAATTTTTTATGAACTGCTAGCATTCATAATTAAAATTGTTCCTTTTTCTGACTGAAAAATATCACAGATTTGGCTCATTCATAATGATTAAGATGATAAATTTCATTACCATAATGCTTAACATGGTAATCAATTTTTTCCTCACCGGGCAAAAATATGAAAAAGTGCAGATGTGCACATCCCACATATTTCTACATGTATGGGAAAGGTCATACATATATTTCTAGGAGTGAACAGCTTAAGAGCACATCATCACCACTGCCAACTGTCCTAAATAAAAATCAGGTTGTCTGGATTATTTCTCACCATGTTCCATGCTAAACCTTCTTGAACATTCAGGCTTGACAACAGTAAGTTGCTTAAGAGGAAAATGTAACATTTGACCACCATTTTGAACAACAACAACAACAAAAAAGAAATACAGCATCTGGACATTTTCCCTTTGTAAGAAAAATAGTGCAGTAGATGCTATTTTTTAACAGCTAAGACACTGTTCATGTTGGAATAAACTTAATGGGAGTCAGTGTGACATTCTCATGTTGAAGCAAGGAAATTAAATAGACTATTAGTAGAGGGACCCTACGATCATCCAAATTAAGAAATCCATCATGTGATCAGAATAGTCTGACATTTTTAATGAAAGTCTGAAAGTGCATTAACTACAACTATACAAAGAATACATGCATTTTATAGCACAAATATTCTAAACAAAGAGAGATAACAACTAGCATATATTTCTTTGTAGATTTTAAATACTGCTATAGTTTTTATATACTGTATATGCTGTGCCACCCACCACCTTACAATATAGTAATCATTTATTCTTACTGTGCCTCATGTGATATATATCCTTTATATGTAATACTCCAGCCAGCATTGCATATAATGCCTTATTACATTATTGAATTGTCTTGTATGTCAAAACTGTTAAGGCAAGGGGTGGGCTGCTATGAGTTTGCTCGGGTTCAGGAGGACCCATTCCTAACATTATGGCTGGTTGGTGAACCAACAAGTCCTACCCCTGGCTGGCCCATTTCTGGCCTCCAGAGGGCCTCTGGAGGCAGTTTTCACTGTCCCAGAGGCTCAAGGAAAACCTCTGGAGCCTGGGGAAGGTAAAAATGCCCCCCTGCCATGCTGCAGTAGGCCGACTAGCACACCCACTATGGCCATGCTCACCCAGCAACCAGGCAGAGATCCTGTTGTTGAAATTTTTGAAGCCTACCCTTGGTTAAAGCCAAATTATGACTTATACATATTGCCCCTGAAACTCCTCAGAAAGGTGTTTCACCTTGACATGCAAAATATTGAATATCTGTGAAGTCATGCTGCCAAGCCAATTCGGTTCAGTTGGCTCATCCCTTTTTCATCATCTATATATGCACAGATGTCATGACTATTAGCTGAAAGTGAAAATGAGTTGGTTCTTATTCTCTTACTTTTAAAAGTAGGAAAATTTCTTTGTCTTATTTTCCCTGTTATGAGCTAACTAAAATCACTTCAGTTGTCACATATGTTCTTTCATTAGTAGAGGAAGAATTGCTAAAGTCTACTCAGGGTAAAGAAACTGAAGTTTTGCCAGAATTAGCTCTGACTGTAGAGACAAACCAGGAGAATCAGCCATTTGCCTGCAAGCAAGAAATGGTGGGACTACAAAATAAACAAAGTAATAGAAAATAAAGAAGCTAAAGTGTTCTGGGACTTTATAATTCAATCACCTGCCACACAGCACACCAGACTGTGTTATCAACAAATGTTGATAAGGAAAAAAATAAGTCTGGATAATGGATGTGGCAGTACCTGGAGACAGCAAAATAAAAAAGAAAGAATGAAGAAAATCACAAAGTATAAAGAGCTGCAAATAGAAGTAGAACAACTGTAGCAAAAGAAAGCAAAGCTAGTAGTAATAGTAATAGTAACCTGCAACCCTCTGCCAATAGCAATACATACTTTGGGTGCAATTCCAAAAAGCTACTTGAACATCATTGGCATTAACAAAATCACCATCAGTCAGCTGCAAGTGGTAGCTTTACTTGGAACAGCTTACATCCTGTAACAATATTTTTAATATTATTAAACTACAACATCTGTCTGTCCAAAGTCTTGGGAAGAACCCAATAGGTAGATATAAATGCCAAATCTAGTCATAACATCTGAGTGATTAGGCAGTCAGCCATGATCAAAACATTAAGTAATAATACTTGAAAGAAAATGTGGATAATTGATGTGGCAATAGTTAGATATTGCCTAGGTATTGTAGAAAACAGAGAAACAACAATAACATAAATAGAGAGGTCAAGATTTGAAAATTGATTGAAAGATTGTGGCATAAACCAGCCCTGGTAGGTGCCATACCAAACATCTTGAATGATACAGTACTTACCATAGAAAATATGCATATTGACAAAATTTCTCAGTTCTTGAGAAGAACTCGATACATATGAAGGCCAGCACCAGCTGAACAACTGGCAGATTTCAATCTCCGTTTTCACTGGCAGAGGGTTGTAGGAGGCTCTGGCAGCTGAAAACGGAGCTCAGAAGCCTGTTTTCACTGGCAGAAGCACCACGGGCTGGTTCTTCACTATTTCCAGGGCAGCTCAAGGGCCAGATCTAAGTACCCCATGGGCCGGATCCAGCCCCCGGGCCTTGAGTTTGACATCCCTGCTTTACATGTAATTAATATAATTCTTCCACCTGCTATCTATATTTTAATCCATTTGAACAAATCTATACTTGGGACATAAAGATGGACTAGGAGCCAAACTATTTGGAAATAGCAACACTAAGGGAAACACTTCATTATTTGTTTGTTTGTTTGTTTATTAAATTTCTTTGCCACCCATTTCACCATGCGTTATTGTTCAGTAGAGGAGCAAGAATTAAGAAAATTCAACAATAGAGAAAGTATTAGAAAATGTTTCAAAAAACAGCTTTCTGAGAAATGTAGACAAGCATTAAGTGAAATATAATAGTGGCATATTTAGAAATTAAAAAGGGGATAAACAGTAAATAAAAAGGGGATAAACAGGAAAATTATAATTTAATATAAATTTGTGAATTGTTATTAGAACTGTATAATCTGTAAACACTGCAAATATTATTTTTAAGATATAATTGGTAGTAAAAGGAGTGAGGTTAAGAATATAGAGATTGACACAAAAATAACATTTTGTAATATTAAATAAGAGTATTGAATAATCAAGATTGATACTATATATATATATATATATATATATATATATATATATATATATATATATATATATATATATATATATAAAATTTTCTTTGTTGTTCGGTTTCCCAATCTTACACTGGAGAAACCCAAACAACTAAAGATCCATATATATATATATATATATATAAAATTTTAAAAGATTTTCAACTATAGTAAACAAGAGGAATGTCATATTTGTATCAAAATGCAAGCACTATGGAACCATACTGTGCACACATATTTTTGCTGTAACAAAAAATAAAAAAAATTATTGCAAACAAAAGAATTAAGTGAATTGTTCCTATTGGTAAATGAGTAATAGTTGTTCATTCAGCAATTAATAATGATACTAATTTGTGTGAATCTGGATCTAAAGATTTTACCTTATTTAGTAGTGCTGACTGTAGAATTATTCCTACTTTAGAAGTTTCCCACCCTGGAAGGGAGTGAAAATCATTAAGAAATTGTAAGAAAGCCAGCATTCATTTTCTTTCAGGATGCCACTGTTGACAAAGAATGCAAAATTCATCATAAACAGGACTGATTTGCTTACAGTCTATGTGACTTATTATATACTCCACAGATTAAGAAGTTTGACTTGATGAGTGTCTTTGCAGAGTTTCTTGGAATGTTTGTAAAACTTTTCAGAGGAAATGAATGAAAAGAGGAATGGATTGTCTTTATCTTTTATATAAATGACAGACACCATTAAACAGCACTAGTAATAAGGAAAAGTAATGGTAGATTCTGCTTTCCAATAGGTTTTATAATACATGACAGTAATTTTAATATCATTAAAGAATCATTCCATAAATTCTGTCAGATCATATTCAGGCCTTCATTAATAAAATATATATTTCATTAACATTTCAGAAATTGCAATTTCCAGAAATATTGCATTCATAACAGCTCTTCTTTCTATTTTCCCATAAAGTTTGACAGATTTGTTGTGTTTTCACAAAAGTGTTTTTCTTCCACCCGCCATTTTCAAGCACTTCCTATTATTTGAGTGCTTTTACATAGTCCCAGTAAAGAAGGGCAGTTAGAAATATGGTTCTGACCTTAGCCTTAGAAGGTCACGACCTTCAGAGAGGGTGGCACACATTTTTATGGGAAGTGGGGAAAACTAGACAGTCATATTTCCATAGACACCTTATTAGAGATTCATTACTAACTAACTGGAAAAAAATATGCAAAAAACACTATTTAAAAATTCCGATTTGGCTTTCAACAATGGAGGCAATGGTACATCCCAACAATTTGGATATAACAAAAACGATTAAATATAAAGATTTATTAGACCCTCTAGGAAAATTAAGAACTTGACAGGATTTACAGGAACAGGGATTTAAAATTGACCAGTGGTTATATATACAAATCCATAGTAGATACAAACAAGATATCAAAGAGTTTGGAATCTATAGCAAATTACAATATTTAGATAAAATCTTATTAGGATCAAATAAAAAGAATATTTCCAAATTTTATAAATATTTATTGGAGGTAGAATAAGAGCAAGAGATAGTGAAAGGGAACATGATAACGTGGAATAGGAATATTGGAAGAAGCATTACATTAACAGAATGGGAAAAGATCTGGAACAGAAACATCAAGATTACGAAATCGGCAGCGTACAAAGAAAATATGTATAAAATGTTATATAGATGGCACTTACCCCCTTCGAGGTTGGCGAAGATGAACCCTAACATGAGCCCAAGGTGTTGGAAATGCAAAAGCACTGAAGGAACATTTTTCCACACGTGGTGGTCTTGTAAAACTACCCAAAAATTTTGGCAAAAAGTCAGAAAATGGTTGGAGGAGATAACTAAAGAACAAATAGACTATAAACCAGAGTTCTTCCTGTTAGGGATCTCTGATAGATATTTATCCAAAAAGACAAAATATGTAATAATCCATATTCTAACTGTGGCTAGACTAGCGTTTGCTCAATGTTGGAAATCACCTCATACACCTTCAGAGCAAATGGTTATTCAGAAAATTTGTGAGTGTGCTGAAATGGATAAACTAACTATAGCATTAAAAAACAAAGAGTCCTCAACATTTTACGACAACTGGGACTCATGGTATAATTGGCTTACACAGAGACAAATTATTTAAATGATATAGAGTAACTTAAACATAATGGAAAAGAGGAGTAGATTGGATATGACGAAGAGAAATGATCCTTACAGACTGTCACAAAAAGATATCGTTTGCTTTTAATTGTACTTTTTACCCTATTCTCCCCCCCCTCCCTTCCCCCCTCTCCCTCTATATCTTTTCTCTTCCCCCCAACCAGCCCTTATCCAGTGTGTTAGGCTGGGTGTTTTCTTTCTTTCCCTTCAGCCATTTTCTTTCTATTTTGTAAATGTACTGTTGATGTGTTTTTAAACTGTAAATTCAATAAAAACTATTAAAAAAAAAGAAATATGATTCTGAAAAGGAACAATATCAATATAAAAAGTAGATGCACCAGGTTAGAAACCAGGAGAGTGGGAATTCTAGACCCACCTCAGGCCAGAAAGCCAGCTGGGTGGCTTTGAGCTATTAAACTCTCCAAATCCAATTCATCTGAAAGGTATTGTAGTAGGGAAAGTGGAAGGAAGAAATATTAAATATGTTAGCAAGGCAGGACTGAAGGCAATATATATTCTGGAGAACTGGTAGCGGAAATTTTGAATAGTTTAGAGAACCAGCAAATACCACTTCTGACTGGAGATTTTACAGTATCCTTCCCTGACAGGCCCAACAAGCCACACCCACAGAACCAATAGTAAAAAAAATTGAATCCCACCACTGATTAGCATGGTATCAAAAATGCCAAATCTATTAGGAAAGTATATTGACTGAGAAAGATTGGATCAATTTAAAAAGACCATGTGTTCCGGACTAGCAGGCTCGACAGCCTGCAACTCTGATTGGCCCGCTAATAGCGGATTGTGATTGGTCACCCCAGACTGATCTGATTGGCTAGTAAACGGGCTGCCGCGATTGGCCCAGCCAAGCGCGTCAAACTCAAATCGCCGTCATTGGCTGCCTAGCCGCAGCCAGCCCTATATAAGGGGCTGCTGCAGCTGGGATAGCTCGCTCAGATCTGAAGTCACTAATAAAGAGCTGTTGTTGCTATCTGAATCTTGTCTCCGTTCTTGGACCCATCCTCCCAGATTTAACACCGTGCGTAATGCATTTTTAACCTGTGGCAAGGCAGAGCTCATCAGGAAACATTTTAAAAAGCTGTGATGGCTGTAAATCACAACCCAGTGTGTGTGTGTGTGTGTGTGTGTGTGTGTGTGTGTGTGTGTGTGTTATAATTTTTGCTGTACACTTTTAAACAGAGCAAGTGTTATACATTTCTTAAAAAGAGCAAAGTGATACTGAAAATGTTTCCAAAGTGATACTGAAAATGTAGCTGCGCATGAACTTTTCTGCAAATAAGCTGATTGGAACATGGACCTGCATAGGTTAAGTGACTATGGTAAATATTTATGTATTGTTACTCTGACTCTCTTCTCTGCTGGATTTTAGCTTTTTATTATTGTGTTAAAAGCACTGTCAGAAAAGCAAAAGTTGTTTCTATTCCTTCCTTTGAGGTTGCTTTTTATTTTTGTTCTTTGAGTCCAGGTTTTCTTGGCAAGATTTCAGAAGTGATTTGCCATCGCCTACTGCAGAGACTAGCTAGGCAAAAACCAGAAGACAACACTGACACGAAAGCACCCAAATAAACCACACCCAGGCTGGAAATCCTGATTTCCCCATCTCTGTTAATTTAGCACTGAAGTGAATTTGAAATTGAAAATCTAATTAGGTTGGCACCACTTACTCTAAAACAGTTATGAAAAAAATCCATTGTACTAACATAGAATCAATAATCTTATTGTTAAATAACTCTATAAGGTACTCTGTCCTGTAACTACCTGATTCAGGTTTTTCATTTATTATTTATTCATAGTCTTCTTGTAAAGTTAAAGTGAACTAGTCCATGGTATGTTAAAGGCCAATGGCAGAGAAATTTCTCCTCCCATTACCTGTTTAAAGGTAACTAGACTAGCAACTGAATTTTACTAAAACCACATTTTCCAGTATATCTAAAATATGCCAGATACTTAGACAATTCACTGTCAACCCTTGCCTTCTTAAGACCTAGATGTCTAGTGAAAAACCTACAGTGTAATACAGTGTAAGATCTGAAATTTATTCAAGAGCCACATTAGAAAGTCTAACATGCATGTGAGAGGTTCAATAGATGGGCTCTTACACATCACACTGATCCATGATACTAGCAGTCTGGTCTAGAAATAATTGTTCATCACCATATTCCATTAATCACAATCAAACAAGCCACATTAGAGTTTAGTGAAATGTGTGAACTAGAATTACTCAGCATCTTGAGAAGTAGGGATAATGGATAATGGAACGAGGAAGATGACATATGGCATTGATAAATGATTTTACTCCACTGTGTGCCCTAAAGAGAGCATAGAACTGATCTATTAGTAAGAGAAGAGCAGTAATTAGCAAAGTAGATGGGCACAAACTTATAGCTCTGAAATTGTAACCACTACTATAGTATACCTTTTGTGCACATGTTGTATCTTTTAAACCAATAGACATTTCTGTTTTACCTCTTTCTAGCTAGTCTTTGAAAGCTCACACTTTCTTTACTAAGGATGGCAGGCACAACTCAGCCTAAGTGTAGATTTGGAATGTGCAAAGCACTCCGAAAATACTTTACCCCTAACACTATACTCCTAAAATGTGATGTATCAGGACTTTTTTCCCCTTTGCTAATCTGGGTGGGAATGGGGGTAGCACTTGAAGCATCTGGCCTGTGGGCTATGAGTTTGACACCCCTGCTCTAAGATTCTGATGAAAGTTTCATCTTCAGATGATGTTGTGCAGCAAGATTAAGTAAAATCTTGAAGTGCACCCTCGGTAAATTTTTTTATATTAGCTTAGCTACACATTAAATTATGCTACCTTCCTTTAAGACATACATACACACACATACATGGCTCGGTTCTTTTTCTACACCACAAGACATCCCACCTGCTAGGAGTAACAGTTATTCATACCAGTTTTCAGAAATGAAGAAGAGGCTGCACAATTCATTTCTGCTGTAATGATGCAGACATGCTTTTTTTCTGGTCAGGACAATTTATGTTCCATTATATCTGATTTGACAGATAATATTGGGAAGTGAGCCCCAAACTGAGCTGACCAAAGAACTGCTGCTTCTGTTCTTTACCTTTGTAGTTCTACTTAACTAAGCTCATTACTTTGCTCTTTGAATTTTTTCCAGAGCTTGCAATTACTTTGTGTATTGATAGCTCTAATCTAAAGTAGAATTTTAGTATAACTGTATGCAGTTGATTTAGTCTCTTGTTGAAGCACCGTGTCTAATATGTAAACAACTTCAAAATAAAAATAGTAAAAATACTGAAAGTTACCTAATTTAATTGTGCTCCAATTACTCTCTCTCTCTCCTCTCTCTCTCCCTCCCACCCTCCCTCTCTCCACGATGCATATACATACATATACATATATACATTTCTATCTATGTTTTCTTAAGTTTTCGTGGGTACTTACATGTATGGCATTCAGCTTTGTTCGGGTATTTTCCCACGTCATTGTAGTTGTGCTTTTAAAGTTGTAGCAACGTTTCAACAGAATCTCATCATCTATCTATCTATCTATCTATCTATCTATCTATCTATCTATCTATCATCTATTTATCTAAGGCAATATATTATGATGAAGAAAGGAAAGCAATGAAGTATAAAGACCACTGAATGATAGTTTCATGCTATAGCTTTTTGGAGTAGATTCTTTACAGCAGGAGTCCCCAACTCCCAGGCTGCAGCCCACTACCAGGATATGCCCTATTTGCAACTGGGCTGTGCAAATGGCCAGTGTGCACACACACACACACACACACACACACACACACACACACACATGCAGTTCAACTGGTATGAGCAACTCATACCAGTTGAGCTATGCAGGTATCCACATGCGCATCAACCCAACGCTTTCGCGATTTGAGAAGCATGTGGATTCATCCTGCATGTGCATGTAAACTGCTCAGTAAATTTACTTCAGCAGTATGGCTAAATTGTCCTGGTATTAGCTGATGCTTTGCTCTGCCTCCTTTCTTCAGCTTTCAATGTAACTGAAGTAATGGAAAATCTATGGAATGTCCCCTTCTCTCTTGTGTATTTTTTCCATCTCTTCTTCAGTTCAGCACCTTAAACTAAACCAAAGTGAATATTTACTACTTCACATATAGCTAGCAGTTCAATTGATTGTGTGGCTGAATTAGAGGCTGGTAGCGCTCTTTAAAAAGCCAGAATGCTGGTTAAACTAGAAACCACCTTAGGCACAAAGCCAGCTTGGACCAGTCACTCTGTCAGACATAAGAAGAAAGTAATAGCAAATCACTTCCAAAAATCTTGCCAAGAAAACTGCAGGGACTTGTGCAGGTAGTCATCAGGAGTCAACATACAAAATACTTCACTGGTTAGTCCTTTGTATGTATATGAATGAAATACATACATGCAGCTGGAACTGAAGGAGGAAAGATCATGTGGCATCTGTCTCCTTAAACCAAATGTGCTTTTTTTCTAGAATTCCATTGAGTTATGAAGGATAAATGGTCAGTAGGATCTTAAGAAGACAGCAATTTCAAGAAGTTACAGACAGGATCTACATGAGTACTTTTGTATATCCTGAAACATCTTTTTATCTTTCAGATTAAAACACTGAACACTCTGAATGTTCAATTACTAATACGTTTGTGTTTGGCATAGTTTGGTTGCCACCAAAAATAACCCATATAATTTTGGGACATGCATGCACAAATCTTAGTCAATCTTGAGTAGTAGAACACAGTTCAGTAATGAGAAATAAATTATTCTTTTAATTAGTAAATTTGTAAAATTAGAAGACTGATGGACTTGATAAAGACTGCTAGGGAGGGAAAATACTTTTTTAATCATCTCCTTCTTGCTCCTATTCAGCATGCCAAAGTATAAAGTATAAACACATTTCCATCATAAAAGTATTAATACTCAACCCTTATGATATCTCTGTTAAGTTATCCAATAAAGAGAAAAATATTTTGATGAACTTGTCTCTCCTTAAGATCCTGATTCATAATTAATGTTTTTTTTTTAAAAAAAGAAACACCAGCCCATTTGATTTATTGAATCCAAACAAGGTCAAACTGAACAATAAAAATATGTTTGAACTTAACTGAATTTATTTTTCTTGCAATACACAGAATGTCTTGAAAGAATGATTGGTCATAAACTGGGTTAAATATTAACACATTTTTCATATGAACACAGATGAAGTGTAAACTTTTATCTCAAAATGTTCCAAATGTATCTAACAAATCTATTTTTCATACTGGAAAAGCAATCATATCTTGAATTAAAGAGGAGCGGGGGGGGGAGCAAAAAAATAACTATATAGCAATGTAACTTAAATTCAAAAAAAAACCCTAAAATAAAAAACTTGGCACATTCAAACTATACACAAAATAATGCAATTGAAAATGAAGGAAATAGAATGAATCATATCAAAGTTATAATTTAAGTAAGAAAACTTGTGTGGGGGGGAGATAGGATTGGGCTTATCGAAACATTATCAATGGCTTTTAAAAATTTTTTTAATGTGAATTAATCTGGTACATATATTTATTTTAAAAGCAATTATTATTCTAAATAAGCTGCATGATATATTCATAGGAATAATTCCAACATATTTAAGTGTATTTGTGCAATAAAGAAAACCTCATTTCGTACTAAGTTCTTCAGACATTGGATCCAACTGGAAGTACACTCCAAATATACGGTATATTATATTTCAGTTGACTGAATAATCTCACAATCTAATAGACTTCTAAATAATACTCACAAATGTATTAGGTGAGTATTAGGTGAGACCACTTTCAGGTGGTCTCTCTTCCCCTCCCATAATATTGGAATTAGGATACCTGAATAGTACTTTGAAAACATAGGTTGAGAGAAGCCTGTGAGTACTTCACCTTCATTTCCCACCTCAACAAAACCTGATCATTCAAATATGTTTTTTTTTTTCTTTTCTGATGGCTACCACACAAATGTATGAAGCAAGAGAATCAGATGACAGCTCTTGACTTTGAAGAAGATGGATTGAGTCTATCTGCACTGCCTCAGGTGAGCAAAATCTATTATAAATCTTTTGATTCTGCCCTGGATTTATGGCTTTGTCAACCCCCTGCCTTTCTTTGTCTTTTAAATAAACCTTTGATTATTGAATTGGATTTTAGATCCCAGAGCTTCCTGATTGTAAAATCTCAAATCAGTAATATGTTAAGACCCATTAGTGAATGCCATTAACTCTCAATACCTCCAGACAGAAACAATTTCTCCCAGACCTATTTAAAATTCTACGGTGGGCAAAGCCTGAGATAAACTTCTGATCTTATGCTTGCAAAAACACATTCAGCCACTAAGTTTGCAGTTTAAAAGATATTTGATGAAAAGTCTACCACATCATTATTCTAAGACAACACTGCACTTTGTTCTCTAAGTGGGAAGTTTATAATTATTGTTATTAACAGTTCAATTGGGTGACATCCCAGTCAGATGTGATAATGACATAAATGTTGTTTTAAAATTAATATTTGTGTTGAAAATGCTCTAAGAAATAAACCAGAAAAGTAATAACATAGTACTTCTTTAAGTCCAAAAATTGGCAAATGCTGTAACTCTATCCCCATACTCTGGGTTAGGGAGAGAGAAAATTGTTGTACTTACTACAGCATTGCCACTTGTTTTTATGAGTACAAAATAGTTTTTTTAAAAATCATGTTCCATACAGTTTGCATTTTTAAAATGTCCATATGAAAATGCCATGCTCATTATCATGGTTACAGATAATGAACATTTTTTGAATGTTACTTTTCTTGGCAAACATATTCCACAAGACTTCAATGATGATGATAATAATGATGATGATATTTGTGATACATTTTTGAATGTTCAGTTGACTGAGTTTTATGTTTAATGAATAAAAGTTTATAATTATAATAATAATAATAACTAAAAAACAGTGAATCACTAGCTAGCTGCTACATGAAAATAATGCAAACTGACTACAAATAACTGCATGACAATGTACAAAATCTGCAAGAAATACCATTTAAAGGAGAATATTTGTTGCTCAGTGTTGAAATATCATTTGCTTGCAAGCAAGAACTGATAGGATGACAAAATAATACAAAGTAATAGAAAACGAAGGAGTTAAAATTTAACTTGGAACAGCTTACATCTTGCAAAAATATTTTTAACAGCATCAAAAAACAACATCTCCCTGTCTGAGGTCTTTAAGAAGGATTCAATAGATGGAAAATAATGCTAAATCCAGTCTAAATATCTGGTTGGTTGGCTATGATTAACCAAAATAATAATGCCAGTGAAATACAAAATTGATGTGGTTGTATTATGACTCTGGACAGTTTACAATTGTTAAAAACATTTAAAAACAATACAAAAACCTCAAAAAGAAGCACAAGAAACAACAACAACAACAACAACAACAACAACAACAACAACAACAACAATAATAATAATAATAATAATAATAATAATAATAATAATAATAATAATAATAACAAAAAGAAAAAAATGGGGCCAGGAATCCCTGCCTGGATGAAGAACCAGATTTTTTAAAGTGCCTTTTGAAATATCAGTAGATGGGAGCTGTTTGAATTTTGTGGGAAACCTCACTGCAGTGGAAAGACATTTCTGTAGAGAAGACACACTTCTGTGGTCCAGGCAGATGGTATGGTTTAATCAATGGAACATAAGCTTTTTGCAATTTGGTGCTGTTTGGATGGGGATTGTGAATTTTCTTACATGCTTACAATGCATGCTTACAATGACTATGAAAACAGATTAACTGATACATACCCAGTGGCATACGTGTTGCAATTACTAAGGCCGATGCTCTTGTTTTGTCAACATGTTTATTGTTTGTGTCCCTGAAAAGGACCATTTAGGTAACCAGACCAAACACTAATATGAAATTGGTCAGCCCTTATTGCTTAACACCAGGCGGTATCGCTTCAGCATAGACTGTATAAGCCTTTGCACATGATCTTTGGTGACAATGTGGTGCCAGTCTGCAATAATGGATTCAATCATCTCCTGCTTGGTCTTTGGATGCTTCTTGCTTATTTTCTATCCAATCTTGGCCCACAAGTTCTCAATTGGGTTCAAATCCGGGCTCTGAGCTGGCCAATCCAGGAGTCGAACACCATGCTTCTTTATCCACTGCTGGACGGACTTGGCTTGATGACAAGGAGTGTTGTCATCCTGCAAGTAAAAGTCCTTCCCTACAAGTTGCTGAGCTGAAGGAAGCATGGTCTTTTCCAGGACATCAACATACTGCTTGGAATTCATGATTCCCTGCACGATTTGTATCTGACCAATACCAGAAGCAGTGATACAGCCCCAAATCATCACGTGCAATGGATGCTTCACAGATAGATTCACACAATATGGCCTAAATTCTACAGCTGGAAATCTTCTGACATACTTATTGCATTGATTTCCAGTCAAGTAGAAATTGCTCTCATTACTGAAGATGACCTTGGCCGACTGTTCGTTGGTTCACTTGATATACTTCTTGGCCCACACACATCGATGAGAGGTGAGCGTCTGTGAGCAAAGGTTTAGCCTTTGAGCCCTCTGGCAAGCAGTCTGTGATGCATTGTGCTTGTGCATACTTTTACATCACACGTTTCACCCCAAATTCTTGTAATCTGAAGTGAAGTGAGCTTCCTGTCAGTCATTGAAATGTGTTGCAGAGCCCAATCTTGCCATTTTGTTGACCTTATTGATGAGTGGAGCCTGTCATCAACTGAACCAGTTATTTGGTACTTTTCAACCATTCTGCTCACTGTGGTGCAATGGCATTTCACTCTCTTGGCTATTTCTGTACAGAAGTAACCCTCTTCATGAAGCACAATGATGTGATGCTGCTGCTCAGTACTGGTGAAAGCAAAGACCTTCATCCTTGCCCACAGCCAGAGCTACATTAATTTTTTCGATGTTTTTCATGCCTATTTATATTCAGATAGTATGACAACATTGATTGGCTCATAGATTTAGCCTCTATGCATTTTGATTAGTCAGCCAAAGCTCACTGCTCATTGGCTACTTTTGATCCTAACATTCTCGAAAATGCAACTTGTGTTTGTTTTAGCACATAAACTCACTCAAAACCTTAAAAAGACTTTGGTTATATTAATAAAAATTATGCATTTCAATAGTACTTTTCATCAAAGTACTAATTTTGCGTGGTTTCTATGAGTGAAAAGTTGATTAAACATGTAAATGCAGCTTAAAACTGAAAGCATGCAGGATTTTTTTCACATAGCTGTAGTAGCATATAGTGCCATAAGTTTGTCTATGTTACACTTATGTTGTGCAAGCTACACCGGCTCCTAGTTTCCTTCCAGGTTCATTCAAGGTGCAGCCTAGCAATAAAAAATCTAAAAATATTTTAGAACAAAGCCTACAATTAGCCAACTGAAGGGTATCAAGAACTTGAAACCTTAACTATGCTTGCAGAGATGCCCTCAAGACTCTTGAGCAAGGTCTTCTCTCTTTGCCAGCAGCTTAATGACAGAAGGCAGTTTCAAAACACAAGTTCATTTCTATTCAGTTTGGACAATTATCACAGAAAATGTCCAAATTGACCTATCGATATTAGGAACATTCTCATTATCCTGCAGGTGGTTCTTTAAGCATCTGTTTAATATCAAGCACTGGGGACTCTGAGTATATTTTCTTTTCAGAGACAAGTGTCAGTGGAGGGAGGAGAATAGCTTAGCTGCAGGTTCATATCATGGAAATGCCTAGATGTGTAGCTGATCCTCTTCCCTGTTTTATGCTATTATTCACCCCGAGAAAGGCAAAATGCAATTCTTAGGAGTGATAAGTGGGAAATAGAACATGAATGATGATAGGAACAAGGCAATATGGTTTTAGGCATCTCATTTATTTATATTTCACATTTCTGAACCGCTCATCTCCCTGAAAGAGGGACTTTGGGTAGTATATGGTAAAATTTCAAACTATAAAAAACAGTATATAAATATTAAAATGTTAGAATTAAAACGTTAGAATTAAATATTTAAACAGTTATAAAACAATTTTAAGGAGGCAAGATTAAGAGCCATGCTGGCTAGAATGCAGTATTGCAGTCTGACTCTGCCCACTTGTATGAGTTTGATCCTGACCAACTCAAGGATGACTCAGCCTTCCAGCCTTCCGAGATCAGTAAAATGAGGATTGTTGAGACAATATGCTGACTCTGTAAATCGCTTAAAGATTGCTGTAAAGCAGTGTGAAGTGGTATATAAGTCTAAGTGCTATTGCTATTAAACCATGTTACAAATGAACATGGGTACAGTTATTTTTCTTGTACAGGTAATAGAGTTTCAACCATCAACTCCTAGCAGGATTGTGGAATTGTTCCTAATTTACTTCAGCTTGACTGTGCTAAGCAACAAATCCAAGAAACACTTCAGGCAGGAATAATATCTACTCTCCTCTGGTTCTCACTCTTTTTCATTGAACTTCATCAGCTTGAAGGTGTGGCCAAACAGGAACTCAGCTGCTTAGCAACAATATGCAAATTAAGAGAGGGGAAGTGGTGGCTGGGTTGGTTGTGAAAATTTTCCCCAGCTCTGCTCCCCACATCCAGTCCCCTGATAAAGACGAGATACTGAGCACCAGATGAAAGGCAATTCCCTGACAGAGACAGCTTGTATCTGAAAATATGTTGTTTCTCTTGTATGATTCACTAACAGAGGGAACAAAGGCATGACTTTAAAATTGTTTATCAATATTTCTCTAAGAGAGACAGCTTGTATGTATAAATATTTAGTGTCTTTGGTGGAGTGAACATGAATAGGAAGCCAGTTATGCTGCAAACACATTATCAGGCAATAAGCTAATTACCAGAGAATTAGAATCAATTATTTCAGGCAAAGATGGCAGGGTAGTCACTCCCTTTACAAAAGAGGCAGTAGTTAAATGACTTCTGATGACTGACTGATTGCAATTAATGGCTAAAATTTAGTTTTATATTTATATTTGCATGCAAATCTATAGGCAAATGCAATTTTGCCTATCTAAAGCCTCTTTCCTTTTGCATTTCTTGATTGTTCACCAAAAGAAAAATATATGTACAGTAAATTACTCAGGTGAATGGAGTGCTAAATAAGAATTTTTAGGATTCATCTGCAATTAAAGCATATATACATATTCAGATACTTGTCTTGTTCTTTCAGAGTAAATAATGAAACCAAGTTTATTATATGCTTGAACTTTAAAAGGAGTAATGATATTCCTAGGTATTGTTAACCCTGAATGCAGGTAAACATCCTGGGTAGCCTTGACACAAATGAGGAGAAAAAACAGAAGTAAAGTCATTGGATTGAAACAAACTTTTAAGATTTGTTTTGGGCATCAAAATAAATCAAATAACTGGTGTGTGAGTTCCTATCAGTTCAGTTTGGAAACTGTTGTTTTGACAGCCTCTGGTTTAGTGGCATTAAAAGAGAATCTGACAAATTCACAGAGCTTAAGGCTATCAGTAGCTATTAGTCATGATGGCTAAGCATCATTTCCTGGTTCAGAGGCAGGCAGATAGAACTAGAGGCAGGAATTGCCTTCAAGCAGTGACTGTGGACTTTCCAACTGCCTTTTATTTGTGAAATAAACAAAATAGATTGAATTGAGCCTTTAATCCAGTTCAGCAAACCTTTCCTATCTTTATTATAAATATCTTTATTATAAATATTTTGATACTATTTCCTAAAATATATCTTTCCCAATTGTGGAATGCCCTTCTTTCAAAGCGATTAGCTACTCTGTCAATTCTTGAGAAACATGTTAAGAAATACCTTGCTGATGTGACCTTTAAAAACATTGCCCATGGGCTGCAGCCAATATTGTGTGGCTTGTATTCAATGGGACTTTGCTGACTCTTCTCTCTCATCTTTTTTTTTTAACAAAATCTGTGCTACTGGGTGACCCAAGCATCTAAATCACATGGAAAGGAGCAGTACGCAGTACGTTTTTGTCCATTAAAAATGGCTTCTTCCTCCTCCTCCTCCTCCTCCTCCTCTTCCACTTCCTCTTCCACTTCTGCTTCTGCTTCTTCTTCTTCTTCTCCTTCTTCCTCATGTATTTGCTGATATGTAGAAACCGCCATTTCTAAAAAGTGGAAGACAGCTCCCAAAGAATCCTTGCCTTCTTGTTCTCTTTCCTTTAATTTTTCATATTCCATTTTTAATTCATCCACAGATAGTACCTTTGTAAATTTTTTAAAAACAACCCAAATGTTTTTAGTCTTAAAGTAATTTCCAAGTGTCAAAGTTATCAAACAGTCCAAACAAACACAAAGTATTTCCTCTTCTTCTCTTTGCAGTTTTTCCTCCTGGGGCAAAATCCCAAAATATATTCTAAAGCCGTATTACAGTTAGTTGCTGGTCTTATAATCTTCAAGGCGTCTCCTCCAACAAATTTTTAAAGGTTTTTTTAAGACCTCTCCTTCCCACTATATAACAAAGAGCTTATTTTTACCTTAAAGAAGCAGGTTTTTCAGTGCTCATTTGCTTTCTCCGTAGGGAAGGGGAGTAAACTTTCCTTCAGCACTTTCACTGCTTTAACAACTTTTTTCGGAAACAAATGTATCAATCCAAAAGTCAGGTTTCCAGGGTGTTTAAAAGTATCTTAATGTCCCGGTTCAGCCAAGAAAACTTTCTCCTTCTGATTCTTCCTCTTGCACAGATCTTATCCGGTTGAAGATTCCTTTGTGGCTGCCATTTCTGACAGCCACTCCACCGCCTCAGGAAAAAGGAGTCTAGCTGGCTGGGGAAAGGGGTTGCGATATCCCCAGACCCCTGCCCAGATCTCCTCTGTCTTCCGCTACCTCTTCGGGGTAGCGACAACCCCCAAATCCAATTGGATCAGGGGTACCTCAGCGGCGAGCGCAGCAGGGACCCGTAGCGTCGCGGATTCTTGCTGCCACCGAAGCCTGCAACCGGAAGTTTCCCCCCTAAAAGCAATGGGAAATGGATGCAATTCAATATTTTGGCAGTGATTTCTTGCTAGTATTTATGGCCACTGCTGTTCTAATTCTCTTCTCTCTCAAAAACAGAACAAAATAAGGGAATAAAAATCCATTCTCATTTGCTTCTTTATGATTCTAAAGGAAAAACAATTTTTGCATGTTCAAGTCTAGAAACTCTCAATTAAAGAAAGCTCAGAAAATACCATCCAAAGGGATTTTTAAGGTTAATGTGACAAACCTGATGACGGGCCAAGCATTGAAGAAGAAAAAAACCCAGTACATAGTGTTCCCAATCACTGTCAGTCACATGATTTAGTAGCTAGCAATCAACTCTCTCCTCATGGACCTCTTTTATGAATCACTGTGGCCTCTTCAGTAGACCCCCTCACTGGGCCTTTTCAGTAGGATGCAAGCTCTCTCCACAGTCTTCCACTGAGTTTTGTCAGCAGCCTCAGCTCTTGCACTATTTTCAGCTGCAGATCATTTTGCTAATCGTACCTACTGGATAACCTTTGGCTTTCCCCAGAAAGAACATCAACAACTCTTTTCAAAGGTCAGCAGCTATTGGACCAACTCTGGTCTTGGCTTCTCCAACTCCTGCTGGGCTTTCAAACTGTTTCATTTTGACTTGCTTCAGTTCCTGGAATGTTAGGTGTGCTTAGACACGTGCTGTTTCCCTTTGACTTTTAGCTGTTTAACTTCTTGCTTTTAGCTTAAAGAAAAAGGTTTTGTCAGCTGTTCTTATAAAGTGAAGCATTTCTTTCATTTTTCTCACTGTACCCAACTCTAAACAATAGTAAAAGTCTAATACGTCTCTCATGTCTCTTTGCTATGTATATATAGCATAGCAAAGATTTCAGTTTCTCTCTCACACACACACACTATCACTGTAAGCAGGTGATGTCATTCAGAAGCAACTGGAAAGATGAGAGATAGCACTAGCACTAGAACTTAGGCTTATATACTGCTCCATAGTAGCAGCCCCCAACTTTTTGGGTGCCAGGGCCCAGTTCCACAGAGAGAGGATGAAGATGGGCCTTTTTCGTTTGCATGGCCTAGTTTCTGGCATGCTGCAGACTCATGCAACTCTGCAGCCTGGGGTTTGGGGACCCCTGCTTTATACCACTTGCTAAGTGGTTTACAATATCAACATATTGTCTCCAACAATCTAGTCCCTCATTTTATCAACCTCAGGAGAATGGAGAGCTAAGTCAACCATGAGCTGGTCAGGACTGAACTCATTTGGAGATGAGCCAGATGTTTCTTGTCATACTTCTGCAATAAAGTTGAGTATGAAAAATTACCTGAGGATTTTTTGTGTCAGAATTGGGGGTGGAAGTTTAAGTGATCCCAGATGACAATTGGTCATCTTAAGAAGACAAAATAGTAGATTTTTTTCCCACACATATCTGCTTTTTACAAATTAACTGAGTGGTATTGGAATTAGAGTTGTTATAACTATGTGGAAAAATTCCTGTAATACTTTCAATACGTTGATTTTTCCTTTGGTATGTTAGTTTCCCATTGGTAACTCTGCCCTTTAGACTATCCGTATATAAGACTGAATATTTTGAGAACCCTTTAGAGATTTTTTTTGCTGACAGACCTTTTTCATGGTACCTTGGATTCCATTCTGTTTACTAATTTTAAAGTTATAAAATTCAAACTAAATCTAATAAATAAGGGAATATATTAGTGCTATTACCCTTCTAGAACTGAATCAATTCTTATGTGGAGGGTATCATCGAATCAATATCACCTATCCTGCAAGTTTTCCATGACAGTGAATTGCTGTCACACCTCTTTGTAAATTGCCTCAGTTGTACCTTGGAAGAAAATGCTTTTTTTTTTTTCTATAGTGTTCTATCATGGTTACTGTAAGGAAACCCTGGATATAATTAATTTCCCATAGTTTGTTCAATTTCATACTACTCTTTTAATATTTTTGTTTATTCCATATGTTGTTGGTATTTTATCAGCTGGAACTCTCATAATTTGATAGATTTATCTTAGATAAAATAGTTTATTGGAGTGTCTCCTAAATCACCAAGCAGTGGAATGTGTCACAAGGAAGCTATTAAATTTTTGAACAGCAGCATTTAAAGTAATTTTTTGAATCACTTCTTATATTACTTTTACTATACTCACCTTTGGGGAAGGATGAACAAGAGCAATAGATCCATATTACTACAATTTGGAGATGATAAGATGTATTTTACAGATGGGTACTTTCCTGACAAGCTTCTAGTTGCCTAGGAATGGATGTCTATGTCACCACATCTTTCTCCAAATTCCTAAAAGCATTGTCTCTTTCAGAACACATATAAGACTTTGCTGAAATTCACAGAGTTACATCAATGAAAGAAGATCAAAACATCTCTCTGACTTCAGCAGGAGGAGATATAGGCATACTAACAAAGTGGTACATTTTGTTGAATAAACAATGCAACATTTATGGAGTTTTGACAAGTTGCCACATTTTTGAAATTATACAGAATAATGGCTTGAAATACAAAATCTTTAAGTTTTGACCATAAAGTTTACTGTGAGTTTTAGTTTGCCTAACAGTTTCTGTGCAATTTATTTATTTATTTATTTGTTTGTTTGTTTGTTTATTTATTTATTTATTTGGCCTAATCAGCTTGATGGGGATGTATATGTATGTGTGCATGGTGAAAATATGATAGAGACATAGAAAGGCACAATATATGCAAATGAAATGCAATTCTGACTTGTTAAAAACCCTGAGCCATATACAGTGTATAGGTGTTCTTGCATGACAGCAGTGGGGGCCAAGATAAATAAAACTATCAAAGGAAATAAAATTAATTTGGTTAAAGCTCAACTCAGTTACTAATTTTAAAAATTATAGTTTGACAATTATTTTGGGAGGACAAATATAAGCCATAGCCCAGCATTTGAAAAAAACAATGAGTTGTATACTTCACACCTATAAAAAAAATAGAGGAACAATGAAGGGTGCAAAATTATATTGGAAAAATCATCTTGGTTCATATTAAAGTGTTCTTAAAGAGTATTTTACTTTGCATTAGATGTTTTCCTACTGATATATCCTTAAATCATGACAATTTGATTTGACATTTGGGTACATTTAATATGTTTGTAAACGTTTTATACTTAGAAGAGAAAATAACCACCCTTTGAATAAGAATCCATCACACAGTACGCTCAGGAAAAAAATTTTCTTCTAAAAGAAGGGCATTCCTTAGAACATGAAAAGCATAAGATATTTATAAAAGTAACAATGAACTGAAGACCTCATGTCAGTTACCTTCAGACTAAAATCTTTCACTAAAATGTTTTGCTATAGATATTATAAAAGAGAATAGAAAGACTTTATCTGCTCTGCTACTGTCTTTTCTCAAAATTATTTAAGGCATTAAAAAAAGGAAACTTTTTTTCACGGTGTCTAATCCCTTAAAGACACTTCAGAGCCAAATCTCCTTCATCATAAAGTAACACTGTTTTGCATCTATATGGCACTTTTTAGGTAAGTTAAAACTTATAAATAAATTGGTCCAGGACAAGATAATTATTAAAGCTTCCTCTAAGTTGAGAGCAGCAAGAGGAAATCTTCATACAGCAACCATCCAGAGATTGATTTTATTCCTTTAAAAAAAAAACATGTTGTAGTCAGTGAGACGCAAGTCTGCAGTGCCCTTTTGACAATGGAAATTTAAAATATGCATTTTTTCCCCCATTAGGGAATACAGACATGGCATTTTATGTTTAAATAAGCCATATGGCAAGAATAGATATTCTTGCCAACAAGTCTGCACTTCTTAAAAAAAATAGCCTCTGAGGATTACAGGAGATGTACCTCAATATAGCGATGTCCAAATAGAGTGCAACTGAGAACTGGTTCCTTCCCAAACTCCTATGTAATATAAAATTCTTATATGAGAAATAAACAATAATATTTTATCTACATTTAAAATTTTTACTATGAGGCTGTTATTGCATTTGATCTTGATTTTAAAAATGATCTGAAGTTTTAAGCTGAGTTAACATGTTTACTCTGTGCTTTTCCTACTTTCCTGTTTTTCTTGATGTTTTAAATATTTAATAAAATTTCTAAGGGATGAAAAAGAAATATATATATATGTTATGTCCCACCTTCAAAAATAAACAGATAAGGCTGAAAGCAGCAGTCCTCGCAAATAAAGACAGCAACCAGGAATCTTTACTGATTACAGCTGTGGTTAGCCTCCACAAAATAATCCAAAATGATAGTTCCAATAAATCCAAATCCCAACAAGATATTTCAGATTTAAATCCTCCAAGCCAAAGTCTTCAGTTCTCCTTGCAAACAATTTGTTCCCGACAGCGTGCAGAGTCATCCCTCTTCCTTTTATAAAGCAGCAACTAATTAGTCTAATTACTGATCTGCCCTTCTCCTGTGCTCCCGTTGGTTTCTTCTCGTAAGGAGACGCCTGCTTCTGACATCCACCCAGCGATTATCTAAATTATTACTTTCACCTGAAGACTCCATAAGTTCCTCATTATCAGCCGTTCCGGCTGATAACCTGATTGAAAGCCGAAGAGGTTGAAGGTTCAGGCCGGTCCTGCAAATCAAATGTGACCTCCCTTGTAACATTCGCCTCCTCCTCCTCATTGCAATCACTAATACTTGCTGATTCATACAAGTCCTCCTCGCTGGAACTTTCATTCAAAAAACCTGTAGCTGGTGCCGGAATCACAACACTATCCCTTACCGCAGGGCCCTTCCCCGGGTCTGACGATCTGGATGCGGTTTGAAGGGAAGCGTGCATGAAAGTCTCGAAGCAGATCCGGAGCATGAAATGTAGACGCATCCGTCCAGGAACAAACCTCGAATCATCTACTCTCCTCCCAACCAAGTACTGGAATCGACCCTTGAGCCAACGGGAATCAAGAACGCTGACCACCGTATCGTCAACAGCAGCCTTCTCAGGGAGCGATGATGACGGAATCGTTTCAGCAGAGTCACGTGACGACAATCAGAAGAATCGGGAATCAAGAGAGATCGATGAAAGACGGGTGAATACGCATAGAAGCGGCAAAGTGAGGCGGTATGCCACAGGGTTAACAACTGCCTCAATCGGGAACGGACCAATAAACCGATGATCAAGTTTCCTAATAGGGCGATCGATCTTCAGATGTTTTGTAGATAGCCACACTTTATCGCCCACAGCTAACGGAGGCGTTGCCCGACGGGACCGATCTGCAAACCGCTTATAATCTTCTTTTGCCTTGTTCAATTGTTGCATCAGCAGACGGCGAACTGCGTGTAGTTCTTCCAAAAACTCTTGGGTCTCAGGAACCGGGAATCCATCATAGTTAATGGGAAGAAGCGCGGATGATAACCCATATTTGCAAAAAATGGCGTGACACGAGTGGAGGTGTGCTGCGAGTTGTTAAACGCGAATTCTGCTAATGGGAGATATTTTGCCCAATCGTTTTGTCGCACATTTACAAAACATCTCAAATATTGAGTAAGAATCCCAATCACCTTCTCTGTCCCGCCATCAGTTTCTGGATGGTGCGCTGACGCTAAACATACTTTCACTTGCAAAGCCGCCATTAACTGTTTCCAAAATTGTGCCGTAAACTGGACCCCATGATCAGAAACCACTCTATCCGGCAGTCCATGTAAATGAAAGATATGCTGCAAAAATAACTGAGCCGTGAGTGCGGGACGATGGCAATTTCCGACAAGGAATGAAATGGGCCATTTTAGTTAGCATATCCACTACCACAAGCACTGTTGTGAACCCGGCGAAGATGGTAAATGTGTCAGAAAGTCCATGGAGATCGCTCCCCATGGCCTACTTGGAGTCGGCAAGGGTTGCAAAAGTCCAGGGGTGCACCTGGCGCCGCTTTACTTGCCTACATTGAACGCAAGAAGCGGCGTACGAGGGACACATCATGACGAACTCGAGGCCACCAGAAAGTCCGGGTGACTAAATGCAAGGTTTTGTGAAAGCCAAAATGACCAGCAGCAGGGTTATCGTGACATTGTGTCATGATAAGGGCCCTCAACGGTCTGGTAGGTACATATATTAAACCCGATGTGAAGCAGATCATCTTCAAAAGACCATGGAGAATTAGAGCCAACATCCCACCGTCTCTGCTGCGTCCCACGCATCAAAATGTTGTGCCTCTCGTAGTCGGGCCCGCAAATCTACCGGTTCCTGTAGTACGGCTAGAGATTCCGGTGGTAACACCGTCCTTAAAGGAAGAGGATCTTCGCACAAGTATACTCTGGTTTCGAGATAACGCATCCGCCCTCCGGTTCTGTCCACTTGGGCGTAAGTAACAGAGAAATTGAATCTGGCAAAAAATAACGACCAACGAATCTGCCGTTGATTCAATTTCCTAGCCGTGGTCAAATGCTCCAGATTTCGATGATCCGTCCGAACCTCCACCTTGTGCCGAGCCCCCTCAAATGATGTCTCCAGGTCTCAAAAGCAGCCTTAATGGCTAACAACTCCTTTTCCCAGATGGTATAGTTGCGCTCCGAAGCTGTAAGCTTCCTAGAATAGTATCATAAGGAAACAGAAGTGCGCCATCCTCGAAGCTTGTAACAGCACTGCTCCGATAAGCGACATTAGAAGCATCTGTCTCGACTACAAATGGACGATCCGGATCAGGATGTTTCAATATCGGCTCGATTACGAATGCTTTTTCAAAGTGTCAAAAGCCTGTTGTTGTGGAGGCCCCACACAAATGGAACCTTCTTACGGAGAAGCTGAGTTATGGGGTCCATTATTTTCGCAAAACCTGGAATAAAAGTCCGATAATAGTTGGCGAATCCCAAAAGTCGTTGTACATCTTTGACCCGGCGAGGAGCTTCCCAACTACACAACGCCTCAACCTTTTTGGGGTCCATAGCAATGCCCACGTGAGAAATGATGTGTCCCAAGAATTCTATTGACGACTGAAAAAAGCAACACTTTTCCAATTTAGCATAAAGTTTATGCTCCCGAAGACGCTGAAGCACTTGACGAACCTGCTGAAGATGTTGCTCTCTGGATCTTGAATAAATCAAAATGTCGTCCAAATATATGACAACAAACTTATCCAGCATGTCTCGAAAAATATCGTTCATCAAATGTTGAAATACAGCAGGAGTGTTGGTCAAACCAAATGGCATGACGGTGTACTCGAAATGACCATAACGAGTGCCAAAATCCGTCTTCCACTCGTCTCCCTGACGCATCCGAACCAGATTGTAAGCTCCACGTAAGTCAAGTTTCGTGAAAATAGTAGCTTCCGTAACCGCTCCATCAATTCGGGAATGAGTGGTAAAGGATAGCTATTTCTCACGGTGATAGAGTTCAAGCGTCTATAGTCACAACAGAGACGAAGTTCTCCCGACTTCTTCTTGACAAAGAGAACAGGTGCCGAAAGAGGGGACGACGAAGGTCGAATAAATCCCGAGCTGAGATTTTTATCTAAAAACTCTCGAAGTGCAACTAATTCGGGCTCGGACAACGAATACAACCTCCCCTTTGGCAATGGAGCACCCGGTATCAAATCCACAGGACAATCGTAAACACGATGTGGTGGTAATTGGTCTGCCTCCTGTTCACTGAAAACATCGGAGAAATCCGACAGCTCTGAAGGAATTGAGACAGCAGAAGCGACAACATGTTGGCCTGTGGAGACATGCCTCAGGTGGTCCACATTGCAGGCTTGGAAAAGAAACAGCATTCTGCGCCCAAGCCACCAACGGATCGATAAAGCATAACCAGGATACTCTGAGCAACAAAGGAAGATGGAGGTTCGAGGTGACATAAAAACTTATCGCTTCCTCATGATCCCCAATACGCATGCGCAATGGTTGGGTGGCAAAGCGAATAGGTCCCGACTTGAGTTCACGCCCATCTACGGTTTCCACCTGCATGGGGGGAGTCACAGACACTAAAGGAATTTTGAAATGTTTCACAAAAGCATAGTCCATAAAGCTTGTCGTAGCCCCTGAATCCACCAGTGCCACGGCAGGAATTCCCTCCTTCCGGGATTGCAAGAATATACGAGTGTCCAAAGTAAATGTCGAGGAGGGCCAGAATCTACTTCGGCAATTTGGGATGAGAGTGGAAGTTGTGCCCGACCTAAGGTTTCCCGAGGTCGGGCCTACCCCCTTCCCGATGGGCCAGTACTGGTTTCTGGTACAGGTCCCCGAGTCCCCTTCCGAGTGCAAGAATTAACAAAATGTCCCAGACCCCGCAATAAAGGCACAAGCCTTCCTGGAATCGTCTCGAACGTTCTTGCACAGTTAAGCGAGGCGAGTGCGCCTATCTCCATCGGCTCCTCTGCTGAGGTCTTGGATTGGTAAACCCTCATAGGCGGGATGCGTGCACGAGAAAACACAGATGGTTCCGCAACGGTCCGTTTACACCCACGTTGTTGTGGCGAGCTTCAATACGTAAGCATTGAGTAATTAGTGTGTCCAAAGTCAAAGCACACTCTGCATGGACCAGCTCATCTTTGATGGCATCAGACAGGCCTTCCTGGAATGCAGCCATATGAGCGGTTCATTCCAGTTGGAGTCCATACACAACAAGCGGAATTCTGCCACGTATTCTTGCAAGGGACGTTTGCCCTGAGTAATATTCTTCAACTTTCTGTCCACAATTTGTGATTTAATCGGGTTCTCAAACATTATGTTCATCTGTTGAAGAAACCCCTGGAAATTGTCTAATAATGGGCTATCCTGTACTAATAAGGGAGTAGCCCATTTGGCAGCCTGCCCGGTTAACAAACTAATAACAAACCCCACTTTAGCCCGGTCGGTTGGAAAATCTTCAGGCCTCACAGAAAAATACAGTTGGCACTGACCCAAAATGTGGAAAACATGTCTGTTTGCCCAGAAAATTTTCTGGCATAGCTACCCGGATTTTCCTCATAGGGGGTGCAGGGGGGGCTCCAGCTGCAGCTGAGACAGTTTGAGAATTGGTAACAAACGCTAACAATTGAGTTACCTGATTCTGAAGGGACACATTGCTCTGAAGTAACTGATTAATCTGTAACTGTTGCTGGTCAATCAATTGTTGCATTTGAGTTAAATCCATCGTTGCAAAGATGGTCTGTTAGGTCGGGAACAAAAATGTTATGTCCCACCTTCAAAAATAAACAGATAAGGCTGAAAGCAGCAGTCCTCGCAAATAAAGGCAGCAACCAAAAATAAACAGATAAGGCTGAAAGCAGCAGTCCTCGCAAATAAAGACAGCAACCAGGAATCTTTACTGATTACAGCTGTGGTTAGCCTCCACAAAATAATCCAAAATGATAGTTCCAATAAATCCAAATCCCAACAAGATATTTCAGATTTAAATCCTCCAAGCCAAAGTCTTCAGTTCTCCTTGCAAACAATTTGTTCCCGACAGCGTGCAGAGTCATCCCTCTTCCTTTTATAAAGCAGCAACTAATTAGTCTAATTACTGATCTGCCCTTCTCCTGTGCTCCCGTTGGTTTCTTCTCGTAAGGAGACGCCTGCTTCTGACATCCACCCAGCGATTATCTAAATTATTACTTTCACCTGAAGACTCCATAAGTTCCTCATTATCAGCCGTTCCCGGCTGATAACCTGATTGAGAAGCCGAAGAGGTTGAAGGTTCAGGCCGGTCCTGCAAATCAAATGTGACCTCCCTTGTAACATTCGCCTCCTCCTCCTCATTGCAATCACTAATACTTGCTGATTCATACAAGTCCTCCTCGCTGGAACTTTCATTCAAAAAACCTGTAGCTGGTGCTGGAATCACAACATATATATATATATATTTAAAAATAGTTCTCTTAATTCAGGATGCAAAGAAGACAACATACCTATGTAATTAAAGAACATTCAGGCTCCTGTAATAATTCAAACATAACTTTAATTATAACTTTTTCCTCTGCTACCTAGTTATTGCTGCTGTTGGTCTTCCATTCTTATTTTGTAAGATTTTTTTTTTTTGAAAGGAGACATATAGTGCTTTCTACTGGACAGTCTCCCAAGTGCTACTTTACAAGATTGGTGAACATTTGTTAATAAGGAGCCTGTACAACCCTGATGTTCACTTTAGAATGACTCAAAGGTATTTTTCAGGGAGCTGTTTGCAGAAACCAGCTATCTTGTCAATCCAGCAACACAAGCTAAACAGTCACAGAAGACAGTGATAAAAGAGTACAGAGGAGAGGTTTGTATGATGCAGCCAAAAGTAAGCAATAGAAATTGAGAAGATTCCAGTTCTTCAGCACAGCTGCTTCCAGAGTGCCAAAAATCATGTATATAGCAAGGGGTATTTTTGGGAGAATAGAGAAAACACCTCTTAAACCTAAAATTAGCTAAACAAAGTTAGACATGTCAAATAATGGGTGGAAATGCATCTTTGAATTGCTGTTAGAAACATTTGTGATAAGTGTTTAAAAAAGAACTCAACTGAGGAAGTACAGTATAACCAGCCATATCAAAGAGGAATTTCATAGTGAAAATCAGTTCCAGGTATTCTATGCAAAAAGCACTTATTATTTCAAATTCAATTTATGGGCTTTGAATGTTAGAGCACCTTTTTGATGTATGCATCCTTCAGATTTTTGGAGATTGGGATTTGGGATTGAAGGCATCTGAAATACACCAGGTTGGAGATGGCTGAATAGATAGAACCAAAAAGCAATGCCTGTAATAGTTGATACCCAGCATTAGAAAAATTCAAATGATCTTGGCCAAATCAATAATGCCTGCAAAATAAGGAAGGGAATATTTATTGCACAGAACTCATCTACATAAATTATTTAAACTTTGCAACCAAAGCAGTTCTGTCCCTATTTTAAATTACAAGCTATTAAGTTAACTAAATATGGGAAATTATGTATATATGTTATTACTAATTACAGTTCTATTTATTTGAACCCTGAGTTGTATTTCTGAAAAGTTGCTTTTATACAATTGCCATTCAGAGTCAAATCCATAGGGGATTAACTTTAAATTGAATTATATAAATCTCCATGAAACTAATTAGCATTCTAATATCAGAAATAGGCAGGAATGCTGACAGTTTAATATATGTATTTTAGAAATTGGAGAATTTATAAGAAGTCTCTTGTTACAAGTCACACTATGCACAAGTTGACAAGTATATTCCATAACATGAAATGGATCTTGAATCTAAAGCAGCTTATTTGACTTCATTGTTTTCTGCCCTAAAACAAACATCCATTGGAATAAGAAACTCTAGACAAGGTTCTGAAAATTCTCCATGATTCCATCAAGAGTCCCTCAAGCCAAGATTTATTGTCTCCCGGGTGATTAAAACACCTGTTCAGGGGCATTATAATATTCTCAGGTGTTGTTATTTTAGAAAATGATTTATTGATTTATACTGAAAAACAGCTGTGCATTTTATACAACACTGAGAATCCACACACTTAACAAGGTTTAACTGTGCAGCACATAATAAAACAATGAAAAAAAAAATCAGCAATAGCGATGGATTTTCCCTTTCTTAACTGGTAGCACTTAGGTGTGTCATTGCATAAGGGGACCCCCACTGCATTGTAAGCTGGCAAATGGTGCATTTCAGTTCTAGCTAGATGAATACAAATATACATCCCTTTCTGTAAGGAACCACTTTGTAGGATATGCTGCATGTCAAAAGCCTCATATCTGAGCATCAATGAATTTTTCAGCCCTTTTTCCATTGGGTGAAAAATATTCTCCTGTCATTTATAAATAAAGGGATAATTAAACTTTGCTTAAAAGTTAATTTGTTGATGGAAAAAGGCACGGGAAAGAGAATCACACCTCATTAGCATCAATGGCTGATAGCTCATAAACAGAACATTAAACACAACACAATGAAATTGGAATCTCTCTCTCTCTCTCTCTCTCTCTCTCTCTCTCTCTCTCTCTGAGAGAGAGAGAGAGAGAAGAAGAGAGAAAGAGGGGATGAGTAGCAGGGGAAAATGTTTCCAAGATAGGTACAAAAGATGGAGCGTTTCCATTACCTCTATTTGTTACAATAAGTGGAAATTATACACTGACCTTTTCTTCTGCTAACTTTCTCCATTTTTAATCATTATACAAGATTTGGAGGAGAACACTGCTGACATATTGCTCCTGAGGGGGCAATTAGCAGAGAAATACATTTTCAGAAAGTCAGCAAAATCTTCTCACTTTAGAGTGGAAAATGACAGGGATGCACCCAGATTCCATGGACAGGCACATGTCCTTCTGTCATACAAATTCCATTCTGCCTCCTTGTGATTATGAAAAAGCCTATTAGATGCAAATGTCTGAGGACAGGCACTCTAATAATACAAGTCATTATCATCTATAAATATTGCATTAAATAAGAGCCAGATTGATATTCCTTCATTGGGAAAATTGCCACTTTTGATTACCAGGTAACACTCAGACTGTATGTACATAGAGCTACAGAGGCAACTTGAAGATAATAATTGGTTCTAGGTAAGAGGAGGTTTTGTTATTTATTATTTCATTTAGTAATTAAATTGGTGCATCGGGAAAAAAACCTCTAGTGAAGTTTAGAGACCAATTATTTTTATAAGCATGTAAACAGTTTTTATTGCTTTCTTTTTGAATGATTTTTATTAAATTCCATTAGAAAATGGCTGCAAAAATGACATAAGTTGCCATTATGAAACAGTTATTTAACAATTCTATGATCCTGAGCCATATAACTGTTAGAAAAATTCATACTCAACATAAAAACTTAAACTTGCTCTATTGTCAAATTGCAGACGTTTGTGAACTTCAATTGGGCCACTGATTTTATCTTCACAGCTTTGTCATCTTGATCTTAATATACATTCTGAGGATGCTTGCCTCACTTATCCCTAAGAATAACTTTCAAAAACCACATTAAGACAGAATTAGGGAAGTTAGGAGCCTGATAGTACTGCAAAAATATTTTAAAGGCCATCATGTGCAAAAAGGGGTCTACATACTTTCCTCTTAAATTGATGATTTGAAATATAAGATAATCTTTACTGCCATTTGACTGTGAGCATACCGGCACACATTAAAAATGAAATTCTGTTGCCTGGTCTCAAAAGAAAGTATACAGACATAATACACATATAGACATGCTGTGCGCAAAGGCGCGCGCGCGCACGCACACACACACACACACACACACATATGGAAATGCACCTGACAGTACAAAGTGGTATCTAAAAAGTGGACTAGTGAGAATACATTAGGAAGAACAAGAAGAACACACACATACACATACATACATATACCTTTAGATCAGGGGTGTCAAATTTGTGGGCCATGGGCCAGATGTGTCATGCGCTGTCCACGTCCACCCCGTGTACTGAAGTTGTGATATGTCATGTGAAGACAATGTGACGCCACAAGTTTGACACCCCTGCCATAGATATTACACATACAAATTATACATCATCAGCCTGATGATGGCAGATGAGATTCTGCCGAAACGTTGCTACAACTTTAAAAGCACAACTACAATGACGTGGGAAAATACCCGAACAAAGCTGAATGATATATATATATATATACACACACACACGCCTCCAGCCAATCAGAACACGGCCAACCCCCCCCAACCAATCAGAACACAGCCAAACCCCCTACCAATGAGAACACCCCCCCACCCAATCAGAACACAGCCAAGCCCCCACCCAATCAAGTCACACCCCCACTAGCAGTTAAAAGGAAGAAGCAGCTGCAATCTCACATCACTCTGAGAAGCACAGAGCTGAAGAAAGAAGCCTGAAGATGATGAATGAGACTTCATCGAAACGTTGCCTAGATACTTTGAATCTTACGCGGGAGAAAACCCGAACAACCAAAGATCCACATACAAATACCCACGAGAACCTCAGAAAACACACACACACACACACACACACACATATATATATATATATAACGGATACAGGTATGTAGGTCTAGGTGTGTTCAGATCTTTTCCCATGTAAGATTAAGAGTATCTTGGCGACATTTCGATGAGATCCCACTCACCATCCTAAGGCTGGTGCTTTCAGCTTCATGCCAGTGCAAGCAGTGTGTGATCTGCCATATCTATCTATCTATCTATCTATCTATCTATCTATCTATCTATCTATCTATCTATCTATGGATCTTTGGTTATTCAGGTTTTCTCCCTCATAAAATTGGAAGTATCTAGGCGACGTTTCGATGAAGTCTCATTCATCATTTTCAGTCTTGTGTCTTCAGCTTTGTGCTTATCAGAGTAATGTGAGCTTGCAGCTGCTTCTTCCTTTTAACTGCTAGTGGGGGTGTGACTTGATTGGGTGGGGGCTTGGCTGTGTTCTGTTTGGGTGGAGGTGTGTTCTCATTGGTTGGGGGTTTGGCTGTGTTCTGATTGGCTGGGGGTGTGTTCTGTTCAGGTGGGGGCTTGGTTGTGCTCAGGTTAGTCTTAGTTGCTGGGGGATTTGAGCTGGTGAGCTGTGATCCTGCTGTTTGGCTTCGCATTCGTGGTCATGCTGCATCTTCATGGTGGGTGTCAGTTTGCTTCATGTATGGGTCGGAGGGGTTTGAAGCAGGTAGTGGTGCAGCTGCAGTGCGGCTTCTGGTCCGTGGTCGTGTCTCATCTTCTGTGTGGGTGTGAGTCTGCTTTTTATGTGGAAGTGTGTTGGTAGCATCTTGTGTGGCCCTCGTGGGTGTGGGTCTGGTGTCATTCTTCATGTTAGGTACTCGTGTGTTCATGAGAGCGGGTTTCCAAATGGCTGGTAGATGGGAGGTGTCATCTCGTTTATTCATGAATAACACAGTAGTGCAATATGACAATAAGATCCAGACCAAAAATCAGAAGGAATTTATTGAGATGAGAACTGGTAAGTACGGTGAAACAATGTACCAGGAACAGTGGTGGACTTCTCTACGGAGGTTGGTGTAGTTGATCAGCCGTCAGGAGTGATTGCCATCTTTCATGGTTGATTTAGTAGATTCTTACGCTGAGTAGAAACTTTGGCTAGGTAACTTTAATGTCATATCTTCTTTGATTTATATAGTTCTAGTATTCTCATATTCTGTATAAACTACATTATTTAGACTACCAAAATGCCCATTAGAGACCTTTCAGAAATGACCTACAGAAATATCCCTTCTAGAAGTTGTTTCCTACAGTGGCTAAACAGATGACTAGGAAAAACAGTTTCCTTTTAATTGGCATTCAGGGACACCTTACCTGTCTTCCTATACCTGGACAGAGTAAGGTTAGATCACCTTTTTTGCAACTGAGGATTGCACTATTTACTATTTAATGTAGGAGGGCTGCCAGGGTTATAAGGTGTATGTGCATTACCACATGGGGAACAGCTGGAAGTTTGCTTTGGGTCCAATTTTATTTGAGGCCGCTAGAGAAAGTTTTTGTAGAATAAAATAAGTAGATTGGAAAATTGAAAATAAGTTCATTGGAAAAGTAAACTGTCTTATAGTTTTTTTTTCTTAAAACAAACATTTACCCAGATGATTTTATAAGGGGTTGTAGAGAGAGGAAAGAAAGGGTAAGAAGGCTTTGTCACTCTATAGATATTGGAATTAAGGGGAAATTAATTTAGAATCTTCTCCAAATCTATAAAAATTGGTGATGGTTAACACGTCTCATGCAGTGAACTCTGTAGTTTAATAATGGTGCACTATGTGAATTTTGTTTTTCAGCGGAGAACTTCAATTGCTGGTGTTGTGTCATAAAGGTTGTCCCTGTGATTTTATACTTAGTCTGTGGCTGCTCATGAGAAAAATTAATAGATGGGAATCCGGAGTATTTGAATTTTTAGAGTAACATTTTGATTTGATATAAGAAAAACAGAGTTAATTTGGTATAATGGTTAAGGCAACAGAATAGAAACTGGGAGATCATGAGTTCTACTCTTCCCATGGGCACAAAACCAACTGGGAGAATCACTCTTTCTCAGTTCTAGGAAGGGAGCATTGACAAATCATTTCCACAATCTTGCCAAGAAAACTGTAGGGATTAGTCCAGGCAATTTCCTATATAAGGTTAAAAACTTTTGCATAGGTTAAAGTTGGTTAAAAACTGAATTACATAGTTTGTATGATGATATTTCCCTAAATTGTTGACAATAAGAAAAAATGAATATATCACTTCATATAATAGGATAGTTCAGAAGACAGCAGTGATTTATGAAGGTTTTGTGGTGGTAACAGTGATGGAAAATATGAAACAACATCTACTGGTGAAACTTAAAAAATTAGAAGATCGTGCAAAAGTTTATTTATTTCAGTAATGCAACTTAAAAGGTGAAACTAATATATGAGGTAGACTCATTGCATGCAAAGCAAGATAGTTCAAGCCGTGATTTGTCATAATTGTGATGATTATGGATTATAGCTCATGAAAACCCCAAATCCACAATCTCAGAAAATTAGAATATCACATGCAATCAATAAAACAAGGATTGTACATAGAACAATATAGGACCTCTGAAAAGTATAAGCATGCATATGTACTCAGTACTTGGTTTGGGCCCCTTTTGCAGCAGTTACTACCTCAATGCAGCGAGGCATGGAAGCTATCAGCTTGTGGCACTGCTGAGGTGTTATGGAAGACCAGGATGCTTCATTAGCAGCCTTCAGCTCTTCTGCAATGTTCAGTCTCATGTCTCTCATCTTTCTCTTGGCAATGCCCCATAGATTCTCTATGGGTTCAGGTCAGGCAAGTTTGCTGGCCAATCAAGCACAGTAATCCCATGGTCATTGAACCAGGTTTTTGTGCTTTTGGCAGTGTGGGCAGGTGCCAAGTCCTGCTGGAAAATGAAGTCAGCATCCCCATAAAGCTCGCCTGTGGAAGGAAGCATGAAGTGCTGCAAAATCTCCTGGTAGATGGCTGTGTTGACCCTGGACTTAATGAAGCACAGTGGACCAACACCAGCAGATGACACGGCTCCCCAAATCAACACAAACTGTGGAAACTTCACACTGGACGTGAAGCATCTTGCAGGTGTGCCTCTCCATTCTTCCTCCAGATGCTGGGTCCTTGGTTTCCAAATGAGATGCAAAAGTTGCTCTCATCAGAAAAGAGGACCACTGAGCAACAGACCAGTTCTTTTTTTCTTTAGCCCAAGTAAGATGCTTCTGATGTTTGTTGTTCAGGAGCGGCTTGACAAAAGGAATATGACATTTGAAGCCATGTCCAGGATCCGTCTCTGTGTGGTAGCTTTTGCTGCTCTGACTCCAGCCTCAGTTCACTCCTTGTGAAAGTCCCCAACACTGTTGAATGGCCTTTTCCTGACAATCCTCTCCAAGCTATGGTCATCCCTGCTCCTTGTGCACCTTTTCTTCCACACTTTTCCCTTCCACATAACTTTATATTAATGTGTTTTGGGAACATCCAACTTCTTTTGCAATTACCTTTTGAGGCTTTTGAGAATGTTTTTAATTGTTTTTAATTGTTTTCTATTTTTTTCTTTCTATTTTCTTCTCCCTTTCTTCTTTCTCTCTCTTTCATTTATGTATGTGTTGTTGGTTTGTTTTAATTGTAAAATCAATAAAATTTATTTTTTTTAAAAAAGAATATTGAATCTTTTCACAATATTCTAATTTTCTGAGATTGTGGATTTGGGGTTTTCATGAGCTGTAAGCCATAATCATCTCAATTATGACAAATCACAGCTTGAACTATCTTGCTCTGCATGTAATGAGTCTATCTCATATAGTAGTTTCACCTTTTAAGTTGCATTACTGAAATAAATGAACTTTTGCACAATATTCTAATTTTTCGAGTTTCACCTGTTAGTTGCTCATTTTTGAAAAGCACATCACGGTACAGGTGGTCCTCAATCACAACCACAATTGACCCAAAAGTTAGGTTGCTATGTGAAAAAATTGTTGAGTTTTGCCCCATTTTATGACTTTTCTTGCCATATTTGTTAAGTGAATCACCACAGTTGTTAAATTAGTAACACAATTATTAAGTGAATCTGGTTTCCCCACTGACTTTGCTTGTCAGAAGAATGCTAAAGGTGATCACATGACCCCAGGACACTGCAACTGTCACAAATGTGAGTCAGTTGCCAAGCAAGTCACTTTTTTCATTGCTGTTGTAACTTCAAATTGTCATTAAGTGAACTGTTGTAAGTGGAGGACTACCTGTCCATAGCATCTCCAGAGTGCTACTCATCCTTAAAATACATTGCAGTGATGAACAATTTTTTCCAAACACTTTTCTGAAAAATACTAGTAATTCACTTGTATTTAGTTGAGTATCTTCAGTTGACAAGATCCAAAACTGAACCAAAAAGAGAGAGGAAGATTCAGATGTTTAAAGTGGCTCTGTTTAGCTGTTCTTTTTTGCTTACATGTGTGAAATTTATTTAAATTGAATAATAATTGTAATTGAGCATGTATAAATGAACACATGCAAATGGAAAGCAAACCTGGGACATATAGGCTAGTCTTACAGATTTATTGTGATAAAGGGGAGATGGATGAGGGAAAAAAAATTTGGTAAACAATTTGGGAAGATGAGAATGCTTGAGCAAAAGGACATCATTGATGACAAGAGCTTCTATCTGCAAACATTAGAATCATTACCCACTGTGGCACAGTGGTTAAAATGCAGTACTGCAGGCTACTTCTGCTGATCACTGGCTGCCAGCAGTTTGGCCATTCAGGTCTCACCAAGCTCAAGGTTGCCTTCTATCCTTCTGAAGGTCAGTAAAATGGGTACATAGACTGTTGGGGGCAATATGCTAACTCTGTAAACCATTTAGAGATGGCTGTAAAACACTGTGAAGCAGTATATAAGTCTAAGTGCTATTGCTATTAATCAATAAAGCATTAGTGTTTATTTCACTGTTCTATACAGCACTAATGTTTATTCAAGTCCACTGGTGAATCTCAAAGATTTTCATCTACATTTTGATTTTTTAGCCAGCACCCTCTTTGTTATTATACCTTGTTTTCAGTACATACACTTATAAGATACCACACTGGGGAGATGTTTAAGTCTTACAATCTAGAAGGTATGCTACTGGATTACATTTATAGGTTTTCCTTATTTGGTGACTGCATTTGGACCTGGCAACTCAGTCACTAAGTGAAAAATCAAATGGCAGACTGTGCTTATGATTTTACTTCAGTGGGGTCCTTTGTGCTCTCAAAGCTTAGTAAAAAAATTTTGTAGACTTTTCATTACCCAAGTAGGATCGACATCATCAGTGCTAGAAGGGAGTGAGATTTGCTCTCTTTTTATATACAAGTGACTTGCCCTGTCAGTGTTAGATCTTGGTGATTCCTTGATTAGGCTGCTGTTTACTGTTTGATTTTCCTGCAGTGTTCCTTCACTTTACAGCAGAGGTCTCCAAACTTGGCAACTTTAAGACTTGTGGACTTCAACTCCCAAAATTGTCCAACCAGCATGACTAGCTGAGAAATTCTGGGAGTTGAAGTCCACAAATCTTAAAGTTGCCAAGTTTGGAGACTGTTAGCTTTACAGTGTCAGAAGTATAAAACCCCTACAGCTGAGTAAGCCCATGTCGGGCTTGGCAATCTGCTCCATTTCCAGAGCCCAACAAACATTCAGGAGGTCTTCCAGAGCTCGACAAATGTCTTGGCGTCTTACCCAACTTAGCAGTGCAAAGGCACTGTGATGCCTTTCCCGATACTGTTCCTAACGGCAATGTCTGGGAGGGCATGACGGAGGCTCCGGAGGCACGGGCAGTTCAAGCAACTGTTGCATGGCTAGTTGGATTGTTTTTTGCTTGGGGAACTTTCCTTCGATACAGATACTATGTTGGACTGTGGGGGGATTAGGATGGTATGCAACCAGATAGGAGGGGGAGTAGTCTCCATGGGTTAGGGATAAGGAGAGTAGCTGGCGATAGGCATAATTAATTAGGCATGGGGCAGGGGCGTGGGGGATTAGTAGGTGGATGTTAGGTTAATTTGGAGGGGTGGATATAAACAGTGTTGAGAGTCAGTTGCTCTCAACGCTGACTGCACGGAGTACCGTTGTTGCTGATCGTGATTGGAAAGACTGCATTAAACTCTAACATCACATATTATCATTTGTGAGTAACGTAGTTTGTTGTGGAAAGGTTCCAGTACTCGACAAAAGGTGACAGCCCATATGGTGGGGTAGATTTCTGGAAGTTGACTTATAAAAGAAAGCAAAGTAAAAGGACAAATCTTATATCCCTTTTGAAATGCTCACTACAGTGAAGCTATAATTGAATGTAAGGTAAATGTGCCAGCTTTCAAGATGAAACTATAGAACTAGATAGCCATGTCTGAACAGTTCTCCTTTTGAACCTTTTGCTGATACCAAACATTTGTCTTTTCCCCCATCTCTAGCTACAGTTAAAGCTTCAGCAGTTGGACAGCTCTCTCTGAATTTTTCCCTTGCTTTCTCAGAGAAAAAAAAAAAAACTTTGATGCCTCTGAAATTAGGTGTCGGTGGTGTTAAGAACCAGAACTCTTCAGAACCAGAACTAAGAAGGTATATCAATTTTCCTTCTTCTTTTCCACTTTCTGATCTATTATCTACCTTACATACAATCTAGCTTGCAAGTCCTCTTTCTCTTCCTTGTCCCACCTCATACCAGATCTATCTGTTACACATAGGCTAAGCTTCATTTTCCACTCTGCTGCTGAACTTCTGATCAGCAAATCTAAGGCATATACATCCTTGGCCCTTTTAACCAAACTCTATTTCTCTAGGACTTAGCTATGTTGTGCCATTGGTAGCTATAAGGGAACACATATTGCAATCCCTCAACTCTGTTTATAGTTCTAGTATGCTCTTTCCCCAAGGAATAGTATTTCCTCCTCCTCATACCAAGTGGGGTTGAGCTGGTGCTGGCACAGGAAATGGCTGGGGAATACCAATTCAGCCTCAGAAGCTTTCATAAAGACTCCTTACAGCTGTGGTGTGTGTGTGCACGAGTAGGGTAGCACACAGCCCCAACAATTTCTACAGTTTTTTGGGCAACATTTTTCAGAAGTGGTTTGCCATTGCCTTTCTCCAGGGCTTAGAGAGAGTGACTGGACCAAGGTCACTTTTCTGACTCCTAGACATGAGAACTAGAATTCATGGCCCTTCAGTTTTTAGCATTACAGCCATAACCACTACATGAAATTGGCTCTCAGTTTTAAAATATTCTTCAGTAAAAAGATTTCACGTCCATTTCTGAATGATCCCTTTATAACAATATTCACCGAGAAAACACATTTGTTCTGCATATAAAATGAAATACTATCCTTAGTTTGGCAGGTTCAACAAAACTAAATTGCTGCAGAAATTATTCATCCCTAATATGGTATAATTATGCTGCAGATGAAAAGAAAAAGTCAAATAAAATAAGCATAGGTAGTTTAAATTATAGAATTTAAGGCCCTAAAGCACACTGCCTGTTACAATATTCCTCTATACCAGTGATGGCTAACCATGGCCAAAGTGTGCACATGAATACGCAAACCCTAAAAATGCAATGCCTGCACATCCCTGTGTATGTGCCCCACCTTACCTTGTATGTGCCCCACCCCTGCACATGCATGGCAGAGACCCGAAGGCCAGCTGGCCGGTGGGAGGTGGGTGCGCATGCATGGCATAGCTGAGCTGGGGCAATGGCATGTATGCTTACAGAGAGGGCTTTGCATGCCACCTCTGGCATGCGTGCTATAGGTTCACCACCACGGCTCTACACTATTTCATTCTCTATGTCTATTTTCTGTTTTTATTTTTAGGAGAGAGACAGACAGACAGACAGACAGACAGACACAAACTTGGCTCGAGCCATGCATGACACCACCATGAATCCCTATCCACGGAGTTACTGGGCCACTCGCCAGCCAACATTGACTGTCTGTGTGCCAAAGGCAGCAGGCCTGGCTGATTTATGTCAGCAGGGCATCATGATGCAATGCCCAGCTGATTGCTAAGGAACCGAGGCTCCCGGCTGCGGAAGGAAGATCGTGAACATTGGGAGATTGCTGTAGCAGACAGCAGTGACACTGGTGGAGGGTACTATCAGCTTATTAGGGTGTTTGGGATGCTTGAGTGGTGGTGGACACAGATTGGAGAGGACCGCGGGCAAACGGGATGCTGGCCTCTGAGGGGGTGAGAATGGATTTTGGAAGCAGGGCAGTTGCAGATTGGGATAAATGGGGCTCTGAGTCAGCAGATGCTCAGAGCTAACTTTAATCAGATATTCTCACTACTGCTTGCTGTCATTTTCTATTTTGAAGGAATGAAACTCTTGCCAGCTTACTTGGACTTGGTTGGTGTTTATTGCCTCATCTGAAGTGCTGACCACAGAGTGGCTGAGACACAGACACAGACAGACAGACAGACAGACACAGACAGACAGATAGAGACACACAGAGAGAGACACACACGCACACACGCACACACACACACACACACACACACACACACAGAGAGAGAGAGAGAGAGAGAGAGAGAGAGAGAGAGACTCTAGTAACTCTATCAGAAACATTTCCAAAATAGAAGATATTTCATTCAGCTCCATTTCTTTTTTATTCACTCTAATATAAATATATGATTAGAATCACTCTGTGTCCATGATGAGATCATCATATATGAAGATGAAGAAGCTAGATTTAATTTTCAACATGAGGGGTGGGAAGGATGGAGAATTTTTTTTTTTCTGGAAACATAAAGGTCTGATGAAAAGGAAAAACCCAGATTGCAGTAGTTCCAGTCTATAATGGGGCACCAATTGTTTTAATTGGAGTTGAATAATAGTAATGTTATGTGGCACACACTATAAATCTCCCACTTATTTCTGTTGTCATAAATTACTCTGTTGGGTGCATCAGCATGCTTGGGGCTACCATCTTTACATTCTTCTTCTCCATCTCTGGTCTTGAAGATCTTTTATTTTTCATTGAGCAAAGTAGAAGAGTATATAATTGGCTGGTGGACCTGTGTTACTCTGATTAGTTATACGTTATGCAGATTTAGCCAATAATATCTCAAGGTTTAGCTCTTGCAATGTTTTCCAATAGTCCATAATCTGTTTTCTATTTTCAGGACTAGGCAGAAAAGAAGTTTTTAATTTGTTACATCCATACACAAAGTTGAACAATATCTAGACAATGCATTTTCCCTTTATGTCTCCCTCAGCATAAGAACGGAACTTTTGTTTGCCATCCCTATTTATGTATTTGGTTTAGGGATTCTCACCTCCCATTTTTCTTGCCTCTTAATTTGATTCATGATATTCTCTGAGGCCGCTCTTCCTTAATGCTGCCTATATTGATATACTGAGTTAATATCATAAGCCATATTGAAATGTGCTCCTATAATGTCATGGGGGCTCAATGGATTAAATAAATTGCTTACAATTTAAAAATCAATTGATCTCTTAAAGATATCAATTCAGCATGCTGAAGAAGGACCTTTGGCTGAGGCATCTGAGAAACTTGCAAGGCAGGATTTGCATTTTCCTCTCCAGGTGGGCTATAATAAGTCACATGTCAGAGATTAATTTCCCATCCAAGTTCAGCATTGTTTGCTTTATGTACCTTGAAGCTATGAGGACAGAAATGGGATGATTTGTTAGAAACAGTGATGCTAATCTTGAAGTCACTATTGCCTGATCAACATGTTGCCCATGTATATGCGTTGCACAATGGCTGAATCTAAGTTCTATTTTTTTCTTCCTATATGGAATTGCAAAAGAAAAGAATAGTTATCAAGCAATCAATAGATCGATTGGATGCTATTCTGACTGAAAATCATATATGGTGAGTTCTAGTACTACTTGCCAAACAATACTAATCTCCATATAATCTATCCCATGCAGAGATACATGGTATACTCCACTGGGATCTATATTTAATTGGAGATAAGTGTTTTTGAGTTATTTCTGATTGGGCATCACCATAAGAAAGGATGAGAAAGATTTCAGGCTCGTTTGGCATATACATATAAATACAGTATATAATATCGCAACCAGTATTATATTTGTCTTAACTGCAGAGTAGTACAGGAACAAAATGGAACTGTGTACTGTACAGATAGCTCTCAACTTAACTGTATACTGTACAGTTAGGAATTGTTTGAAGTTACAACTGCACTGAAAAAAGTGACATATGACCATTGTTCACACTTATGACTATTGCAACATCCCCATGGTCACATGGTCAAAATTTGGATGCTTGTCAACTGGCTCCTATTTATGATGGTTACAGTGCCATAGAGTCATGTGATCAGCTTTTGGGACTTTCTGACAAAGTCAAAGGGGAAGCCAGATTCATTTAACAACCATGTTAGTAAGTTAACAACAGGAGTGGTTTACTTGACAACTGTGGCAAGAAATGTCACAAAATGGAGCAAAATTAACAAATTAACAGAAATTGCCTAACACACACACACACACACACACACACACACACATTCATAGAGATTAGTAACATACCAATCCATCCATCCTTATTGGAACAGGTCCCTCTTGTTTGTATTTAGAGTCCCCTCACCATATATAACCCATCTCTTAATGAGGTACTTTTTTCTGCTTTTTAGGTATTTGCTACATTAAGAAATCTAACGTGATTTTCTTTCTAACCCCTGAGCCCATAAGCAAATCTGAAGCTTTGTCTTATCTGTCTTTATCTCTAATATATTTTGTCTGTGCCCTAAAGAAAGACATGAAAATGTCAGATAAGAAATACAAACCTTGAAGTCACATCACCTTTGGTATGTCTCCAGGTCAGCGCTTTGACAGCATTGTAGTATTCCTGCTGGCTCTAATGGGAAGCAGAGGGGAAATACTATGATTTCCCTAGAATTTTGTTTCATAAATAGCAGCTTTATTTGATTGTCTATTTAGACATAAAGATACCTAGAAATATCTTTATCTTGAGATATTCTTTAAAAATGCAAATAATGTATGAATAAAGGATATTCTTAAAAATGCAAAGATTGTATGAATAAAAGCTGAGACATATCTTAAAATCAAATGTGGTTAAAAACTTTTTTCTGAAATTCTGTAATGACAAAAAGAAACAGGTGAATACAATTAAAAGTGTGATCTCTGGTATAGAAAACAGTCATAAAGGTATCCTACAGAATATGTTGTTGACAATATTTAATGCAAGACAATAGAAACACCTTAAGGCTGTCACACAAAAAGGGTGTAAAATTATTCTGTATTATCCCAGAGAGCCAGACAAGAATAAAGAAAGTCAAGAGGAGCTTACCTGGATTAAAGTAGTGCTTCAGCACAAGCTTTTATATGTATATAACATCACGATCCTTACTAAAGGGACAAAGCTTGTGTTGTGACACTATGATACTACTTTATCATTCTACCCCCTCCCCTTACTACCCCAAGATGCCACTAACTAGAATCAATGGATTCAAACTACAAGGAAATAGACAAGGTAAATTTCAGAAGGATATTAGTGACTGTACATGTGGATCAGACTGCCTTATGGTGACTTATCCTTCATTGGAGCTCTTCAAACAGAGGCTAGATAGTCAATTGTCAGACTTGTTCTAATATATCTTGCACTGAGTAGGGCTGTATCTTTCCAACTCTAGGCTTGTGTGATTGAATGCAAATTATGTCTTTAGTATCAAGGTCTGCTATCTACTATAATAAACTAAATTGTATTTTATAAGAATCTAAGGAAAGCCAGTAAATCCAACAAAATTTGGGTGTGAAATATCTGTTCACTGGAGACACTCACAAATACAATAGCAGAGGTGTCACCTTCTATTGTATATAGGGACTGGCACCATGATTATCAACTGAGCTGGGAATGTTTTCTTTGCTTTAAAATTTAAGCAAATAAATTTAAACTTGTATTCATGGTCTTAACTAAAATTAAGTTTGTTCATAACCAAATATACATCCCATTTGCCACTAATATAAACATTTTGGAGTATACTTTCCTTAAATGTTCACTTTTGATTGGAGAAATGCAGCAAAAAAAATATATAGGTGAAATGTTAATATTGCTTCAGAAAAGCAACTCAGTTGAGATTAAAATGCTACCCAAAGTATTTTTTTTTCCAAAAAGCCCTCTTGAATTGAAAGGCTAAAGAATGGTAGAATTCAACATTATGCTACAATGAGAGGTTTTCCTGACTGGTTCCAGGAATGTCAAAATCTTATCTTTGTGTTTTATAGAGATGGTTCCCATCTCTGCTTTTTCAAGATAGGTTTTTGTTGAAAAAATGGCTATTCCTTTATTTGGCAAGGGAGACCCACTAGAACTGAGAGGAAGCAATTACTATTAGAACTTGTACTGGAATCTGGGGAAAACTTGGCCTTGTTCACAAGTTAAGGATTTCCTGACTAAGAGATTGTAGGTGGTATTTGTCTTTTTTACCATGAGAGGAAAAATCTATTAAGGGAATTGCTTAGGAAGAAAAATAGCTAAAAGAATTCCACACCAGTGAAATACTTTCTTTCATAGCACTAAAAATATTTTACTTGATTGTTTTTAAAATTGTAAACTAGCCAGTTATGTGGAACTGAGCTACACAAGCCTTTTTATAAGAGGAAGAACTCAGCAAGTGAATTGGACATTTCTTTAGTAATAGTTAGGTTAGATTGTTCAGTTTTACCTCCATGATCATTTGATGACCTTCTCTCATTGATCCTTTAGATGTCCAGTGCTTTAAATTATTATTTGGAAATTCTTATAAGATTGTTTTTCTGCATGATAAGTTGATGAGTTGTACGTTGTTCAACAAAAATGATACAATCCAATGTTTCAGTCTCTGGCTTTAGGAAATACTTTATATAAATATAATAAGAAAGCTGGCTCAAAAGTTTATGGCAAATGTATAAACACATGTTTATTATAGAGATAGTTACATAACTAAATGAATCATAATGAATCAAGTTAGTATGCCAAAAATGATGATAAAGATCACAGGGCTGTAGAAAACATTTGTATAGTTCAATAATGTAAATGATATGCTAATTCCTGTGAAAAAGCGATTTGGGAAGGCCACTGAATAAGAGGTAACTTACCAAACAAGACCATGATCAGAACTAAAGAGTTTTCATATTAGAGAACTAATGTTTTTTTTTTTTAATTCAACACATATGCCATAAAGCTAAGCAGAATGTTTGGTCCTCACTTACTTCTAAGGAATGGAAGATACATTGCAAACATTTCTAGCTGAACAACTCTGTGTTGTGCACTGTTAGAAATACCAGCTTAACACAGTCCTCAATACCTTACAAGGTTGAAAGTAAATTTTCTCCTATCACCTTTACAGCCCAAGAAACTCGTGAGGGACCCTTCTGAAGTTTGCGATCCCCACATTCCTGCAATATGCTAATCTAACTCTTATCTTATCAGTGGAATGGGACACTTCAGCACAGCCAGGTTAGCATGGCCAGCTCACCATTGCCAAGTCACCTCTGCCAACTCACTGCTATCATCCCAGGAAAACCCAGTAAGGCTCTCTCTATCTCCCAGTACAAGAAACAATACTTCTTTCGCTCTCAAAAAAAAAAAAAGATTTAATGAATAACACCTGAGTTTCAAGCTCTATAAGGTCCATAATTATTGTTCATTTTATTTAAAAAATCAAATTGTAAGTTAATAATTAAGGTTTAAATATGTTCAGAAAATATTCAGAGAATATTTTTTTTTAAAAATCATCTTTGTTATAATATTAAATTTGGAAGGAAAGAAGGAAGGGAGGGAGGAAGAGATGCTTAACTGATTACAAAATAATTGACTAGTGAGTTTATATTATAATCTATTAATCTATATGTGTGTGGAATCAGTTTGGTGTAACGATCAAAGTTATCACAGTAGTTGCCAAAAGCCTGTGAGTTTTAATCCTGCTTTAGTTTCAAAGCCAGGTGGTTAATTTAGGGCCTGTCATTCTCTCTGAGCCTTAAAAAGAAGCTAACTGCAAGTTACCTCTGAAAAATATTGTTTAAAAAAACACTTTGCAGGAGGCATTTGTCAAAATCAATAAAAAATGACCTGGAAACCCAACTTTCAACCACGAATGTGAAGTATTATTATATTTTGCAGTTTCTATATTTTAACAAATATGTACAGTAAATATTTTAAAATGTGACTATTACATATATTTAAAATTTGCTCATATACTCTGATTTTAGCCCAGAATTCTGTACTTGGGTTGGGAAAAGCTGCACAAAGCAACGGCATGTCAAAACTTAGAGGCAACATTGGATGCAACCAAAAGTCTTGAAAGAAAACTTCCTCCCCTGTATCCAGATAATCCAGACAGGTAGAACACACCTCCCTGGTATCCTAACATCCAGATAAGCAGGAAATAGTATTAGATAAATAATCAGGTAGGAAAAAATACTTCAATGAAGGAACCATCAAGGAAGATACCACAACCCACCAAGACTGGAAGAAGCTATGATATTTAAACCTGAAGAGTCTAGTTTCAAACACACTGATGACCTTACCTAGTAGGATCATGAAATGTCTGCAGAAAAACAATCAAACTCAGAAAACAGCAAAACCCCAACAGTGTCATTAATAGCTTGTGACTTCTAAAGTGATTTATCAGCCATTTTCAAACTGGTATTATTCTAGAGGGTCAATTTGTTGTGAATAAGGGTCACTGTTGTTTCTCTAACCCAGCACTTTTCAATCGTGCTTTGTAGCAGAGGTAGGATTCCAATTTTTTAACAACCGGTTCTGTGGGCATAGCTTAGGTGGTGGGTGTGGCTTGGTGGTCATGTGACTGGGTGGGCATGGCTTGGTGATCATGTTATTGACTGGGCGTGGCCAACTCAATATCACTCGCATCAAGGCACACATCTCCTCGTCTGGCCTCTCATGACTGTGGGGATGCTGCAACAGTCGTAAGTTTGAAAAATGGTCATAAGTCACTTTTTTCAGTGCCATTGTAACTTTGAATGGTCACTGCACATAAGCAAAGTATCAGCAAAGGAGGGAAAAAAAAACTCCAGAGACAAGAAGTCTAGTCCTGCCAAGAATGTAATAAGGGTTAACGGAGAGGCAGTTTCTGTAAGCAACACTAGAATGTTTCCTTCCTGCTTTCCTTACAGGATTAGGCCAGTAATTTCTTCTAACAACCAGTTCTCCGAACTGCTTAGAATGTTAACAACTGGTTCTAGCGAATAGGTGCAAACTGGTAGAATCCCACCCCTGCTTTGTAGCCTTTAATGCAAGAAATATAAGAGCTGAGCCAAGCCATCACCATCATCAGAATTCTGATAAGAATAAAAGAGAATAATATTTCCCCTTTTCTGACTTTGGCACTAATAAAATAATATGCCAGAGCAATTCTGAAATCTAGTATTTTCTGAAATAAAGTAGGAAGAGGATGGGAAACTATTACCTTACATGCTTTGGACATGTTATTATATTATTGTACCAAAGTCATTTTTTTTTTTACAGAGAGTACCTCTGGAATATTCTTCAAATATCCAGTGAGACTTTACTATGAGATGTGTATATGCTGTGATATTGCATGTAAATGTCTCAAGCAAAATATCACATCCACGAGCTTATCAGCATAATATTAAGACTGCAATATTTTTTGCTCAGAAAGCCTTTGACATATAGTTAACACAGTTACACATTAGACAGGTTAGGTTATATTTATTATATTATTTTGTTTTATATATTTACCGTTGGGGTTTTATTATTTTCCACTAATGGATGTTTTAGTCCAGGACTGTTAAACCCATGACCCATGGACTGAATGAGTCATGTGCTGGCCACACCCATGCCTGGTTTAGCAAAGGGGAAAAAAGTCCCAATATGTCATGTGACGCTGCCGTGATGCCACGAGTTTGACACCCCTGTTTTAGACCATTAGAGTATCTACAGACATGGTGGAGATAAATGCATATTATCATGGGGAGGGTGTTTTCCCCCCAATGTTCACATGTCCATCATGAAATCTGGATTAATAAATACTGGAGTAAACAACGAGCAAACTGGACAAGCCAGTAGGCTTATTGACAATACCTCTCAATTTATGGAACTTTCTTCCTTGGAGATGCATGCAGGCTTCTTGGCTCAATATTGCCTTTTCAAAAAGCAACTGGACTGTTTTTTTCTTGAAGAAGAAGAAGAAAATGTTTCACTTCTCATCCAAGAAACTTCATCAGTTCTGATGGTGGGAGGAATGGAAGGATAGGTTCTGATAGGATAGGGTGGGGGTGAAAGGATTATATTTCTTTGCAGTCATCTGGTCATTAGCACTCTCTCTGAGAGCTGTTAGGCAACTTGGTGATTTATCTATGAATCCATCTATGTTAAAATTGAGCACCCCTCTCACAACAGAGAGGGAGGAATAAGACATCACTTATCTCCAGTTTACAACACATCCCTTTCAGCAGTTCCAAGCAGATTCCACAAACAATTGCACCCTGATTCAGGTGACCCTGATAAACCTCCAAGTAGCTTCACTAGCTCTCAGAAAGAGTGCTAACAATCAGATGATGATACAGAAACACAATTCTTCCATCCTCCCCACCATCCTATCAGAACCTATCCTTCCATCTGCCCACCATTCAGTCTCAATTGTCAGTACCTATCCTTCCATCCCCCTGCTATCAGAATGAAGCTGATGAAGCTTCTTGGATTAAAAGCAAAATGTTTTCTACTTATTTCTCAAGAAAAAACAGTCCAGTTGCTTTTTGAAAAGCATTTTTGAGATAAAGGATGACTGAGAATCTCATTCTCCACAGACATTTAGCCTTCTTGACTTTTTGTAAGCAAGTGAAAACAGTTTCATTCTACCTTGTGTTTGGGAACGCCAATCTGTTGCTATTGTTTAATTATTTTGTAGGAATTCTAAAACATTAGTTTGTTTTTACTGTATTATGGTTTTTCTATTCACTGTCCATACTCTCCTGTGGAGGGAGGGGGGGAATAGGGCAGCTTTGAAATGTTGTATGCCTGTAAAGTAAAGGTTCCCCTGCACATATGTGCCAGTTATTTCTCTCTCTAGGGGGTGGTGCTCATCTCCGTTTCTAATCTGAAGAGCCAGCGCTGTCGGAAGACATCTCTGTAGTCATGTGGCCAACTTGACTAAATGCCAAAGGCACACAGAACATTATTGCCTTCCCACCAAAGTGGTCCCTATTTTTCTACTTGCATTTTTTACTTGCTTTCGAACTTCTAGGTTGGCAGAAGCTGGGACAAGTAACAGGAGCTCACTCCATTACACGGTGCTATGGATTCAAACTGCAGAGCTGCTGACCTTCTGATCGACAAGCTCAGCATGTTAAGTCACTGAGCCACCACCTGTATCTACACATAAATAAATAAAACAATACTAAGAATCTGCTTTTGCAAGATGCTCACTCTGTACAACTTTTTATAACAGTTCCTTTAAAAATTCCTTTATGAAGTCATTTTCTCTTCATTTCTCTTCTCTTTGTTTGAATTTGCTTCAGTAGATTTAATGGTAAGTTAGAGAATGATTAATCTACTTCTTCTGTAGCATCTGATTTACCATTTGATTTACATAGCCAAATTAATTTGTCACATCCTTGGTTAAGGTGTAAACCAGTTGAGTGAAAAGTTGGGGAGGATTTTGGAGAAGTGGAATGGATAATGGTTGGATTTAGTTTGAACACCCTCAGTATTGTGGGGGAGGAATAAAGTCATAGAGCAGAATAAAACAGGTCATACTGACCTCGTATACAGTATTTCCCTGGTATGCTATGCTACCTGCTGTGATTGCTGTATTGAACTGTGAGGTTTTGTTCACTGCTGTTAAAGTGTTGAAAGTAAGCTCAAGATAACAAATCAACGAGGAAAATAACCATCATCTAAGAACAAATCACAAAGCTTTGGAGTGATACTTAGTAGCTGTTATCCCTGGACTGGAAGGCAATCGACAAAAGGCCAGGAAATAGGATTGCTCTTTCTGAGAAGAGGAATAAGTTGCTTTTCACAGCAAGTGCCTCCAACTCCTGAACAAAAGGAGGCAAAGTAGGATTATCAAAGTAAACTTGGCAATTCTAAACAAATTTGGTGCTGGAAATCTTTCACCTTGTGTCTACAAACCTGGTCCAAAAACCCAAAAACTCATTCTTTACATTTCAGAACTTTGCTTAAACCCTCAACTTCTTTTTTTGCTATTTCCTCCAAAGCAAAAATAATTCTATTATTATCTAATAATCTAATAAATCTATGACTGAAATTATGTAATGTATCTCCTTTCTTTGCTCACATACAGTTTCACTGAATAGAATGTGCAACTGAACCATTTTATTAAGTCACCACCAGATTGCTTCTACCCAGAAGACATTGTGTTTAGTTTTTTTAAAAAAAATCTCTGAATTATGAACTATTTCCAATAGATACTTGCAACTTTGATATTTCTAAATCGAGATCCCTGTAAGCTTATATCATAAGGCAATGCTGAGAGAACAGCTTTTGACAAGGCAGGTAATAGGTTTGGACAAAAAAAATTGGCTATTTCATGGATTGGAATAAATATCCTATCAACGTCCCCATCATGGTAACACCATAAAATCAAAAATCTAATAGAAGATAAGATTATGGTTTCTTTCTTTTTAAAAAATCTCTATTCACATTAACAGTGTTCATGTCATTATTAATACATACCTCTCTTATACATAAACATCAGCTCTTATTTCTATCTTCTACCCATTTGTACCACCTATCCCAAACCGCATAATAGTCCGAATCATCTTTGCCTCTTAATTCTACTGTGAATTTATCCAGTTCCACACAATCCATTATTTTTTGTGTCAAATCTTCTTCAGATGGTATCTTTTCCTTCTTATATCCCTTTGCAAAGGCTATTCTTGCTGCAGTTATGACATGAATAATGGTATATCGGATGACCTTGCTCAATTTTAAGATTATGGTTTCTTTCAAGGACACATTTTTATCTCCATGAACCCAGAATTAAGCAGAGACTATAAAGCAGCATCTAGAAACTCTAGCACTCCCATGGATACAACAAAAAGTATGGATCTGTAGGTGACACCTTTGTCACAATAAAAAAGGAACTATTAAAGAAGACGTGAAATAATCAACAATACTCAAAGGAATAAAATTCATAAGGTAAGAAGAAAACATCAGTACAGTATCCTTCCTGGATATCCTTTTCAGCAAAGGAAATGGCAGCAGATTAGAAACACTAAACTATCTTAAAACCACTCACACTAATCAAGTGTTCCACAACCAAGATAACAACCCAACCTCTCACAAAAAGAACAGCATCATTCAAATGAACTGCAACCAAGAACACCAGAAAAAGTAAACAGACACCTATACAAAAGCTTCCAACAAAATGGATACCCACAAAACTTTATCAAAAAGTTCCTGACCATTCAACTCATCATAGCACAAACACAACTATGAAAATGATTGTCTCAGAAATGCCTCACAAAAGCCCTCCAAAACAACTTAAATAACAAAAGATCCAGTAACCCAGTAAGAAAAAAAAATAGAGTATATGTAACATACAACATAAGGATTGTGATAGCCACTATGTAGTACAGACAAGCAGAAGAAATAGAGCACATCCATCTGTATCAACTAGCACTAAGAAGAAACAATGAAAAATCCTTAATTTCATAATAGATAGACAGACTTAACCATATTTTCAAGTAGGAAACTGTGAACATCCTAAACCAAACTAAATCCATGAATTCTAGAGAATTCCTGATAGTTTGAAATTCAGACAAATCCTCAACAGGCACATAGAGATAAATGCACATTTACAGACTATTCAAAAGTGAAAATAAAAAAAGGTAAAAAGGCAACAAAAAGAAAATTTAGAATCATGTTACCTTGACCTAGACTCCAACCAAGCTTTGAATGGCTAGTGTCATTATATGGTAGCAACAACTCCAAAAATGAAATAGAAAATTCTTCTAAGTCCTACGGGAAAGCTTCATGTATTATTCTGAACAGTACTTATTTTCTATGAATGCGTTGCCTTGAAAGTCTTGAGATCCAATCATTCTGTTATCTACAGTAGGTTTGCATGCTATTTATATTATCCAGTCACTATTTTTATTATGCTTTTTTCATGTCCTTGATTGCTATCCATAATAGCATACAGATCAGGGCTTAAGTCCAACTCTTCATTATATTGTAATAATATTTAGGAAATTCCTCACTTGGGTGATATCAATAATCTCATGGGAGATAAAACACAGTACAATGAAAGATTCATTCTACTGTGAATAGATATTTTAATGGATTCTTTGTGTTCATGCAGCAAATAGGTTAAACAGAACACAGTTAAGTCTTTTCTAGTGTAGAAAAGCTCAACAGATGATAAAAGTCATTTGTATTGATGAAAGATATTTGATATAATATTTGAACTGGAGGGTTCCAAAAATAAATATTACATTGATACCTAGACTGATACTGTGATTCTCTAATCTTTTATTTGTGAACAAATACATATAAGACCTTGAATTCATTTTAAGTATTCCAATGTAATATAGTTTAGTTCCAGCCATTGTTTACATGACTGTCTCATACAATTTGTACACCATAAGTAAAATTACTTCTGGGGAAGACCTGGATAGGCTTAAACTGCTTAAAATGGGATTGTACAATTTATGGAATTAATTCCAAGATTGTGGCCCTTAGGAAACTCTCTGCTTTAGATTTTTAAAATCATATTCCAACATATTTAGATGAAATAGATAACAGTTTGATGCTTAGAGTGTATGGGCTTATCATGATTAATCCCTTTCCCTCCAAGAGCTTGTTGTGATCCAAACTCTGTCAAGGACCTTGGAATACTCATCTCAAATGATCTAAGTGCTAGAGCCCACTGTAATTACATAGCTAAAAAGGCATTAAGAATTGTTAATATAATCCTACGTGGCTTTTTCTCTGATAATATTACACTACTAACTAGAGCATACAAAACATTTGCTAGACCTATACTTGAATACAGCTCATCAGTCTGGAACCCATATCATGTATCTGATATTAACACATTGAGAAAGTCCAGAAATATTTCACAAGAAGAGTTCTCCATTCCTCTACTCGTTGCAGAATACCTTATGCCACCAGACTTGAAACTCTAGACCTAGAAAAAACTAGAACTATGCCGCCTTCGGTCCGATCTAAATATAGTATATAAAATCATACATTGCAATGTCCTACCTGCAAATGAATACTTCAGCTTCAACCATAACAATACAAGAGCACAAAATAGATACAAACTCATGGTTAACCACACCAAACTTGATTGCAGGAAATACGATTTCAGCAACAGAGTGGTCAATGTCTGAATACTCAACTCTGTGATTTCTCCCCAAAACCCCCCAAATTTTAACCTTAGACTGTCTACTATTGACCTCACCCCTTTCCTAAGAGGTCTGTAGGGGGCGTGCATAAGCACACCAAAGTGCCTACCATCCCTGTTCTATTGTTTCTTTTATTTTTCTTATATGTATCCATGTACTCATAACTATGTTTTTACTTATACCTATTATCTTGTAAGCAATTTACAAATCAAATCAATAAAAATAAATAAATTTGCCAACTCAGTGTTGATTGCAGTTACAATTTGTATTATTTTATTATTTTTGGGGTAGGATACTTGTTTCCTTAGATAAGAAAGCAGGGCAAAAGTAATTTTAAATGAATAATATATATTTTAATTACTGAAAATAATATCTAGTAATTGGTATTTTACTGTACCCACAAGGATAAACAAAATAATGCACTTGACAAACAGAATATCAACTTTAGCAACTTGATCATATCCTTGATGTTAAATATTATGTCACTCCATCAGATACTTCTACGGGCATGTGAAGTGAAAGCCTAACTTTTCTGAAACACTAGAGTTGATCTTAATCCAATAATGAGCAGAGTAAATGTAGCACATTGTAGGTGAGATTTTTACTGTCCCTTACATCTCTAGTATTGATCTCTAATATTAAAACATACGATTAGTTCTTTTGAATCCAAGGCCACTGCAGCAGCCCCTAAAATGGGCATGGAAACAATAGTGGGACAATATTGTTTCCTTATGTAAATCCAGTCAATATTTCCTAACTTCAGCTAACTTAGATTTTTTAGGGCTTGGGGGTGGGATTCAATTCAAAGATTTTCAATGGCATTTTTAAAGGAAAATAAGTACAATCCTTTGGATATCAAGCAACCATAGCATTATGACATTTTAACTGCATGCCTAGAAACCTGGTTTCTCTCTCTCTCTCTGTGTGTGTGTGTGTGTGTGTGTGTGTGTGTGTGTGTGTGTGATAGAAGAATTGTTTACAGGTCATTTTCCAAGTGCATCATTAGCTGCCTTTAAATATAGTAACACCCATTCCTTACACACAGCATTAATTGTCTGCAAAAGTAACAGCTGGGGCATTATGTGTGGCAGTGTGTGATTCAAACTGCTTGCATCTACGATCATATAAGGAGAAGAACCTTTTAATTCTTTATGTATCACTATATTCAAAATGCCCATGAGTTGCTAGGCAGATTATGGATTATATAAAAAGACAAGAAGATGTAATTATCTGGGAAACCGCTATCTGGAAAGACTGAAGAAGTTATATTTTTCTGTGACTTGACTTTCAATACCACACATGAGAATGCGAGACTTGTGCAACATTAGTAATATTCCACTTTTTTTCAGCCTTGGGCTAACAATAATTAGTGATGAGGGAAGGAGCTTCTGCAGCTGACAACCAACATACAGTATATTGCTGTTCCTCTTCCCTTCTTAGTTCTATTCCCTTGTTCCATACTGGTTTTGCTCTATTTAGTCTCACAAATAGGGAGACACTGATTTTTGATGGTTTTCCTGCAATTAGTCCAGATCTATCAAGAATTACTACCAAGATGTAGTTCCAATTATTTTGTTTCCATTTTCCTAATGATAATATAGATATACCCAGTTCCAGAAACGCAATTCTCAGGCAGTCTGAAAATGCAGAGCCTGCCATCTTAATGGTATTGTAATGCAAGAATGTGCTTGTATTCCAGTCCTGGTTTACTCTCTTTCCTTATATTCATAATAATTTGTGTCTATATCCTCTTCCCTGAAACAACATTAAAATATCCTCTTCCCTAAAAACAGCAGTAAAATTACTAACATTCATTTGGGAAAACTATATACAAACAGCCAAACTAAGAAATATTGCCAACAAATAAATAAATAAGCATGCACACAAACACACCTGCAAACGTAAGCTTTAGCTATGACTAAAAGTTACAATAAAGAACAATCAAAGGATGAACCTTTTATAAACACAAAGAATTATAAATATTCAAGCGTTAAGGCTCAAAACTATCTCACCTAGTTCACTGATTTCTTAACTGAAATTGTGAAGGGTAAATTGTGAAAGATAAAAAGAAACATAGCTACCTATTGTTAGGGATGCTTCCTTGTTACCTTATTCCAATACGTGGCTGAACTCTTTGTTTTGTGACTAACAAGCTCAGTGACCATCCATCAATAGAGCTTGCTTTTTGCTAATTTTGTGCTGTGTGGCGTAGAATAATATATTAGGATTGGGATATAGCCAGGAAACTCAGTAACCAACTATTGTGATGTTAGATTGGGTTAAAAAATACTTATTCTGCCTTGTTCTTCGTAACACAGTGGGAATAAATAAACTAATAAATAATAGCATACCAGTTTTGCATTCTTTTTATCTAGCTCAGGGATATCAAACTGGTGGCCCATGGGATGGATGCGTCACGCTCTGCAAAGGCAAAAAAGTTGTGATACATCACGACATGTCATGTGACGTGATCGAGTTAGATACCTGTGATCTAGCTTCTCCAGCATAAAAGTCTATGTGTTTTAATATGAGATAATTTGTTTCAGGAATCAAGCTCTCTTTCTGCATCCATTGAAATTGTAACACTTAAAATAAATAAAGTATACTACATTCATAGAAAGTGTCCCCGCCCATCTTTTCCATGCCATGCCAGATGTGAATAGAAAAGATTTGGCAGAATGAAAATGTCCACAAGTTAATGATTTGAAGATTTATTTCTGTCATTTTATTTTCTTTACGTCTCCTGACATGTACAACACCCTTGATACTTCGGCCACATGGAAAAACAGCTATGAAAACATTGCAGATTTATGTTTGCCACTCACATTCTTTGCACATTTTGTGTTCTACATGTTTACTGACATAAGGCATTGTTTTAATCTTGTTAAGACAACAGGACTGTCATAGCACCAGAAGATTTCACAAAGAATATATTTAGGTCTCATATATAGATTTGATAAACATGTTGTTCTGACCAAGGCTTTCTGAGACAGTAACAGTCACACACTGTTCCCAAAAACCTTTTTTTTTATTTCAACGGCTGTGAATTATATGCATTCACTGCCCATTATGAGTCCCAAACAGTTTATGAATAGTCCAACAGAATTCTGCCACAGTCTTTCGGGATAAGGCTGATAAGCACCCACCTTTATCTTCCTTGAAATGCTGCCAATAACTAAATTGTCAATTAGCTGTACAAGGCCAAACAGAGCACAAAGTCAAAACAGAGTTTCAGATTTTAAACCAACCAGAACAAAGTTACCTCCTGCAAAGGCTCATGTCCCTTTGCTCCTTTTTTATGTCTTATGGGAGGGGCCAATTATCTCCAAGTCTTACTCCCAAGTCGCCCCTTTTGTCTTAACTGTTCTTGCCTTCTGGCAGCTCTGCACAGATTGAGGGATGCACCGTTGCCAATTAGGGGGAAGGAAAACAAGGGAAATTCAACTACTTGCATGTAAAACAAAATTTACTCACATGATAATGGGTGTAACATAATGGAATTTAAGTAGGGTAAGCACATGCAAAATTATTGTCTGATTTTCATGTGTGCTTTTCAGCCTAATGATTTCAGTTGATTGTATTTTCCTTTTACCTATAAAAAGTCCCAAAGAGGGGACATAACAAAAATGAGAACACAATAAAATCAATTTATAATAGCCTGGTTTCAAACACTATCTCTAAAAACTATTAAATGCATATATGAGTTATATCGGCACATAAAACATAGAGCAAGTAGCCGTTTCAAGAAGTAAATAAATGGAATATAAATGTAATAATAATTCAGACTGGTGAGTCATTCTCTCCAAAGAAACTCTGCTCTTTATTCTTTCTATTATAGTTGTCCTCCCACTTCCTGGAATCTTCATGAGGTTCTAAAACATGCATGTAACTGTAAAGTCATAAATATAAGCAGGAGAGGAATATAAGAATTGTTTAGAGATGACAATGGGGGAAATGAATCTGTGTTTGTAATGTTTCTAATATGCTTTTCCATTTTTAAGCACCTCATCACTCTTGTTTCACTCTGCTTCTGTCACTGAGGTAATTTATCCAGCTTTGTTCTATTCCTAGAATCGTATTGCTCTTTCTATCACTTGTATTCTCCTTAATGTGAAAATAAAGTGAAAGTTTGGTTCCTAACCTTATTGTCCCTTCTAATTTGCCAACTCAGAAATATGCTGGAAGGTTTTATGTTAAAGGAATTACAGGGATATTATGGGGTCAGACAGAGTAAAGACAATGAATAATTCCTTCTTGCCACCAGAAATGGGTATATCCAGTTGCCATTCCCAAACCTATATATAAATATGGACTAAAAGTGTTATTGGCATCCATTTTATGCAGATTGACCACACCCCTTTGTGGAAAACATATGAAATTAGAAAGTAATATTCATATTTACAGAAAGACAGCAAATATTAGCACTGGGAGTCAGTTCAGCCTCAAATAATAAAATCTTAGCAAATTACCATGGCCAATTCTCCATGGGACAACTTTTCGAGAGACAATATAATAATTCCATTTAATTATATAAAATAAATAAAAATAATTTCTTTTTTTGTTATTCATGTTTCATTCTGTCTCTCCTTTGGCATTCTTTCTTTAATGCTTCTATTCCACAATTTATTTTATATTAGTATAATTCTTGTCCTGCAATGAGTTATCCTATGGCAAGTTGGGTATGGTGAATTAGCAAACTTCCAACTGGATCAGCTAACTATAAATGTATGCATCTTCCAGGGAAAACAGGGAATGAGGGAAATTCCCCATCCATCACCCTAGGAGGACATGTACTTTTAAAACAATTAGTGCTGATTTTAGACTATTGCTAGTGGAACCTAAAGATGAACTCACAATATAACACATAAAGAGCAACACATGGTTTAGAAGAAAATATCTGAATTTCTTGAATAAATGAAACAAAGGAAATATGACTCACTAAAATGAGTTTCGGATATAATTAGCATTAGGAAGAAAAGAGCCCTTGATACTTATTGAACCACAACCTTTAAGAACCCTTCTGCTGATTAATACAGAAAGCAATCAGTTTATAAGAGTTGATGTTCTCAGGACATTGATCTGTATTTAATTTAGTCATATTAAATAACCATCCAAATCTGCACAAATTTTCTTCTCCTTAGGTTTCAGCTGGCTTTAAAGATCTTGAGGCAGCTTGTAGGAAATACCTTTTTCATTGACTGAATTTGCACTCTTTTAAAGGATGAGGAACATCTTCTAGTCAACTGAGTGTGTAGTTTCATTCATTAATTCATTGTCATTCTTTTTTTTCCCTCAATCAATATCATGGAAGAAATACCTTTTCTTTATATAAAGTTGAATTGCAGAAAATATATTTTCTATTTTTTTTTTTTAAAAAAAGGGCATGGAGCATTTTGTCCCATTTCAGAATTAAAAATGAAATGCTATTTTTTCTCTTATTACATATTTATTTTCAACTCCTTATTGATGTTTTATATAGATAAGCTAAAAATAGTTTGCTATAAATTTTAATATAAATTTATCACACTTCTGCTTCCTGAACCATTACATAAATGAAGTGCAATTGCACATCAGTATTTCCACCTGAGGTCTATTTTCATTCTGTCTTAAAACCAGGGATAGACAAGTATGCAAATCTGGTTTTAAAAAAGAAATAATTTGAGTTATAAAAATCAAATTGGAGAAAACCCTAACAGATTCATCAATCAGATCTTTAATGTTTAGGTTTTAAAAGTTTATAAATTATAAATTTGTGGAAGCTTTTGTTTTTATAAATGTATTCATTAAATAAATTTATATGCCTGCCCAACTCACATATATTAACTCTGGGAAGTTTACAAGATTATAAATTCACAGAATGGAACTGATATCCCAACTTTCTCATCCCCCCTCCCCACCCCATGGCAGCAACAAGCATAATCACACCAGCCATTTTATTGGTTCCATATCAGCCCAAGGTCCCAGGTTTCTGGGGTCAAAGTTGTTGGTTAGAAACATCTCTTTTTACAATATTGGCTTCTCTTGAGAACGTCTCACTAATTTTGCTGAGAATGAAAGTAGCATGCTGAAACTAGTACTACTTAAGCAAACAATATGTGTGAAAGTCTTACTCACATAAACAACTACTAAAAATTATAGCCATAGCAATTTGTCATATCTATGCAGTGTTACTGCTGCCTAATTGACTGCACAAATCCTTTGAAAGAAATGATCTGTAATGTGCAGGAGTTGAAATGGTTACTCGTGAGTTAATTTAAAGCAAATTTCTAAAGTAGTGCCAAGCACAAATGACCATGAACATTTGTTGAATCCAAAGAACAAAAGAGTTTATTATTGCTACCTATACATATGAATCTAGTCAACTAACGGCTGAAGTTAAATTGGTGCTAGATAAGAGTCAATGGAATCCACAGGGGCTGGACTTGAGTCTCTTGTGGCAATGTAATGACCCAAACAGATGACATTATCATCAACCAGGAAAGGACATTTCCCCCTCTCTAAGAGCCAAATTCCTTTAGAAGTGATCTATGGGGAACATGGATCAATTGCGGTTGCAAAGGTCCAGATTCTAAAGTGATTGTGGCCATTTATTCTGCCTTCTGTCACACCATTTTTCTTGCAAATTCCCTATTTCCCTTTTATCTTTTTTTAAATACACTCTTCCCTTTATCTTTCTCTTCCTTCCTATACTGAAGATTTGAACAGATTGTTCTTGCCAGAGATCTGAACTGAGCAGCTCACAGAGGACTTCTGAAGTTAGTACGGAGGCTGAGTGGATCTCTAGGGGAAGGGAACTATTTTGAAGCTGGCTGTTTTTGTATTTTGTTGTTGATGTTGCCGTTGTTTATTGCACAAATGTCTTACATTATTTTTGTGTACCCTTTTTCTTTTTTTCTTTTTAAAAAATACTCTTAGGAGACTTGTGCATGAGAAATAGCAATTCAGTTCATTTTACAAGAATACGGGAATTTAAAACGTTCCAGGAGTTAAAATTCAAAAAGATACTCCAAGTTGGCTTAATTACTGTCATCATACACATTTTGATATGATACAGAGTGTGGAAACCATTGTACAAGTGGGATCTTCAGTCATATGGGATGCTTCCTTGTATATAAGAGAGTGTCCTTAGGCAGTCTTTTTTATAACTTCATTAAGGCTGTAGAATAATTCTATCTACAGGGTGGAAGTAAATTTCACCTATGAGAGAATTGCAACAGAAGCTGCAAGCAAATCCCCTTTAAAAATCCATGAGCATACAGAGTATGGTCTTCCTTTACCTTCTGGAGAAGGAGACTGTGAGGACAACTTTCCACTTTTCCACTCTTCTTTCTTAGAAGAATAAAACATTCTGGTGTTCATTGGAGCATAATGCTCTTTGTCAAAATGCTGTAATCAAATGTAGTCCACCTTATCTCTCCAAATAATTTGGTTCAACCAATTTTTCCTTTGCATTATTAAAAGAAGAAAAAAACTAGATTTAACATCAACATCTCTTATAGCAGACTGGTAAACTTCCTTTATTTTCAGGTAATATTCAGGCAAAACAACTTATTGTTGTTGTTGTTGTTGTTGTTGTTTCCTTAGCAGTTTCAGGAAATGAAGCAGCTGAAGAGATAACGAATTATTCTAAGAGGAAACAAAAAATGAATATAACCAAATATGGTTGGATGCCTATCTTTGGGACTATTCTATTGTGATAAAAGTTGCAGAAAGCAACTTAACTCTCTGATGATTTATGTCCACGGATTAGTATTCACTGCTTAGTAACCCACATACTGAATAATAAAGTTAAAGGTCTTTCTAATGGTCAAGGGATTCTTTACAGATTAAATCAATAAGGATTAAATCAGTTATGTTTATTCAGAGTTATAAGCAAACTAGACAAATCCTGCAAAGTCAAATTCTTATAAGAATATCTGTGATTCATTTGCACTTGTGGAAATCAAGGAGATTCTCTGTGACATTCCAGAGAGAAGTCCAAAATAAGAGTCCTGAATTGGATAAGGAAGGAGGAAGAGGTTCTGGGTAGATTCAGTCTAGAATCTCTCAGAAAAAACTTGATTAAAATACATTTTAATATAGGACTGTTTTTTTTTTTTAAGGCAGATTGACTTAATTCTAATGTATATGTTCTAATGTTATCATGTATTGATACAGCAAGCTTGGGGGAAGGGAATGCTTTAAGAGAATCAGCAAAGAAAGATTAACACAGAACAGAAGCCGTAGTGATTTTGTTAAAGATGCTTTGGGTTTCTGTCCAAAGCTGATCTGCTTCATTAAAAATGAAAATTTTATTTGCACTTATCCCTTGTCCCTGAGGCCATGTCAGGTTTGCTAGCCAAAACTGCATGAATATGAGAGGAGATTTAAGAACTTGTAGACACAATTAACTTATTTGATTCAATGGCTTTTTATGTATGTATACGTGTTGGTGTACCTTTTTATTATTATCAGCAGAAACAAGGGGAGGAAAAAGCCTTGCCTATTACATTCCGATAGCATAGCCAGTGTACCTTGTTAGCATGCTGTAAAATATCTGCTCTCATAGCAGGAAGTGACAGTATATCACTGGCTCTGCAATTTCACAGAGACATCCTGCACTTCCCTAATAAGCATCTGAAAACAAACAAGTAAAAAACAAGAGTGCCCAGGTGCTCAACGTGTGGTGGAAAATTGAGTGCAAACTGGTTGCACTCTCCCCAAGCAAATTGAAGGGGGGGGGGGAGGAAAAAAAGAAAAAGAAAACAAGAACAAAAAATGTAGAAATATAACCTTATTAAATAAGACAGCAAGCCTAAGTGGCATACAAGGCTATTAAACATACTAAATTGCTCCATAATAATAAGAAACATATTTTACATCTGTTCCATGACACTCTGGTTTTAACAAGTAATAGGAACACCAGGCTGGAAAATATTTAGGCTTGTGCATCAGTATATCATTGTCAACAGCTAAGCTGTCTCGAAAGAAGCACTTATTTCATATATTTTATTGCTTGATAGCTTGCTGATTGCTTTTACAAAACAATAAATTGATGGCCTGATTCAGCAGTGACATTAGGTTATGTTCATTTTTGGTGATTGATGCTTTGAATTAGGAAACTCATATAGTTTCCCCATCCTTTTGCAAATATGATATCTCCAACACCAAAGTTGAATCTCATAACTGAAATGACATGGCTGTTTCTAAACCAGATTAAAACTGTGCACTTAAAAAAGCTGGCTCATGATCCTCTCCAATAAAGTACTGATAATTTATTTGCCAATGTTGCTTATTTGAATGAACATCATGTTTAACTTGGTAGCATCCAATGGAGCTATGGGGTATGCATCTGTAACGCTTCATCAGAGATTTAATTTGAGGCAATGTCAGTTGATCAATGGCACCTACACCAAACTGTGATAATACCAAGATGTTAACTTGTGTGTTCACTAACCTTATCCACAAATGTTACCCCATTATACAGTGCCTGATATCAGACACAAGTATTAAGTAAGATATTTGTATAATAGAAATACTATGTAGACTTATATACCAGGGACCACTAACCAGTTCTGTGGGTGTGGCATAATTTGTGGGTGTGGCTTGGTGGTCATGTGTTTGGCTGGGCATGGCTTGAATGTAAATATTATATATATTTAAATAAATATTGAATTTTTTATAAAAAAGAGCAACCTTTACCACAAATCAGGTAAAGCAGGCAGGTTGAGTTGCTCATAGAATCACAGATTCATTCAGAGATCTATCTATCTGCCATTGGCTAGCTCGGTCTGTCACATAACATTTGCTTGCAAGCAAACACATAAAATTTGCTAGCAAGCAAACTCACAAAATTAACTCACAACACACCATGCATGTAAATATTGAATTTTTTATTTAAAAAAAGAGCAACTTTTATGCAAAATCAGGCAAAGCAGGCAGGCAGATTGAGTTGCTCACAGAATCATTCAGTGATCTATCTATCTGCCATCAGCTAGCTCAGTCTCTCAAATTTGCTTGCTGTGAGTCTGCACTGAATTTGCTAGCAAACAAAACTTCAGTCCTAAGGGAGGTTCGGCTGTGCTGAGCCGAAGATCTAAAGACTAGCTAGAAAGCAAGAAATCCAACCATTTCCTGCTTCCTAGCTAATCTAAATCTCCCAGCACAGCAGAACAGATGATGGTCGGAAAAAGGAAAAATAGCAATTTAGTAGGCAAGTTTACTGGGTAAGGAATGTGTGGGCAGGGAGGGTTCCCGTGGGCCATGTGGGCAGCATAGCCTTGTGCAGCCTGGATTAATTGCTTTGTGGGGGTGCTCTGGGGGGTGACATTTCTCTGCAGCCCACCAAAATTTTCTCATGGCCCACCAGTGGTTGGCGACCACTGGTTTACAGAGTCCGCATATTGCCCCCATAATTTGGGTCCTCATTTTACCCACCTCGGAAGAATGGAAGGCTGAATCAACCTTGAGATTTGATCTGCCAAATTGCAGACAGCCGGCTGTCAGCAGAAGTAGCTGCAGTACTGCACTCTAACCACTGCACCAACAAGGCTCAGTGTTGTTGGCATGCATATTTCATTCCTGTCTCATATATATGTTGCAAAACATTGGGAGTTACCAATCCTGGATAAATTCTTAACAAAAGATATTAACCCTTTCAGGGTGATGCAGACATCCCACCCACCCTTTGGTCCTTGATCAGCCTTCTCTGCTTCCGTTCTGCAATTCTTTTTCAAAAAATTTCTGGGTACAGCAATGCTATGCCAATAATCCATCAGAATTACTAACAAAATTATGGCCACAAATGTGGCAAACCCCTTGACTGCTTATCCCTTTCCCTGTCAGTATTAAACTGACAATGGGCCACACAGTTGATGGACTGTAATTTAACATAGTTAGACCATGTATAATTGACAGACTGGATTTTATCATAGATTTTAGTTGTTGTTTATTATTTTATACTAGAATTTTTAATTGTATATTTACTGAGTGCTTTTATTTGTTCTGGTTTCTGGTCTATGACTGAAATAAACTGAATTGAACTAACAAAAAAAAGGTAATTTTTTTAATTACCCACATTCCTTGTTTTTAAAATAGTACAAAGAAAGTAAGTAAAACTGATTGCTAATTTAAATCACTCAATGTCCCACTCAATGATGTTGCTCATGTAACAGAGGTGGTATTCAGCAGGTTCTGACCAGTTCTGGAGAACCGGTAGCTGAATGTTTGAGTAGTTCAGAGAACTGGAAATGGAAATTTTGAGTAGTTCGGAGAACTGGCAAATACCACCTCTGACTGACCCCACCCCCACCTATTTTCTGCCTCCTGAATCCCAGCTGATCGGCTGAGTCTTCTTTTGTTGCCCTGCACAGGAGAAGAGAGCTGGAAGGCAGGTTAGTGGAATGGGGAAGGAATAGAGATTTTTCAGTATCCTTCCCCTGCCACACCCACCAAGCCACGCCAAGCCCACCAAGCCATGCCCACAGGACAGATAGTAAAAATTTTTGAATCCCACCACTATCATGAAACATCAAAAAAGGGGGACGGTGAAATGGTTAGGACTAGGGTTCACTATTAAATTATATCCTAGAAAAATAATGTAACAAGCTGAAGTAGCTTAACACAGAAATACCAAGATTACCATTTCTAATACTGCGTGAACACAATTGGAATTTGACATTTATTGGGCATATAAAAAAATATAGGTGGGAGGAGAAGAGAAATGTTACATAAAATTGCTGAGCTATGGCTGAGCTTTCTTCATATCTCCAGTCTGTTTGTTTGCTTGCTTTGTTTAAACTTCCTTCAACTCAAGTTTCAGCAGAATGAGATGTAAGATGAAAAAAACACAAAACGGGAAGAAACCAGAGGCCTGCAGCATTTATACTACATTCTTGCTGAGCTCCATGACTTCTGTTCATCCCAGTGGCTGATGACAAGACAAAGAGGAGACTAGCAAATCTGAAGCTCTCAACCCATCACATAGATGGCAGTGACTCAGACCAGATGCAGCAATGATTGGTACTGGAGGGCAGCAGATGTCATGCCAGTAGAGTTTTCTGCTGACTTAACAATGGGTGGAATAGCACTAATTCAACCATGGAGAAAGGCCTTCACAGTTACTGAAACAAGGAGATGAAGCATTTTTAGTTTCAAAAAAGGAATGGGACAAACTATAAGGTTAATGGCAGAAGTGCAGTGGCTATTTGAATGCTTGTGAAAAGTTAATTATTGATTAAGCAAACTTATAGAGATAATCCTTGACTTACGACCACTATTGAGTCCATAATTTATGTTGCTAAGCAAGACAGTTGCTAAGTGAATTGTGCCCCATTTTACAACCTTTCCTGCCATAGTTGGTAAATGGATCACTGCAGTTGTTAAGTTAGTTACATGATTGTTAAGTGATTCTGGTTTCCCCATTGACTTTGCTTGTCAGATGATCTCAAAAGATGGTTATGTGACCAAGGGACACTGCAACTGTCATAAATACATGACAGTTGCCAAGAGTCTGAATTGTGATCAGGTGACCATGGGGATGCTGCAACTGTCATAAGTGTGAAAAATGGCCATGTCACTCTTTTTCCATGCTGTTGTAACTTTGGTCACTAAACAAATGATTGTAAGTCAAGGACTACCCCTACAACTCTATATCACTAGAGAATGAAATGAAAATGAAATATAATTAAAGAATTATATCTAATTTAATGAATAATGTACTGCCTTTCTGTAATATACAGTATAGGGGATTATAAAACACAAATGGTATTCTGCAAATGTTTTGGAAATATTACAAGAGATACCAAGGAATCATATTCTCACTGCCACCATAGGTTTCTGCATGGAAGACAAAGAGGGGGCTATTGATGGAATCTATATCTTGACTTTTCAATACAAATCCCATGACTTATTGAGAGGAAGTTGGAATTTACATGATAATGTCACTGTCGTCATGTGGCCATTGCTCTGGCTTGCTGCAGATGTCTGTAGTGGCCACCAAGGAGAAGTGGAAGAAGCCAATGTCTAATTGGCATATAATGTTAAATCAAGAAGTCACAGCACATGCCCAATTCTTTCTGAAACTGAGCTTAATTCTTAATTCTCTCCATCTGTGAAATCAGATATGGGGATTAATATTAATTTTCACATTTCCTGAGTACTTACTGCTGGAAGAAACAAATAAGAAGCAAACAAGGAAGCAAAGTTTTATCATTACTTAAAATAAATTCAAAATTGCTAAACTAAAAAAAAAATGCTGCAGATATGTTTAGCACCAAAGTAAAGTTTCTTTTAAAAAGTGACAAGCCAAAAATAGGAGAAATTAAAAATGAAGAGTTTGTTTTTCTTCCCAGCTAAATGGAAGCAGGGAGATGTCATATGTTCACCATAGAGGTTTTTTTAAATTATAATTATACACAAAGGCATCATGATGTCATGACACAAATACTATCCATGAAAGTTCGCATTCAGACACAACATTTTCATTATTGGATCACCTTGTTCCCCACTTACTCCACAACCACCTATCAACTTCACTTGAGCTTATCAAACATCAACTAGAGAGAAGGAGAAGCACAAGAAAACAGGTTCCTACTTTCACCACACGGCAGTAACCATGGCAGCAGCTATATGGAAAGTAGATTTTGGAATGGAATAGATGTGGAGCCAGAGCAACAAATATATTTAGAAATATTAGTGAAGGGGACAATTCTTATGGAGGGGGGGGGGGAGAGGGAGATGACTTAGATCTGGATCTCCAAGCTTTGCAATCTTAAGACTTATGGATTTCAACTCCCAGAATTCTTCAGCCAGCCAGTTTGGCTGGGGAAATCTAGGAGTTGAGATCCACAAGTCTTCAAATTGTCAAGTTTGGAGAGCCCTGCTTTAGATCAGGGTTTGAAATGACCTGCCAGTTATTTAGCAGATATTGACCTAAATTCTTAAGAAGAACTCTATGAAGGTCAATATCTGCTAAATAACTGGCAGGTGTGATTTCACAATTTTGTGTATATAATAATAATAAACAGCCTAGTTAGTGGACATTGCAATAAATGAAGACAACAGAATAGAAATGTCAATTACAAAAGTCGCATTGCTTGGATATGCACATATACTATGCCAGAGATGTCAAACTCACGTCATCATGGTGGTGTCACATGATGTATCAGGACTTTTTTCCCCTTCACTAAACCAGCATGGGGCTGTCAAAGTCTTGGCCCATGGGTTGGATGCATCCTGTGCTGGCTCCCCCCATACTGATTTAGTGAAGGGGGAAAAAGTCCGGATACATCATGTGACACCACCTTGATGACATGAGTTTGACATCTCTGGGGTAGTATATCCAAGCAATATGACATTTTGTAATTGACTGGTGGAAATTTGCTCAATGCTCACATTTTCTAAGTGCTGTCTATGATTTTTTTGCTATAAAAAAATCAATTACCACTGGAATGACAACAGCAGATTATGCTGTTTTAATTTTGATTTTCAGATCTTGATAATTTTTTATCTCTTCCAATTCTCCAATTCTTTGTCTTCTATTCTATTATTCTGCTGTATATTAATATTAATTATCCACACTTTCTGCTTTTCAACCACATTTAAACCTAGCATTTTGTGAATCAAGACTTTATCTGTTTGTATTGGAAGTTATGCAATGTTATCCTGTGTAACCTCAACCACTTTTTCAGTTCCACATTCCTACAAATTTTCATTATTGGCACATAATAATTTTTATACATATTCCAGTGAATCCTTCTGACAACTGCGTTATGTCATTGCTTATAATCAGTTTGTGCAATCTTCTTGCATGAGGTGAATCTTTGATTGACTATTTCTTTGCTCCTTTGTACAATCTGAACTTTAAATCATTTGATGATTTTTAAATTCTGGCCTTGATTGAATTAAATAGAATAGCTTGATCTTGAGCAGCCAAAGTCAAGCCTTCACTTTCTTTTTTTTAATGTTCTAATTGTTAAGCCAGTGCCAGATTTTATTTTTATCCGCTTTGTCTTGAATTTTTGTAAAAAAATATATATTATTAATAGGTAGCAATAGCACTTAGACTTATGTACCACTTCACAGTGCTTTACAGACCTCTCTAAGTGGTTTACATTGCCTACCCCAGGTCCCGGGGAAGAACACAACAATTTGACAAAAATGCCAAATTCTTTTAGTGGTGTTAAAAGCATCATCACAAAATGTAAGGTGTTCTGAATGAAACCGCCTTTTGCAATTTACTGATGGTGATTTCTTCTTATTGTTGCTATGATAGCATGTGTTAATATTAATAACATTATGTGTTAAAGTAATATAATACCCAATTTTCATTTCCATTTAACTGAAATTAACATTATAAATAAAACAATTTTCAACATTTGTTTTCTTACAAATATAAATGCGTTTGTTGTTCGTATTCTTTGAAAACAATATAACAAGGCAACAAGGCATCTCATTTCCTATAGCTTTTCATAAACTTATTAAGAATACATCTGATGGATACTATATTAGAAAGAGACTTTGCTAGTTGCCTCTTAGCTAAATTCCAACATATTCCTTCTTAACATGAGGATTACTACATACATTTGCCTAAAGATTGATTTGTCATTGAAGGCCTGAATATATATCCCTTAAGGATAACAGTGAAAAACTACACTAAACAAATTTGAAAATCTTCCCTTGAGCATCCATGAATCCAAAGCAATTGAAATATGATGTATGGGGTCAGAAATCATATGATTCCCCCCCCCTTTCTCTCCCTCTGTGTGTGTGAGAGAGAGGGGGGGTGGGGGAAGAGCAAGAGAGAGTGTGCACTAAAACTACATTAATAGTTATATCAAAAATAGGAAAGAAGTAAAATTAATAGTGGTTGAAAAGTATGTGGGCTGAAAACATCTCAATATACTTGAATGTTCTGAAATGGCAATATATATCTGCTAATTGTAACTGAGCAAAGTTCAGTGCAATTCATTTTTCCTGGAAAAATGCAAGTGTGATGTATTTTTTCCCTTTAGGACTAACTTTCAACTGTACATAGATAAACAAATTCTGAAGCAGCCTAAACTGTGATCTGAATCACAATAAACGTTAGAAGTCTATCAGGAATGAATTGCCAATGGGTCATACTGTGTTTGTGTCTGTGTTAAAACTGGAATATACTTTGGGTCAAAAGTATGGGTAACCTACTCATAAAGTACTAAAACAGCAAAGAAGGAAAAGACAAGAGACCCAAATTCTTATATTCCTCTGAACTCCTTAAAATATTTTGCTTTACTTTTTTTTCCATATTTTTTCCTTCCCAAATCCTTTTCCCAGAATGACCTTTAATTTTGAGCTTTGAAAGAGATGTCATATCTTGGAGCCAATAGCTGTCCAACGTTTATTCATATCCTACTCATTACTTTTTGCCTTAAGTCTTCTTACATATTTCAAACAGCAGCTCTAATTCTTTTCAGCTTGGGGAGAATATTATTATACTACATATAGCTACACCTGTTTTATTAGATTAATGAGAATGTTGATAGAGAGGGAACTCTTACTCTGACTGCAATAATGAAGCAAGAGGCAGCTTATTTTTCTATTTCCCCATCCATATTGTCAGACTTTCTTGCTTGCAGTCTGGAGTGAAAACAGTTATTCAAAGAACAAGGGCTCTTATTAATAATATTAATTAGAACAGAATTTGACATTGCAACACACAAATTCCAGTGGGTACTCTTCATTCAAAGAAGAAGCACATACTATGGATAGGCAATAGAAGGTGGAGAAATTAGATTTATCTTACGCTTTTTTCCATACAAAAGGAGAAGAAGCTCATCTCCTTTGTTTATTGCTTTAGTAACTGCTACTCAACTTCTAATCAGCATCAGAAATTACTTTTTCTCATGCTGACACAGACACCAAATCCCACCATCACCTTGGGAGAAAAATAATGCAATGGGCACAAGAACGTACACCATATGGCCAAGCTGATATTTGGTCATAAAATGGCTAGTGAGTAAAGAGATAATTCACCTTCTAAGTAAGAATAGGCCTTAAGCAGCCTGTGAATAATTATTCCACAATGGTCCACAAGACACACTTACCCATTACATGCATGTCTCCTAGTGTAAATATTGGCAAATTCTAACAATGCATTACATCTGTCCACCAAATTAAACAATATTATCAAGGGCAAGAAGGTATATAATCCCTTCCTTATTAAAGCCTTCATAACTTCATAAAGAATTAGTTACAATCTAGTTAAAGATTGTATAGTACAGTCTATATCAGAGGTGGCTAACCTTTTTGGGGTCCTGTGCCAAAAATTGGGTGCGCGCTTACATGCTCGCATTTGTGTACCGGCACCCAGAAGGCAATGTGCACCCCGCATGCCTGTTGTATCTGGGAGGATGGTTTAAGAATGGAGGCAAGACTCAGATAGTAACTAAAGCTCTTTATTTGTGACTTCAGATCTGAGCAACTAAACCCAGCCGCAGCAGCCCCTTTTATAGGGCTGGCTGCGGTTAGGCAGCCAATGAAGGCGATTTGAGTTTGCTGCTCTTGGCAGGGCCAATCGTGGCAGCCCGTTTACTGGCCAATCACATCAGTCTATGGCAACCAATCACGATCGGCTTTCAGCGGGCCAATCAGATTTGCAGGCTATGAGCCTGCTAGTCCGGAACACCCCTCCCCTCTCGGTTCCGTTTAAGGGGTGGAGTAATATAGTCTCGCAGGTAAGCAGGTCTTCGCACCTGTCTGCCTGACTTACGCAGTTCCGCTTGACCCTGTTCAAACCCGGGTTCAGATGGACTGCTTGCTGGATCAAATGGGAACGGTGAACCAGTGTCATGGTCAGGGCTCTCCTCTGGTGCCTCCGGGGTGATGAAGTCCTCAGCCTCGCTGTTGCTGTTCTGGCTCCTGGGGCTCGCTGAACCTGCCTGGATGCTGCTTCCTGGCGAAGCATTCGACTGTCCAGTCTCAGTTGCAGCTGGTGAGTGTTGCCAACCATGGTGCAGTGATCTCGGTGATAGCTCAGAATAGACAGGTGTTGGTTCTAATTCTGAGTTCACTGCTTCCCCTCCCCCCCTAGTGTCAAAGTTAGGGTCAGGGTTGGAAGATGTGGTTAGTCTGGAGCGCAGTTGGTCAATATGGCATTTCCATGGTCTGCCATCAGTGGTGAGTAGACGGTAGGAGCGGGGGCCCGTAACTTGAGTTACCTGGGCAGGAATCCAAAGGGGATCCCCAGAAAATTTTTTTGCGAAAACAAGGTCTCCTACCTTGAAAACACGGTGCTTGCTGCTGGAACCCAGGGGCTTTTCCGGGGTGTAGGCAGGGTGCAAATGATCTAGGCGCGATCTGAGTTTCCTGGCCATCAGGAGTTCAGCTGGGCACTTGTTGGTCGTGCTGTTTGGTGTGATGTGTTGTAGGAGCAGCATTCTAGTGACTTTGTCATGGATGTTGCCTTGATCCATTTTCTGTAGGGTTTTCGTTCAGCCCGGCCATTCGCCGCAGGATGAGCCGGCAATGTGAGTGCGTGTCGGATGCCCCGTTCCGCTAAATACTGTTCAAAGGCTAAGGCAGTAAATTGGGGCCCATTGTCAGAGACCAGGACATCTGGTAACCCGTGTGTGGCGAAGAGTCTGTTCAGTTTTTTAATGACCGCCTCAGTAGTGGTTGCTTTCATTTTATTGACCTCAAGCCAGTTTGAGTAGGCATCAACAGTTATTAAGAAGGTGTGGCCTCTTGTAGGTCCCGCAAAGTCAATATGAATGCGAGACCAAGGACCCCTGGGTGTTTCCCATTCTGTTGGTGGGGCTTTAGGTGGAGCTGAGTGGTTTTCCTGGCATTTGTTACAAGAGGCGACCCAGGTTTCGATTTGTTTGTCTATACCAGGCCACCAGGCGTAACTTCTTGCCAGTGCTTTCATACGTACGATGCCCAGGTGTCCATCGTGTAGCATTTGCAAGACCCTTTTTTGTAACTTAGTTGGTACAACAACTTGGTCTCCCCACAAAACGCACCCTTTTTGTGAAAAAAGTTCCATTTGTCTGTTTTTAAACGGCTTAAACATTTCCTTAGTGTTGTAATCTGGCCATCCCCTCTCCACCCAGCCAAGAACTCGTGCCAAACAAGAGTCTCTTTTGGTTTCAAAGTGATGTCTTGAGCCGTTAGTGGAGTAGATGGCATTGTCTCTATTTGCAGTACGGGGAGTGTGGGAGCTGGGTCTTCCTGTGGCTCGGGTAGTGGTGAGTGGCTCAAGGCATCTGCGTGGGGAATAGATTTCCCCGGGCGGTACTTTAATTGATAGTCGTAGGCAGTGAGAAATTCCGACCATCGCGTCATTCTGGGGGAGAGAATGTGTGGAGTAGGTTTGTCGCCCGCCAGGATCCCAAGTAGTGGCTTATGATCCGTTATAATAGAAAACGGTCTCCCATAAACATATTCATGAAATCGTTTTATTGCAGAGACAATTGCAAGGGCTTCCTTATCTAATTGGCTATAGTTTCTTTCTGTTTTTGATAGAGTTCGTGAAAAAAATGCAATTGGTGCTTCTGAGCCATTTGGTAGGACGTGGCTCAGGATGGCCCCTACCCCAAATGGTGAGGCGTCACACGTGACAGTCAAAGGTAGTGTCTCGTTATACTGAATTAGTACTGCCTTTGAGGTAAGGAGGTCTTTTATTTGCTGGAAGGCATTTTCCTCCCGACCTCCCCAATTCCAGGATGCCCTTTTATCGAGTAGTCTATGAAGGGGCTCAGCAGCAGTCGCCTTCTGGGGTAGGAAGATGTTATAAAAGTTAATAAGTCCCAGGAAGGCTTGGAGGTCGGTTTTGTTTTGGGGTCTTGGGGCGTTTTTGATAGCTGCCAATTTTTTTTCTGTGGGGTGGATTCCTTGCTTGTCAAGAAGGTAGCCAAGAAACTCCACCCTTTCTGTGCAAAGCTGGCACTTTTCCTTCTTAACCTTGAGGCCAGCGTTTTTGAACCTCTGTAGGACTGTTCTGAGACGTTTTTCTAATTGGTTTTTTTTGTGGGTGCTGCTATTAATACGTCATCAAAATAGGGCATGACCCCTTTTATCCCTTGTAATAGTCTCTCCATCAGGCTTTGAAAGATGCCTGGGGCTACGCTTACACCAAACTGGAGCCTATTGCATTTGAATGCACCACGATGTGTGACTATCGTTTGGGCTTCTGGAGTCTCGGGATCAACTGGTAGATCTAATTTTGGGCCAGATCTAATTTTGTGAATATTTTGCCACCCCCAAGTGAATGCAGGAGATGTTGAACAACTGGTACTGGGTAGGCGCTCTGCTGTAGCGCGTGATTGAGGGTGGCCTTGTAGTCACCGCAGATTCTTATGGACCCGTCAGGTTTTATGGGGGTGACGATTGGTGTCTCCCATCGGGCATGGTCAATAGGTTCTAACACGCCTTGCGCAATTAATTTGTCCAGTTGCTCGTCAATTTTGGATTTAAGAGCAAAGGGAACTCGGCGTGGCTTTAGACGAATGGGTGCTATGTCGGGGCGAAGATTAAATGAAATAGGGGACCCCTTGTCTAGGCTTTCATTGAACACTTCTCGGAAGTCGTGGACGAGGGCTGCCTCCCAGTCATTGTCTTCAGTATGATGGATGCCAGCCATTCCGATTCCTAATGGCGCGAACCACTGAAGACCCAATAGACTTGGCCGGTCTCGGTCTACGACGGTGAGTGGTAGAATTGCCTTATGTCCCTTGAACGAGACCTGCACATGGTGGGTACCTGCGACTGGAATCCGGTTGCCTTGATAGTCTTTTAGTATGAGTCTCTGACTGCTGAGGTCTTGGCGTCGGATGTTGGGAATTAGCTGCTTGAATGTTCTCCAGGATACCATGGATAGAGATGACCCAGAGTCGACTTCCATGTTGCACGGTTTGTTTTCAATCGTGACCTCTACTTGGATCTTTTTAGCGTCAATTGATGAAGCGTGGCCGATGGTGATGGTTTGATGAGCCTCCTCTCGTCTGGGGGCGTCGTTAAATCTTTGGGGTCTGCTGTACCGGTTCCACTGGTTGCTAGGGCGGTCCCTCTGCGTGGTGGCGTTGCCATCGTTTCTCTTTGGGCTGCTCCCTCTCTGTCTGGGGCTGGAATTTCTCTTGTTTCTGCATACCTTCACGATGTGTCCCCGTTTCTCGCAAAAACGGCATATGGCATCTAAGAATCTGCATTCGGATCGGGGGTGGTTTTCCCCACATCCGGCGCATTGGTAGTTGGACTTGCGACCCCTCTGGTCCCGTTGCTCACGTTCTGACCAGAGCGTGTGGAGTTCTTCTTCCCCGCTGTCTGAGGATGACTCGACGTCTTCGTGATGGGTGATTGATGTGTACTTGTCTGAAAGTTTCCCAGCATCATTGGTGGGTTGGCGGTTGGTCCCTCTGTTTCAACGCATTCGTGCTGCTGATTTACGAGTGGCTTCGGCTTCTGTGGCATCTGCTATGGCATCTGCAAGTGAGATGTCCCCCTTGGCCATGATCTTGCTCTGGACGGTGGGGTCTCTGAGGCCAAGAACGATACGATCTCTCATGGCTTCTTCGAGGTTGGCGAAGCCACACAAACCACCCAGGTTCCTTAGGTCTGCCACAAAATCCCCAATGCTCTCACCTTCACGTTGGTCCCTCTGGTAGAACTCATGCCTGCGAATGAGAGTTGGCAGGCTGGGGCGTAATGGTTGCGCAGGATGGGAGCAAGGGTGTCCCAATCCATGGTTTTAACTTCAGCTGGCTTGGCTAAGGCTTTAGCCATCTTAAAAACGGCTGGCCCACAATGGGTTAGAAAAACAGCTCGTTTCTTGCTGGGCGTGGCATCTTTGAGGTTGTTGGACTCCAGGAAAATTTGAAATCTGTCCATGTATGAGTCCCAATCTTCGCTAGCTGGATTGAATGGTGCGGGTGGTATAGCGCTGCTGGCCATGTTGCCGTCGTTGCGCTCTGTCAGCCACGTGCTCCTTTGGCTAGCTCAATTTCAATAGCTTTCATTGCCTCTGCATCCCATCCTCATCGCCAGTATTGTATCTGGGAGGACGGTTCAAGAACGGAGGCAAGACTCAGATAGTAACTAAAGCTCTTTATTTGTGACTTCAGATCTGAGCAACTAAACCCAGCCGCAGCAGCCCCTTTTATAGGGCTGGCTGCGGCTAGGCAGCCAATGAAGGCGATTTGAGTTTGCCGCTCTTGGCAGGGCCAATCGCGGCAGCCCGTTTACTGGCCAATCGCATCAGTCTATGGCGACCAATCACGATCGGCTTTCAGTGGGCCAATCAGATTTGCAGGCTATGAGCCTGCTAGTCTGGAACAATGCCCCCTATGCATGCGCATGCAATCCCTACCCCACCTACCCATCCCACCGCCCCCTTACCTGCACTAAGCCTCACAGCTGATTTTTGCCCAGTTTGGCAGGTTTAAGGAAGGCTTCTGCAGGCTTCTGTAAGCTTTGCAGGCCCAAAACTAGTCCTGTTTTGTCACTTCCTGTTTTTTCCAAAAATACTGGAAGTGCTGAAACCGGGCTAGTTTTCGGCCTACAAAGCTTGCAGAAGCCTGCAGAAGCCTTCCTCAATCCTTTGGGAAGCCGAAAAAGGCCTCAAACCAGCCAGAAATTAGCTGTGAGGTGAGCACATGTGCAGTGAAGTAAGTTTGCCTGCAGCTTGCATGCCAGCACAAATGGCTCTGCATGCCACCTATGGCACGTGTGGCATAGGTTCACCATCACGGATCTATATAGTCTATAAGGGACTGCTTTATGATGGACTAATGGTCTGATTTTTATTTTTATTTGCTCAGCTAATAAGAAGGATTTCTATCTATTCTCTTTATATTCGATAACAGTTTTGTGCAAAATATTAACTAAAAATAATTATTTGCTTTCAGTAAGGTTGAATAATGCCAGAAATACAAAACTAAGAAAAGATTATGTGTGTGCCAAAATTCTAAAATATTGATTTTCATTTTTTAATTGATATCTTTCTAGCCACAAGCACATCAGAATTAATGATTGTCTACCAGTATAGACACTCTAAAGCAGGCATGGAACACTGTTATTTTATATTCCCCCTGCATTGGCATTATTATCTGGAACCACTGGAGGCTGTTGTTAAGCAACAAGTATAGATCTAGATTCCCTATGCTTGCTCTAGTGCACAGGTGTCAAACTCGATCATGTCACATAATGTACCATGACTTTTTTGCCTTTGTGGAACTGGGGTGGGTGTGGCCTGCACATGATGCATCCGGCTCGTGGGTCGTCAGTTTGACACTCTGGCGAGTGGATTCACTTCCCATGTCTTCCATACTTTCAATTAAGAATTTATTAAAATTAAATGCATATAACTATTTTTTTAGAAAGCCATTTTAAAATATTTTAAACAGGTCAGACACCAGATATTTACTTTTCCAGGACAGAAAAATAGACAAAGAATTGCTAGTTATATCAGTATTTTTTTTTTTCATGCTGAAATATTCCTCCAGCAATTTCTCCTCGAGCATAAATTTCTCCCCCTAAATTTTCAAAGGATATAAAGTTAGAAGGACATTTTCATTATGAAATGCAGAAAGCATCTGAGGAAATCTCATTGCTAATGGTGATTATAGTTCTAGTTCCTTGTACCCTTTGGCATTTCCCCTCATAAGCTCAATTTTAATAGCAAGGTTCACTATCTCCAGGCTTCTGTTGCAATGCCATGTGACAATGTCTGTCATCACTAAGTCAGATCAGTTCTCAGGCAACGCTTGCTGTCCTGTGAAATGTTTTTTTTTTCTTTTCCAAAAATAGGGTCTTTTAAGTATTGCTCATACAATGAAAGATGAAGCCAATGTAAAAAGCTTGGATGCATTATCTAATAAATAGTTTCTGGTATTGATAGCGGCACATGACTAAGTTAAATATTTTCCTAATTGATATAAACAAAAAATAATAAACAAGCTTGAGAGTTGCTTAGTTTTGCTGGGGAATGGTTGGATTTTGTTTTTATTTAATGCAACATTTGATTTTATACTAGTTACTCTCTCTCAGTCCAACTAACCTTATGGGTTTGTTAGTGTGGGGAAAATAGAGGAAAGAGTACGGCCATGTTTACTACCATGAGTTACTTGTAAAATAATAAAGGAAGGATTTAAAAAAAATCTAATATTGTAAATAAATAATAAATACATGTACCATAATTATTAGCTATATTAATGTTCACAAATGCATCTTTTGGAGTTGTTAGGCATTTATAGCACCCCTGCATTTGCTTAATATTGTAAAAATTAACTTTTTCCTTCATGTTGCATTTGTCAAGTGATCTTTTAAGTGCTAGAAAGGTTCTAATTATAGTCTTTAAGGACAAGCATCACAGGGAACTGATCATAATATAACTTACTGTATTATTATGGATATTGTGTTAGTATATAGTATGGGCATTGCATTCAGATTCGAGCAATGTTCTCCCACCTTTGTTTTCTCACATTTGACATTACAGTATTCTAATTTCTTCATGTTCTGGATTCTCCTTTGCTCAGTGTTAATTTATAATCTTAATGATAGTTATTACTGATGAATGAAAGGCAATGTGTTAAGAGATATGCAGAAAAGAAGATTCTTAGCAGCATGAAGGCAGAACTATATCAATTATGGTTAGCCCTTCATCTAGAACTAGAACTTTACTACCGAACTGATAATATGGTCTGTAGAACTGTTTACAGAGAAAGACAAATAGGCAATAGAAAGCATTCAATTTTTATTCTGTCTGCAGCTATCCTCCATTTAATTCAATTGAAGTTGCTATAGTCATTCTGTAAGCCATTTTCTAACCACAAGAATGATTATTATCCCACCAAAGGACTTCTGTGTATAAGGGTCTGAAGTGAAGAAGTTTACTTGTAACAGCAGGTCCTGCCCATAAATCCCAAAGAGATGAGTGGGATGTATAAATGTGTCATCATAGACCAGGAGTCAAACTGACAATTGGGAACTGTAACTACAAACTAATTTGTTGTTTTTTCCCACTGTCCACAAGTCAATTTTGAAGACTTCTGGCATTCCTGGTGTTTAGCAGCTAGTGCACCTGACAATAAAGCTCAGCATTGACAGGTAGAAAAGAATACCTTTACTGATACTTGATCATTCTCCATCTATGGATGGGGGATAGCTGTGAAAATTCAGGAATCTGATACATGTACTGTAAATACAAAATATCAATTTCTTAGTATTTGCTAGGAATTTATTTTCTGCATGAGCTTACTTCTTAAAATGACCCCACTTGTTTAGAAACAGACTTTAATTTTGCTTTTCAGAATAATGCCAAGCTATTTTGTACAATGCTAAATTGCTGCCAGCATGTGAGACTGGAAGGAAGCTAATTTGTGTCTTAAATTAATCACAAGTTATCTTAAAAGTATCTTGATTTGTTATCTGAAAACAGAATGACAGGAATAAAAATAATAATATAAAACAAAATAGTGGAGTAGGCCTTTGCATCTAGTACATATTTTATAGGAAATTAAAGTCTATGGATAAAAAAAGGAACCGTTCAATCTAAATATTTTATAAGCTTTCATATATGGGGAGAAAAGGAATTTATGTTTAGGTGCTGATGTTTTATAGAGGCAATTATATGAGCAAAAGTTACACTATAGTAATATTTGTTTCTAACTATTTTTCTAACTTTCCATGCCTGTCTGTCTTTCTGTCTGTCTGTCCATCTCTCTATCTATATATCTATGTATCAATCTTTTTTCTTCTATTATATTTAGTGATGAAAATCATTTCTCAGCATAGGATTATTCTGATAATAATACTGAATTGTTCTAGCAATTACTTAATTATGCATATTGGACAATAACCCTGAATATAGGGATATCCATTTCATTGCAATCTATGTGAGTTATTTCTAAATTGTGTATCATTTAGCCCCATCTGATTGAATGAATTGTGAGATAATAGGAAGGCAATAGATTAAATCTATCACATTTAAGTGCCATAGTTCAGTGGCAGAGATATATGCTCTGTATTCAGTCCCTGACATTTAAAGATAAGCAAGCAAATGCTTTGGTCTAACTCTAACACCTGCAAAGCTGCTTCCAGTCATTCCAAACAGTGAGTAGATTCTCACATTGGTCTGAGCCAAGGTTTGTCTAACTCTGGTTTCCTGAATAATCGCAATTACCATGTTTCTCCAACAATACACCACCCCAATAGGAAGGCCCAGCATGTTTTCTAGGCATGAGGTGAAATTACCCCCCCCCCAAAAAATGTAGGCCTATTTAAAACATGCAAAATGGGGGGAAGGGGGGAAACTTGCCCTTAGGAGAAGCCTGTGGGCAGCCACGCCATGCCACCAGCCACTCCTAATGGCCGATCATGGCGGAGCGTGGAAGGCTCCCTACCCCTGCTAAGTGCCTTTGCTGCAGATCCCAGGTATAGTGCTGGCTGCAGGCCAGGTCAGCAGGTGGGCAGTGGTGGCATGGATGTCGGCCTCAGTGGCAGTGGGGCACTTTGCACCGCTGCTGCTTCCTCTGCCCCCGTCACTTTCCATTCTGCCCTTGCCATGGCTTATGCCGCATTTGGACTGCTGCCATTGGGCAAGACGTAGAGGTCGTAGGCTGTGCTGGACATCATGGCAAGGTAGTAGCGGAAAAGTGGCCCTCCCAGCAGGTGGAGGAATGGTTCGAGAGCAGTCCTCCACAGCAACGTTTCAGCTGCTTCTTGGGTGGGGGAGCCGCATCCATAGCTTCCACGGTTCCCACTGGCAGTGCTACCCTCCCTTCCTCCTTCTTTCCTTGCCAAGCTTTCCAGAGGATTCTCCCAAAGGATTCACTCCAAAGGAGGAGGGAGTGGAGCACCCCGTTAAATGTACTCCCCACCTCCATCTCCTTGAAGGACAGAAATCCACCTCCTGGATTTCTCCAGGCAAATCCCAAAGACACTCTTCCCTCTCTCCCTCCCTCCCTTCTTCTTTCCCTGCCAAGCTTCCCAGAGAATTCTTCTGCTTATTCATTCATTCATACTTCTAACGGGTTGCTAAGGGTCTGTAGGATGATTCCCTTTCTCTTATGTTTGGATTGGAAGGTTTTTCTCTGCTCGAAGGGCAAAATGGATAGATGGTTACCTTTTAAAAAGTACCCTTTTTAAAACTACCAGGAGTGGGGAGGAAGCTGCCCGGCCAGTCTGTATTCTTAGGGAATGAGAATAAAAAAAGCTTAAAGAGGGATAAAAGGTCCAGGGGGGGGGTTTCAGGTGGCTGGAACAAGAGGAGAGAGCCTGACCGTACAGGGGATGAGACTGTAACCTGAAGCTCTCGGGTGGGAAGTAAAGTGAGGCATGGAGGGTGAGAGAAAGGATGGCATCACCCTCCCACTGCTGCTTCCACCCACCAAAGCCCAAACAACTCACCAACTTGCAAGATGTTGTTGACACAGCCGCCATCAAGCAAAGCGATGCCCCTGCAGGAAGGCAGGCATTTCTTGTTAGCAGTGGGGTCTGTCCCACCATTGCTGCCCCTGTTGTTGGAGACGGCACTGGCAAGAGAGGTGCCACAACCAGCAGGAACTGTGAAAGATACAGAGGCGGCTCCCCCGCCCAAGAAGTGGCTGAAATGCTGCCGGCGAAGTAATGCAATCGAACCGGGGCATTCTAGGTGAGAGTGCATATGGGGGGAGAGAAATTAAGTCACCCCTGAAAAGACAGCCTAGCCATTTTTTCGGGGGTCAAAAGAAAATAAGGCCCAGCCTTATTTTCTGAGAAACACGGTAGTTGAGTTTCTATAAAATGCTAAAACCATAAACTGTGATTTAAGACTATACTAGCTGTAGCAACTGCAAAGTATATTAAATCAAAATTAAACAGTATATCTTTTGAGGATAAACTCCTAAACCAGTGGTGTCTTTTTTCCCCCAAACAAGATAAGAATAGGTTATTATTTCAGTTTTTTTTTTTTCAGGAGTTCTTACGTGTGTCTGATTGCAGAGTGCAACTCCTCCAATAATCAAATTATTTGAAAAGCAAGTTGCTATTTTGAATATATGTATTTTCCTTCCTTCCTTCCTCCCTCCCTCCCTCCCTTCCTTCTTTCTTTTTCAACAATGTTTTTATTAGAATACACAATAAACAAATTTATCCCCATTTTTTTCTACCTACAGGATCTATTTTATTTTATGGTTTGTAGTTTAATAAACTGGAGCCAAGTGCAGAAGACATATTATTTCAATTAAGAAAATATTGTTTTGTTTTATTTTATCTCTTTTAGAGAAGATCAAGTGTGTGAATAGCTATAAAATATTGTAAGAAAAAAAATAACTAAATGATGTTTTCAGTCTCAAAGCTTTCACCACATCAACAGTGTAGTTGAGTTTAAACAGTAAGCCAGGAAAAAAGCTTATTATTTAGAAACAGTGATTAGATTACTCTAAAATATCAGTATTTCATTTCAGTTTACTATTGTTTTAGATAACTGGACCAGATTCAGCTCATTCCTCTCGATGCAGCTAAATGCATTTATATGTGAGCATGATTTAGTACTACTAGTTGAATCTGATGATTCAAAGATGTTGTTGGATCAGTAGCAAAGCAAAGCAGTGTTTGACATATAAAAGGAAAGATGATTGGAATAGGCTTTTGCAACCCACTAACTGATAGAAGACTCCTAAATTATTTTCTTTCTTATGATCTGGCAAACTAGAAAAGATAGCATGAATCCTAGTAATATCAGACAAATGCTTCTGAAGCCATGAAATTTCACAGTCAAGTTAAATTCCATTGATTTCATTAATTTTTTCTAAGTCTAGACATACTGTATTTTGCCGTGTATAAGACATTTTTTCTTAAAAATATTTACTTGAAAATGAAGGGTTGTCTTATACACAGGGGGCTGAGAAAAGGTGTGGCCCATTGCCGTCCTCCAGCTTCATCGCACATGGTGGTCGAGTCTCCTGAGATGGCCAACCTCACCCTGGGCCAACTGATTATTAAATTATCCCACCCGCCCCCGCTATCAAACTGAATCCTGGCGCTGCACTGCAATGGAGAAATGTGAAATGGAGCAGCTGGCATGAGGGAAGGAGGAGGCTACTTTTCCCTCTTTCTTATCCCTGCTTCTCCTCAGTTTAGCAAAGAAATGCTTGGGCCAAGCGAGGGCTTCTGGGTGTCAAGCACTGAAATGGGCCCGTCTCTCTCCAGCAGTTGCCCAGGCCCACAGAAGGGAAGGTCGGCATCTACCGGTACTTAATCATGGTAGTATTCCAGATTTCTGAATTTTAGGTAAAAAACCTGAGGAGCGTCCTATACCTGGGGGCATCTTATAGACAGAAAAATACAGTAATTGTCTCCCTCTCCCTCTCTTCTGCCTCTCCCTCAGAGCATTTATGCGTATGCTTTACATAGCAGTTTTTATAGTCTTTTTTTCCTCTTTTAAGGGAAAAGAACCCCATTTTTAACATAGTAATTTTTAGTTGCAAAATCAATACTTTTGTAACTAAAACTTAGTATGTTAACAAAGGGATTGTTTTGTCTTAAAAAGTGAAAAATGTACAATCCGGGATTTTTTTTTCTTTTCTTTTGGATTTCTTAGGCATTTTGAATACAAACTAGTGGGAAATTAACACGATTTTACATAATAATGCAAATATAGTAAGACAGGAGTATACGCCTTAAAATGTAAGACCTTACAAATTCCACAGTACACAGTTTATTGTCTGAATGATGGCAGAGGTAAAAGGTTAGTGAGAGCATAGTGCTGAAAGCTAATTAGATAAGAAAACTAATGCTTTAAAGTAGAGATGTAGCTATTCTATAACACCTAGTCTTTGAAATGCTTTTATTGTGATTTGTTCATATGAGGTGTTTAGAATTTCCTGCTAGACTTTCTGCCTAAGATATAAATCCCCAAATTCCCTAGGTTAAAAAAAGACATTTTGCCTGCCCTTGTCTCATCATGCTCCTTAGCATTTACATTTCTGGCAGTTGTTCTGCAACTGCTTATTTCTGGGTGAATAGTCATTACCAAATAAGCGATCTCATTAGTGTGAGAAGAAAACTGGAGCCTGACTCATTTCCCTGTGCTTGGGATTAATTAGTCTTCTCAAAACAATGCTCCATAAAGCCTTGAGAGATATCTGGGAATGGGAAAATTGCACTAGACGTTATTTTGGTGATGGACATGCATTTTCACGGAAGCCTTCTTGCCTTCCCAACTGATTTTTTCCCTGTGGAGCAAATCTTGACATTTCAGAGACCTATGAAATGAAAGGAAATAAATAGAACTTATGTTCATTCTTTTCATGAAATAATATCATTGTATGCATAATGCATCCTTCTATACAAAATACAAGTAAAACAGTTATTTTCTGTTATTAAGAAGTATTACTGCTGACATTCCAAGGCAAGGGAGTAAATGATGAAGCTTATCTAAATATTCCATTAAAAATATGTCTTTTAATGAGTATACATTGGTTGAAAATAATATGACTGCTTCCATTTCTTCTCCTTTCCCTGCCTGTAATCTATATCAATATTCCATATTGACATTTCTATTATCACCCTCTTTGTCTTAAATTAAATTTTAGTTTACTATAAAGTCTTGTAAGTACAGGGTTAGATTAGACAATAACAGTGCAATTTAAGTAAAAAAACTACAATGATCTAATACATATCGATTTTACAGAAGACAATGTTGAAAAAGCAATACGCAATCTAAAATCATCTCTATCTATTGGACCGGACGGAATATGTGCCTACTTCTTAAAAAAGCTATCCACTGCCATAACAGAACCTCTAAGCATAATCTTTGAAAAACCTTTCAGGACCAGCTCCTTGCCAAAACTATGGTCACAAGCCACAGTCATTCCCATCTTCAAAAAGGGAGACCCCAGCCTAGTTGAAAATTACAGAACAATCTCCTTATGCTGAGTCACCTGTAAAATCATGGAATCAATTATTAACCAATCCATTTTCCTCCACTTAGAGACAAACAACCTACTCTCTAATAAACAATTTGGTTTCAGAAAAAAACTATCCTGTAATCTGCAACTCTTACACTGAAAAAACATATGGACTATGCAACTCGATCAGGGCAAAGCAATAGACGCAATCTACATAGACTTCTTTAAAGCCTTTGATTCAGTGGTACATGACAAACTACTCCTAAAACTAAAATCTTATGGTATCTCTGGACACCTGCATAACTGGATAGAAGCATTCCTGTCAAACAGACAACAAATGGTCAAAATTGGGAGTCTCCTATCAAATTCTGTACCTGTCAATAGTGGTGTCCCCCAAGGCAGTGTTCTAGGACCAATTCTCTTCATACTCTACATAAATGACTTCTGTGATCATATTAAGAGCATCTTTGCTGATGATGTAAAGCTGTTAAATACCACAGACAATACTTGACTATGTATCAGAATGGTCAAACAAATGGCAACTTCAAATCTCAACAAATAAATGCTCTGTCTTACATATTGGCAAAAAAAAAATCAGAAAATAAAATACAAGCTGAATAGTCAAGACCTTGTTGATGATCCAAGCTCTGTAACGGACCTTGGAATACTCATCTCTAATGATCTAAATGCTAGAGCCCACTGTAACTACATAGCCCAAAAGGCATTAAGAGTTGATAATCTAATCTTACATAGCTTTTTCTCTGGTAATATTACACTACTAACTAGAACATACAGAACATTTGCTATACCAATTCTCGAATACAGTTCATCAGTCTGGAACCCACATTACGTATCTGATATTAACACAGTTGAGAAAGTCCAGAAATATTTCACAAGAAGAATTCTCCACTCTATTCCTTGCAGAATACTTCATGCCACCAGACTTGAAATTCTAGAACTAGAAAACCTAGAACTATGCCGCCTTCCGTCCGAACTAAGTATAGTATATAAAATCATACATTGCAATGTCCTACCTGTCAATGAATACTTCAACTTCAACCATAACAATACAAGAGCAAACAATAGACACAAACTCAAGGTTAATCGTACCAAACTTCACTGCAGGAAATACAACTTCAGCAACAGAGTGGTCAATGTCTGGAATACTCTGCCTGACTCTGTGGTTTCTTCCCCAAACCCCAAAAATTTTAACCTAAGACTGTCTACTATTGACCTCACCCCTTTCCTAAGATGTCTGTAGGGGGCTGTGCATAAGTGCACCAACAAGCCTACCGTCCCTGTCCTATTGATTCTTTTATATTCTTATACGTACCCATTTCATGTATTCATAACTATGTATATACTTATACCTATTATCTTGTAAGCAATTGACAAATCAAAATAAAATAAATAAATAAATAAATAAATATACTATGGTGTTTTGATTCCAATGACCGATTCTTACTGTCCTTCCTTGCATCTAGACATGTAGATCTACCAATTACTTATTGCCCCAATTTTTTTTTTTTTTTAGAAAAGGAAGAGTATAATAAGTCTTTTGTTTAGGTCAAAGTATCTTCAAACAATCTGCAGGCAAAGAAGGCTCAAGGCCAAAACCTGTCCTAAATTGGGTTTATTTCAAAACCTTCTCTAAACAAATTAGATATGGAGATTTAAACGAATATTTGTAAATCATGTGGTCCTGAGCATTTTAGAATTGTACTAATATTTTCTTATTTATCAAAGTATTCAACAGTAATTCCCAGCACCCAGGAAATATGTGTGTTTAATGTACACATTTTTTTTTACTGGTTCGTGGTCTCTAGAAAGGAGAATAAAGAATTTCCTGATCCAAATGCAGCAGCAAATAATCCTTTCTTTGCAACAAGCTCTGGCCAGAAACTACAATCAGATAATAAAATGAGCATGTACTGCAGCAGATATACACTGTGAAAGATGTTTCTCATTTGCCACTTGCGTCTGACATTTTGATTAATTCACCCTCTGTCTGGAACTAAGTGCTTATATTTTTATTTAGGGGAACACCATATATCACCCCAGCTTGCTTTAATCAGAAAGACTTGTTATGATGACAAGCATATGTCAATTTTTAGCAACCAGCTCTTGACAGCATGCCAGAGATATTTTTAAAAGAAAACCTAGATAAGTATAGCTGTGTATTCCTAATCACAGCAGCTCTGTGGCCAGCTTTTGGAACTTTAAGCATATCTCAGCCATATCACACCAACCACTCTTGTTGACATAAAAGAAAATGAAACAAATATCCTCACAAACAACCAGAGATCAATAATCTCAACTACTGTGAAGATCTTTCATTTCAAGAATATGTTACAAATGACGAATAGAAACCAATGTAGGGGAAAACAAATTTGGGCATAGCATGTCTGTCTAAAGTATGGCATTTCTCTTCCTTGGGGCAGTATATACAGGTGAAATTCAAACAATTAGAATATCATGCAAAAGTTCATTTATTTCAGTAATGCAACTTAAAAGGTGAAACTAATATATGAGGTAGAATCATTACATGCAAAGCAAGATAATTCAAGCCGTGATTTGTCATAATTGTGATGATTATGACTTACAGCTCATGAAAACCCCAAATTCACAATCTCAGAAAATTAGAATATTGTGAAAAGGTTCAATATTCTAGGCTCAAAGTGTCCCACTCTAATCAGCTAATTAAGCCATAACACCTGCAAAGGGTTCCTGAGTTTTAAATGGTGTCTCAGTCTGGTTCAGTAGGAATCACAATCATGGGAAAGACTGCTGACCTGACAGTTGTGCAGAAAACCATCATTGATACCCTCCATAAGGAGGGAAAGCCTCAAAAGTTAATTGCAAAAGAAATTGGATGTTCCCAAAGTGCTGTATCAAAGCACATTAATAGAAAGTTATGTGGAAGGGAAAAGTGTTGAAGAAAAAGGTGCACAAGCAGCAGGGATGACTGCAGCCTGGAGAGGATTGTCAGGAAAAGGCCATTCAAAAATGTTGGGGACTTTCACAAGGAGTGGACTGAGGCTGGAATCAGTGCATCAAGAGCCACCACACACAGACAGATCCTGGACATGAACTTCAAATGTCGTATTCCTCTTGTCAAGCTGCTCCTGAACAACAAACAACATCAGAAGTGTCTTACCTGGGCTAAAGAAAAACAGAACTGGTCTGTTGCTCAGTGGTCCAAAGTCCTCTTTTCTGATGAGAGCAACTTTTGCATCTCATTTGGAAACCAAGGACCCAGGAGGAAGAATGGAGAGGCACACACTGCAAGATGCTTCAAGTCCAGTGTGAAGTTTCCACAGTCTGTGTTGATTTGGGGAGCCATGTCATCTGCTGGTGTTGGTCCACTGTGCTTCATTAAGTCCAGGGTCAACACAGCCATCTACCAGGAGATTTTGGAGCACTTCATGCTTCCTTCCACAGGCAAGCTTTATGGGGATGCTGACTTCATTTTCCAGCAGGACTTGGCACCTGCCCACACTGCCAAAAGCACCAAAACTTGGTTCAATGACCATGGGATTACTGTGCTTGATTGGCCAGCAAACTTGTCCGACCTGAACCCCATAGAGAATCTATGGGGCATTGCCAAGAGAAAGATGAGAGACATGAGATGGAACAATGCAGAAGAGCTGAAGGCTGCTATTGAAGCATCCTGGTCTTCCATAACACCTCAGAAGTGCCACAGGTTGATAGCTTCCATGCCATGCCGCATTGAGGTAGTAATTGCTGCAAAAGGGGCCCAAACCAAGTACTGAGTACATATGCATGCTTATACTTTTCAGAGGTCTGATATTGTTCTCTGTACAATCCTTGTTTTATTGATTGCATGTAATATTCTAATTTTCTGAGATTGTGGATTAGGGGTTTTCATGACCTATAATCCATAATCATCACAATTATGACAAATCATGGCTTGAACTATCTTGCTTTGCATGTAATGAGTCTATCTCATATATTAGTTTCACCTTTTAACTTGCATTACTGAAATAAATGAACTTTTGCACGATATTCTAATTTTTCGAGTTTCACCTATAAGTCCCATAGGCAATTGAAGCAGCTTAAAATATCTTTAACATTTTCCTACAATGTATTATATTTACCTATAAACAATTGAATTTATAGTTCTTTCCTCCTAGCCATAAAAAAAAAAAAAACATTCATCATCAGCACGGCAACATTTGGCAATAGAGTTTATCTGACAGTAAAAACAATTAAGCTAATATAAAGCATATGTTCAATATTCTGAGCACTTTTGCAAAAAAAAAGTACAAAATAATATGAAGATAAATTGTTGGAAAACAAAGTAAAAGGTCTGTGTTATAGGACAAAAGATGATTGAAATATTTAAAAATATTATGCCATGGTGGGTTTACCTATATTAGGAAAATTGCACATTTTTAAATTATATTTTGTGTTGTTCTTTCCAAGCTAGTTTATTTAGAGATTTTATGGAACCACTTTCTTATATACTGCAGTAGAATTGTAAAAATAAAATAAGGTGATTGTAAACCATTTTAAAGGGGGATTTAAACAATCAAACTGTCTAATTGGTTGAAGTTTGCCCAAGTATGTGACATTGACCTAAGTTGCTTCTTGTAATCACTACCATTGTGAATGGGCAAAGCCACAATAAACTTGGCTGAGAGACTTTCTCTCCTGAATATCCTTCTTTGCTGGGATTTCAATTGTTTCTCCAGGCCTGTGTTAGTAAGAGGCATGTTTCTGGTGAAATCACTTCCCTGTATCTGAAGCAGGTGAGTGTCTGCAATTTATCATTTTCCCTGTAACACCTGAACTACAAAAGAGCTCTCTCTGCTTCCATTATTTTTTCTATCTTTACCTTCTAAAATCATACTAAAATCCAATCAGTTTCCCATATTCTGAAACCAAAAAAATCTGCATATTTTGAAATAATGTTTACTCTAAATGCTAATTTATTTATTTTTTATTTCAAATATCCAGAAAACAACACATTTGGAAAGCATATGTATTTTGATCTGTTATATTATTCTGAAAACTCTGGATCATTGTATCACAAAATATCAGATTTTGCAAAAATCTTTAAAAAGAACCCAAATTTCTGTCACATATGTCTTATGCTACAAAAAATACTTACATTGAGGCAGCTTTCTATAGGCAACTACTGTTAAAGAAGAGGTATAAGCCATAACATTTCTTATCAAAATGTTTATATCATTATTGAGCTTCAGATATATTTGGTATTCACAGATATACCATGCCCATAAAAAAAAAATAAGTCAAATAAATTTGTATATGTATTGTAATGGTGAAGAGTATTCTAGATTTTACAGAATGCTATCTTAATTTTAAAATAAGGTATTACTCATGCAAAATAATCTGAATGTGGTAGTTGTCTTTTGATGTCCTGCCTTAGATATGAAAACTGCTGGGTGACTTTGGGCCACACAATTTCTCTCAATCTCTGATGACAAAAAAGTTGTTCATTTTTTTTACTGTGATAGATGTAACTGAGTTGATCCAAATAAAGCAGACTCTGCACTTATGGAAAAATGCTGAGGAAAAAAAATATGTTTACAGGTTTACTTGACCAGAACTTCAGCTATAATATCATCATAGTAGGGATATTATTGCACACATAAGCAAGAACATTGGTGACTTCCCTGTGAAAAGCAAATTGTAATTTGTTCCTTGGTGGCCACAAAAAGAGTAGGAGCAGCAGCAAAAATATGGTGCCCCAACTAATTTGTTTATGCTGCAGAGTGTATGGGAGTAATTAAGCCACCACACAGTATATTTCTTTCTAATGTATTAAAGGCTTTGAGAGAAAAGGAAAGTCTTAATAACAAGACTGGTAAACTGTCTCTGGTTTTCAGAATGAAGAACCTGGAGAAAGAAAGAGACAGAGAGAGAGACTATTTTAATCATTGACCAGCTCAATAACCAAAAGAAAATAATTGTGGAACAACTTGTAAAGCTCTTTCACAATATAACTGGAATGATAAAATGTGATGCATTTAAGAAATATTAAAACAAAACAGTCATACGAAGAGAAATGAAATCACATTGATTTGATTTAAATAAAGCAATAGTAAAATATAAATAGTAAATAAATGGATCTGTGTAGCATGGAAATCTGACTAGATGGAGTGGTATTATTAGTGCAGTGGTCGGGGAACAGGGGTAAATTACCCCAAATGGGGTAAAAGTGAAAATCTGGGGGTAATGAGGAGGTTGCGCTGGCCAATGGCGGAACTATCGGCATAGCAGCAGTTATTAAAACACCCTTGAGGCAAATTTATCCCCTCCACCCCACCCTTGTTTCCTGGGTCGGAAATGACTCCAGGCTAGATTCTGCAAGAGCCGCGCCGCCCGTTTTTTAGGGAAGGCGAGCTTCTGGCATAGGGCAGAGCATTTTGGGAAAAGGGACGCTTTCCCCGCGCTGCGATGACCGCACGCTTTCGTGCGCGCAGTTTGTGTCACCGTGGCTCCCAAATATCATCCTCCCTTCCCGCTTCCTCGCCCCAGGCCCTGCCTGCCTGCCAACTAGCCAGCCAGCCCGGCTCCCTCCCCGAAGCCTCTCATCACTGCCAGGCACACAGGAAGCGAAGAGGCACCTGCAACTGCCGCCTTGGCCCCGAGAAAATTCCCAGAAGCCCTCGGGAAGCCTGGTGACATTTCATTCCCTGGAGCGAGCTATCCCGCCTTCTTCCCAGCCGCGGGGGGGGCACCTCCTCCCGCCTCGACCTCCAAATTATGTGTCAGCAGCCTGAGGTGGCCGGGGAGGGGGAGAGGCGAGGGGTAATGTCTGCGTTTATAAATTTTTGGGGGGGTAAGAGGTAAAAAAGTTCCCTGACCCCTGTATTAGTGCTACTAGGAATCTTGTAATAGGAGTAATACAAGTAACCTATAGTTTTTCCTCAGGAGACAAGTCCTCTGATGCTTAACCATTAGAAGCAATTGAGAACCTTTCTTGATACCATTTGGCATCTAGCCAGAGGTTGTTGCTTGGTGAGCTGCAAAAATAATTCACTGGAACATCTCTAAACGTTATCTTGTGCCAGTAATGAAAAATTGTTGGTAACAGAAAATTGAAAAAGTAGTCAAAAGTAACCAGGTTGAAATATTGTGGGATTTGTGAATACAATCAAAGTCCTGGCTCATAATACCAGATTTAATTCAGTTTGAAAAGAAGAAAGTGGATAATTAATTCTGCAATACCAAGAGACAGTAGAGTAGAAGACAAAGAATTGGAGAAGATCACAAAGTATCAAAATCTGAAACTTGAAGTTGAAAGATTATAGCATAAACCAGCTGTGGTCATCCCAGCGGTTATCAGCATACTGGGTATCATACTAAAAAATCTTGGAAGCTACTTAGAAAATCTGGTATTGATAAGAGTTCCACTGGTCAATTACAAAATGCTACCCTGTACACATATACTGCAATCATATATTATGACATCCTAAATTTTGGGGAAGAACTTGGTGTATCTTTTCTTTTATGTACACTGAGAGCATTTGCACCAAGACAAATTTCTTGTGTGTCTAATCACACTTGGCCAATAAATAATTCTATTCTATCTATTCTATGTGTATGAAAACTACACCAGCTAAAAAAACTGATAGTTGTGATTTGTTTATGTATATAACATGTATGTGTATATCCATATTATATCTATCTATCTATCTATCTATCTATCTATCTATCTATCTATCTATCTATCTATCTATATTTAATTATTATTATGCCAATTCTCGTCTAAATATCTGTATTACTATGCATCCACCCATAAATAGCTTACTATGCTAGAATATCCTATCTTGAAGTAAGGAAGGCATAAGTTTCATTGAGATGTTATACTGATTATTTCAATGCAAATGAAATATAATAGTAGAACAGAATTTTTTTTGTAAATTGCTGAGGCAAGATACATGGCTGCTTTTAAAATGTGATGTATCAGGCAAAAACTACTGGATTTACACTGGCCATTTTGGTGGCAAATTTATTTAATGTACAGTACATTTTATCACAATTTCTGATGATTTTATGAGACAGACTATATCACCTCTCAAACACTTCTTCATATTTTTGCACTATAGGATTATTACTGTTTTATATAATGCTAATTTAAGAAAAGCTATAATTCTCAGAGAATATTGCTGTTCATTGTCCTGATCTGATTCTCGCAAACCATTTATTTATTTATTTTTATTTTCTTGCTACCTTTCTTGTTAATTTCAACAGAACTATAAGACATTTCTTTTTAATTTTGGAACGTTCATGTTCAGATTGCCTTAGAAATCTTCTTGAACTCTTAACCTGAGTCTGGACCTTGTGTGAATGAATTCAGGATCTGCCAGTGGAAAAACAAAAGATTATTTTTATGCCAAGATATGAAAATCATGTATCCCTTTAAGGCATGCAGTCATTATTGGTTTAGAGCTCAGTTAACCAAGCTTCTTTTGCTCCAACTAAGATGAATTAAACATTCACTGTAAATATAAAAACAATTTAAATATAGAAATTTAAACACAGCACTGAATACATTTAAACACAGTAGGAATAAAACATGAAAATTAATCCAGAGAAAAACAATTGAGCTTATTTTAAAAACAGAATTAATATTGAAATATACATTTTTTTAAAAAATGAAATAAAAAATAAAGTCCAAAATGAAAAGAAGCTAAACACAGACATATAAAGTTTCACATCTGGGGCAATGTTAGATAAGAGTTTCGGATCTGCTCCAAAAAAGCTCTTGGTATGGCCAACAAATGGCAGCACTTTTGTGTGTTTACTTGTGTATGTGTAAAAGAGCATTAGAAGTAAATCACTGTCTACAGATACAAATTTGATTTAGTGGGAGCAGAATACAAGTTGAAGCTGAAGGACACCGGGATTTAATGTCTGGTATTTATTCTATATTGGAACCCCTGTTGTAGTCTTGTAAAGTTTCTTGCTGATTCATTTATCCTTTTCCCCTAGGTCTCTTATTTTCTCCTATTTTCCTATTATTTTTGCTTCCTTTTCATGTTCTTTTTATAGCTGGTCTTCTGATCACTACCAGAACTCAGAGTTATCCATGGTGTGTGTATGTCTGTATGTCTGTGTGTTCATATCCAAGCAACTGAACCATGTGTTTTTTTTCCTGGATATGTGTTGCATGTAATATATATGCAAAAAAGAATCAGACTTTGATCAGGGAAATTATCTTGACATTTTTTACCATCCTGCAGAGGTGGTTTCTGCTACTGGCTGATTTCCAGATCTTCTTTAAATGTTTTCATTTTTTCTAGCCCCTTCCTCCTTTTTTCTTCCATTTAACCAACCTGGATAGATGGAGACTAAATTATTGAAGTATTGTTTTCTGGTTTTTGTGGAAGGTTTATGGAAGAAAAAAATAAAAGCGGATATGTTCATTATTATGCCTAAGCTGGTTTCTATGGAGTCCAAAAAGACCCAAACTCAGCTATGTTCTCTATATAAACTTGAAATTCTAGAAAGATTTATTAGAAACTCACTCCTCCTGACTTAAATGAAGTAAGCATAGATTTAGATAAAGTGAACTTATATGAATAATAAGAATAACGTAAGGTTAAGGTTAAGGTTGAGGATGAGGATAAGGATAAAATATTAGTGTTTCTCAAAACTGAATGTAGAAAATCGTCATCACTGGTTTTCCCTTTTCTCAGATACATGTGACAACCAGAATCTCTTTCTTCAACAGAGAAATCAGCTTTGTACTAAAATGTCTAGTCTGGTGTTTGTGGGTATAAAGTTTCATGTGGTGTGTACCAGACAGTGCTCCACCTACTGTTTAACAGAATATGGGGGGAGAGCAGGGTTTCCATAATTAACCAAAATCCAGTTAACTGAATTGCTGCAATTTTTTTTTGTTGCCGTTTCTGCCATTATGCAATTATCATAAATTATCATAAATATTTAAATTACTTACTTAATTATTTAAAAGACCCATCCCTTCTACATGCCATGAACCTGGATGGTTCACAAAACAACAGAAAACAAATTTAAAAGTATCAAAAACTATCAAAACATAACAAAACCTCCAAACACTCCAAAAACAAACAGTCCTCCATGCATTTCAATTTTTCTATTTCAGAACTTTTTAGTTTGTTGACTTTGGTTGGTAAAAAGGAGTAAGAAAAGATTACTTTTAGCTAGTTTGTGATCATTTTTAATATATCTATCAGAAAAGTCCTAGTAGATCAGACCAGTTTTAACACTGCAATTAACTAATTAGTCTCACAGCTGTCAAAATGATGTCTGATGTCTTAGCAATTATAGATGAAAAAGCAGTTAAATAACCAGCAGATCTTAAATTTGAATAAAACTGTATAACTATTTAAAAGCTAACACAGAGAAATCATTTTAATTCAGCAAAATAAAACAAAAAAAAAATCTGATCAAGTAATCACTGAACCTTGATCAACCACTAGCAGTAATTATAAGCTAGGAGATCATCCGTAAACTACTTCTCCTCTAGAAAATAATAATTTGCAATAATTAATGTAGCATAAGGGACATAATATGAATTTATTTTTCCTTTTCCATTATTCACATTGATGCAAGTTAGCAGAGCCAGGAATTCCATTTCCCATCAGTCCCTGGGAAATATTCTTACAATCTAAAGAGGATATCTTGTAGCTTGAATATTTCAGTAATACTATTCCATTAGACATGGGGAAAAGCATCTCAAAAGTTTTAAAACAAATGTCAAAAGAGATTCTGAACCAAAATAAACACATTGAAGACATGCTTAGAGAAAACCTTAGTGAGGTTGAGGTTACACAAAGTTTAATCCTATAAATCAAGCAAGATAGTACTTTGAATAGCTTGTCAAAATGTAGTCCGTACTAACACTAATTGCATGGGGACAGTGAATTTCATTCACTGTCTTCTATAAGAATTCAATCAGAGTTTTTTCTCTTCGCTACCCTTCCTTCAATGAAAGGAGAAGGGCAGATAAAGGTAGCGATACATACTGGGGATAATATATAGTTCGACTCGGAGGAAAATAATTGTCTCTTGCTATTTCTTTCCAAAAACTGCCACTCAGTCTATATTGATAGGAAGAAACACAGAAGTCAAAGACACTACAATACAGAGTTAGAACATTCTGTAATGAATAGCAGAAAATGATAAGGATTTCAGACAGACGTTTCTTGCTACTATCAGGAAATACAGTGGATTAAATTCGAGATTATCTGTATGCATATTATATGTTTTGTCCTGATAGCTGCTACTCATATAACCAAATAAGCAGATTATCAAAACTCGACTGCAGAAATTCAGAGAACTTAGAGGTTAGGTTAAGGATCATTCTGAGTTTTGCAGCCCAAATCTGGCAATTCTGAAAATAACACAGCTACAAAGTGTTGGTTCAAACAAGGCCAAATTCACTTGTGTAACATTCCAATTTAGGAAATAATTTCAGAACAACTTTAGGGAAACCAGACTTAAAATCGCTTTTTAAATACAGTAAATTGTAACTAGTGTAATGTTTACTTTCCCATGAATTACATAACTGATTTAGAAGCATTTGGCATCTGTTTCAGTATGAAAATTAAATGTGCATATTAATTGGCAATGATACACGTGCCAAGCTACAGTAACTGTATTATCTCTATTATTGTCAAAGTTTATACATATTACAAGAATTTTTTTCTTGTCCCAAAATACATGTCAAATTTTTATTAAATTAATTAATACCATCTGTTGAGAATATCAATAATCGTATGTGGGAAACATTTAATAAAGCCATATCATTTACATTTCAGCATGCCACAAGCATTTTTCTTGGATCTTTATTTATCAATCACATATTTCTCCTGATAGCTGTTTTTCCAAAAAAAATACTATGTACAGAATATATGTACAAAATGTAAAGGTCTATAGATTCTACTTATTCTTCTCGGCTAAAATCAATGAATAGTATTTTCTTACTTGAGGGCTGTCTTTTAACTCATTTTCCCACAATAGTGTTTCATGTAACTATGCATGGAGGGACAAAATACCTAAGGCCATTCTAACACCTTCAGCTTGCCTCCAAATCGTTGTGTTTCTAATGGCAGTTATGGCACAGTTTCCATATTTGAACAGAATTGCCAATGAGCACACAAAATCCACAATCCATATATTAACCTCTTTGTTCCAGGAACTGACAGCAATTCCAGAGAAAGAGGTTCTTACTGATAACACTCCCCCAATCCCAAGGTACTATGGGGGGTGGAGTTGCAGGGAGAAAACATAGCAGGAACTCTCCCTAAAAAAATTAGCAGTCATACCACATGATCATCCACTGCTATAAGATTCGAGAGCTTCTGGAAACTAAATAAGAAATTTATGTCCAGCTCGTATCCTAAAACAATTCCTGGCAAGCTCTGCTAATAAGATATGGGGCAAAAAAGCACTCACAATACCCAAGTCACTGGCACAAGTTCACAGATAATTTGGACACATGTCCATCACTGACCAGTGCCCAGTAACTGAGCATTTAAGTGAGAATGAATACTCTTTTAAAATCACATAATTGTGGTCTTTACACCTTCTAAGCGGAGTTTGGTTTTAATGTTATTGTTTCCATTTTACAATGTTTATGCTGATACCTATTCTCATTAAAGGTTAATAAGGTTATTCAATTCAATCCGTATTTGAATTCAGCCCTATCCAAAATCTGTTCTCCATTCTCCACAAATTTATGTTTCCCTGCAAAGAAACCTGCTGTCTTTTAATCTCATTTTCTGGTTGCTTTAGATAATAATTTATTTCATAAATGAGAGTTGGCAGAGAAGTGATGATCTTTTTCCTTCCTTCCTTCCTTCCTTTTTCTTTTCCCTATTTATTTCCTGTTAAACAACTCTCGAGGAGTTTTCCAGTTTGTACTTCCTCCTTTAGCTACAAAGTCTACAACAAAAGTGGGTTACAATGTCTTCTAATATGATTTAATGTAATCAAAGCAAGGAGACCATAAGGTATTAAAAAGATGATTCTCTAAAAAGCAAAACACTCCATATATAAGGGGACCATTTAGTGAAGGAAATTAGTGTAGGAGCTCTAATATCTTCATTCCCCCTGCTTTCAAAATAATTTTCTATCAAATAGTAGAACAATAGATGGAGCAAAATATGCAGCATACTTCCTCAATGTACTGGTGATTTCAACATATATTTGGCTGTTATATTTTATATGCATAAAAATTGTACCACAAGGAATTGCTCCATTGTTTGTGGTGATGGCAGTTATGAGGAAGAATATATCTGACCTGGCACATTCTAAAATACATGTGCCATTTCCAGCAGGGATTTGTGTGAAGGAAAAAGCATATTTTCAGCCAAGACTTTGGTGTGAACTACTTTTTTAAAAAAAGAGGGAAACATCAAATTATTGTTTATTTCCAATGACTGTTATCAAGAGTCTCTCTCTCTGTCCTCATTTTCTTTATACATTAGCCAAGCTGGTAGCCGCTTTCTTATAGCTGGCCAATAGTGTTCATGGATGTATAGATTTTAAAACTTAAGTCTAATCTAACCTGTTTTCAATTATTCCTATAGTTTCACCTTGATTAGATAATTTATTGTGATTATAACCACAATGTCATACACAATATATTTCCCTTTGTTGGTATTAAAAGAGTTCATCCCTAATATATATTATATTATATTCCCTTTTTATGTTTTTATCTGGGGCAGTTAAAAATATTTTCATCTTCTTTCTGGACCAAACATTCTCAATTTCATCTTAAATTTCCTTAAGAGTTCAAGTAGTTCAAATACTGACCAGTTTAATGATCAGTACTAGCAGGCTAACTTTCATTTTCGTAAACTAGAGCCAATTCACTTTGGAAAGATCATATTTGTCCCCATATATTCTCCAGTGCCTAACAAATGAAACGTTTGCTAATGTTTGTCCTAAACCATTGTCTCATCTATGCATAAAGTTTTCTCTGCTTTATCAGTTTACCATACTTCATGAAGAAAAAGTAGTGGTTATCCATTTCTTTTAAAAGATCACTTCACTTATACTGTAAGTAGTATCCATTTCCTGAGATCACCATCCGTCATTGCATTTGGCAGAGATGTGAGTTACTTGAAGATTTTCTATAGCTAGTGTAACTCGGAATGTTTCTTCAACTCATATCTACAATTGATATCCAGGAAACAACCTGATTCACTAAAAGCTACTTGCTCTTTACACTGAATGTAAGCTCACAGCTCTGGTCCAGAAAGGAAATAATTACTCATTTTACTCTACACAATATACCAGGTAGCTTTCATAAACCTGATGGCTTTCTATCACTGTTATTACTTGTCTTGACTGCATTTATTTATTTGAAAATCTGTCAGAAACAGAAGAAACATTAGATATTTTTTCTTGCTAAGCCCTTTTGTCTGCCTCAACACCTTAAAACTGGAAATTTCTCATTTTACTTAGGCTTCCAATGTGTTCTTAAACCTTACCATCCTGTAAGTTTGCCTAATCTCTTAGGAAACCCTCATGCATCTCTGTAATAATCTTCCTATTATAGAGCCAGTGTGATATATTGTATTAACAGTGGACAGAGCCAGATTCCAGTCCTCCCTTAGGCTCATAAGGCACATAAGGTGGCTGGATGATGAGCAATTTTGGACCAGTCACTATGCCTAAATCTAGTTTGGAAAACTTTTGTATAAATCTATCTATTTCTATCTCTAAAAAATCTATCTCTACGAAGATGTCTATATCTATGTCTACATCACAACAACAGGGAGCATATTGTATTTTTGTTTTCCACATGTGAATATTATACTGAATCAATATTATACAATATTATAGAATCAATATCAATATTATACAATCAACCTGTCTACATTTCATGTAGTTTATTTTATTATACAAGCAAATGATTGGTTGAAACAATATCAGAATCATTGATGAAACTGGGAAAAAACATTACAGGCAAAATCTTTTCAATCTTAACTATACAGCAGCTTCATGCTTTTAATGCAATGTTCTTGGAATGGTCATTTTGATTTGCGGTAACACTAGTTGTTTATGACATTAATGGATTACCTTTATTTATATATCTTAGTGCTATATTTAATGCTTGATACTATGCACATAAATTTTAATATTTGATATGTCATGAATCTGAAATAGAAAATATTAATAGCAGAATGAAATAAGAAAACATTAGTTCTGTTGCATATGAAGATAGGGATATTTTCAAAGTTTTAATTTTTCATTTGTATACAGTTAAAATGAATATGTAGATCTTCATGTACTTTTATGAATACTTATTCCCAGAAGATATGCTACACAAAATTTTATTGTGGGTTATGAATGCCATAAAGACCGAAGATTGAAAGTGTTTTGTTACGATAGGACCAAACTGTAAGGATCTGCATAGAGGCAATAATAAATCATAACACCAGGCATTGTTGTGTCATGACACAAATCATGTGATTTATATACTTGTGTCCTGATATTAGACGTAAGAATGTAAATAATGGAAATTGTATTATGAAATATAAACATGTTGGATATTTATGCACTGGGCAAAAAGAGGCTATTGATTTAATGGTAGAATTGCCCATATGTTGTATAAGTCTAGATTGTCCAGTAGTTTCCAGAAGTTGGCCAATTTTCTCTGGAATTGAAGGCTAACAGGTTAAACAGGGATATATAAATCCTATAATCTCCCATTAAGGAGATTATAAGGGGCACGATGGCTCAGTGTTTAAAGAGGGATGATTATTAACTGGAAAGTTGACAGTCCAGATCTGAGATCCCAGCACTGTACAACAGGGTGAGCTCTCGTTACCTAGGACTTTGAAAGTATACAAATGCGAGTAGATATATAGGTACCACTTTGGTGGGAAGGTAACAGTATTCTATGCAGCTTGGTGTATAGTCATATTAACCACATGACCACAGAACTGTCTTCAGGCAACACTAGTTCCTTTGGTTAAGAAATGGAGATGAGTATCGGCCCCTAGAGTTGGACACAACTGGAGGCAGAAACCTTTACCTTTGTTTTTATAGGGATAAAGGCAATGGAAAACCACCTCTGCACTACTGCTGAAGAAATTATATCAGTGTTTCAAACTTTTTCCTTCCTTATCCTAAATCATGTATCAGAAATTTCTTTTCACCCAATGAAAGTTAAAAAAAATAAGGAAATTTAAATGTTTCTGGTTGGTGTGTTGTTATCCAAAGAAAAATAATATTTACCTGATTTTTATTTTTAAAGTGAAAATAAGTTAGTTTTTTACTTTTACAGTAAAATTTAGTAGGCTTGCAAGAGGAGTGGAACATAATGCCATCATTTCTTTCACTGCCCAAATAGTTATTTATTATAGCCAAACATTTTTGAAAAATGGGGAAAATTGGCAAATCATGTTCACTGCCTTTTTCCCTACAGCATATTAAGTAATACAGTATAACGAATTAAGGACAATCCTGATATTTTCACAAAAGATTAGAAATTCAAGACAAATTTTGTCCTGGTCAGTGCTATTTAAAAGCATTGGAAACTACTATTGCTTTTAATTTTGACCAAGGGAAAAACATTGGATTAGTGAACATTTGAGGATATTTTTCAAATGTTGAACACTATTTATAAATGATATTAACTATTCACTACTTCTTCGACCTCATTTTCCTCATCTATACAAATACTATTATTTGTAAAAAAAAGTATCAGTACAGACATTTAAAATATTGACAAGTTTCTTTGTTTTATTGCTTTTGCTTTAGTTGTTTATCTTCTTTTTATTTTATATTTTTATTTATTTTTTAGCTTAATACCAGACTGATATCAAAAGTGACTCTTGGCAGTTAACATTTCTAGTGTTTGTCCTAAACTGTTCGCTCAATAAAAAGTAATTACAAATAAAAAAAGAAAGGTAAAACAGTAAAAGAGCAACAGCCTTATTTCATCCTTCTAGAATTGATTTAGTAATTCATAATCTCTTGTACTACAATACTACAGTAAGGTATCTTGTGATAGATCGTTACAATATGTGCCTGGCTCAGCTCTACTTAACAAGCGTATTTTAACTGAAATTTTGCTATGTATGAAGTCTGCAGAATTCTTTTGAAGTGTATTAAATAAAATCTAGCAATAATGAATAGAAAAGCTATCAAGCTATCAAGTATGACTGAAGACGGGAAAAAATATAATTTCCTCAGACAGTCCTGACCTTCTCCAGACAGTTTACTATTCCTGTTAGGTTTAAAAACAAAACAAAAAACAATTAGGTCTAATTTTATTGTCACTTACTCCCTAATTTAAATTGAGCCTCTTTAAGACTGCAGACTTTGTCATGCTTTGAATCTTTAATATAGGTTGGTTCACTTTTGGCACTGAATAAATAATAATGGGATCTGCCCAAAAATTTAGCAACCACCTCAATTTGTGGGCAGAATTTTTCCTTTATTTTAAAAGCACTCTGCAAATGCCTTACTCACAGTAGAGGAGAACAAATAAAATCTTTGTTTCTCAACTTTGAACTGAAGCAAACTATTGATTATTGTCCTAGTGGGCAGCCGAGTTGGGCTAGCCTAATCAAATAAACATATTTTGTCAGTTGTTTCTGCATTTAAGCCAAATGAACAAAAGTCTCTAAATTAGCAAACTAAATTTGCATGCAGATTTTTTGGCTTTTTTAAAACCACTATGTATTTAAAAAGTGTTTGAATTGGAAACATAAGAGCGACTTAGCGGAAGTGTGCCCTCAAATAATGGCAGGTGTTTGGCAGTTTGTCAACCTTAATTCTAAAACAGGGGTTTAGAAGTTCACAACTTTTAAAGTTGCCAAGGTTGGAGATTCTTGGTTTAGAGGACCAAATGCCAATAACCTTGAAGAAATTTATTTCTTAGTCAAACTGTGTGACTTTAATATTTCCTCTTGCTATTGGTACTGAATAAGTATTAATAAAAGTAAGATGGAACATCATGAAAATGTTGCTTCTTGTTATGAGCTGTATATCTTGGTTTACCACTAACAAGTTTATCCCAGTTTAAAAACCCTGGTAAAAATGAAGTTTTCAGTGAAGTGAAGCTTTCGTATTATTATCTGGGTCAGCTCAGATCTTAGGAAGACATTTTGAAAACTTGCATAATTAAAAAAAGAGCTAGCTTTTGAATGTTTCTTGGCAATTCATTAAACTCAAGCATTGAGACCAGGTAGCTATTGTTGCTTCTGAAGTTCTCCAGTAGACTGAACTTTTTAGAAACATTGACTCCTAAAAGTAGTCAGTGGTGAAGCTGATGACATTGACATCATGTGATCTCTAGAAAAGTGAGTTTAAATGTTCTATTATGATCAGTGGTTAAAGATGTTGAGCTGGAACCAATTAAAGTACTTCATTAATTTTGTTATAAGCCATTGTCTGCATTTGTTCATAACAAATCCAAAGGGGGAGTCAAATAGTCAAGATGGTGGCTGCAGCTATGCCAGTGAAGCCCTGTTCCCCTTTTTTACATGTGTTACATGACGTTCATAAAATGGATGGGGCTTAGATATGAGTCAAATTTTTGCCCCCTCCCAATAGCAAAACGATTCCTGGCTTATTTTTCTAGCTGTTGAAATCCACCTCACTTCCCTTCACTTATGAGATCAATTTGCTTATATGATTGCATCCATACCCATTTTTTAAAAAAACCTGGCGCTGGTAACCTCACCAAATCTCCCAAAATCGACTAAAAAAACATTAGTGCCACTGCCATGCCTTCTAAGGCCCAAACAAGAATAGGAGCCTCATCAAAATAAAATTACCCACTCCAATATAGATCTAAATTATGGACCATAAAAGGGATCTGAACAGATTTATGACTGTATGTGTGTGTGGGTACATGTCGGTGTATAGGTACATGTGTACAGGTATGATGCATTTAAATGATTATACTGCATATGAATATTTCATAGCTCTTGATTATTTTCAGGTTCTTATGCTGAAAACTGTGAGTGAATATACGTTAATTTGCAGTTTGTTCTATCTACCTGCCGCAATTAGGTAGCTTCCCAGAAACCTAAAGAAGTTGCCCTTGTCTTATTAGTCAAGAATAAAGCTGAATGGACATTAAATTAATTTAAAGCAGTCCAGTGCAGTTTCTTTTTCTTTATTAACAAGGAAAACCATTTATTAACCATCAGTTTGGTTCTTGTAAAGAAGGTAGCTCTATTCTTGTCATTAGAAAAGTGTGAACAGAAAACTTATTTTGGCTAATTTTAGTAATCCCTATAGTATCTGTCATTTCTGAAAGATAGGGGTAAAATTTATGCTTACAAACCAGAAGTTAACAATGCTGAGTAACATACTAAGCAGCAGCAATTTATTATTTAGCACTCCATGACATGTCCTGATTAAATTATTCAGTCAACGATGCAGACTTACCTTTTGTCATGAATACATTTTGGTGACGTAAAAACTCTCAACATTCCATTTATTGTCTTGCTTCCCACTTGATGCATTGCAGCTGTTGTCACTGACCCATTTCCCCCTTAGCTTTAGGAGCACTAATTAATGCAGGGCTGTGATTCATTAACAGCAAAAAATAAAAACAAAAACAAAAATATGTCACTTGACATATTTAGAAGGCAACTGAATTGGCATTTAATATTGGTTTTTCCTGTATCACACAATGGCATTTATGAACATGGGAACTGCCATATTATATGAGATAAATGAAATAATTAATTAAATCCCTTTTTCTGAAAATTGCCAGTGCGGCCAGACAATGGAGAAGTGTAATGAATGTTGGAGGATGGATGGATGGAAGGAAGGAAGGAAGGAAGGAAGGAAGGAAGGAAGGAAGGAAGGAAGGAAGGAAAAAAGGAAGGAAGGAAGACTATGATTTCAAAGAGGATATCATGAAATAAGGTTTGATTAGATTTTCACTGAATTTAGTCTAATTAATTTCCTTAAAGAAAGGATTAATTATTATTTTTTCCTTGGATAGTTCTGTTTATAACAAGTGGTAGAAAATGTTTAATAAGGCTGCAACCACATATTTTGGAATCACAAGAGATTCCTTCCGTGGAATTCATGCAGAAATCATAAAACTGTAGGCATGTGATTTCTTGATCTTTAATTGGCAAATTCATTTGCATATAAAAAAGCTCTCAGGCATATTTTTGAGGGGGAAATACCATTTGCCTATATACTCTTCCAGAAATATTGTCTGTTGACTTTGAGCATAATGAACTCTAACGAAAATATATCATAAAACTAATTTTGCAGCAAAACTATTAATTTTCTTTTCAAATCTTTGAATTCAATAGCTGTATACAGGGATGAACGTGTGATATCAACCTCTACAGATGTGCATGAATAAAATTAGATATATCTACCTGAAGCAAAGTTTAGGTTCCTGAGCAGCATTAATATTTTGAATCCCCACTCTTCTTTTTTCTTTTAATTGTCTAAATTAAACATAGTGCTAGAAGGGGGAGGAATGCTAGTGGACAATTTAATGGAAGCTCTGGAAGATGATGACAGCCTTAACCCAATGTCTTCCAAATGTGGTAGGAATAAATTCCCTAATGCCCAGTTAGTATAGCCAGCTGCTGATTAGGTAGGAGACAAATGTAGTACATAAACCTCTGCTATTTTATAGATGAGACCTCCAGAGTATCATATTGTCTGCTTCTGGGGGAGTGAATTATCATGAATTTGAAAATGCCCTGAGACAATGCCATGGGCCAGAGGTCTGTTGCTAAGGAGGAAAAAACATAATGTATAACCTTCTCTTCCTAGGCGGTCTTTGAGAGGCTGTCAGGCCTACTTTTAGTCCCAGTGTAAATATTCAAAGTGCCAATTTTCTCTGGCTATAGATGTAGGTGAAGGCAGAGTTGTATAAGAAGAATTCAGGATTGCATTAGATAAACAATTTTTATACTAAGTTAAAGCAAAGGATTTGACAGTTGGTTAGAACTGAAGTGCACAAGTTTTGTGCATCCATATGGAGGCTGTTCATTTTGTGTTTTACTCCATGTGGTAAAACACATGTTTTGCTGTGGTTTGCCATGCAAAGCATTATAAAAAATGTTCCCCATGCTTGTTATTATGACAGCATATGTATTTTCATTATTTTTAATTATATGTGCATCTTAGTATATCAGCCAAAGCTAAGGCAGGATGCAATCAATAAAACAACACTTATCAAAATTTGAAAAATGAACAATGAGTGATTTATAAGCATACATTATGGGATATAGATAATAAATATTTACATACCATACCTGAAACTAGTACCATTAAATTATATTAAGGAAGACCCAAAGGCTGGTGCAAATAGTTCTTTCTCATGCTGCAACAGAAATGATGAGCATCTGAAGACAGGGGATTCTTTAATATTGTGCATTTTCAGGATAAGAGTCTTTAATACCCAAGTAATCTTCTACACATCAATAAGTGAGTTATGTGATACATTAGTTAATATTGGACTGGCACTGAGGAGATCTGGTTCTAATACATCCTCAGCCACAGTGGCTCAATGGGTGACAATGGACCAATCATCATCCATACTCCCTTGAACTCCTCCATGGAAGGCAGGATATAATAAATTGGAAGTTATAAAATGCTCAAATCTGAAGCTTTGAACATTTAATATGTTAAAAATCAAAAATGAATATTATTTAGCATGCATAATTGTATGTTCATGCTATCTGTATTCACTATGTCAATGTCGAGGCTAACTCCACATGGAAGGCTATATTAATAGATGTTAATCTAAATAGGCAATGGCTAATATAAACTACTAGCAAACCACAAATGGTTTTTCACTCTTTGGTGAAAAAAACTAGCCTAGCCAAAATTACATTCATTCAATATGTTCAATCAATTCATTCATTTGAAATAGTGAGCCTCAGTGGCAAAAGGAAATTGAATGAATTCTGAAAAGTATAATCCCTTCTAAAGGTAGATCAGTTAAGATTGTTTAAGTCTTGGATTCACCAAAAACTATGTCTCATCAGGACTTACTTTTTTTGGCCTGGCAACCACATCTATTTTCAACAACAGGGTAAACAGAATGGAATACAATAAACAAAATAATAATGCTTAATCCACCACTGCCTAATCAATTTGTCAAGTGGCTTCATATTGATATTAAGCAGTATGGTTAAAAATGGAATTCAATGGTATGATCATTTAGTACATATAAACAGAATCATTGAAAAATAAAGCATAGTGTCTTCCAAATTATATACTGCAAGCAATGTGCCAAAATCCATTGACACTGTCAAAAGGGTCTTTTTTTCCTGGTCTCTTCTGGAAAAGAAACCATTAGTCAGGACAATCAGGACTGCTTAGAACCTAAATCTTGATACGACCTTTCTCCAGTTCTTGGAGGCAGCTAAGTAATGTAAGGCATTCGACACTCCCAGTTTTCCTTTGTATACTCTTACACTGGGCATGTGATGAAATTGAATGATTGTGTGAACTTACTTAAGCTACAACACCTGGAAATCAAACTGAACTCAATGTTTTTTTTTGGATCTGTTTCTTGGTGTTATATATGTGCAACATCCACATATACTTTGATGTGGCCAAGTATCTCTTGAATATGTAGAGCAGAAAAGGTGATGAAACACAGTTTGGCCTAGTGGTTAGAACACTAGGCTAGAAGCCAAGGGACTGTGTGTCCTAGATCCACCTTACGCCTGAAAAGCACCAGAGCCAGTCATTCTCTCTCAACTTAACTCATCTCAGAGGATAGTTGTAGTGCAGAAAAAAAGGAGGAAGAAAAAAAATATTATGTTCCCCACCTAGAGTTATTTATATAAAATTAGCAAAGGTAAGATTAAAAAATAATTAAAAAATGTGAGGGGGAGGAAACATTAATTATTTATTGGCTCCTCATTGGTTTCTTCCTTTGATCTAGAAAAACTTTTTTGTCTTCTCAGGGATTTCAAATTTCCTAAGAGTTCAAAGCTATAAAAGCATTTAATGCTGTAATACCTGGTTTTCATAACCCATTAAATGTTGCTTCAAAGTCATTGTTGGAACTCATTGCTTTTCCATGAAAAGTGATATTTCAGTTATTGGCATATAGTTCAGCCTATGTGATTATCTGTGAAAAATAAAATCTAAAATTAACATAATATTTTAATATGAACAGCCTTGATTACTTTAGTCATTCTAAATATTACATTAGCATAACTCAGACTCAACCACCAAAAGGCCTAATTCTCAGGTCTAAACTTATGGATTCAGTTCTGTGATCCCAGGCTTATTATGAATTTCAGTACTCAGTTATTAACTTGGGGCTGACATTTCTACTAAGGCATGAGATAGAACACTAACTTTCATAAGATATTTTTAGAGTAAGAAAATCTAGCAAGGATTCAGCTGCCCACACAAAAGTGAAAGGAGAGTGTATTTATAATGAAAGTAAAAAAAAAAACGACATTATTTCTGGAGTAAGTAAACATTTTGTATAAGGTTGCTCCCAACAATAGTAGAATTAATTGGCTATTCATGTAATATTAACGGAAGGATACTAGGATCTTTACTTCTATAAAAAGGCCAAGTATTTATATAAAGGCAAATCCTCCTATCCAGCACAATAATTTGCTTCACTCTAATATTTGCTCCTATGATTTTGGTGCTAAATATCTGCATAAAATTTGCTCTTTGATGTCAACAAAATACTGTTTAGCCTAAGACACACATGATTCATTCATGAGAGAAATGTTACAGTTTTATCTGAAGGTAAGAATCCAGCTGGTATCCTTATGCATTCTAAAGATGTTTTGATCTAGGGCAAGTATGGTTAACTCATTGTCAGTAAGCCTTAAAAAAATTTTCTGCAGATACCACATCGAAAGACCATCTTATATTTTTTTTTAAAAAAATATTTTTTTAAAAAAAATGAAAGAAATTAAAGTAGGTGCAGTAAGCATTAGGAAGCCACTCATTTTACCTTATTTTTTTTTCCCCAAAGCTGAAACCAACCTTAACAGCCTAAATAAACAAATGAATTCTGACTATTTTAACCCTGCTTTTTTTTCCTGACATAATTGTGTTGCTGTCATATAATCTGCTGCTCAGATGACCTGAAAAAGAAAGATGGAAATGTGTATTCCATTTGCTAATCAGCATAGTGATTTTGATTAATTCCTTTAAAAAAAAAACTCTGCTATATTTTACTCCTGACATTTACATAAGGGGTGTCCAACCTTGGCAACTTAAAGACTTGTGGACTTCAACTCCCATAATTCACCAGCTACTTATGCTGGTTGGAGAATTATGTGAGTTAAATTTCACAGGTCTTAAAGTTGCCAAGGTTGTGATCTCCTGAACATGCTTTTCTTGAACATCCCAACCTGTAGTTTTCTGAAAATGATTTGTTAGAGAAGGCCTTTCCCAAATCATATAGTCCTACTGAAGTGTTAGGGCAGCAGGTAGATTCTTCACTGTATTTAAAATGTACAATCGCCATCTTTTCTACCAAACACAACAGGCCCCCTAAATTTGGATTTACTGATAGTTTTGCTGTCTCTTTTGGCTTTTACTGAAGCAAAATAACAGAATCAGCATCAAGGTAGAGACATATATTTTAGCTATTCATAAAAATGCAGTGCTATATCTCAGTGAATATTTAAGATGTGGCATATATAAAATGGATTGTAATCATTGAAAGGCTTTCTTTCTCCCTCTTTTTTTTTTCTTTTGCAAGGAGACAATTTCCTTACTGGAAATTGAGTGACCTGGAAAAAAGGAACATACAAATGCAGTCTACAAATGCAGAGATCTTAAGCAAAAATACATACGTAATTACAAGTACACTGAAGAATATGTATATATTCCAAATTTCCACAAGGTCAATCTGTGAGGTTCCTTTTCTTTAAAAAACCCTGTTCCTCGTGCAACATTTCAAACAATTTGTGTGACAGCCAGGAGACTGCTACTGAAAAGATTATACTGCTCACAGAATATAAACAAAAATATTTAATAAAATAAAATCCTTTGTTTATCTGGTTCTATAGAAATCTTACCCAAATAAATCAATGCTGTTCCTCTAGCAGTGTCTCTAACTTCATATATACCTAAAGGTTTCAGGCTGTTCTATCTCATTCTGTCCTGCTATTCCCTACAAATGGACAACCCAGAATATTTTGCTGTTTGAGCTGGAAAGTGAATCTGATGACAGTCCTTGAGATGTTGCACTATAATAGTAAAGGAACTAATTAATATCAGCTCCCTTTTAACTATGCAGCATATACTGCCTTGGGCAGGATATTCACCCTACCCAATAGCAGGACTGTTCAGATATAAGATACCTCCCACTTTGGATTTCATTTTTTTTTTTCTATTTCATTGTCCAGGATTAAAAGTGGTTTTTATTGTCTGAACTATTTTCCTGGGAATAGACTATTTGGGAGAGGGTGAAACCTATAATAGTATTTAGAACAAAAAAACCCACTTATTTCTCTCTTTCAATATCTTTCCTGATTTTAGAGTTTCAGTTATTGCATTTTGATTTGAACAGAATCCAGAAGGCCAAGAGTTTGCCACTGTTCTGCTAGGACAGCATTAATTTTTTCCTCTTTATTTATTTTTTTAATGATCCTACTTCAGTTTTCAAAATATGCATATGTATGCATCTCTCTCTCATGCACACACACAATGACACACACACACACACACACATCTTAATATCAACAACAACAAGTTTTCTTCGAAATCTGAGAATCTTTAGAAGGATCATCTGGGATCCGTAGTTGGATTGATCTCATTGATTAATAAAACAAATCAAATCTCTGTGGAATAGAACTCTTTTAAAATTATTTCAGGAGGTCATCTAAAATTGATTGTGAAAACAATGCATAGATACTATTATATGCTGCTGACATTGCAACATATTAAGTATCTGACTTTTTTTTCTTTTTGGTAGTTCTTAGCAAATTGCTACATCTTCTCATTCTTTCCACACACAGTGTGGCCAAGAAAACATGTGCCCATGTATTTACCAGGAGTCATGTTCCCTTTGATTGAGAGCGTTTTTTCGGGTGAAGATATTGGAAAAATAACCAGGCAGCTTCTCATAATATCAAACAATTATTCCATTCTTGTTCATTCCTCCTCCTGATATATATGAATTAATGTAACATTAGAAATTGATTAAGTTTCTATTGTTAGCTGCTAGGCTTGTTATTGCAGGATATTGGAAAAATAAAATGGATTTTTAATGCAGCAATACGTCAAGGGGTAGGTGATTGCTTTGATTAAAAAATGGATAGGACAAAACGAATTTTGTTAAAACCCTGAACGATAATTACTTAAATCTAATCACAGTTTATTGGCAGTATTAACAGCATTTTTCCTACAAATTCCAATGAATTTAAGATTACATACATAACTCTGTATATAGTGTATTACTTTATGTGAGAATTTTTCAATGTATATTCTTATTTCCCCACATTTCTTTTTTTTACTAAATATCAAAATGCAATGACAGTTCAATGCACTGCCATTCAATTTGTTGAATTAAACAGTTAATGAAAAAATAAGCTAACTTACCACAAAAATGACAACTCAATACATTTCTTGTTCATCTCACTGTCTGAACTTTGATTCATGTTCAAAAAGGGCATAATGCTCTGCCCTTTTTGATCTTGAAATCTGTGAATTGCAAACTCTTATATTTTTATATAAAGTGTGTTTCATATATGAGTGAATCAATATAGTGGGCATTTAGTTGTCTGTTAGCAATTATCTTCTTAAAAATCCCAATTACTTTCCTAACAACTTAAAACATTTTATTATTTTATTGTAAATATTTTAGAGATTGCATTTAGGAAAATCTAGTAGATGTTTTTTTCCCACATCCCTTGCCCCTACCCCACCTTCCCAATATAGTGGAAAATCAAATTAAGGAGAAAAGATAGAGTCCCTTGATGGTGAATCTATGGCACGTGTGCCAGAGGTGGCAGCAGAGTCCTCTCTGCAGACATGCAAGCCATCACCTCAGATCAGCTCTGTCACGTATGCGTGCATGCCTCCTGCCAGCCAACTGGTCTTCAGGTCTCTACCGCACATGCCTGGGGTGGGACTCATGCGGGGATGCACATGCATGCACGGGGGTGTGTGCATGCACGGGGATGTATGTGCATGCACAAGGGCAGGGTGCATGCACAGGGTCATGTGCCCATTGCATTTTGGGGGGGTTGCCTATGTGCGCTTTGGGCACTTGATGCCAAAAAGATTAGGCATCACTGAAATAGTTGCTTCTAGATGTTTCCTTGTTTCTACTCTCCATGAATAAATTTAACAGTTTGGGTGAAAGGAGTGGCAGATAAGTTAGCCGTGGGAAAAATGTAAATGTGATATGCTGGGTAGTGTTTAAGTTAATGCTCTCTAACATAGTTAGGAAGATCATTTCTCATAGGAACTTATAGTTGCTTTTGCTTTTTATATAGTATAGATAGTTGTCAACTTATGACCACAATTGAGTACAAAATTTCCATTGCAAAACAAGACAGCTGTTAAGTTAGTTTTGCCCCATTTTACATCCTTTCTCACCACAGATGTTAACCAAGTAATTACAGTTGTTACTAACATGGTTGTTATATGAATCTGGATTCCCCATTGACTTTGCTTGTCAGAAGGACGGGAAAGGTAATCATATGACTCTGGGACACTGCAACCATCAGAAATACATGCCAGTTGCCAAGAATCCAATTTCTGATCATGTGACCATGGGGAGGCTGCAGTAGTTGTAGGTTGTAAGTGTGAAAATGAACATAAGTCACTTTTTTAGTACCGTTGTAACTTGGAATGGTCACTTAACGAAGGGTTATAAGTTGAAAACTATCTGTACATTGAATCATGAAATTAGGGAACTTTAAAATTCTATGATTTTTCATGGAAAATGATTCTCCTAAGAATGTTTGAAACCAACAAAAAATTGATTTCAACAAAACTTTGTTACATTCTACTAAGATGAGTTTGAAAAAAATGATCGATTGCAGTAAGTAGTCGTAAACAGGTTTTACCATGATGGGATCCTGATTTGTTTCATTATAAAGTAGATAATCTGCTGGATCATCATGTCAATTGTGTCATCATTTCAGAGAGATTTAGTTATGTAAAAAAAAAAATCAAAAATTTGGCAAAAAAAAAACAATGAGAACAGGATTAATTTCTTATTTTTTGCTGGCTTCCCCATTGACTTTGCAAGCTCTAGTAAGCTTGCAGGGAAAAAGTCAATGGGGAAGCCAGCAGGGAAGATTGTGTGTTGCTTGGGTAATTGCCCCCCACCCACCCACATACTTCCTTCAGTCCTAGTGTACTTGTGGGCACTGGTATAGAAGAACAGCAGGCAGAGTTGGGGGATGGTGTTAAATGTATTGCCAGTTTAGAGTCCTTATGTTGCCACAGAGTCCAGCCATCCTTGAATGCCTCAGACTCTTATTTAGCACCAATTTAGTGCTGATGGTTAGTTGACTAGATTGTTATGTTTAGGCTTGAATAAATGTTTTGTGCTGTGAGTTAATGTATGGCCCTGATCTTAGTGCCTTACATCTGACCACTCTTGCATACCCTCCCTACCCCATGGGTCACCCGCACTCTATCCATGCATCACATCCTCACACTTCCTCCCTGACTCTCACTGCACCTCTCAAGCAACCTTGTGTACCCTTATACACCACCCCTGATCTGTGCCACACCTATCATGCATCCCAGTGTGTCCTCCCTGACCTTTGCCAGACTACTTGTACAGACTTTATCTCCCTCATCTGCCTGGCAGCAGCCACTTACCTTTATGCTGGCCTTGAACTGTGCAACTTCCTGACAACTTCCCCACTGGCTTTATTTGTGGGGAGCTGTCAGGGAACATTGGAAATTAGCAAGATAGTAGCATGGTAGTGCTAAAGCAACCACAAGTTTTCCAAATTTAAAATCGCACAGGAGTAAGGAGCCAAGCTTATTAGGTGTCCATTTGGGGTAACTTGGCTCAAAAATTGTTGGGCTACGATACAACATTTTGCCCAGCTGAAAGTTACAAACATACAAACAGATACAAGAATGTTAGTATTATATAGATAATGGATTTCTGAACCACTTTCCTTCTAGTTTTTCATTCCAACAATATTTTTGCAGTGTGGTAATGATAATCCAGTACCAAGAGGAACTCAAGACCATATTAGCTAGGGAGCATGAAAGCTTTAAAGAGAGCATTTGTCACATTGTATTTTATAACCACTGAAGTGACTCTGTATCATTCTAGTAAGTGGGAATTATCATTGAGAATGAACATAGCATTTTCTCACCAACATCGACACTCCTACTCCTGTCATTGTGAAGTGATAATTACTTTCAGAACAGAATGAACTGAAAAGAGACCTGCCAGGCAACTCTTCATAGGGAGCACCAGGATGTCTTTTTTCCTGCAGATAATGTGGTTCAGTTAGCAGGTCATTTGACCAATAGCCCCGCTATAGCTTCTGGTGTCAGATTTCTTCTGTGCAAATCTATTTTGTTCAGTCTGTTTGCTGACATTGCAGTTCCGTTAAAAAAAAGTCGCAAGAACAACCTAATGAAATTTTTTTTTTTTTACTTCAGACAGGTACTTATGTTCCAAGGTTAGCTTTGCTTAGATTATAGCTTTCTTTACCTGTTTAAATGACTAAATAACAGACGTACAGTAATACAAGGAGTTCAAGAATGCTGATCTTGCAGTGATGGCAATGCATAGGCCTTCTCTCAGGAGTGGGAGAAATAGGCAATGTCATATGATCATCATCATCTTCATGATCATTGTCATCATCATCTTCCCTGCATAAGATTCACTTTATTATATTTTATTACTACAATTGTGTATTACAACAGCTTTATAATTCTTACAATTTTATTGCAGATCTGAGTTCTTTGCTGCCTAGTAAACAAAGAATTAAAAGCCACTTGAGATTGTCAGTCCTGTAACTCTGGATAGTACAGACAATTATTGTATTTCAGAATAAATTTATGTGCTATATACTATACATTAAGTAGGACATGAACCGTAGCATTTCGACAATAATGTTTGGATATGCTTTCTTTTATAAGCAACACTGGATCTGGTAAATTTGTATTTATATTTCTTCAGTGCTGCTGCTTCAACAGGATGTAACATGTTTCAAATTCTTGAAGTAATGGAGTGCTTAGAATTGCCACTATATTTTTGCCATTATAATTGTATCTATGAACTTGAAAAATATTACTTTTATTGTAACTGTAATTATAAATAATAATTACATTCTCTTTCAATTATATTGTTTTTAAAGGTAAAAGATGCCAGTTCACTCAGGCTTTCCTCGTAGGATTTAGTTTTTAATTCCAATGATCTGTGTTGCTCTGCTTTGGACTTGCATTTGTCTGAATCTTAAAATTGGATGCCCCAAATTGACTTCAGTAGTCAAAATTTTTGCTTTGTTTATGGGCTACAGTTCTATTGATAGCATGCAAATTGTGTTAACTTTTTTGACGTGCAATTGACATTGCTCACTCATATTCAACTATTGTGTTCAACTCCTAGAGGAGATCAACCCTGACTGCTCTTTAGAAGGCCAGATCCTGAAGATGAAACTCAAATACTTTGGCCACCTAATGAGAAGGAAGGACTCACTGGAAAAGAGTCTAATGCTGGGAAAGATTGAGGGCAAAAGAAGAAGGGGACGACAGAGAATGAGGTGTCTGGGTGGAGTTACTGAAGCAGTAGGAATGAGCTTAAATGGACTCCAAAGGATGGTAGAGGACAGGAAGGCCTGGACGAATGTTGGGCATGGGTTCACGATAGGTCAGAGACAACTTCACAACTAACTAACAACAACAATAATCCAAAGACTGTTTCCAAGACAATTAACATTGTCATGAAGCCCAGTATTTTGCACTTTCTACCTGTACATCCATGGAGAATCTCAATCATCCAGGTCATGGTTGTCCCAAAGGACCCAAAAGGTAACTGGATTTTCTTGGGGTTTTTTTCCTTGAAAATATTTCACTTCTCATCCAAAAAGCTTCTTTGGTTCTGCTGGAAGCTTTTTGGGTGAGAAGTGAAACATTTTTAAGGGAAAAAAAAACAAGAATGTCCAGTTGCTTTTTGAAGAAGCACCTTTGATATTTCTACCTGTATATAACTACTGCATTTTGTAAGTATTAAATTCATTTGTTTTCAACTTTGAAGCGTGAACATTCATATTAAGTTTTGATGGTCCTTTTTAAGCATTGGTTATCCCATTCTGTTTTTATTCAACACACATTCCATTCTGTTTCAAGGTATCAGTGAAAATATTGAAGAATCCCAGTTCCGGGATCAAATACAGTGGCATGTGATTTTGTTACTCTTGTCCATTTCAACAAGAATGGAAATGTTGATGATTTTACTATAGTTCTAAAAAGTATATATTAGCATATGGAAACCATGAGTTGGAGGACATAGATCAGTATGTGTAAGCCTAATCCACACTATGATTTTTGAAATTATTTTGCAAATTTGCCACAGGGATGTCAAGGAAAAGGCATATATAATTACTTCCAAGTTGCATTAATATAGATCCATGTCTGGGTAAACATTTTCATGGATTTGTTTAAATATTCAATCATATTACCAAATGAAAAATAAACTCAAAATAAACTCAAAATATATCACTGAAGTATGTATATGTTGTTGCTAGTTTTTTATTGCTTATTGGGGAAAAAGCATCTAGGTTAGAAGTAAGAACACACTTTTGACTACTTAGCATGTGCAAATCATATTGACAAAATGACCAGATTTGATCTGGCAATTTTGTTCTGCATTCCACTCACATGTATATTTTAATAGTATGTGTGCGTATTTAAATTGAGATCAGTGATTATATGAAAGCCCTAAACAACAGGGGATTTCTTGAGAGCTACATACATCTAATGAAGAGCTGTTTTCTGTTAAATATATGATAGGGAAAAATTACAATTAAGGATACAATTTTGTACACACTCATAAAAAGATTTTTTCAAAAAAATGATAAAAATTTGAGCTTTCGGATTTCTCTGGTTCTACAATTTGATTATATCCAACAGCTTTATTAATTTGTTTCTTCTATTATATTTTATCTTTCTTCTCAATGGTTTTGCTATTATTCTAATGAGTATTCCACCTTTAAGTGATGAATATCTTTTCCATATGTAAGACAGTTTTAATCTAAATTAAAATATAAAGCAAGGTTTAAAATGTAACATACACATGTAAGCATCGAAGCTGCTTAAAATCACCTTTAGGTGAAATGGATGGCACATAAGTTTAATAAATAAATAAATTTTCTAGAAAGTTATTTAGATCAAAAGTTCACAAAATGGGAGATAGTTAAGGATATATAGCAGTCTGAAATAGATTTTTTATGTACAGTGTCCATAGTGTACAACCTGGATATAAAAGGTGGTTTTCTAATAATAAATATAAGATATTTTACACAATAGTGATATTTGATGCACATAATGTATTGCTTTATCAGAAAGAAGCAGAATGTAAATTCAGCATCTCATCACTGCGTATTGTTTCAAATGTTATTTTTTTCTATGGCCAAATTCATATTTAGTGAGGGAAACATTACACATGTGTAGATACTAGACATCTTGTTTGTTTACAGAATAAAAAAAATTGAAGTATCTTAAGCAGTTTAATCCAAACCTCCTAACTTCCTAATTCTAGAAGTGAATTCGTCAGCTAGCATTCAGTAATGAAAATAACAGAAAAATAAAAATTAAAGTACTCTATTTTAAAAATAGTTGCCTCTCTGCAAGTAGGCCTCTCATGATTTTATGAAGTGTTTAGACTTAAAGATATAATTTTAGACCATGTAAATAAAATGACTAATTTTTATAGCTGAGCCATGGGGAAAAGAGGGTTTATATAGAATAAGTGTCAATTTGCACATCCCTGAAAGAAAGGAGTGATAAAGAATAAATATTGCATGCATTTCTTTTCAAGGTAAATGGTGTGATCCTCCAAAATAGAACCTGTCACACCATGAATTACCATGAAGGACAAAGATCCTACTACCCCCTAACATGAAAAGCTTGGAAGTTGCATGCCTCAAATATAACAAAATGAAGTAAATCTTTGGTGGTCTATACAAGTAAATGATGATGTTGACATAAAAGAAATATTGACAAAAATTTACAGTCATAATAAGGGGGAAGATTTAATTCATAGAGGACCTCAGAACATTAAAACCATAAGGGCTAGTAGATTAATGCAGTACATTTTTTTAAAAAAAGAACAGCTTCTGCTGGCAAATATTCTAAGCAGAAGATATTACGTATAATAAACATATTTAATATTAAATATATTTACTATGTATAACATATTGAGACATGAAGTAACATCAAATGCAAATAGTTGCAATCTTATGTAGTCAAAATATAAACAACAATCAATTGTTTATATTTTTATTCCAAAATAAGTTCCATGAGGTTCAGTAACATTGATTATTGCTTGACCCCTAGAACTTTATTCTAAGTAACCAAAATCTTATCAATGATTCCTCTTTGAATTATTTAAAAGTTTTGTCACATATTAAAACCCTGAAATGAAGTTCCTATTATCACTACATTGAAATCACTGCACTCTTTAAGTGTTTGTGTTTCCAAACAAAAAAGAGAGAGAAGAAGCCAGACAACTGCTCAGAAGTAAATTCTGTATAAAGATTATGGCTGAAACTGATCGGAAATTCTGGGCCATGTTGGTGTTATGTCTCCAGGTAACTGGATTAGATTTTATGAATAAGGTAGTACCAATGCAAATTGATTGCAACAACTGCTTCCTTCCACTTCAAAGTGCTGCTTTTAATGTTCATGGTATAGCACCAGGTTACTTGAGGGACTGCCACTCCCTAATTATATCTGTCAATCCTATCATATCTGGCAGAAGAGATATCCTGTGGGTCCGGTATGTTAGGGAATTACACTTGGTGGGTCCCTTTATTTTTGCTATGGTATCTGCTTTATGGAATATTATTTCTCCCACATACCTCCAAAATGAAATTAGCTTCATTACTACTTATTTTCTAGAAGTCCCTCAAGTTCTAGTTATGCCATCAGCCTTCAGTGTCCTGGGGGAACAGTAATCTTGAGGTGGCTCCATTATTCCTGTTAACATTTAATCTTTTTTATGATCTTTAAAACTTTTTAATAATGACTTTTTAATACATTCAACATTTCATATCTTTCTTACGTGCAGCCCATAGTCACTTTTTGTGAGATAGGTGGCCATATGAATATGATAAATAAATAATTCTTTTTTCACACAAGTTACATGAAGAATATTAAGCTGTGTATTTCATAGGAGTAGCAGAAATAGTAAGAGACCACTGATCAAAAGGTAATAAATGATCAAACAAATTATGTGGATTTGTATTCCTGACAGATTTGAGACAGATTTTTTCCTGACACCTTTGACAGTGAATATCTAATAAAAATCAAAGTAAATGCTTGTATTTCATGAAAGTCACCATCATAACTATCACATTTTTTGATTTTTTATTATTCAAAAGATAGAAAATCTCTAAAGAGCATTACTCTTCTGAATTAAGTAGACCTCTGTTATCAATATGGAATTTTCTGAAATATTTAGAACTGGGCTAAATTTTTTTGGATGTTTACAGTACCTTAATGGACAACTATGTTACTATGTTTTTCACTGGGTTTCATCACTGATCATGAAACTAAGGCATTCTGAAGATACATAATTGAGGATGTTCACAAAGGATTTGAGATGGAATTCTCTGCAGCCCTTCTTGTGGTAAATAGATTTGATTTTCAAATTATGTCCCACCTGTCCTCAATTAGCAATCCAGGTATATTTATATAAAGGCACAGTAGCACTTATTTTTTTTAGTAGCTCTTTTCACTTTTGATTTTGGAAAAAAAAACTGTAGAACAATTTTTAAGTCAAGATGGTGGAGTAATGATCAAAGGAACTTGTAGCATGATCCATAGCTTAACCTCTGGACTGATTTGTAACATTTGTAGCATTTTGAAAGATGTTTTTGGCATGTTTCTCAAAGGTCAAACAGCCCACAGCTAGAAAAGATGGTGTATCTCTGAAATAACTACTTAAAGACCAGTACTATGTGAGAAAATGCTTGTGTATACTGCTGCTAGCAATTCCTATTTATTGTGGGGCTGCTGATACCAACATCTGCTCTTTACAATAGAGAAACCATAATTTGTGTGATATAGTACTATACAAACTGAGCACCAGGGAAAGAGAAAATGAAAATGTTAGAGGTAGAAAGCATATTCTGAGAATTCTGAGGTATTCAACAGCAAACTTACCACTTTAGTATTTTTACTCATGGGTTACTCATGTGCCTATGACTCTATCAAGGCTTCTGTTATGATTATAGGTTTAGCTTTGCTGTGGATCAGGATGTTTACAATAAGACCGAAAGACAAGTTGTTCTCTTGGGAAAAAAGTAGTCTAAAAAAGATGCAACTCATTTGTTACATCTGCCATCTCTGGAACTTACAATTACACTGGACAAATTATGACAAATTGAAGAGGACTGAGAGCAAATTCTGAGGTTATGCTGCTTACTATCTGGGTTTGGCATTTCACACTGCTGGCAATATAGGACTATAATATGTTTGAAACAACGACTTTAGTAGTTTTCTTTTTTCTCTCCCACTAACAAATTTCATTTTTATCACTAGAAAGTTTTTTTTTATTAACAAAATACACAAAAGAGGGAAAAAAAATGTCCTAAATTATGAATTAAAAATGAAAAGTGGAAAAAAAAACCTTATAGAATATATATTTTCAGATATACATATTTCAATAAATTGAAGCCATATTCATTATATAAACCATATTATTGTATACACTGCATAGATGGAAACATATTTGTCTTTATGATGCTGAACAGATCTTTTGATTATAAGCCCATTTTGTACCCAGCTATCAATTCCCATGTGGTAGAGATAAACTTCAAAAAAATATAAACATTTGAAAATATTAAATCTCAAAGTTGTGTTAACTTTTTATCTTATTTATTTATTTATTTATTTTAAAAACCACTCTACAACAGCATAAATTCAGTGAGGACATTTGTAAAATATATCTTGTGGAAAATGGGGTCATCTAAAAAACTATTGATTTTTTTTAAAAAAACTCATCTTTTTATTGATTAAGAAAAACATACAAAAAAGAAATACTAGAAAAAGATACAGGTAGTCCTCAACTTACAGGGGATCACTTAGTGATCATCTGAAGTTACAACAGACCTACCTTTGAGCTGCTTATGACTCAGACCCAAAGTTCTGATGTTTGGAACTTTGGCTCAGTGATCATATGACCAAACTTAAGATGCGTGGCAACATGGCTACATTTCCAGCATCCCTGGTCACGTGACCATGTTTTACAATCATTTTGAGGAAAACCAGCACTTCTAGATTTTGGATAAAACACAGTGAGTTTGTTTAACCACCATGGCATTTACTTAATGACTGCCGCAGACACACACACACGCACATATTGAAGTAGTTTGACAAAAAATAAAAGACAAATTTAAAAAGATTTTAAAAATATTATACAAAGGCTATTCTGGTAGCCTCCTTCTTTCTTTATCTCCCCCTCATATATTTTTTTTGGTCCAGTCACTAACTGCTATTTTTATACTTTAATTTGAACAGTGTTACTCATTCTGTTTGGATCATTGTTGTTGTTGTTGCTTATTATGGTTGACCTCACAGGCATCCAGATGTTTAGACTTGTTTCATTTTTACCAATTTTGTATTCAGAAAAGTAACTAAAAATCTTTGATTACTTTCATCCATTGCCCTAAGGAGCTTAGTGGTTGCATAATTGTTAATATTATAAGTTATAAAGGAGGGAGTGGACTCCCCTGCCATATGCCTATGTGGAAAACATGCAGAGGGTAATCCTGAGTTTTTGTAACTTTTAAAAATCAATGTTCTAATTACTCCTTTGTTGTTTATTTTCAAAAAAGAGATTTATTTTAAGTTCTTACACTTATATTTAAATGTTGTTTTGCTAAGTATTGAAGGAAATTTACCCAGTGCTATCAAAAGTGCCAGCCCCAAAGGATCCAAATAGCTAAAAAACAGTTAAGAAGCAATTTCTGAAAGTGATTAAGAAATGAGGCTCAGTGAAAGACCCCAACCTCAACCACTAAATTGTGGAGTGTCTCAGGGTATGGTACTCTCTTGGTTCATGAAACTGTTGGGCAAAGTCATCCATAGCGTGGTGTGAGTCAGTATGCTGATGTTACTCAGATATATATCTCTGTGCCTGCTCAAGTAATCAGTGTTGCCAATGTGCTGTGTTGATGCCTGAAGGCTATAGAGAATGGTGTGGCATACAACAGGCAAGATTGAGTCGCTTTGGGGCCACCTGAATCTAGGAATTTATCAGCTTTGATTCTGGATGGGATTACACTTTCCCAAACAGATCTGATGCACAATCTGGGAGTCCTTCTGGACTCATGATTCCTGCTCAAAGAGCAGGTAGTAGTCGTTGTTAGGAGGACCAAAGCACAGCTCTAAGTTGTATACCAGTTGGGCCTATTCTTTGATGAAGAAGCTCTATGTTCAGCCACATATTCCCTGCCTATCTTCTGTATAGCTTACTGTAATGTACTGTATAAAAGGTTGCCCTTGAAGAATATTCAAACTCTTCAACTAGTACAGGCAACATGGGCAGTTATGTGCACACCAAGATGTGTGCACATTATAACTTTGGTCTGCAACTTATATTGGCTGGCAATTTGCTGCTGGGTCCAATTCAAAGTGTTAATGATAACTTATGAAGGCCTATGTGACATGGGGGATGTGTTATTTGAGGGATTGCTTCTTCTTAATGACCTATTCCATCAAATCCAGCATAAGATGCTTTTTTGCAAGTTCCATCCACTAGGGAGTCCTCCTTCAGGGTCCAGGAGGGTGGCCTTTTCCGCTGCTGTACATGTCCAATGGGATATGATTCCCAAAGTCAGGCTGACACTGTCCTGATGGTCTTTTAGAAGGGGCCTGGCTTTGCTACCTAGCCTGGGATTACATAGTCACATGGAGCCCATGATTACTCTCCTGGTAATCGTGCTATATAGCTTTTAATTATTTTTAACATTTGTATGTCTAAATGACTTTTTAGATTTATGTTTTAATTGTAATGGGGTATGGAGACTCATTTAAGATTCATGACATGGAACCACTTAGAATTCTTTATATACTGAAGAAATATAGACTAAACATGCACTTAATATTCTACTTTCTTCACCAATTCCATTTGAAATCCTAATATGAGCTCAAGGTTCCTATCCAACACTCCCTTCTGAACAATTATTGACTCCTTAACCTGAGAGAAGAAAACACTGAGTGCTAGCACTGATGATATTACATACAGTGGTTTAGGTAATGAAATGTCTGCAGGAAAACAACCAAGCTCAGAGAGCACCAAGGACCCCTCATTTCAACCTTGAACTACAAATATTCTCCTTTGTTGGGGATGGAAATTCTTGCACCAACAGTTTATAAAGAAAGAAGAAAATGATTCCAGTTCACATATAGCCCCCTGGAAGTCAGAGAGGGAAGGAAAGAGAACTTAACTATTTTGATGGACAAAGAAAACCTGTAGATTTTCATTGGCATTAGTGCAGGAGAAATATATTTATTTATTTGGTTTGTCAATTGCTTACAAGATAATAGGTATAAGTATATACATAGTTATGAATACATGGATACATATAAGTAAAATGAAAGAAACAATAGGACAGGGATGGTAGGCACATTGGTGCACTTATGCACGCCCCCTACAGACCTCTTAGGAAAGGGGTGAGGTCAATAATAGAAAATCGAAGGTTAAAGTTTTGGGGGTTTGGGGAAGAAACCACAGAGTTAGGTAGAGCATTCCAGACATTGACCACTCTGTTGCTGAAGTTGTATTTCCTGCAGTGAAGTTTGGTACGATTAACCTTGAGTTTGTGTCTATTGTTTGCTCTTGTATTGTTATGGTTGAAGTTGAAGTATTCATTGACAGGTAGGACATTGCAATGTATGATTTTATATACTATACTTAGTTCGGACGGAAGGCGGCATAGTTCTAGGTTTTCTAGTTCTAGAATTTCAAGTCTGGTGGCATGAAGTATTCTGCAAGGAATAGAGTGGAGAATTCTTCTTGTGAAATATTTCTGGACTTTCTCAACTGTGTTAATATCAGATACGTAATGTGGGTTCCAGACTGATGAACTGTATTCGAGAATTGGTATAGCAAATGTTCTGTATGTTCTAGTTAGTAGTGTAATATTACCAGAGAAAAAGCTATGTAAGATTAGGTTAACAACTCTTAACGCCTTTTTGGCTATGTAGTTACAGTGGGTGCTAGCACTTAGATCATTAGAGATGAGTACTCCAAGGTCCTTGACAGAGTTTGGATCATCAACAAGGTCTCGACTATTCAGCCTTATTTTTTTGCCAATATGTAAGACAGAGCATTTATTTGTTGAGATTTGAAGTTGCCATTTGTTTGACCATTCTGATACATAGTCAAGGTGTTTTTGAAGGGTAGAAGTATTGTCTGTGGTGTTGAATAGCTTTAGATCGTCATCAAAGAGGATGCAGTTGCTCTTAAAATGATCACAGAAGTCATTTATGTAGAGTATGAAGAGAGTTGGTCCTAGAACACTGCCTTGGGGGACACCACTGTTGACAGGTACAGAATTTGATAGGACACTCCCAATTTTGACCATGTGTTGTCTGTTTGACAGGAATGCTTCTATCCAGTTATGCAGGTGTCCAGAGATACCATAAGATTTTAGTTTTAGGATTAGTTTGTCGTGTACACTGAATCAAAGGCTTTACAGAATCCTTTACCAAGATTTTCTCAGGAGAGACCTCAAATGGAAAGTGCTTTGAAAGTTTCCACATGGTCAAAACTTGATACTCTGTTCAGTTATTACTGAAACAAGATACAAATGGAAACTATCTCCAACCCAAAAGAGACTGTAACTTTTTTTTATAAGAGGTGGGATAAAAAGATGTATGAACTTTGAACATGGATTTTCAAGTATAGCTTGTTGGGGAGAAGCTTGATATCTACCTGTCAAGATTATATTGAAATAAATTAAACAGTTGCACTCGAATTCAGGAACTTCCAATAAGCAATTCATCATTAAAAAAAAACCCAGTTGACTGATTTACTGCATTTTCCATTTTTGTTCTGGCTTATGTGGCCCAAGTGATGATATTACTGAAGGAAGAGCGCTGGTGGTATTAGGTTCTCAGAAGTAACAATTTTAAGGCCCAGGCAGGTAATGTAATCTTGAACAAATGGTCTCTACTAAGGATATAGACTCAAAAATCTGATCCTGTGAAAAAGCTATTTCCACAACAGCAGAAGCATGAAGAGAAGCTCACCCTGAAAAATGGCAGCATATTTATTGGCTACAGAATCAAGGCCTTCTAATTATTCAGCTTGATCGATGCTGCCAAAGTGCAAATAGAACCTCCTGGAAGTTGCATGTTCTCTCATTTCATCAACCAATTTCAGCACAAGACACCAGGTGGGGGATTGATAAGAAGCTAATGTAAACGGCTTTTACAAATGCAATCTTTTAGGTCTTTTCACTGGTACAATTTTCATGCACTGCAAGGAATGAGCAAGGGAAGAATAAAAAGGAATGAATTTGAATGAAGCATTTGGTGGGGGGGGTTCACAGAGAAATTTTCAATGTAGATAGTAGTGCTATGGTGGTTTTTTTTAAAAAAGAATAAAATAGGCTTTTAGTACCAATTCTTGACTTTTATTCTAATTCTATTTGATTAAAGCATTTTATCTTGCTGTTTAAATTTCACTGCATAGCAGCCACTTCTTTCTACACTATGACTGTCTAAAGCAGTCTGGATCAAAAAGAAAGATGTTATGTTGTATCTCTCACAATCCTTTTCCCTATACTATTATTACAGCCAAAACGATTCAACAATAAGAAATCTCTATGAATTTGTCAAGTGCCAGGCAAATCAGAAGATCCGGGGCAGTTCAGATGGGTGTAAAGATTTATTACACACACAATGTGCTGTCCAGACAGTATATAGGTAATGGGAATTGAGATAGTTAAGTTAGAATTGGGAGCTGTCCCCTTAAGGGAATGCCTCATGGTAAATGTAGTTAATGCATCCTGGGAAATGCAGTTCATGTCATGTGGTCAAATGTGTAATCCTGATTGGTCACTGAATTGACCCTTGGTTGGGTTGGGGGAGGTTCCTTCACTCTTGCTCGGACCCCAGCATCGTGCTGGTGTCTCACCCTTTTGCTCCATCACTATGAGATGAAAGATCACTATTCTTTTACACTATGAAGTCAGCTATGCAAAGAATTGAACATTAGATGAATCTTGACATAACCGCGAGTTATACCTTGAGGATGCCTTGTGAACCAATAAAGAAATTTTGTATGGAAGCCTTAATCTGACTGTCTTTATATTCAGCCAGGAATTAAAAGACAGAACACTTAAGCTCTCTATAAGAATCTGAACCACTAATGGCCAAAGCAAATTGGTGGTATACAAGCGTCAAAGGAAGTCAAGGTAGGCTGGACTTAGAGCTCTTGTGGGAGCGAAGAAATTCAAAACTGATGACTGATGACTCCCTCAGACTCAGCCTGGTCATCTTCTACAGAATCGGTGCCATCTAATTTTGTAATACTGTAATATTTATTTAAAGAAATTTATCCTCATTAACAATATTTTTAATGAGCCAAAGGAAAAATGAAATAATCTATATTGAATTAAAGTAATTATTGAGTTAAACTATAAAAAGCAGGCAGCAGGTCGGGTCAATCTGGAAACCCACATAAAAAGGTAGCCACACTAAATACAGGCATGTATACACAAAAGAACATCTCCACGCTTTGGGAGTATATTTTTCTTAATGGGCAATGTAACAGAACTGTGTAAAACTTCAAGGTTGAGGATGTGATGGGAAGGCAATTCAATCAATTTGAACTGCCTTCAGAATAATTCAGTGATTTGACAGATTTCTGGGTATGTATGCACACTGAAACTGAATGAATCCCCTGAATGATTATAATATGATCCCACTTCTCAGACTGAATTACAAATTCACATTAGATCTTGGGTACTACCCCTACCCCCCCCGCCCCCCCACACACACATTATAGTCTGTTCAGGCTAATGCAGAGGGTTAACTCTGTTTTGATTAAACTTCCAGTCATTTTTGAATATGGCACAAAATAACTCCTGCTCCAATTCAGAATGAGCAAGACTAAAGAAAAGGTCATATGAAGTAATCAGTGTAATGCATATTTTAATATTAAGCTCCACATCCAAAGTACAGGTTGATCTGAATTAACCAATCATTGCAGAAAGACTAAGAAGAGGTTACAGACAGTCAGCTTGGAATTGGACACTTAACTAATGTTTGAAGCTACAGTAGACCTCCACAGAGCTACTTACAACCCATTGTAAGTGGCAGTTTGTTTGCCATTTTCAGTGTCCCACCATCATGGTGCTGAAAGCTGTGATGTTTTTGCCAATTTCTGGAATTAACTTCTGGTTTCTGGCAAAAAAAAAAAAATCCACCCATGCAGGAACATGGATTTGCTTAACAACCATTGTGTGTTAACAAACACCACAAAAAAAAAAGAGAGAGACTAGTCGCAACTTGCAATCACAATGACTTATGACAGTAATTGTACCTGGAATCACAGTCATAAATTGAGGACTACCTGTGATGGATCACATTAGCTAATGACTCCATTCCTATTGTCTGATTGTGTGTTTGTGTGTGTGTAGTGTGTTTGTCAATATTAAAACGTTCACAGTGGTGGCCACAATCATGCAGTTGAGGCCTCCATCTGATTTTTCTTAACCTGCTCCCCATGGACACCCTGTGTGTGTGTGTGTTTGATATGGGTGTGCAAAGTTTAGAATAATATATTCATCTTTTCACATGTCTCTCATTCTTTCTCCTTCATAGGTACTATGTTCCTTCTCTTTTGTCTCTCAACCCCCCAAATAAATCACCCAGTGTACTACTGACTGAAGCTCAAATTGAAAACAGGCAAGAATCAAATATGTTTTTTTTCCTGAAAGCATGAAATTTGTGACTAGTCCTTGAATGAAAACTGGCTAAAAGCTACATGTTGCCCATTAATGCTACTACGATGTTGATGTTAGTCCTCTCTTTTACTATTAAAAACCATATAAATTGCAATAAAGTTGGTGTGTTTTTGTTTCTTTGCAAAGCTGTTGTTTCAATTGAGCTAGGTGATAACTTCCTTCCTGTTCTGCCCAAAGTTCACTAAAACTAAAGTAGTAATTTACTTTGAAGGGTATAGAAAAGCAACTAACATCTGAATGATGCGTATCCTTGCTTACTTCTGGGCATAGCTTGAAGGTAGAGAAGAGATCATTATTTGGACTCATGGAGCTCAATTCACTTACAACTCAGCTGCTTTTCTAGAGCTGTAAGTCCCTTTTACCAAGAGGTTTTCAGCACTTCCTAATGTTATTTTCACATAATATATCAATATCATGTTTCAAACATCACTATTGTTTTCAAATATATTTTGAAATGCAAAATAATTTTAGACCAAGAACAGACACAAAATAGAGTATCTGAAGAAACAACAGAGATTTGAAGCAATCGTTACTGTAAATATTAATGTCCAGAACTCAGCCTTTGAATATGCTGCTTTTATTATCCATGAAGATAATCCATGCTGGAATTGCTTCTCACCTGATTCACAGTTGGCTTGATTTTGAAAAAAGGGACACTTGTTGTACATAGGTTTTTCCATCGTTAATTTGAAAAAATATGGGAGGAGTGAATGGTTCTCTTTTAGTATCAGGCTGATTGTATGTTGGCTCAAGAATGTTATTTATTTATTTATTTATTTTGTTTGGTTTGTCAATTGCTTACAAGATAATAGGTATAAGTAAAAACATAGTTATGAATACATGGCTACATATAAGTAAAATGAAAGAAACAATAGGACAGGGACGGTAGGCACGTTGGTGCGCTTATGCACGCCCCCTACAGACCTCTTAGGAAAGGGGTGAGGTCAATAATAGAAAGTCTAAGGTTAAAGTTTTTGGGGTTTGGGGAAGAAACCACAGAGTCAGGTAGAGTATTCCACACATTGACCACTCTGTTGCTGAAGTCATATTTCCTGCAATGAAGTTTGGTGCGATTAACCTTGAGTTTGTGTCAATTGTTTGCTCTTGTATTGTTATGGTTGAAGCTGAAGTATTCATTGACTGGTAGGACATTGCAATGTATGATTTTATATACTATACTTAGATCGGACCGAAGGCGGCATAGTTCTGGGTTTTCTAGTTCTAGAATTTCAAGTCTGGTGGCATAAAGTATTCTGCAACAAGTAGAGGAGTGGAGAACTCTTCTTGTGAAATATTTCTGGACTTTCTCAACTGTATTAATATCAGATATGTAATGTGGGTTCCAGACTGATGACCTGTATTCGAGAATTGGTATAGCAAATGTTTTGTATGTTCTAGTTAGTAGTGTAATATTACCAGAGAAAAAGCTACGTAAGATTAGGTTAACAAATCTTAAAGTCTTTTTGGCTATGTACTTAAAATGGGCTCTAGCACTCAGATCATTAGAGATGAGTACTCCAAGGTCCTTGACAGAGTTTGGATCATCAACAAGGTCTTGACTATTCAGCCTGTATTTTATTTTCTGATTTATTTATTTTTTGCCAATATGCAAGACAGAGCTTTTATTTGTTGAAATTTGTAGTTGCCATTTGTTTGACCATTCTGATACATAGTCGAGGTCTTTTTGAAGGGTAGCAGTATTGTCTGTGGTGTTGAATAGCTTTACATCGTCAGCGAAGAGTACGCAGTTGCTTTTAAAATGATCACAGAGGTCACTTATGTAGAGTATGAAGAGAGTTGATCCTAGAACACTGCCTTGGGGGACACCACTGTTGACAGGTACAGAATTTGATAGGACACTCCCAATTTTGACCATTTGTCTGTTTGACAGGAATGCTTCTATCCAGTTATGCAGGTGTCCAGAGATACCATAAGATTTTAGTTTTAGGAGTAGTTTGTTGTGCATCACTGAATCAAAGGCTTTACAGAAGTCTATGTAGATTGCATCTATTGCTTTGCCCTGATCGACTTGTGTAGTCCATATGTTTTTGCAGTGTAAGAATTGCAGATTGCAGGATAGATTTTTTCTGAAACCAAATTGTTTATTCGAGAGTAGGTTGTTTGTCTCTAAGTGGAGGATAATGGATTGGTTAATAACTGATTCCATGATTTTACAGGTGACGCAGCATTGGTCTGTAATTTTCAACTAGGCTGGGGTCTCCCTTTTTAAAGATGGGGATGACCATGTTGCTCATTTGGTAAACATTATTAAATGGATTTAAAGAGCTATATTTAATTCCAAGTATCTCTGATGTATAAAAGACCAGTCAGTAGAGGGGAAATCTTTGCCTAAATCAAAATCTATACTATAGTAGATCATTGTCATTGTCAGCCATTCAATCATGTCAGATCTTGGATCTCTATGGATTATCTCTATGGATTATCACTCTTCATGCCCTTCTGCCTTGCACTACCCCCTTCAGATCCACATGGTCATCTCAGTGTCATCTTTTACAGGGTCCAGCCAATGAGTGTTAAGACATCCCATTCTCCTTTTTCTGCTGATTATTCCCGGCATGTTCAACTTTTCAAGTGATTCAGCTCTCAAGAGATGATCAAAGTATGACAACTTCTACTTGGCAATCTTGGCTTTGTCATATTTTTAGGGATGTTCATAGGACTTCTTTATTATTTTTGCAGTCCATGAGATGCATATTTGTTGGCTCCAGCACCACAATTCAAAGGCGTCCACCTTCTCCTATCTGCCTTTTTTGGAGTTCAAATTTCACAGCCATAAGTAGCAACCGGAAACATTATTACATAAAATTTAATACATATAAAATTATCTACGATAAATTATCTACATAGATATTATTTGAATATGTAGAAATGCCAAATTCCTACTATCTATAAAGATAGAGTCTTTATCTATGTTCCAAACATTGAAATCTCATGTCCAAGATTAACTACGCAAAAAAAGTATATGTTTTCTCTCATGCCCTTGAAATACATTCTTTGATTTCTATAATATATTAGTATGCAGAACACTCTGCAGAACTGCACACTCAGTATTTAATTTCATTCATAATTATATCTTAATTAAAGAACAAGTATACAGTATGTTCAATCTGTGTTGCTATGTTCTCAATGAGAGCTTTTAGAAAGTTATTGGCTTACTGAAACAGCAAAGTGCAGTAGGGAAAAAGGGTAGAAAGGTTAATTTTGATAACCATCTATTGTGAAGATTTTGCTACAGAATATTCATGACTCTTTACACTCTATTTCAAACTGATCAGAAGTATAATAGCTTAATCAGATATAACTCATATTAAAAACAAGAACTCCTAGCAACCTTGTTATTAAATTTTTGCTCTCAGTCATTTCTTTTCCAGTTGCTTCTACAAATATTCAATTTTTCACACTTCATTGTATACAACCATCAATTCACATAAAATAAGCAATTTTACATTGATAAATTGTCTACTTTTTTTTTCTTCCTCTTAAATCCTAAAATTATAGAAAGAAAGCCCATGGAATGGAAATATGAAAAGCATATGCTATCTTCTGAATTTGTACACTTCTGCTTCTGCTTTGGTTGGTAACTTGGTAATTACCACTGCCACTACCTCTTCCTGATGAATCCTTTCACTTGATGTCTTTCTCCCAACCTCAGTGAGTGTGAGAAAGAGGGCCCCCTCCATATATAAAAATGCCCACTAATGTAAACAGACCTGAAGGAAAATGAACAGACTAATCTGCATCAGCAGGGAAATGTGAAAACCAGGTATAATGTATTCAGCTGATATGACATGTTCCTCTACAGTAAGAAAGTTTTGGTTGGAAAAGAAGGGCTTGATCACTTCCATGATATATGACTACAATTTGCCTCTGTTTTTCATATTTTTCTTGTCAACATGAAAGTCAGGATGGAAATTTCAGATATAATATATTCATCCTACCCTGCTTCCATGCCAATGCCTATGAATAGTTGCAGACATCTAGATAAACATTTAACATTTTTCTTTATACTGCAATATGTAACCAACTTTTACTCATTCTCAATCTTGAATGCAAAATTGCATGCAGAAAAAGTCTAACATTGGCAATCTCTGTATCCTTCAAACATCACATTTACTAAACCAGGATGGGCCAGTTGTATTAGATGTTGTTAAACCTTCAGCAGTCACAACCAACATGGTCAATGTTGTCCTACTCTATAATGATTCATAGAATTGTAGTTCAATAAGATCTAAAATGCTAAGGTGAGCTTCCCTTACATGAGATCACTAGGAGAACATCACCCTACTGACATATAGATAATATATGAATATATAAATCCAATGTCATGCACATAATCAATACAACTTATCTGTATCTGCATAGCCAAGAAACTTCCAAAGCACAGTGCTGGTCTAGTATGTATAAATTATTTGGAACACAATACTTTCTCCCTTATATGTGTGCTAGGACTACACTCCATAAAATGGTGTTTACAAGTCTTATAGTTCCTTAAAAAGCTGACTGTTGCATTTTGTGGAAGTGAGAAACATGGAGAGTAATCATGCTAAGTGTAAGTACTGAGCTGATTTTAATGTGAATTAAATGGACTTTAAATGTAATGTAAACAAAAGGAAATGTAGTTTGAAAAACAGAGCCCAGCTCCCTTTTCAGAAGCCAGGTGGGGCCCTTAGTCCTAAAATACAGCTCTATTTTAATCATAAAATAAGAGTTAAAGCGATTTGTTTGCTGCAAAAAATAAAAAAAGAATTCCATTGTCCATCCCTCAATATTTAAATTGTTTTTATAATTATGTTACAAGTTAGCAAGGCTGAACTGAAATCAAGACACAGGGAGCTGTCTTTAATGTTAATTGGCCATTTCTAATACAGCAATTAAAATATATGGATATTGGCAAAAATGTTCTAAATATAAAAATACATACACAACAAGAAGCAAAAATAATAATAAATGGAGAATTGACAAATAATTTCAACATACAGAAAGGCATGAGACAAGGCCGTCTACTCTCTCCATTATTATTCATATTTACATTAGAGGCTTTAACAAGAATAATTCAGCAAGAGTCTCAGATAAAAGGGCTGGAAATAAAAAAAAAATTAAATTACAAACATTTGCTGACAATTTAGTTTTTATTATGGAAGATCCTGAGCAAACAGGCATGAGATTAATAGAAAAGCTTGAGGAATATGGAGAGATAGCTGGCCTGAAAATAAATAAAGGTAAAACAAAAATTATAGCCAAGAATATAACCAATAAACAAAAAGAAAATCTAGCCAAAAAATTAGATATCCAAATAGTTCAAAAAATAAAATATTTAGGAGTTACCATTTCAGCACGCTGCTCAATGATCAAAGATAATTATGAGAATCTATTGAAACAAATAAAAAAAGATTTAGAAAACTGAAACAATTTACAACTGTCACTAATAGGAAGAATATCAGCAATTAAAATGAATATACTACCCAAAGTCTTATTTCTGTTCCAAAATATACCAATTAAATTAGAAAAAAAAATCTTTAATGATTTGAATAAAATGACGTTAAATTTTGTGTGCCAGGGAAAGAGACCAAGGATTAAATTGAAACATCTTCAAGATGCAAAGGAAAGAGGAGGATTAGGTTTTCCAGAATGGGAACTGTATTAACAGGCGGCTGCCTTGACATGGATTGGATAAATTTAGATAACAAAAGACTCTTATTTTTAGAAGGGCATGACTTACAACAGGGTTGGCATGTATATCTGTGGCCTGGTAGAAACATGGCCCACCAATATTTTTTGAGACACAAAATTTAGCAAGCTTTAATTCTGATCTGGAATTTAAAAAAGACTGCAAAATTACATGGAAATACCAGGTTGGTTATCATCATTAGAAGCAATAATATACCCGAATTTATACGATCAGAAAAAAGCCATTACATATAAAGACATTATAACAGAGGAAGGCAATTAAAATAGAGACAGGGAACAACAAGGAATAGCTTTGGAATAGGCCTATCTTCAAATACAGTCTAGATATGAAAAAGACAAAAAAAGAATGGGGAATTAACTGTCAAGATACAGCATTAGATTATATATTAACAGGAGCAGAGACAAAACAAATACAAAAACTTTATAAACGTCTACTTGACCATAAAATATATGAATTATATACAGATGATGATGGGAGAATATTAATGGTGGAAATAATGGACAATAATAGAAAGATACTTTTGACTGCAATTTATGCCCCGAATGATAAACAGGAAGAATTCTATAAAAAATTACATACCAAGATGGCTGGACTGGACTATGCTAATATAATTATGATGGGAGACTTTAATGGAATTGTGGATAATAAACTTGATTATATTGCAACAGCAGCAAAGTATAATAGAAAAACTCTTCCTAAATCTTTTTTTAAAATGACAGAGGAATTAACTTTAAAAGACATATGGAGAGAAAGAAATGTTAAACTTAAGCAATGTACTTTTTATTCAAATAGACATTTATCATGGTCCAGACTTGATATGATTTGGATCTCAACAGACTTAATATCTAGCGTTCAAGAAGTAAATATTGAAACAAGTACTTGGGCGGATCATAACCCATTGACAATTAAATGGAAGGGACAAAAAAAAAGATCGAGATGGACGTTAAATAATACTATTTTAAAGGAGAAAGAATTTACACAATGGATGGAGAAAGAACTGGCCTTTTTCTTTAAAGAAAATAGAAAAGAAGACACTTCAATACAGAACGTTTGGGATACAATGAAGGCTTATGCCAGAGGCTTGATAATAGACTATACAAGAAAAAAGAATATTAGGAAAAGGCAAGCTCTCAAAGCCTTGGAGGATGAATATAAAAGACTCAAAAAAGAACTGCAGAAAATGCCACAGAAAAAAGACGTTAAATTGAAACTGGATATAACTAAACATAAAATGGACATAATAGACAAAGAAGAACTGGCACAGAAAATTAGGAATGCTAAACAGAATTATTTTGAAGATGCAAATAAGCCAGGTAGATGGCTAGCATATAAGCTGAGAAAGGAGAAAGAGTCGAGGAAAATATTGCAGTTAATAGATGACCAAGGTAAAACTTGTCATGGCAGCAAAGAGAAAAAAGAAATTATTTATGACTTTTACAAACATTTGTATAAGAAAGAAGATATTGATGAGGAGAAAGTTAAACAATACTTGCAGAATGCAAATCTACCTAAGATACCTAAAGAGACTGAAGAAATGTTAGGAAGCAATATAACAATGATGGAGTTAAGCCAAGCACTTAAGAAACAAAATAATGGAAAGGCACCAGGTCCAGATGGGTTTCCTGTAGAATTTTATAAAACCTTTCAAGAATCATTGTGTATTCCACTGTTAGAAGTTATGAATGAAGTTATGCTAAAAAAGATAATACCTAAAACATGGTCAGAGGCTTATATTACACTTATTCCAAAAGAGGAGGCGGACCTACTTCAAATCAAGAATTATAGACCGATTTCCTTATTAAATGCAGATTATAAAATTTTTGCTTCAATATTAGCAGAAAGACTTAAAAGTATCTGAATAACTTTATCCACCCAGATCAAAATGGATTTCTGCCAAAGCGACAAATTAGAGACAATATGAGAGTAATTCTGGACACCTTGGAATATTATGAGGCGCATCCTGAAAAGGCTTTGATATTTTTAGATGCTCAAAAGGCATTTGATAACGTAAATTGGAGATTTATGTTACTTTTAATGGAACAGATGGGCTTTGCTAGAAGATTTATTCAAGCAATAGAAGCAATTTACAATGAACAAACAGCTAAGGTAATGATGGAGGAGAATTTACAGATTCTATTAATATAAGAAAAGGCACAAGACAAGGTTGTCCTCTTTCTCCCTTGTTATTTGTATTGACTTTGGAAGTGTTGAATAGAAATATCAGAGAAGATAAAACTATAAAAGGAATGAAAATTAAAAAGGAAGAATTTAAACTACAAGCTTTTGCAGATGACCTAGTCTTTATCCTGGAAGACCCTATAGAAACAGCCTTGAAGCTGTTGGAAAAGATAGAGGCATATGGGGGAGGTGGCCGGTCTGAAAATAAACAAAGATAAAACAAAGATTTTTGTCAAAGAATATGTTGCTGAGACAAAGAGAAGAACTGGCAGAATTGTTAAAAATTCAAGTTACAAATAAGGTTAAGTATTTGGGGATATATTTGACGCCAAGATGTAGTACATTAAAGGAGAACAATTATATTAAACTTAAACAACAGATAGCCCAAGACTTGAAAAAATGGGAAAACCTACAATTGTCATTAATAGGAAGGATTTCAACAATTAAGATGAACATTCTACCCAGAATTTTATTTTTGTTTCAAACAATACCAATTAGGCTTGGAAAAGAATATTTTGAGGATTTAAATAAAATTATTTTGAAGTATATATGGCAAGGCAAGAAAGCAAGGATAAAGTTAAAGCTTTTACAGGATGCTAGATCTAGAGGAGGGTTTGGCCTGCCTAATTGGGAGTTGTACTACCAAGCTGCAAATTTGATGTGGGTTAAAGAATGGATAACATTAAGGAAAACTAGATTGTTGACATTAGAAGGTCATGATTTGTTGTTGGGTTGGCATGCTTTTTTATGGTATAAGGGAACCAAAACACAGGGTATTTTAGAAGACATTATATATGGGAGTCTCTGTGGTTAAATTGGGAGAAGACAAAAAACAATGTTATTTGAAAATTCCAGTTTGGTTATCGACGATAGAAGCGTTTTCTTACCCTATAATTTATAAAAAGGAACAAACAGTTAGCTATGGGGAATTACTAGATGAAAAGGGTGAACTTAAATCGATGCAAAAATTAGAGGAACAAGGTATACAGATGAATTGGTTTTCATATTTGCAAATACATTCAAAGTATTATGAGGATTCCAAAGCAGAGGATTTTATGATAAACAAACTGATTTAGATAAGATTTTGATGGGTACTGATGAAAGGTGATTAAAAAAATTATATGGTTACTTACTGGAAATTAAGTTGGAGGAAGAACAAGTTAAAAGAAACTATGATTGCTTGGGGAGGAATTTTGGATATGGGATTGACTTAGAGAAATGGCAGAAATTATGGTTTGCAAAATTATAAAATGACAATGTCTACAGCCTTTAAAGAAAATTTGTATAAGATGTTTTACAGGTGGCATTTTCCCCGACAAGGATAGCAAGAATGTTCAAGAACAAATCCGAAAAATGCTGGAAATGTCATCAGAAACCTGGTTCATACTACCATATGTGGTGGACTTGTGAGAAGACGCTAGAAAATATTGGACTAAAATCCACATGTGGTTGGAAAAAATGACAAAGAAGCACATAGACTTGAAACCGGAGCTTTTTTTACTGGGAATCTTACCAGATGCTTATAGTAAAGAGCTGAAATATTTGATTGTAAATGTATTGACTGCGTGCTAGGATTGTATTTGCAAAAATTGGAAAAATGAGAAAAATTCCATTGCAGGAAGAAGTCATAAAGAAAATATTGGAATGTGCTGAGATGAGTAGATTGACTTTTGAAATCAGAGAGCAAGAAGATAAACAATTTTATATAGTTTGGGATCTTTTCTATCAATGGTTGAATGATGAAATACAAAAATAGAAATGTTAGACAATAAGGAATAATATTGATTTTATTTTTCTTTTTCTCTTTTTTGGTACTGGATATTATATTTATATAATAGTTTTCTGTTTCTTTTTTTTTTCCTCTTATTTAGGATAGAATTGGCACGATTATATGATTTGTTTTAGAATAAATTACTTAAAAATATAGTTATCTCACAAGGCATGATCGAATAAAAGTCTAGTCAAACTTCTTTTTTAATAGTGATATTATGATTTATAAGTTTGTATTGACAATAAGAGTTATTATATAAGGTAATTGTAATTGTGACTATGAGATGAGTGCACAAAACTGATGAACCAACCGACTCACTGTTTGTATATAAATATGGGGGAGCTGATGTTTTTATGTTTTGTCTGTTTGTATGTCAAAAAACAATAAAAATTTAAAAAAAATATATATGAAGAACAAGTTAAAGAATCAATGTTAACCTGGGCTAAAGACCTTGGACATAGTATAAACCTAGACCAATGGCAGCAAATTTGGGACCAAAACAAAAAGTTTATGCTAGCAACATCCTTTAAGGAAAATCTGTATAAGATGTTTTATAGGTGGCATCTTCCACTGGTCAGATTACCAAAAATGTATGGTACTCAATTGTCCATATGCTGGAAATGCTTCAAAGAACGGGCCATATGTGGTGGGCCTGAAAAAAAGCACAGGTGTTCTGGTATAAAATTTGGTCACGGTTAGATGAAATGTTGGGACTAAAAATTGGGTATGTACCAGAGATGGTCTTATTGGGGAAAAAAAGAGAACCTTAGCAAAGCAGACATTTACTTAATTATACATGTAATCACAGCAGCAAGAGCAGCCCAAACTTGGAAAATGAAAGAAATTCCAATGACGATGCCATAATAGATAAGATTTATTTTTTTTGCTGAATTAGATTGTTTGACACTAGAATTGAAAGAACAAGATAAATCAGAACACTATAAAGTATGGAACAAATTTTATGTATGGAGGGACCTGAAAGGAAGTTCATAAAATTGAAATTAGAATTTAAAGTGAAATAGAAATGAGGTATAAGACCAAGATCTAAAATGGTACAAACCCTAAATGTATAGATGTGTGTGTGTGTGTGTGTGTGTGTGTGTGTTTATGTATGTATGTATGTATATATGATATTCAGCTTTGTTCGGGTATTTTCTCACATCATTATAGTTGTGCTTTTGAAGTTGTAGCAACATTTTGGCAGAATCTCATCTGCCATCATCAGGCTGATACCCTGATACCTCCAGCTCAAACACACCCCAACCAGGCACCCAGATGAAACCTAGCTTCCTAATAAATGATAGCCGTCCATTTACTCGGAGCCAAGCCACACTAAAAGCCTCCAATACAGGAAACACAATGTTGCCAGCCAATCAAGACATTAAAAAAAAGCTACAAAACAGACAGAAGATATTAGAAACACCAATCAAGCAGTACACAGCAAACTCCAAGGCCAATAAACACAGACCAAGACTCCAAACCAATCAGGATGAAGAAAAAACCATTCTGGCACAGCAGTAGGCTAGCTCCAAATTTAAAACACAAATGGCTGTGAAAGTCTGACTCACAGACTCACAGACGAACACAATACAGAAGCTTGATGATGGCAGATAAGATTCTGCCGAAACGTTGCTACAACTTTAAAAGCACAATTATAATGATGTGGGAAAATACCCAAACAAAGCTGAATACCATACATATAATACCCACGAAAACTTAAGAAATCAAATATATGTATATGTATATATAAAAGTTTATATTTTCTTTTGATCTTTTCTAATGTAAAATGTAAAGACTGAAATGTATGTCAAAAGAAAGTCCACCACGTTCAATATTTTAAATGTTTTATTTCAACAGAAATTTTTTTTAAAAGACACAGGGAGCTGTCTCTATTTTTCACCATTCCCAAGGTCAGCACAAAACTATGCATCAGAATACTGATACAATCTAATTTTATTAGATAGCATAGTTGAATATGTCTTTCTCTAATTTAAAAAGAATAAAGAACATCATCCAATGTGACTATAAAAAATAGTCAGGATCTAAGTTAAACAAACAAAACCCAAATGCAATTGGCACTGATAGAAGGTTACATGAAGGAAATCACCACTGGCCTATGTTCAAAAGAAAGAGGGTTTTTTTAGAAATGTGTTTGAGGACAGAACATATAAATTTGAAAATAGAATTCCTCCTATTTGGTTTGATTAATGTATTATTTGTATGCGTTTGAACAGTTTCCTGATCTGATCACAAGACAGAAAAAGATGTCTTATCTCGCTATAACTGACTGTCAGATGCTTTGAGAAAAGACAGACTTTTGAAAGGCAACATAAATGAGATATTTCTGTGAATTGGCCCAAGGAGAAAAGAAAATGGAAGAAGGAACTCTGGATATGGTAAATGCCACTGCCAAATTTCCCAGTATTTTAGGAATATGCAGGAAGTTTTAAAAAAATAGAGAGAAGATGTGGAAACTATGAGCGTGCTAGTAATTCTAGCCAAATACCTGAGGAAGCAATAATACAGAGGCAGGTAAAGGTAAGAGGAGGCTGTATAAAGACTCCAACAATTTTCCAAGCCTCCAGATACTTAAACCCACATAAAAAAAACTCCACAAGAACAACAACCTGACTCCCACCCCATTGTGCATTGTGCTTTATTTACGTCCACTGATATTCGTCCACCAGATTATATTCCTTGAAATCTTGTTTTTTCCTCCTACTTCAAAAACCCTTGACGCAGCAAATTTGCCAAAACAAAGCCTTTGTCTGGTAGTTCTAAAACAGAATTGGTAGAGAGGCAAAGGGATATCAATAAGGATCATAGGACAATATGATTTGGGGGGGGGGGCAGGAATATATTGCATACAATGAAATTGATTACGGTAATACATATTATTTGTTATAGCACTGAGCTTGGATGTTGCAGGGCAGTTACTGCAATCCTCATATCTTGTTGCAGAATCCAACACAATTTAAGGACCTATCAATTTTAAAAAACCAAATAGTACCTTGCCATCATCAGGTGAAAGATATAAAATTCAACTGGTCTGGACTATGAGGTTTCCTTTTGCCTTGGTCCCTTGCAAATAGCTTCCGTTTCAGAGTTCTAGAATTAATAGTGTAGAACAGAGGTTTTCTTAAAGTTGCCAAGTTAGGGGACCTCTGGTGTAGAACTTCCTAAGCTAAAACTAAAACTACTGCAGATATCTTTCGAGATAATCACTTAATGTTCATTTGAAGTTATGACTGAACCCCCCAAAAGCTACGCATTGCTGCAAACTTATGGTGACTGCAATGCTTATGACTGACTGCAAGGGACATTGCAGCATCCCCTGTCCCTCTCCCTTGCATTCATCCCTGATTGAATCGCTCAGTGTTTGGACAGTTACCATTTTCAGCAGAATTTTTGTGCAGAAATGGCAACTGCTTTCAGTTTTCTGCTCAGATCAACGGGCCATTGGGAAGCTGCAAACCTCTCTTGGGTTTGAGGGGAAGGCGCTAGCATGCAAAGATGGCAGCTTGAGGACGACTTTTCCAAAACCTTTCCTTTACTTAACCTTTGTCCTTCATAAACCCATATTTCTTCAAACAAAACAAAACAAAATAAGCTAGGAGGAATAGACCTGTTGCTCTTTCTCCCTCCTCCCATTTAGAGGCCATCTTGATCCCTTTTTGCCAAGCTTTTTGCTGTTCGTCTAATGCTCTTTAGAAACCAACTTCTGCTGTAGCCCTTTGGTGCAAGTTTCACGTAGCCAGTTTTTCTTTTGAGCTGAACTTTTTCTTCAGCTTCTCAAGGCAAACAAGCCATGGAAAGATGCCTCCTTTCCTTTATTCTTCAGCCTGTCAGTCCCTCATCAAGGTCAGTAACTTACAGATTCTGTCGTCTTCTTTCAGGGTATGAAGCAAATTCATCAAATTAGAAAGTAAAAGGGATTGGGATTGGAGGACAGAGGCACAAAGCTGACTTTTAGCACTTAGTTGGGGAGGGGGAGATCAACAAGTTCTCCTTCCCAGCTTTTTAAGTTTTCTTTATTGAAGAAATGTGGGTATTTGGGGGAGGAAGGGGAAAGGTTTTAAGAAGCTGGTCCTAAAGCTGTTGTCTTGTAGGCAGGCGGCTGACTTGCTCAAAGCTTACAAGAGCCAAGAGAAGCTTGCAGTCTCCTGATGAGACCAGTGCCCAGCCCACAGGCTTGGTTTCATTGGCCAATCACAAAATCTTATTTGGAAGCATCTCTCAATGGGAACACAGCACCAGGCCCTAATTTAGCTGGGCTCTTTTCCCCCTAATCTAGCTGGGCTCTTCTCCCATGTTGGTCTGTTTTTGGCTTTGCAAAGTTTTTTTCCTGCCTCTTTTAATGATCAGTTAGGTGGCAGGCCTCCCCACATATGAATGCTTGCTTAATGACCCACATACTCCTTTAACAGTGGAATCAGGGAGATCAGGGTTGGGGATCGTGAAGCAAGCCTGTGTCACTTAACATTGTCACCACTTGAAACTGAATGGGGTGGCTCCAATATGTACCTGTGGTACAAAGTGTGGCTTAAAAGAACTGAATGAAAGGTATTTAAAACTATGGTTCAGCAGTTCCCATTACTACTTCATTTTCATAAAAAATAGTTTCAATGTTCTCGGTTTATCTAGAGGTGAATTTCTCAGTAACATTAAAAAAAAGGAGATATAATTATTGAAGGAGGTTGGAGGAAGTGATGTTGACATGCTAAGAAACAGTGCAATATCGCACTGATGCTTCAAAGAACTCTATTATTTGGCTATACATTCAGGCATGTTTTTTCATTTGAAATCATCAATTTAGATAATCCTATCAACCCAAATACTGAAATCCTTAAAATTGTGTTTGGACAAAAATCTATTGTTGGCACAAGAAGGTGGGGGGGATTCTGATCTGAAATAATGTCAAGTAAATTTGCCCTTTTATTCTGTAAATGAATTATTGCTGTTGGGTTGGTAGCATAAAGCCACATAAAAATCTACCAGTTTAAAGGAGCAATCTTTTAAGCATGTGAGCAATTATTGTTCATGGAGGTAAAAAAAATCCAGCTCTGTTTTGATTAAGCACAATCTGATCATTTATTAAAAAAAACAGATAATTGGTATTCATCGTTGATCTAAAATTATCCATTGGAGCTTCTATCTCCCCTTGTTTGTATAGGTAACCCTTGCCATGCTTAATTATGCTGAGTCTCCAAAGTAAGCAACACAGCTGTGTCTATGCATATGTTTAGTATTTAAAATGTGGCTTCTCATAATTGCCTTCACAAAGAAATGGAATGGGATAAAGTGGTTAGGAACTGTTGGCAAGCTGCTCTTCCCTTGTTGATGATTATTAACCTTCACAAAGATCATGTTGGAACATGTTGAAACTTTGGGGGCAAAGGGGCATTTGGATAATAGAATTAATGAAGGCTGCATTCTCAGTTAGAGTAGAAGACCTGCATGTTCACTTATGCTTTAGATTATTAGTAACCAGAACAGGGCTAAGTTGCCCACATGAGAAAAAAAAGGGAGAAAGTCAGAAAAGAATGAGATTTGTGGAATGTGATTCTCCATAGTGAGGCAAAGAGGTGACATGATTCTCCTCAAGGATTTTGCATCATCTTGAAGCCTCCACCAGACACAATAACCGGGCACAATAGCATTGGTGGCATGAAGACAGCTTATTTAAAACTTCTATCCGCTTATAAAGTGAGAGAGAGGGAAAGCATGTGGCAAAAATGGGCATATTTGGTGAGAAAAGGCATAATTTGATCAAAGTTTATATCATGGTGAATAATAAATATGGTACAACCGTGTATAGTAGATGTGTATGCACACACATCTTTTCCCTTTCCCCTTGTTATTCTGTTGAACTATCATCCCTTTTTCCTCTTCTTTTATTCCCTCTTCTCCAAGAAGTATTCTTGCATAAACTATACTTCTTTTATTAATGGAGCTGGGGTGTTTGAAAAAGATTTTTTGAAGTCACTAAGAGAAAACCTGATGCTTCAGGGTACAGAGGAAATACTGTATTTCCTAATTTATGTTTATGAGCAGTAAGCCATTTATCAGGAACAGCAGAATGCAAGAGAAGGCTGAGAAGAAATCAAAATCTGGGGTCATCATGAGTTTTCCCTAATGCAGAGATACAGTACATCCAAAATTATTTTTACTGGCTGAACTTTGTTCACAGGGTATGATTGTGCAACCTCAATGGCATCCAGGACATTGTTTTCAGATGAACCAAGTCATGAAGTAATATTTAAATAAATGGTTTAGTTTTTTAACACTGTTATATAGCAATGTTTGGAAGTGCGCATAATGGATGGCTTAATTTCAGTTCCACATAAATACAAAAGGTATAAATCAGATTATTTCAAAGAAGTAATTTTCAGGCAGCTCTAATATGATATGGTGTACATATTGTCTGTAACAGGCTTCATTATTCATACATAATACTCACTAATTAAAGAGCTGTTAACTAGCAATTGCATTTTTTAAAACATCTTTGTTTAAATCTTGATAGAACATAAGCACATATTGTAAGACTGTTGGCAAGTTGCCCTGGTTTGGGTTTCTTTTTTATTTATCCTAAGAATAATTTCTAAACAATCATTTTCGGGTATTTTTGGCTTCATCCAAGCCATCTGTGGCACAAATTCTGGGTGTCATTTGATAGCATGCATTTACAAGTGTCATCCTAGTCTCGTTTTTTTTGTTATTTATTTCATTCGTGAGATGTTTTATTTGTGCAAGCGAATAGTTCCCTATGACAATAATGCACTTACGATTCCCAAAATAGCTATGACAGTTCTTGGCTAATATGAAAGCTTCACCCTGAAAGTATCAACTTATGGTGAATTATAAAATCCACAGCATATAGTTTCCTGATTTATCCATATCATTCTGTCTGACACTTTATTTTCTTTTCTCCTCTTCTTTGCCTATTTCCTCTTTCTGTTCATCCAGCCTGATAGTAGACATTCTTGTTAATGACTGTCCCACTTTATCAGTTTATATAAATATGCAACTGGACACATATTTCTAGCTGATATTCTAGCTGACATTTGCAGAAATGTGTCTCTACACTTTGAGTTACACGCCAAGACCAAATTACATTGTGTAAATTAGCTTAAGAATATCAGAAGCTTTATGTATGGGGCAGGGAGTATTGTACTAAAACATTTATCAAAAAGAAACAGTGCACTAGCAAAAACAAATGTTTAATAATGCCCAGTATTTTCCTAGAATCAAAGAACCTTAGACTTTGGTCCTACAGTGTCTCATCCCCAGCTGAGTCACTTAAATGAGCAAATGGATTATAAACAATATTAGGAAGAAGAGGAAAAGAGGTTTACAAAAGACTTAATACACAATTGAGGTATAATGAAATTGTTATGTCCTGAGGACTCAAGGAGTTCTCACTCAGGTCCACTCAATTTATGTGGGCGTTATTCCCCCATTCCCATTGGTTGGTTCTCCCCAGCAGCCAGCTATAAAAGCAGGCTGCGGGGTCCAACCGGTTGCTGATTGCTGCGAGCCAGTTCCAGGCGTGGCAAGCACGGTTAGCCCTTTATTGTAAAATAAAGTACTGTTGCACTCATGCTCTGGTTCAGCCTCTCATTGCTCAAACTTAACACTGGCGACGAGGATGGGATGGCTACCAGAAGCACCATGCAACCGCTGAGTCACTAGCCACCGATCCGCAGCCCAGAGAGAGCGATCGGCTGGCGATAAGGGAAATGCTGATCCGCAGCCAGAGAGAGCGGTCAGCCAACAAATCGAGCGATCAAAAAGAGCAAACGCTGATCCGCAGCCAGAGAAAGCGGTCTGATTCAAATAGTTAGAAGCGTCTGTAGCCACTTGTTAGCCCCGCTACGGGGAAAGTGAAGCGCTGCGAGCCGCAGCCGCTCTGTATTTGGTGCGAAATTCAAACGGGTGTCATTTGAATTTCGAGCCAGTAGGAAACACAGCACAGCGCTGTGGGAAGTCACTAACGCCCACTTTTTGGCGCGAATCAAGACACCTCCAACGGCTAGCAGCCACGTGGTAACCCAGAGAGAAAAGAGAGGGTAGCAAAAAAAAAACCTCTCTAGAGCTGATATCACTAATAACTCACAAGCGCCCGTTGTCCCAGAGAGATTTTTCCGCAGGTAGCCCAGCCGTTCCAGCACCATGAGTTCCAACCCAGTATTCCCGGCGTTCAAACCAGACGAAGAGAAGTGGGAGTCGTATAAGAACCGCTTCAATCATTACATCGATGCGGTCGGACTGGCGGATGCGGGAGAGCATCGGAAAAATCCTATTTCCTAATCTACTGCGGAGCCACCGCTTTACGATACCGCCGCAGCACTCGTGGCGCCGAGAGAGTTGAAAACGCCCGTGGTCCGAGTTGCTTGAGATCCTCACTAACCACTACGCTCCCAGACCTTCACAAATCGCCAGGAGGTTCACGCCCGTATGAGGAAGCAATCGAGTAAGGAGACCATCAATCAATATATGGCCGCCTCAGAACAGCAGCCCTGCACTGCGGGTTTGGAACATACCTGGAGGACATGCTCCTCGATCAATTAGTTTGTGGGGTCAAAGATCTCAACCTACAGAGGCGCCTGCTAGCAAAAAGACCTCAACCTCGCACAAGCGGTCGAGGAGGCCCTAGCAGCCGAGCTAGCAACGAACTCAGCCACCGAAATTCAGGGCCCAAGTGCCAAGCTGGCATCGCTCCCAGTCCACTCCGAAGAGGTGGAAGCGGAGGAAACCCACAACGATGAAAATGACGCCCACCGCCTCGCCAACGACAAACGGTCGCAGGTAGGGGCCAAACAAGAAAACACCGGTCCACCCAAGCACATCACACTGTGCCTAGCCTGTGGGGATCGCATCAAAGGGCCACCTGCAAATTTAAAGGAGCCACCTGCAACAACTGCCATAAAAGGGGCACATCGCGAGTCTGCCAAGCCCCCAAAGCGCTGCACACAGACCCCGTCCTCGCACTTGGGACCACAGAGGCAAGTATTAAACTGTCGCACACACCGCCTCGCCAGACGCACTTGCCACACTGTAAGTAAAATTTCTCTCTCCGTTTCCCTAGAAGGTAAATCGTGCCACATGGAGGTTGACACAGGGTCAGCGCTCTCAATAATCTCGTGGAACACCCTCAAGAGACTCCACCCCAGCCTATCTACTACCCGGCTTCAGAGATGCCAGTTCGGTCTGAAGGACTACCAGGGAAGGCCATTCCCGTGATCGGCAGAGGCAAGTTCTTTGTCAGTTTTAGAGCTTTTAAAGGCCACCTACCTCTAGTGGTAGTTAACGGCAATCTACCCACCTTATTGGGGCTCGATTGGTTTCCCCACCTCAGCCTAGGGCTAACAGGAGTCCATGCTGTCTCAAACTCAGACACTGACTCCTTATTCGCTGACTACGCAGATGTGTTCAGCGAGGAGCTGGGGTGTTATAATGGAACCCCATCTCGCTCACAGTTGACCCCAGGCCGTCCCAATCAGATTAAAACCACGGAGAGTTCCATTTGCTATTCGACCAAAACTAGACGCTGAATTGGATAAACTACTAAAACAAGGGGTCATTGAGCCAACAGATTTCGCCAAGGGAGACGCCCATTGTCACACCCCTTAAAAAGATGGTAGCCTGAGAATTTGCTCAGACTACAAGACAACAATCAATAAATATTTACAAGTTAGCGCCTACCCTGTGCCCGTCATTCAGCACTTATTACACACATTCGAACCGGGCAGTATTTTTGCTAAATTGGACATGTCTCAAGCATATCAGCAGTTCCCTGTTGATAACCAAACAGCGGAACTTCAGACCATCGTCACTCACAGGGGTGCCTTCCGATGCAAGCGTCCCAATTTGGCGTAAGTGTTGCTCCGGTATTTTTCAATCCCTCATGGAGCGGATTTTACAGGGCCTCCTGGTGTAGTACCATACTTCGACGACATCTTGGTCTCGGCCAGGGACAGACCCCAACTCTTCCAGAGAGTGCGCAGCAGTGTTAGAGAGGTTCAGACAGCATGGCCTCAAGTTAAAAAAAAGAAAAATGCGCCATTGCCACTAGACAGGTGGACTTTCTGGGTTATAAAATTGACGCCTCTGGCATTCACCCCCTGGAGTCCAAGATTAGGGCAATCCACGAAGCTCCCACACCAACCTCCAAAACGGAGCTACAAGCTTTTTGGGGCTGCTGAACTTTTTATGCATCCTTCTTGCCCCATAAAGCCTCAGTAGCCGAACCCCTACACAGATTACTAGACAAAAAGTCACCGTGGCACTGGGGGCAATAAAGAAGACCAGGCGTTTAACGCCGCCAAATCACTACTTACGTCAGAGGCAGTGCTCATCCAATTCGACCCCAACCTTCCTTTAGTACTGGCAGCGGACGCATCCCCTTTGGAATTGGGGCGGTCCTTAGTCACAGACTCCCTCAATGGCGCCGAGGCCCCCATCGCCTTTTTCTCAGGACACTCTCGGCCACGGAGCGAAATTACAGCCAAATAGACAAGGAAGCCCTAGCAGTTGTTGCGGCCGTGAAAAAGTTTCACGAATTCCTTTTTGGCCATTTCTTCGAACTGGTCACCGACCATAAGCCCCTCCTGGGCCTACTGGCCGGCGACAAACAGACCCCTCAAGTCCTTTCCCCTAGGATGACAAGGTGGACACTTTTCCTAGCGGCCTACTCATACAAACTTATTCACCGCCCGGCAAACTCTATCCCACGCCGACGCTCTCAGTCGCTGCCCCTTACCCGCTCCGGCTGAAGACCCAGCTCCTGTCAACGCCATTTTCGAGATCACCCAGTTGGACCTGCCCATCACCGCCCTTGACATCGCCGCTAAAACCAAAGCAGATCAAACGCCGCCCAGGTGCTCGACTGGGTGAGGAGGGGGTGGCCGGGAGGCAATGTTGATAACAAATTCGCACCCTTTAAGACTCGCATGCAGGAGCTGTCCAGTTTGCAGGGTTGTCTGCTATGGGGCACTCGAGTGGTCATTCCAACCTCGCTGCGTACCCGAGTCCTGGAGGCGTTGCACGAGGGACACCCCGGCATCGTGAGAATGAAGGCATTAGCACACAGCTACGTATGGTGGCCGGGTCTAGACGAGGACATTGTCAATTGGGTAAGTTCCTGCAGCATTTGCCAGGAATCCCGTCCTGCTCCCCCATCGCCACCCCTACCAGATGGGAGAGCGCCAGCGCCCCTTGGTCTAGAATCCATATCGATCTGGCCGGCCCCGTGCATGGAAAGATGTTCCTAGTGGTCGTGGACGCTTATTCCAAATGGATAGATGTGGCACAGCTATCCACGACCACCACACTAGCAATCATCAACGTGTTAACGCGCCTGTTCGTTACACATGGACTACCCGACTCCATGGTCTCCGATAATGGCCCACAGTTCGCATCAGTAGAATTCAGCCGTTTTGCAGCCAACCTGGGCATTCGCCACATTTTCACAGCCCCTTTTCACCCTGCCAGTAATGGGTTGGCTGAAAGGGCCGTCAGGACCACCAAAGAGGCCCTCGCTAGGTTTGGCAGAGATGACTGGCACCACAAACTCTCACGGTTCCTGATGAGCCAGCATTCAACCCCCTGTGCAGTCACCAATAAGTCCCCAGCGGAACTTCTGATGGGCCGGCGCCTGAGGACTGTATTGGACAGACTGCACCCACAATACTGCCTGACTCTCCCCTCGCTTCTACTTCGGGGTTAGACATTTTATGTTACAGGAGCCGATATTCGCAAGGAATTTCGCTGGGGACCCACTTTGGATTCCAGGCGAGGTCATCGCCGTCACCGGGCCGAGATGCGTATAGAGTCAGGCTGGAGGATGGTCGCGTCTGGAGGAGACACATAGACCAGCTTAGAAGGCGCCTCAGCACCCTTGCCAACAAGAATCCAGAGTCTCCAGTCGAAGGGGTACCACCTCATCCGCCACCCAGCCACATCGCACCCAGCGACCAGTCTACACCAGCGGTCGTTCCGGTCAGCCCAAACTCGGACAACAGCGGCCAGAGAGTTGACCAGCCTGATCCAACCCACGAGAGCTCGACCCCAGCAACCAACCCGGTGGTTTCCGAGGATGCCCAGTCCAGAGAGAGTGTTGGCGACACTATGCGGCTCAACCGTCACAGACTGATACCGAACAGACAGACAATGTCCCCGAGTTGCGCCGTTCGGGCGCAACACAAACCCCCGTCTACCTCAAGGACTATGCATGTTCGCATCTGGGGGGAAGGGGTGTTATGTCCTGAGGACTCAAGGAGTTCTCACTCAGGTCCACTCAATTTATGTGGGCGTTATTCCCCCATTCCCATTGGTTGGTTCTCCCCAGCAGACAGCTATAAAAGCAGGCTGCGGGGTCCAACCGGTTGCTGATTGCTGCGAGCCAGTTCCAGGCGTGGCAAGCACGGTCAGCCCTTTATTGTAAAATAAAGTACTGTTGCACTCATGCTCTGGTTCAGCCTCTCATTGCTCAAACTTAACAGAAATCATTAACATTTAAGGGAAAGGAGGAAAATAAAGAAGAGAGAGATATGTTAAATATTCATCCAGAGAAGGTCAGAGAGAAAAACACTCTAAAAATATAATGTTAGATGTCCACAAAAACTGATAATAGAGATAAATCGGTCTTCAATTTTATCAGTTTCAGAAGCATTTTCAAATTAATAAATTATCAAACCTCAGGTTCTTCCTCCTGAGAAAAACCCACCTACAAATGTTTCATCTAAGTCAGGGATCCCCAACTCTTGGTCCATGGCCCATTATGAGGCCTTGAGCCATTTGGAACCATTTGGAAGTGGTGGGTGAACTCACACATGCACATTCCCACTTGTGTAAGGAACAGGCAAGCGTTTGCATGTGCACTCCATTTGTCCATTCCCTCTCTCCCTCCTGCTTGTGCACAAAGCCAGAAAGGTTGGAGAACTCTGATCTAGGTAGTATCTGGTCTGTTTATTTACACCATCTAGACTATACAGAAACTGATTTAGAACATACACATTCAGATGTTATAGAGCAAACAATCTGAGCATCACCCGAATGTAGATAATTCCAAGATACTGAAATGAGCTGTGTGCCATCCTAAGGAGTACATTTTATTCTACCAAATCTAGTAGTATTATTTGCTAAGATTCTCCCTGAAATTAAGAACTATCTTGATATACTCTCACCAACCCCAGGTCCTAAAAATAATTCAGGAAGACATTGTGATTAATTATGTCAACAGTTAGCAATGATTTAACATGGCCACATTTCCTTTGTCTCCTTTACAAAACAACCATAACAGGTTCTCTTCCAAAAATGGAGTAGAAAAACAGAGTGGCAAAAGGTGAGCTCTGCATTGTGTATGCACAAAATGTAGAGAGAAACACTACAATTCCTGACCTGTTACTTCCTATCTCTGTGGAATTTGTATACCATCTGCAGTTTACATGTGATAAGTGAACACATATGGATTTAACCACAATAAACCTTCTTAACTATAGTGCATTCTTAACATCTGTACATATCTGTCCATTTTTAAGATATAATGACAGATGCACACCTAGGGGGTCCTAATGCACGGAAGCAATTCCCTGAAGAAAAATCTACTTGGGTCACAGAATAGTCAGCCGAGTCAAAAGGGATGGATCTGCCAAATTTGATTATGATCCATATTTTTTAAAGTTTGTTTTATTATCATTCAATTGGTGAGGATTTTTAGTTCATTTAAAAATCATACATATTTGCATACTAATCAGAACACTAATTGCCTGTCACATGCAAAAAATTGGGATCACATGTAAATTCTGGTTCAGAAGATTTGTTGCATAAACCCATACACAAGAAATCTGGTCCACTAATGGTTAGCACTAAATTGGTGCTAGATAAGTGTTAATGGAATTCAAGGAGCTGGATTTAGAGTGTTTGTGGACATGTATGACACTAGGCTGAGTCCTCTCTTTATTCCAACCCCAGGTTCTGCCTTTTCTTCTCCTTTATCACACACATTTTATGATATGCACTTTTATCAGTGGTGGGATTCAATTTTCTTTTACTACCAGTTCTGTGGCATGGCTTGTTTGGTGGGGCGTGGCTTGGTGGTCATGTGACTGAGTGGGCATGGTCAACTCAGTGAGATGGTGAGGCACCTTGCTGGGAGTGACATCAAGTTGGCCATGCCCACTCGGTCACATGACCAATGTTGCAGAGACAGGGTGATTTCCTACGTACTTTCCCTCCTTCCTCTGCCCTTCGGCTGACAAAAAAAAGCCCAACTAAAGATCATGACTCCCTGCCGAGTCTGCCTGCCGAATGGGTTTTGTTTTGGGGTGGTTTTTGTTTTGTTTTTTTGCCAGAACCCTCTCGGAGATAAATTTGCACCACCAAATCTTACTGTACCTCATTGTTGCAGTGCTGCTTGTTGCTGCTGTATGCACTGCTGCGGCCATCTGCGAGAGCGAAAGTAGCAGCGGCAGGGGTGACAGGAGCATGTGATGAGTCCCTCTGCAGTCCCCTCCCAGATGACAGCCAGGGCTTTGGCACGTCCTCTTTTGCTCAGAGGTGTGGTGTCTGCCTCCCCTCATACGCCTTGTGGAGGGACACACACATGCCCCACTGCCACTACATTTGCTCTCAGTTCTCGGCTTCATCCATGGGGTCACTCTTAAAGTTGACTCTTAAAGTGGTCCCAGGACATCTGCCCGCCTGCCCAGCACCCTCCCTCCTGGCATTCTTCCTTCTCCTGGCAGATGCACCGCTTCCAGGCCAGCCCAGCCTGGCCAGCAAGCAGGTGACCACATGTCCCAGAGCTTCTTGCCCCCCTTGTCATGAGATGCCTGCAGCTGCTGCATGCTTTTTCTGGTGCGGCTGCAGTCCAGCAGCCACACCAAAAGAAGCACACCCTGTTCTATGTGCTGGGCCCAGCAAGTCTGAGCAGCCGGCGCATAGAACAGGGCAGTGCTGGACTGCTGGAGAAGTGGAGCAAAGGGGGAGATCAGTAGCCACCTCTTTTGCGGTGCAGAAATCCTCCCTGAATCGGCTGGCTGGTCTCCTCTTTCTCTGCCTGTTTTGTATGGCTGAGGAGGAGACCAGCTGGCCAAAGGGGCTGCTGCTGGTGGTGACTTTTTTTCGGTCTCCAGCCACCTCTTTCGGGCAAAAATCCTTCCCCAACTAGCCAGCTGGTCTCCTCCTCCTCGGCCATACAGAACAAATAGGCAGAGAAGGAGGAGACCAGTCAGCCAATTTGGGGAGGATTTCTGTGCTGCAAAAGAGGTGGCTACTGATCTCCAGCTTTGCTCCGCTTCTCCAACGGTATGGTGCAACCCTGTTCTATGCAGCAACTGCTCAGATTTGCTGGGCCCAGCACATGGTGTGGCTGCCACACAGAAAAAAGCATGCAGCAGCTGCAGGCATCTCGTGACAAGGGAGACGAGAAGCCCCGGGACATCTGCCCACCCACCTGCTGGCTGGCCGGGCTGGGCTGGGCTGAAAGAGGCATGTCCACTGGGAGAAGGAAGAAAATGTGCTCTGGGAGGGCAGGTAGGTGGGTGGATGTCCCGGGGCTGCTGCACATACGCACTGCATGTGTACTGGCTGCACACGCAGTGCACATGTGCAGCAGCCCTGGACCATCTTCCTGAACTGTGCCACAGCTGCCACATGGTAGGGAAACTAGGGGAGTGACCAGGGCAAGTGAGCAATTGGTGACCGGGTTGGGGGCATGCCAGCCAGAGGTCGCCACCGGTTCAGTGACCCATGCCAAATCACCACTACCAGTTTGCCCAAACCGGTGTGAACCAGTTAAATACCACCTCCGATTTTTATGATATGCACAAATATTTTAAAATCTTCAGTCACTAACAAAATGGCTGTTCTATGTTGTTTATTTCAATATAAGCAATATAGTGCACATCTCTCTGTTGAAATGCAGACTTTCATATACCTTCCAAAAGAATGAAGTGCATAACAAAATTTAGAAAATTAGAAATATTGAGAGTTAGGTTCAGGTAACACCAACATTGACAATTTTTAGTTCAGGTAACATACTATAAATAAATAATAAATAAATTTAGCTCAGATAGTGCAAAGTAGGTAAGTTCATATTAAAAGAATACTTTATTGGCCAACTATTCGGTAGACACACAAGGAATTTGTCTCTGATGCATAAGCTCTCAGTGTACATGCAAAAGAACAAAGTAATAATAATCATAATATCAAAGTAATAATCATTATAATAATGATAACAATAAGAGAAGGTAATGGAATAGATAGGAGAAGGATAAAAGTAATGCATCCATACTACATGGATAAATCTACTTAGACATAAGACAGTCCTGTGGAAAAACATGAACCCAACAAATTTTCTTCTGCCCTAGCATTACTCTTCTGCCCTTACAGATCTTACAGTGCAACCTTCAGATAAATTCCAAAAGAATTGCCACCAGATGCCACAAGATCCTTGAAAATACACAGCTGCTTTAAAGACTTGCAAATAGGTACAGCTTAAGTTCTTTTTTAAAAACTGAATTCTTCCTGGTTTAAGAAATAAATGCAAGCAGACTCGTGATCACCAACAGTTCCTTTACAAATGTACCATTGGTGATATGCTATTATTAAGGATTGAAGAGACTGCTGTCATTATCAAGAGTTGTAGAAGTTTTAGAGATTGCTCCTATTCACAAAGTCTCAACTATTGCAGAGATAAATGCAGGAGCATTTTCCCTATATTGCATATGTATTTAGTTCAAAATGTGGATTGGACTAGAGATGAAGGCTGAAGGTCTGCTGGATTGTTGCACACTATTGAGAATGAAATGTGATGCAAGCAGCAAGTAGATATTAAACGCACTAGCAAACCAAAAGAGCTCTGACAAGAAATATATTGTTCTCTTTTTTCCAGTATGAAAAGAAAATATATTTTTGCTTATAATTATTTCTATATTTGCAGAGATGCACAAAAACACATACATTAATATTACAGTAACAAATATTACTTTCCTCCATAAAATAAGCTAAAAATGAAAATAAAAAGAACGATAACTTGAAAGCACAATAGAAGTGTTCTTTTATCTATTCATTAGACTATAAGTACTGATAGTTCTCAGTAAACAATGGAAATTGGGACCAAAATTTTATATTGCTAAGAAATGTAATCATAAAGCATGACATTATGATTGCATCATTTAGCATTGTCAATTCCAGCACTCCCTGTTAATATCATTAATGGAGTGCCGATGCTTACTTACAGGACAGCAGATGGCAAATGGCTGCCGCCAAAGAGGAGAGGGTGCACAGGTCCATATGAGGTATGTTCTGAGCACAATAGGATTGGGGATGGCTGCTACCAGGTGGGGTACAAGTGATTATTTGATCTGTTTCCTACTGGCTTCCCCATTGACTTATCTTGTGGGAAGCCAGCAGAGAAAGTCACAAATGACAATTACATGATCCCTGGGCACTGCAATCATCATAACTGCACCCAGATAGTGATCATATGACTGCAGTGTGCTGGGACAGCAGAACTTTGAGCAGCAGGTCAGGATTATCAAATGGTCATGAAAGAAGTGGTTGTTAAACTAAAACTACCTTTATAAATATGTAAGGTTGAAAAGTATGTAAGGTTGAAAAATGAACATCACTGATATTTGTAGCTCAGGGATAAAACGTCGGGTTCTTAGTACTTTCCAAGTTTGATTGTTTTCTTGCAGACATTTCATGACCTAAATTAGGTAACATCATTAGTGCTAGTAGTGGGGTTTTCTTTCATTCTATATTCTAGTGATCATCCTAGCAGTGGGAATGGTCTTGGTGGTTCTTTCAGTGGGCTGTTTACTGTTAGCTTGTTTGGCAATTCCTTGATTGGGTTATTGTTTGCTTCTTGGTTGTTGATCTAATCTTGGTGTTAATCTCTGCTCATCTGAGTATTGCTTGCTGGTGAGGAGGTGCTTATCTTTTTGATTTGTCACAGTGCCAGGTTCCAGTAACCCAATCAAGGAACTGCCAAACAAGCTAACAGTAAACAGCCCAACAAAAGAACTACTAAGATCATTCCCACCAACACTGACAGGGCAAGTCACTAGAACATGGATCTCCAACCGTGGCAACTTTAAGCCTGGAAGACTTCAACTTCCAGAATTCCCCAGCCAGCTTTGCTTTCTGGGAATTGAAGTCCTCTAGACTTAAAGTTGCTAAGGTTGGAGACCCCTGCACTAGAATATAAAATGAGAGCAACTGCACTCCCTAGCAGCACTGATGTTGTTACCTTCTTTGACTAATAAAATGACTGCAAAAAGACAACTATGCTTGGAGAGTACCAAGGACCCATCAAGTGAACTTCCATTATGAAACATTATCTTTTGTTCCACTTCCTCTTTAGGCTTTTAGCTCTCAAGAGTAAACTGGGAAAGCATTTGGTAGAAAATAGGCCTCTGATTAGGAGATGCAATCTTGATACTGTTCACATGAAAGTTAAGAAATAAAAATAGGTAGATAGAAATTCAAAGGAAACAGTTTGGCCGTGGGACTCAGCTGATAAAATTGCAAGTAATGTGATATTACAGAGCTATGTGCAGGGGTGAGATTCTATTGGTTCATGCTGGTTCAAGTGAACCAGTAGCTCTAAGGATCAGCTGAGAGCGAATCGGTTTGGTTTGCTCTGATGGTCAGGTATATGGCCCACCTGCCCACCTGGGTTCTAGGCTGTGCTTTATATCTTGTTTTTCAAGCTCAGCTGTTTCACAGAGTACAGCAGATTGCTGCGCATCAGCTGTTTAACAGACAGGAATTGCCTAAGGTCATTAGCAAATGCTCTGCACATGTGTGAAGCATGCACTTACCGAACCAGCTATTACACTGGTTGAATCGCACTCCTGGAGGTGGGTGTGGGTGTGGGTGTGTTTGCATCATCATAAATAAGGAGTGTCAATGATGTATGGGTACATCATTATTAGGAGAATGATTTATATTAGCTCTGCTGCATTTCAGCTTTTTAGCTGTGCTGGGTGGAACAGAAGAAAGAAGAGAGGTGAGAGGAAAAATGAAGATTTATAACCAAAGTTTCCCTAAAGGCTTTATGACATTCTTGTCATCAATAATTAAATACTCATAGCCAAGAGAAGAAAATGATTAGAGCTGATTTTTATAATCATGGTAGAGTTGTTTCTTGTTAAGAAGGTACCAATTGGTATTTAGTTAGCCCTTGACAATGTAATATATGCATTCATTATTCTTTTATATCAGAGTTTCTCATCAATTTGCAGATTAAAACAAACAAACAAAGAAATCTTTGTGCATGTTATGTCTCTCATTAATATATGCATTTTCATAGGTAATGTTTTATAAATATATTCATTTTTGTACAAAACTTTCCCAAACATACATAATTTTAGGGGGGGGAACCCTCTTATATCTGGATTCCAAAGCAGCTGAAGATTCTGCCAGAAATCTTTGACTATGGAAATTCTCAGTCATTCAGGTCATGGTTATCTCAAAGGTGCTTTTTTTCAAAAGTCAACTGGTCTTTGCTTTTTCTTTTTCTCCCTTGGAAAACAAACAAAGGAAAAAAACAAGTCCAGTTGCCTTTTGAAAAAGCACCTTTGAGACAGCCAAGAATCTTGTTGCTGACATCTGGCAAATGGCTTTTGTACTGGCTAAAATCTCAAAGAGCTACCTCTTTGGGAAAACTGCTTCAGGATAATCATAAAAGTAATTCCTATTTCTTTTTGTGAATGCAGTTTATTGTCTTTTCTTCTCCTGAAGAAGATAAGTGTTGGCACTATGACAGTATTCCTAATAAAGAGCAAAAGTCAGGTGGTAGGTTCAATCCTGCTAAAGAGAATAGTGTCCTAAGTGAAAGTTTGGTGGGTAAGATTGCCTATCCTATTACTATTACAACCACTATATTTTAATTAATTTATTTATTGTTCCAGGATGCTTTTTCCTAAAGGCAACTAGACTTTCTTGGTTTTTACCTTTGAAAATGTTTCGCTTCTCATCCAAAAAGCTTCATGGAGACCAGTGGTTAGAATGCAGTATTGCAGGCAAACTTTGCCCATAGTCTGGAGTTCGATCCTGACGGCCTCAAGCCTTCCATCCTTCTGAGGTCAGTAAAATGAGGACTCAGATTGTTGGTGCCAATATGCAAATACGTCATAAACCATCAAGAGATTGCTGTAAAGCACTATGGGACAGTATACAATTCTAAGTGCTATTGCTATTGCAAATATTCAGTTCTAACTGGAACTGAAGGATTCAATGGAAGGATTTACATTCTTGAAATCATCGATATATAAATATTAATATAAATCCTTCCATCCCCCACCAATCAGTTGGAATTGAAGAAACTAGTTAGATGAGAAGCAAAATATTTTCAAAGGAAAAAAACAAGAAAGTCCAGTTGCCTTTTGGGAAAAGCATATTTTGGACAAGGATGACTTGGATCGTTGATAATATCCACAGACATTTAATGTATTTATTTATTTATTCACTCACCTTTATTTATTTCACCTTGTACAGTAGAAATCAAAACACAATAAAGTCTGTCCAATAGTATTAATTCAGTTCTTATTAACCAACCTGTAAAGTCATTATTTAGAATAAAACTAATCAAATACTTCAATCATACATATTTAAAGGATCGTCCTATGATCCTACAGAGCACAAACAGAGTACCCATAATTAATGACAAACAAATACTAACCTATAAACCAACAATTGTAATGAGATTAGGATAAAATAGCCAGGACACACATTAACCCACATATCAAATTAAACACAAATATGTGAAGCAATTTTAAAAGCCATACAATTTCACAATAGTGAAAGAAAAAGGAAAACTCATTCCAGAGTCATAGAGCCAGATTCTTAAAGACCTGAAGCCTGGAAATTATGATCCTGGAATGGGGTAGAAAAAGAAGATCCTGCCCCAAAAGCACAACGAATGCAAAATGTTGCATAATAATAAAACAGAAATAATAAACAAAACTGTCCTCCAAAAAGAAATAATAGTGGTTGAGACTTGGCTTAGGGTACCAGAAAAGAACCTTCTAATTTAATAAAATATGGATTTAGTATGGAGATCTAGAACAGTTGAACCCTGTAATTCACTATCTTCCACCTAATCTTTGTAAGAGTGTAAGTACCTTTCTGTAAATATAAGAGTTGAAGCAAAGAAAGATGGAAGAAGAGGCATGCCCAGTCTGAGTTAGTCACTAGTGGGATAGTGAATTAGTCACTAGTGGAATAGAATGGGAGAAGGGAAAAATTGAAGAGTCAGAGGAAGTAAGGTGAGTTATCACCTCCTCTGGCCATGTCATCAAATGATTAGTGGCATTCCTTCTAAGTCCTCTTAGGCCCAGTGATATGTTTGCTAAATGCCAAGTAAGTTCACAGTAACTTGACCATAAGTGTATAACCAAAGGATTGGGGGGGGGGAGCAGAAATAAAAACTTCATGCCATTTTAAATATGCATTTAATTTTGTATTGTAAATTTGAAAAGCTGCTCTGAAATACTTTTGTATAGGAAATGCTATATATCTTACCTTAATGTGGTGCTCTCTTAGTATTGACAGGACTTTTCAGTCAACCAAGGCCTTCATTCTTGGAGTAGTACCAGGGAATGCTCTTCCTTGTTTCCTATGGCCTTTGAAAATACCCATTCTCATGTGGCCTTTGCAACTTCCCAAAATTGCAAGAACAGGGTATGCTTTCAGGAATAGTTGTTGGTGAATGCTGATACATCACCCAAAACATCATGGCATGTCACCCTTGATGTGCATGTCATAGGTTCACCATCACTGCTCTAAACTGATTATTATATCAACAATCATCCCACCTTTCCCCAGGAGCAAAACACCAAACTATGTCTCCGGTGGAACCTGTTTAATTTGGTGTCTATCCAATCTATTTTATTTCTTGTTGGTACTTGAATACTAGCCATAAATAATAACTTATCACTGATTTAATTCTTTTTTTTTTTGTATTACAGTTTTCAGGTTACTCTTTAAAATAGCACTATTAGGTACAAGTAGGGCACAATATGTTGATGATTAAACTTGAGTCACCAATTCTTCTGACCTAATTATTTTGTTTAATATTTCCATTCTGAGTGAATCATGACTTATGCTGCTAAAATAACACTTAACCATAGAAGTAGGTGATGGTAACAGTGAGCATCCACATTCTGTGATGAATAAATTACACACACACACACACACACACACACACACACAACACACAACTACAAATTTGTTTATACAAATTTATGTTACATAAAGGGTGTCTCACTGTGTTGTGTGTTTCCTATTTGTTTGTTCCCTTTGCTTTATCAGCAAAGATTTTATGAAATGAAGAGCTGAGAATCTTAGAAGTTAGATTTAGCACTTCTAGTCACAAGAGCAGTTAGGATTATATGGAAAAATCCCTGAAAAATGCTGCTACTTTTCAAAGATCTTTTAATTTCCCTTGAAATGCCTCAGATATTTTTCTGAAGGTGAAATCTGAAAATCACTTCAAAATTTACTTTTAAACTGATTTACCAGCCATTCAAACAGCAGCACTGCAAGCATTCTCTTATTCCCATCACAATGTCAAGTAGCCTTAAATAGACAGGACTTTTTCTTACACAAAGATAAAGGAACATACACAAAATGAAAACTCTGCAAACAATTAATAATCTGATCTTTTTATTGTGAGAAATGTGCCTGTAGTTTTGTTCTGGTGTATTCCGTATATACTGGCAAGCAACACTTTCAAGAACAGCTGCCAAAATGTAAGGTGCAAAACTAGGCATTGATTATTTATGAATCAAGTTTATTGTCCACTTCACACATAGTGACTCTAGGCAGCATACAACAAAACTAACTGTTAAAATCAAGTATAAAAAACTATCGAAACAATTAAATAATCAACAGAAAGATTGAGAGACGGCTAACTAAGATGCCATATGTGGTGTAAACAATGTGCAGGCTCTTTTCTGTCATGGCACCCCCAGGCCTGGTGAAAAAAACCCCAAGTTTTGAAGAATTTCTGAGGGCCATAATGGTTGGGTTGATGGTCCACAGGATGTTTTAGCCTCACTGCCACTGCAACTCATCCCTTAGTGGCCATACCCCTCTTGTTTCCACCAAAAGGAAAACAGGCAGTCCTCAATTTCCTGGGCAGTGTTCTGGACAGTCATGCAACAGATCTGGTGACACTGCACCACACTGTCCACCTTCAACACAAATCAAGTTGTCCCAATGCTGTAGAAAACTGGCTGGGTGACTCCATCCCTGGCAGCAGCACAAGTTTTCCATCTCATTTTCAGTCTCTGACCAGCTGGAAATTTGCTTTCACCATCACTACCAAAACTTATCAAGTTTCCAGTTGTAATACCCATCACAGTCATAGCTGGATTGTCACCCTTAGATTGATAAATAGTAGCAAATTATCTTTGACTAACTTCTTCCCAACAGCCCCCACTAAGATCCTGCTGTAGCTGTAAGTTCATGGGAACTAGAGAAACATGTTTCTCTTCCCCTTCAGTATAAGCTGCCCAAGATGAAGTCCAGCACATACCTTCCAAATTGATTTAGAACAGTCCAGAAGGGAGGAAATACCAATACCTCCATCTAATTACCATGTCTTCATAACTTCACAATTTGACAACTCCAAACAGCACTCAACCAACAGCCAAACAGCCAGAGCCTGTGGTTACACACCACCATTTGGTCTCACCACCATATTTAAATGGTCTCTTGTGCATATCTTCAATTTCCAAGACAAGAAATCAGGAGGGAAATTCTTCCTCTCCCCACTATCAATGATGAAGATTTGCTACAGATATTCAAGGTGCTCTTGTTCTTTCACTTTCCCCCTCTCTTCTTTGCCTTCTCATAAAGGAGCCAGAGGAAGCAAAAATCCTGGTCAAGTGGTCAAGTCAAAAATCCCAGTCGAGTCAGGTGTGACCTATTTCACATAATTACTATATAAGCTATACCCTTTCCAATTGATAAATCCATTGTGTGGGGCTGTGGGGAATCTGCAGAGGGAGTCAAAAAAGTCAAGATGACAGATGCAGCTTCAAATGAAATAGCAATAGCACTTAGACTTATATATCACTTTAAAGTGCTTTACAGGCCTCTCTAAGCAGTTTATAGAGTCAACCTATTGTCCCCACAATTTGGTCCTCCTTTTACCTACCTCGGAAGAATGGAATGCTGAGTCAACCTTGAGCCTGGTGAGATTTGAACTGCTAAATTGCAGGCAGCCGTTAGGCAGCAGAAGTAGCCTGCAGTACTGCATTCTAACCATTGTGCCACTATGGCTCGTATCACAATTGTTTATTAAAAAGAACTTCTTTTCTTCACAACTTTCATTGATGGTGATAAATTTATCATTATTGCAATGATAATGATTGTGATGTTGCAATTCGTTTCAACATTCCTCATAATTAATAATATCAACATACTATAATCCCCTAAATATTCAATAAAACAGTGTTTCTGACAAGAAAAATCATTGCAGAGATAATCAACGTAGAAACAATAATCAGGCATGCTTGTTGTAATCTAATTATAACAATACAGATTTTCTTTAGTATTGATCTCTTCTGTGGTTTTTCACAGTAGATATTTTCTGGAAATATTGATGCAGAATAGCATTTCTTTGTGGATAAATCCTAACATTGTATTTCCAAATTATTTAAAATTGCAGATGAAAAGAGGAGTGCAAAGTTAGGCATGCAGAAAGTTAATCAAATTAGAGGAGACCCTGATTTTTTTAATAGTATGCTTGGAGAATTCATTAATATCAAGTCTAAATTAATCAGTACAGGAGAAAGTTAGTGGGAGGGTAATAATTAGCCAAAATAATGTCTTGATGTCAATGTCATCTTATTTATTATTCTGCCTACAATGAAATAATTAAACTCCCCCTTCCAAAAAAATTAATAATATCAACATACTATAATCCCTTAAATGTTCAATAAAACAGTGTTTCTGACAAGAAAAATCATTGCAGAGATAATCAACGTGGAAACAATAATCAGGCATGCTTGTTGTAATCTAATTAAAACATTACAGATTTTCTTTAGTATTGATCTCTTCTGTGGTTTTTCACAGTAGACATTTCCTGGAAATATTGATGCAGAACAGCATTTCTTTGTGGATAAATCCTGACATTGTATTTCCAAATTATTTAAAATTGCAGATGAAAAGAGGAGTGCAAAGTTAGGCAGAAAGTTAATCGAATTGCAGAAAGTTAATCAAATTGCAGAAAGTTAATCAAATTGGAGGAGACCCTGATTTTTTTAATAGTATGCTTGGAGAATTCATTAATATCAAGTCTAAATTAATCAGTACAGGAGAAAGTTAGTGGGAGGGTAATAGTTGGCCAAAATAATGTCTTGATGTCAATGTCATCTTACTTCTGCCTACAATGAAATAATTAAACTCCCGCTTCCAAAAAAATGTTGTGTTTGGAGTTGAAAAATATCATATCAAGAATCTTAAAAATATCAAAAGACATTCAGAAAGATGTGAAGTCCTAGAGAAATGGCTTTAATTGTCCTGGTAGGGAAGGACTGTTGGCTGTTCATAAACCAACCACACATTTACAATGAATTCTGTTCAGCTATTCAACTTCAGATTCAACTATTTTGACACTTGGCTCTTGAAAATTTGAACATTCACTGGAAAATCTTGAAAATGAAGCAAAGTCTGGGTTAGCAGGAAAAGGATGGTAGATTCTATTCTGTCCAAATGAAACTGGTTTGTTTGTTATATATGGCCACTCATATAATTGTAGAGCTGAAGATGTTCTTATCATCAACCTATCTCTTTGCACAATTGCTTTTTCTGTAACTGTAATCCCTAAAGGTACATCAGAGAAAGGGCTAGATTTTGGGACAATAAATGGCAGTGAATAATTGTTGGGTCTAAATATAGAACAACACAAATTAGATTAGTATTTAGGAAAAAGAGCAAGTTCAATTTATTTATTTGTTGGTTTCTTTCTTTGCTGTATTTACACCACACTCTAGATGCTCATGGTGGTATATATAGCTCTCCTGTCTCATCTTTTCCCTCAGCTAATAGGAAACTTGTGTTGTAGAATAGACAAGAAAAACTAAATAATTGCCATCATAACCATTAACCCCCCAAAAGTAACTTTCATAACTGGACAGAACAGGAAAACAATTCCACATAGAACCACTAGACCGTAACCACATGCCTACTACCTTATGAACATACGTTCTCTTAGTTAAGTTGTCTAACAACTAATCTCTAATACTCAAATCTGAATTATACTAATAAAAGAAACTCATGCCACCCCCCACAAAAATGAAAAATATTGTCACACGTATTTTTTATTGCTAGTATTTTTCAATACTTCCGTACAACACAGACTTCATGCTGTGTTGTTTGCTATCCAATCCCCACTGGTTTAAGCAGAAATGGAGCTCAATTCATGACTAAAGAGAGGTGGGATATACTTTGATGTTGGTGTGGGGAATGAATCTTAATAGATATGCTACTCTCTCTAGCTTCATGATCTTGTTATTATTCCTCCCTCCTTCCTCCTTCATTTTTATTGCAAGTAATATGATCATAGTTTTGGAAGAAGAAAGGCCAGATAGAAATTTATCAATGCCCCTGATTTGGCTAGATGGAAACCAATAACATCTTGCATCATGTCTGTGTGTTTTTTTAAACAAGATAGTCCATCATATTGAGATGAATTTTTATATTTAAAATTATTTATGGTAGAAAGCAGTTTAGGAGATTTCTCTGAAACAACCTTAAATATCAAGTTAATTCCAGGGATCTACTGCTCGGGGCTAGGATATCCAGGGACAGCAACATCACCAGGAAGCTCAAAACAGGTTAAGATAGTCATAGCAACACAGTCAAAGCCCCCAACACTTTTATATGTGCATTAACAGTGCATGCATATACCAAGGGGCAGAGCTTTGAAGACTACAATCAGTGTTTTGCCTATTTCAGCCCCCTATGAATTCTGCTGTCTATGAACCATGTGTGAATCATCCTTAATTGTTCTGATTGTATGGAGTATTCTTTCTTCTCATTAGAAAAGAAGTATCATAGGAAATTATATCTGTTACTGCCAGTCTTCGGGAGTGGAGTATTCATGCAAGATAATTACTTATTTCAGAAGTTGCTCCTATGTAGTCCTTTAGCTATATTAATCTCTTTGCAATTGAAACACAGTGCTGTCTCACTTCAGCCAAATTTATATCTCAAAATAAAGTATTTTTTGATGGAAGGTTGCATATTTCTTCCAAGACCTACACTACAGTTTCCAAAAATGTCAAAGCTACTCAGTATAGGTGGGAAAAAATTTTTAACACACTTTCTTTACATTTACAATTAAAACTCTGCAGAATTTTAAGTTACCACCTTAGATCCCAAAAGCCTGGCAAAAAAAGCCAGCTACTAGTTGAAATCCTTTCAGAACTTTTTCACACCTGGTGCAACTTTCCTGTAGGCAATAGAGTTATTTACCTCATGTGGACTTTAACATGTCAAATGCTGATTCAACTCTACCTTCGTCATCCTGCTAGGTCAGAAGGACAGATCCTAGATTCTTTCTCACAAAACATTGTACATTATTAACTTAGCAACATGGAGAGAATGTTATATGCAATGGGAGTAACCCCATTAATAATAATTCATATATTTCAATCAGATCAAAGTTATTGTTACCCTGCTCCATTACTATCTGGTTTTTAGTGTATGGCTTCTGGGCCAGCTAAACTCATAATTTGTACCACTAAACTGAATGCAAGTGGCCACATTTTATTAAATGACCTTGAAACCAAGCTGTCCGTGTGTGCTCCCTTCAAAATCCAAGAAAGAAATACCCAGACTCCATAGATCAGAGCAAAGTTATTCTTTTACTGGAAATTAAAGTGGAAGCTACAGATGGAATTCCGAATCTGAGAATTTGGCACGCAGATCACATATACAAAGGAATGGAGTTGTTCCCACCCCCCAAAGTCCAGAAGTCTCTTCCAATTAAAAGTTCTGAATATGATCATGTGGGCATCTTCAGGTGGTGATGAGGCCTCTGTCCCTTGACCTTGACATATTTTGATAAAACTTCACAGCTGCGCAAAAAGGGATAGAAGCTAGCAAGGAAATGGAAAGTTGAAAAGAAGAAATCATACACCCCCTCCTTTTGCTTACCCACAGTAAAGGAATGTAAAACACCTCCAGCTCTCTTCCCCACACAATTACCCCTCCACCCGTTGCTAATGACAGCCAAAAGAATTAAGCGTAGCAGTAGAGAAGATATAGTAGATAGGATATGAGAGAGATAAATGAGATAGATAGCAGTTAGGGTAGCCGAAGAGATCTTGAGACTGACACAAGCAGGTCCAAATCTGTTCAATGTTTGAATTGAGAGTATATAAAAGTGTATGGATAGGGCCTTGATATTATTTATTTAATATATTAATAATAATTTAAATTATTCTTCGACCAAATCTGTAACAAAAGAATGTGCTTTCTTACAAAGTATAAATTAATCAAAACTTAGTGTTGGAAAATATAATTCACTGAGGATATTAGAAGTAATTTCACATCTGCCAAGTTAGGTTCACAGCAGTCCATCTCTATTTCATTCAACTATAATTAAGAATCAAAACGGGGGCATATTACAACCAAGTAATAATTGGGATGGGACGAACATCAGAGATAACTGATAACATGAAGCAACTTTTCAAATGCACCTAATTAAATACATTATATACTGCCTTTTCACACCTAGATTTAGCTTTATCACACAGTGTTAATGTTTGCCTATTGTAATAATGTACTTAGATTTCAGACTAAAATCCATATTAACAAAAACAAGTTGATGAATATAATATTTAAAGGCATAAAAGAATTTGGCAATGTAAAGTTGTTCTTGTTCTCTTTATTTTCTTTGAATGATTTAATGGTGCTGAAAAAAAGGTGGTAACTTATAATCATGTATGACTCTGGGCTCTGCCTCACAACCACCTTAATGTGTTATCCTCCAGTACTTCAGTTGGCAGGAAAGTAAGCTGGCATATATCCTGTTGCCTGACTGCCAGGTCTTATTCCGCTCCAGGTCCAAGATTTGTGAGTAGTGTTGCCCTCTCAATTTTAATGTGAAATGAATGAACAAAATATCTGGCTTTGTTTTTCTTCCTACTGTGCACCACCTCCTTGCAGGGGAAAAAACAACAATCTATTTTTAAATGTGATAAAGGGGGATGGACAAGTATAATAGGTTCCTGATATAGAAAAACCATGTAGCTTTTGAATTGTCTGAGCTGGTTTACAAGTGGGGATGTTCTACTCCTTTTTGAAATGTCATAAGTACAGAGGGATGACACAGAGGTAAGAAGAAGGTGCTCTTCTGGTGTACTGCATAATCTTTCATCCCTTCAACCTGGAAAATGGACCTAAGTGTTTTTCCAGTGAGACCGGTCTATCAGGGCAACCTGGTCTACCCAAATATGGGACGGATGCTTCTTCTTCTTTCACCTTTCAGTCCCAATCCAGGAGCCTTTGCAGGCAGTCACTTCCGCGACAAACTATTTTATGTTTAATTTAAATTTACCGACAATTGACTCCTTTTATTTCTTTGTCAGTAAATTTAAATTTGGTAGCAGGACTGTTTTTGGACAAGGATTTAACATACTTTCAAAAGACTGCTAGAGCCATAAGCTGACTGATAGGTTACATATGTGGAAGAGAAGAATTAATGGCACCAATCCCATGTATATAAAATAAAACCACTAGTGACAACCAGTTGGTATTCATGATGTGAACTTGAAAATATCCACCACAAAAGCCAGCTTTCTGGTCTTTCCTTTAGCCTAAGCCAAAATGACATGGAAATGTATGTTTAGTGTTCACAGGGAGGTGGCATATTATAGAAAGTGACCAAGTGAAGAGCCAGTTCCTGAGTTGTTAACAGGAATGTGATTGCATTTTTGACCAAAATTGTATTGGAATAAGAGGAAAAACTCGACTTTAAAACTGAATAAGGTAAAGATAGCTTTAAGCTACCTCAGCTATGGGCTATGGATGAGAAGACAGTAGTATTATGAAAACATTACCAAGGAATGTTCACATCACAATTAAGGGGGTCTCAAGACAAATGAATCTCAAGGTCTCTAAAATTGTACTCCTGTAATTGGCAGCAACTCTGAATGACAACAGCTGCAAATTATGGAAGCCATATTTTTATTAGCCATATATATTTTCTTAGAAGCTTCAAGGCTGCCATAGTTAGTGCCTGGGAATTTGGGAGGGGGGAATTCTTAGTGAGTAGTAGATTAGATTCAACAACATTCTTCTCACAGGTCAAGGACATGTCAGCCTGCACCTGGATGGGAGTGGGTGAAGGTTTAGCTTCAGACAGAACTATGTTTGATTGGACCATGTGATGGACTGATGGGTGCAGCAGATGGATCTTTGATTTTCACTTGGGGAAAGGTTATATATGTGGAAGAGAAGAATTGAAAAACCCAGAAGTTTCAGATCTGGCTTTTCCCAGATGTGCCAACATGACTTTTTTTAAAAATAAATTCTTACTTGGATGGACTTTGTCTCTGAGTGCTGAATTGAGGTGGAAAGTTTCTTTGGAATGCTGACAACAGCATTATTCCCTGGTCCATTTATCCATGATTTTATATTTTCAGTGATGTCACTCCCTGTCACTTTTTTTCTAAACCAGAATCTCCAAATGTGCATCCTTTTCCTGATTGTCTTCTTCTCCATTTTTTTAAAAATAGGAAAATCAGAAATATACCAAATATAGTTAGGCTTTCTGGGGATATGATTTGGTTTGATAAATTGCTTACTTGATTTGATATGCTTACTTAAAATGAAATATATTTGTTATTTGGCTGACAATTCACTCCTTTTGAAGAGATTCTTCTAGAATTATTCGGTATCATTTTTTTCTTATTCACCACTCTTACTGGTATCTGAATTTGGTATCATCTTCAAATTTAGCCAGCCCATTGCAAAACTTTTTTGTGCAGGTTACAGACATAATTCCTAATATACATCCTTGAAATAAACTGCTTCCTTCTCTGGGAAAATTGTTCTTTTATCCCAATATCCCCCCTCCTTTTTTTTTAGCTAATGAGCAAGTAATAATATGTCAGTTCCTCCTATCCAGCAACAAATACGTTTACTAAAAAGCTTGTCATAAAAACCTTTCTCAAAGGTCTTTAGAATCATCAGACTCAAAAATATTGCCCTCCCTTGCTGCAAAATACTCAGGTATTGCAAAAAAACCTCCCAAAAAAGACTGCAAATATCTCAGTAAGAAAAGAGAATGTGGCACTGATTACTGATTTCTAACTCCTCTTCGAGCAGAGAAATGTGAGGGTTCCAGAGGATTGTTAATTATGGGGTAACTTATATGAATATGGAAAGGTGGAAAGAGCGAATATACATGTGTTCCAAAATGGTGACTGAATAAGAAAAAAATAATGATGCTAAAATTAAAGATGTGGAAAGATGCAGAAAAAGAACAAGCTCTTATTTGACAGATGCAAAAAAAACATGGAATACAGTATATGGTTCATATACTGATCTAGTTTTATGGGCCAGCAAAGCACAATGTTCTCTAATGCACTGTGAAAACAGACCAGCTTTGTAATGTGAAAATTCCTAGCAAAATCAACTATCCCACTGAGCAATTTTCATGAAGCCACTGCACACGTATTAACCAAACTAAGCATGATCTGACTTAGAATTTTAGAATCATCATCATCCTGCAACTGTGTTGCTATTTTCTCTTAGTTTTCCTTGCATATTCAATTAGCTATTTGCTGTAAAAAGAAAAGAAAAAGAAAAAAAATCTCAATGTAATGAGCAGGCCTATCTGACTTAATGAAACAAGAGCTATATTGATGGTAGCTACTGGCAGGTTGAATTATAATAGACAAGTCCTGGTAGAGAGGCTAGTTGAATATAATCCAAACTCATTCCCAGTGATGAATACAGAAAAGAAAAATTCCATACATAGATCAATTCTCATCCAGATCATTACGGACCATGCCTGATACTATGGCTCCTGGGTGTCAGGAGATAAATGGGCTACAGGGCTCAGCTGTTCCTGCTAGATGACAAGAGTGGCCAGCTTCAAATAGTTAGGAGAGCCAGAAAAGTGAAATAAATGGTCAGTTGAAGAAAAAAAACAATCATGAAATCTAAAATTAAGGGTTTTCAAAACTAAGTATTGGAAACAAAAATACTTAGTCTCAGAAAGGGATGAACAATAATTCATAGATCCATGAAGATTGTTCCTTAGAATAAAAATAGTAACTAAATCAAAAGTATTGATGGAGAAACTCCTAGCTGAATATGTAAACAACATTCATAATAATAACACAAATTGGGGTAGGCAACTATGGTCCCCTTACCAATCTGTGGGCTTCAATCCTCAAAATTCCTGAACCAGCCATGCTGGCTTAAGAATTCTGGGATTTGAAGTTCATAGGTCATAAAGGGGCCATAGTTGCCTATCCCTGACATAAGTGAAACTGAAGATTGTCAAGCAAATAAAAGCTTACAATATCACATTATAATGTCACATTTTCTTAATGTCTGAAAAGAAAGATTATTAAATATTTAAAAATCTCAAAAGAAAGGTTCTTCTATTAAAGAAAAACCACAACTAGGAAAGTATTATCAACAAATTTGAAAGTCACAAATTTGGTAGTAGAAAATATTGAAACAAACATATTGGCTGAAACAAATCAACTAATTTATAGGACAGCAGCAGTGATAACATCAGAGCTGGCATACCATGCAATAAAGCATACCAGCAAAAACATCCAACAAAATAGAACATTTGATTACAAAAATCAATAAATTATGAACTGATATCAGCAATCTGAAGAATCTGAAGGAAAGAAAATTGAAAAATAATGAGTTCAAAGAAAGTTTATAGAAAAGATATCATCTTGGCACTAAGATGATTAAAGAATCTCAGAAGAATTAAAGCAACGTGTCACAGCTATACGAGGGAAAATTGAACAATATAAAAGTAGAATAAATCAATTTCAAACAAATCAGCAGTTTCAAACAAATATAGCATTTATTTTACAAAGCATCACTTGAAAATACTACAAACATACATTATAATAAAAGATGAAAAATTACAATTTTGGAATGACATTTGGGAAACCTAAAAGAACATAATAAAGATGGTTATGGATAAAACAGAATGAGAAAAATATGGTTCTTTTGCACAAACTTGGGTACAGAAATGTTTGAAAATATTTGGCCTTTGTGTGAACATCCAGAATTTTATCAAAGAAGCTATGTAGTATTAGAAAACAATTTTAAGAGAATATGACAGAGAAATTTGAAATGTAAAACTCAAGAGAGATTTTTTTTTTAAGGGAATTCATTGTCTCCATTACATTTTAATATATCAATGATACCTTCATTCATATCCTAAATAAAACACAGAGTGAGAAGGAAGAGGGAGGACAGGTAAGACAGACAGACAGAATTCACATTCAAACTACCAGTGTCTATTTTGAAAGTTTGTTCCATGCATACAAAGATATGTTGTCCCCTTTGCTGTGTTCTCTGAATTTTGGTTTATTAGATCATTGGTGACACAATTTGGTTTACTGCATGCTTACTTTTTATTCATCATAATGCTGACTGCATGTTAGACAAACATGGTAGAAATCTAAATGAAATGCATATAGACAAATGAAATAATTAGTTTAAAATTATGTACATGTGTGTGCAACTAAAATCTATACTAGACTTACTTATAAACATTCTTAATATAACACAGCCACGTTAATGTAGAGGATTTCTTCCAGTATTGTCCTTAAGACAGTTCTTATCAAATCTCAAAAGCTAAATGATATAATACATGATGATATTAAACTGTGCCACCTTTTCCCCCCACCTTTGAATTTACATATGCCACCTATTACTCAAGAATATCTCATAATATGCAGGTCACTAAATATTCTCGGCAGCTTGTAAATAATCTGTGATGTGTTCTCCTGTACATTACACATATCCCAATTATTTCAACCTTGCACTGTCTTTTGTGGAGCATAGAATAACCACATGGCATAATCACCTCAGCTTGAATCCACAAGTCTATTAGGTTTAAACACAGCTCTAAAAAAGAGAAAAATTTTTCATTCAAACCTAAATTGCTATGTATTGCAATTCTTACTGAAATTGTACTTTTGTCAGTAATTATCTGGTTAAACTGTCAAAAGTTCCTCTAGTACATCAATTTCCATGATACTTATTGCAACACAATTACTAATTGTTGGGTACTTTTCTGTAAGAAATTATAGTGCATCGGGATCACGTTGGCCAATACAGATTCAAAGATGTCCCCTAGAGTTCAATCTATATCAAGGAAACAGCCTCAATTCAGATATGGAATTTGCTCGCTAGTTGTTACACAGTTCCTTAGTATTACTGAACAAACCAATATTTGATCACAGAGAGTGCCAAGGGTCTATCAAGGTTAGAGAAAGAATGAAATCCTTTTGAAATCCAGCATTTTTCTCCAACCAGTACCTGCAGAAACATGGTTGTTTGTGGATCTTGTAGAACATGCAAGAGAAACTAGTTTCCTTTTTTCATATATTTGATATTGCCATTTTCTGACTCTTCTGGAAAATATAAAGGAAAAACTTATTTGTTGTCGCTTGAGTATTTTGCTACTCTCAAGTAGCTTTGATTTTCTTTCCTTAAAATTGATTTGCCAGTCATTAAAGGCATAACTTGATATAAAAAAAATGGCAAAAATGTATTGGAGGAAGCAAAAAAGAAATGTCTCTTTTTAAAAACTATATGTGTCAGCTCCTATGGGAGGTTGTTGAAACTGGTTCAATAAAACACTTCACTCACAGTCTTGATGTAGCAATGTGTGTTTATTTTGGCCTCCTCCAACAGCAGCAACAAACACAAAGTCCAAGTCTGCCTCTCAGCTCTGTTTTTATTTCCCATTCACACACCCCCATTAATTAGCTAACATCCACCCTTAGCAAAACACCCAACATCCATCTAAAGCAATCTCATGCGCTACCACCCAACCCCCCAAATAACACCTTCCCCTTTCCGAGTGTCATCCTTCCACCCCGATCCATTCGATATCCCCTATGTGGAATGCTGACCGAGGTATTTCCCGAAATGACATCCCAAGGTATTTCCCGTCTGGTAAGAGTGGGAGGCGTTTTGCTTAGAGCTTTGCAAAATACCAAACAACTGATAAGGTAGTTTCCCAACCAGTTGCACCAAAGCGGGGAGGGGCGATTACACCTGGCTTCATTGGCTGTCATCGACATCGATTCGGGACCTTCCACCACAGCGATGTGTTGGGCTTCATTTAGTCAGCAGCGTTGTTGAAGCCCGACAATATGCATGTTATAGAACTTGCTCTAGTTTCTTTCTGTCACATCATTCAGTATGAATATATTCTTCTAATGTATTAAATTTATGTTGATTTATTTCCTGTTCTCTTTAGTTGCTAGGAACAGAGAAAAAAATATTCTGAGTTCAGAAAACCCCAGGTCTGAACAAAGAAATCAACAAAGGAATAACAGGAAAAAAAGCATAGAGTGAACACATCTTTTATGGCCAAAAATAACTTATTCCTTCCTCTTTTACTGATATGAGAGGACTATATATTAACTATCATTCCAAGAATGACTTGATTTGATCACATACATTTTATTGTTACTACGTAAGAAGATGTCTTTTACTACATGAGTCCATTAGTCCTTCTGAATCAAGTATAATTGCAGCAGATTTCCAGTGCAGTATTTCAGACAGAAATCTTGAATTGTTCTACTGGAAATCCATTAAGCATTAATGCTAAGAGCTGTTAGTGGAATCTTAAGAATTCCAATCTGTATTCTACCACTAAAATATAACTTTTAGCTTATAATTGCCTGTTTATACTTCAAGCTGATTCAAAGTTGAGATAAGAATGAATAGAGCTGTGTTCTGGATGTACATTGTAACTTGCCACTTCGTGCTGCAAAATCTCTCAGTCTTTCCATTAGCAATATTTCCATGAGTTTCTGCACTGGGTTGAGTTCAAATTCATTTACCTAAATAGGATTATAGTTTTATTCTCAGAGACTGTGTGGACAAATTCCTGCAGTTTTCCTGGCAAGGGTTTTCAGAAGTGATTTGCACTTGCCTCCTTTCTAGGGTTGAGAGAGAGTGTCAGGCCCAAGGTCACTTAGCTGACTTTGTGCTTAAGATGGAACTAGAATTCATGGCCTCTGGGAAGAGTTAATCTAACCATATTTTAAACATATTTTTTGATAAGAGATTAGCACAGGGGTGGGATTCAAATTTTTTAACAACCAGTTCTGTGGGCATAGCTTAGTTGGTGGGCATGGCTTGGTGGTCATGTGACTGGGTGGACATGGCTTGGTGGTCATGTTATTGCCTGGGTGTGGACAACTCAATATCACATCGAGGCGTGCATCTCCTCGCCTGGCCTTTCATGGCTGTGAGGATGCTGCAACAGTCATAAGTGTGAAAAATGGTCATAAGTCACTTTTTTCAGTACTATTGTAACTTTGAATGGTCACTCCACACAAGCAAAGTACCAGCAAAGGAGGGGAAAAAAACTCCAGAGACGTTCCTGAGACAGGAAGTCTAATCCTGCCAAGAATGTAATAAGGGTTAATGGAGAGGCAGTTTCTGTAAGCAACACCAGGATGTTTCCTTCCTGCCTTCCTTACAGGATTAGCCCAGTAATTTCTTCTAACAACCGGTTCTCCAAACTGCTTAGAATGTTAACAACCAGTTCTAGCAAATAGGCGCAAACTGGTAGAATCCCACCCCTGGATTAGCAAGCCAGTCTCAATCACATTTCCCTTCAAGAAATTATCTTATATAAATTAGGACTAGCCTGTATTTGTTCATCTAACCAAACATTGAATATTTTTATATACATTACTGTACTCCAAAGTTTTATGCAACATGTTTAATGCAGAAATGAATCTAAAACATTCTTCATAGAAAAAATATGTTTACTGATCTCTGACCTTTTTCCTACTCAGTTATGCTCCCTTATTTTCAATGTAGGTAAGCATGCATGGGAGTGCACTCTTCATACAATGATTAATACTCTGATACTTAACCAGAAAGCTAGGGAGGAAAGGAAATACTTCCATCTCCCTCATTTTGGATGGCAGCCAATGAACTATAATTTGTGGTAAGCAATCTAATCAACCACCTCACTTTCTGCAGGCTCCCTTACAAAAGATTTATATCACATGTGCTACAAGTAATAAATATAATGCTATGTTATAGCGACTGTAAATATGCCAAGATAAGAAATGTATTTAAATCTACAGCACTATATAAGGAAAAAAAAGCTTAAATTAAATAAGAATAAGAGACAATGAGGAGAGGGGCAGACATAGAATCTCTCCTTTTTTCACAGATCAGAGTAATAAATATTATATTGATTATGGATGACAGAAGGGCCCTATGAACTGCACAGTATGGGTATTGGAGATATCACAAATGTGCAGTTCACTAGGGATAGAATGGGAGATGATGGTAAGGCCTCCTCTTTCTCCTCCTTTTCTTTCTCTGCCTCCACCTCCCACATAGATCTCAAGTAATTAGGAAGTAATTCTCCAGCCTAGTATTTTCATATTTGAATGCGGTTTGAGTTACTTGTTCTAGCACTTGTTCCTTTTAAAAAAAGTTTATAGCCTACACCCCAAAATACAATTCACCATGGAAACAGAAGCCAACAATCAACTTCCTTTCCTAGATGTCTTGGTATACAAAAGATCCAATGGCTCCCTAGGACACACCATCTACCAGAAGAAAACACATACAAACCGCTATCTACATGCACTCTCACACCACCACCCAGCACAGATCAATTCCGTAGCCAAGACACTCATCTCCAGAACAAAATGCTTAGCCGATGAACAACACCAAAAAACCGAACTACACACTCTCACCAACGTACTTACAGCCAATGGATTCCAAAGAAAGAAGATTACCCACCTAATCCAAAAAGAAACCCCAACCAAAATCCAAGACAGAGAACAAGAAAACGGCAAAGCCCTCCTCCCATATATAAAAGGCACTACAGACAAAATTAGCAAGATCCCCCAAAAACACAACATCAAAACAGCATTCTGCACAAACAGAAAAATATCCACCATCCTAAGAAACCCCAAAGACAAAATCGAATTAGAAAACCAAGGAGTATACGAAATCCCCTGCACTGCCTGCCCTACCACATACATTGGACAAACTAACAGAAGAATAAGTGCACGCATTGAAGAACATAAGAACTCAATCGAAAAAGAAGAAATGACCTCTTCCCTGGTCCAACACCTCAAAGCCACAGGACATGAAATTGATTTTAAAAATACCAGAACCATCGCCAAAACCGAACACTTCAACAGCAGAATAATCAGAGAAGCCATAGAGATAGAAAAACGCCCACACAGCATGAACAAACGAGATGACACCTCCCGCCTTCCAGCCATTTGGAACCCGCCCTCATGAACAGACGAGTACCTAACATGAAGAAGGACACCAGACCCACACCCATGAGAGCCACACAAGATGCCACCACCACACTTCCATGTAGAAAACAGACTCACACCCACTCAGAAGATGAGACACGACCATGGACCAGAAGCTGCACTGCAGCTGCATCACTACCCACTTCAAACCCCTCCGAGCCATACATGAAGCAAACCGACACCCACTATGAAGATGCAGCACAACCACGAACTCGAAGCCAAACAGCAAGATCACAGCTCACCAGCTCAAATCCCCCAGCAACTAAGACTAACCTGAGCACAACCAAGCCCCCACCTGAACAGAACACGCCTCCAACCAATCAGAACACGGCTAACCCCCAACCAATCAGAACACAGCCAAACCCCTACCAATGAGAACACACCCCCACCCAATCAGAACACAGCCAAGCCCCCACCCAATCAAGTCCCACCCCCACTGGCAGTTAAAAGGAGGAAGCAGCTGCAATCTCCATTACTCTGAGAAGCACAGAGCCAGAGACAGAAGCCTGAAGATGATGAATGAGACTTCATCGAAACGTTGCCTAGATACTTGAATCTTACGCGGGAGAAAACCCGAACAACCAAAGATCCACATACAAATACCCATGAGAACCTCAGAAAACAAATATATATATATATATATATATATATATATATATATATATATATATATATATATATATATATATATATATATATATATATATATATATATATATATATATATTAGTATATAGTATATATATGTATATAGTATATATATAATATATATATATAGTATATATAGTATATAGTATATAGTATAATATATATATATATATATTGCTCTGTTAGCATGTTGAATGGCATGGAAAGAAACAACCACATGGTGGACATATTTCTCTTCTGATGGCTTTTCTTTTGGTTGTGCTTCATCGGAGCATAAAATTGCTATCAGGAATTTCCAATTTATGCATAAGTAGAAATAACTATAGAAATAACTATTATATTATAACTAGGAAAGGATTGCCTTGTTAGTAATAATTAGTACAATACAGCACAGTGCCATTATATTTAACTTTCCCACTACTACTTCAGTTATGAATCACATTTTGCTTTTTGACTTTTTTTCAACAAGAATTCTGTGAATACTCATTTGGTGGAATCTGATTTTTTTTCCTCTTTATTTAATGGATCAATGACTGCCCATTTTTTTTTAAAGTGTACAGTCCTTTCTCCAATGAGAGGATTTCTGCTGGAGCCCTTTCTTGGGGAACTTCTTGGTAAGAGAGAATGGGCGTGAGTCCAAAAGCTCAAAACACTGAACCCAATGATGGACCCAGATTGGATCCTGCAACATTATCCTGGGACACGTATATTCATTCAAGCACAAATTGGTAATGCTCAAGTCTAGTTTATGAAATTGTGCACTGAAATATTCCAGTCCTTCAATAAGGATATGTATTTACTATAACAAGTGGACTTCTATTTCAATTTTTCCTTGGACACAGATTGGATCCTGCAACTTTGTGCCCACTGTTAGTCATATTTAAGGTCTATTTTGGAAATCAGGTAGATCATGGGTCACCTTTTTTATTGGAGTCCCACTGTATATGGAATAACGCAGAATTAAGCATTTCCAGTGTGTAAAATGTATCTTCAAAGAAAGAATGGTTCTCTAGTAGGACCTTCATAATCAATGCCTCCTTGTAAGATTCAAGCTTCTGTGATTGATTTTTGTAATTGAACCAACACTGAATCTACTGTCTGCACTTTGGCAAGAAACTACATTAAAAAAAAAACAAAGAATGTGGTAGCAATTAGGAAATAGGACATAGTACAGGAGCTATTATCTCTTACATCTGTGTGGATTAGAACAGAAACTAAGAAGTAAGCCAACTCTCTCATTATAATCATATGACCTCTTTATAGTTGAAACAGCAAAATTAATTTTATACCGCAATTGTCTATGAGTATCTATAACTACGATGGTGAACCTATGGCAGGTGTGCCACAGGTGGCATGCAAAGCCCTCTGAGGGCATGCCAGCCATCACCCAAGCCGAGCTCCATTGTGCATGTGCATGCATCGGCTGTTGGCCAGGTGGTCTTCAGGTCTCTGCCATGCATGCATTAGAGTGGGGTACAGGGATACACACATGCATGTGGGGGGATCAGTGGTGGGATTCAGCCAGTTCACACCACTTCGGGAGAACTGGTTGTTAACTTTCTGAGCAGTTTGGTGAACTGGTTGTTGGAAGAACTCATTAGGGTAGAGAATTGATTGTTAAATTATTTGAATCCCACCACTGTGGGGGCACAAATGTGCAGGAGGTGCTTGCATTGCATTTTGGGGGCTCGTGTACGTGCCACCCCCTTGTGTCCTGTTTTGGGACTGGAAGACCTCCTGCACCAACCTGGAAACCAAAAGGGGACATAGGGGTGCCGTGCAAGCCACTCACACACCCTGTTTTGGCTTCCATGATGGTGCAGGAGGATTTCCAGGCCCAAAATAGGGCGGGGGGGGGCATTGTGCTGGCAAAGAGGCTGTGTTGGCAAGCCATTCATGCCAGCCAAGAGACTAAGACTGCAGGCCATTCGTTAATGTAATAACTAGTTAATGTCATATTTTTTCCAATTACTATTTATGGCTGTGAAACTTGGACTCTAAGAAAGGCAGATAGGAGAAGGTGAGCACTTTTGAACTGTGGTGCTGGAGGAGACTATTATGCATCCTCAGAACTACAAAACTAACTAACAAAGGAGTCCTATACTGGACCTCACCAAAACTATCACTTGAAACCAACACTTGCCAAACAGAGGCTGCCATACTTTGGTCATGTCATTTGAGCTGAATCACTCAAAAAATCAATCATGCTGGGAATGTTCAGTGGAAAAAGGAGAAGGGGGGCTACCAGCTGGGTGGACACTATAAAGGATGACACTGGGATACATGGCATATCTGAAGGAAGCAGTGCGAGACAGAGGGGTATGGAGAGTGCTGGTCCATAGAATGGCCAAGAATCAGTCACGACTGAATGGCTGACAGCAATGAATTTTTAAAAACATAAAAATAAGAGTTTGAAAGATGAAGTGCTATTAAATTGGCTTTGTGTTACTTTTTCCTCTTTGAAAGGGAAAGAATGAATGTTCACTTTATAAAGGAAAATACGTTCTATAATCCAGGGCAATTTTAAGTAACTGTACTTTCTTTTTAATGATAATATCAAAACAGCCCATTAAATGTCAGAATGTATAAGTAAACATTACATATACTTGAAGGGTATGTTCAATTTGCAAATGGGGTATGACTGATAGAGGGGCAGTCTTATTTTCATTTTCCTTAGTAAACATAATCATACACATTATCCACAATCATGCGCATGCTCATGTTCCACAAGCATATGCATGTTAGCCTGCCTCTCACGTGGCCCAGATGAGAATAGGCTATGACACACTATTTGGCCATCTGGGCCACATGAGAGGCAGGCTAAGTGTGTCATAGCCTGGGGTTTGGTGTGCTGTCCCACCCATTCACACCAACTGTTTTTTATTTAGTTTATTAATATTTCCCAGCAATTCCCTTCACCCAAACTCCAAAACTGTCCCAATTAAGTCCAGCCATGAACAGACCAATGCTAGTACACAGAGCAATGGCCAAAGAGTCTACAAGGCACTTGAAAGTTTCTCAATCAAAATAACCCACCAGGCAAATTTAAATCCACAACACAAGAAAGTCCAGAGTTTCCAAGGCGTGGTCCAAATCAAGCCACTGTATCAATCCGAAGTGAGACATGAACCACAACTACCAGAAAACACAGAGCTAGGAAATAAAGACATTGGTCCCAGCATCACCTCTGTCTGCTGTGTTAAATAGCCAGTTTCTGGTGCAGCCCATCAAAAAGGACAAGGCTTTCTCCTTGCTAGTAATCTGGCTGACCTTCTCTGCTCATGCCTTTTCTCTGCCCTATTTGTTCTCGGATCAGATGCAGAAGGCAGTTCCTCTTCCTCACTGCTGTAGCTGCATGCTTTCCCCACCTGGAGCCTCAGGATTCAGGACTGTTTGCTGCCAATGCACTTCCCACAAAGATGGCTGTTCATAGCCTAATATGCCAGGGATTGGTACATCCTTCCCTGAGCTGACATCTAAGTTGGTATCTGGGAAAGCAAGAATGGATGGAAACTAATCACAGAGAGAATCAACCTGGAATTGAGGAGAAACTTTGTAATGGTGAGGACAATTAATGAGTGGAATAGCTTGGCTTCAATCCTTGTAGGTGCTCCATCACTGAAGGATTTTTAGAAGAGACTGGACCATCATTTTCTGAAATGGTATAAGATCTCCTGCTTAAGCAGGGGGCTGAACAAGAACACCTCCAAGATCTTCCAGCTCTATTCTGATTCTGAGGTAGCCGGGGGAGTAATCCATGTAGGGACCCTTGATTTAGAGCACAGTTCTGACTTTAAGAATGTTTTTAGAGGCAACGTGGGGCTGTCTAGCCAGTTTAGTATAATGGTTAAGGCTTCTGACTGTGAGTTCTAGTCCCACAAAGCCAGCTGACTGACCTTGGGCGAATCAATTTCTCTCAGTCCTAGGAAGCAGGCAATGGCAAGCCATTTTGAAAAACTTTGCCAAGCAAACTGCCGGGCCTTGTTCAGGCAGTCTATAAGAATCAGACACATTAGAACAGAAGGGGGAAAAATGTAGGAAGGACCTAAAGTAGAAAAGCAATATAGCAACAGAATGTATCAAAAGAATAGAAACAAGGTTATGCAGGATCAAATGAAAAGTTTATTCACTCCATAATTTTTGTTTCCACAGTTATCTATGGCATAATTATCTATGACAGAGTTTCTTAACCTTGGCAACTTCAAGAACGTGGACTCCAACTCCCAGAATTCCCTATGCTGGGTGGAGGATTCTGAGAGTTGAAGTTCACACAGCTTAGAGTTGCCAGGTTTGTGAAACACTGGTCTGTATGTGTGGAGGGGGGGAATGTAACAAGAAATGCATATAGTAGACCTTATTTTTTCCATAGTTTGGGACTAAGAAGCAAGAGATGTTTAAAAAAAGCAAATCTCCAAGGAAAAAATAACTTAATATTTAGTGTCTTAGAAACATTCATTCCCAACCTAATACCAGACTTGAAAGGTTTATGTTAGTATTTAACTAAGCAACAGCAGATATGTTTTAAATCAGTTCCAGTACGTTTGCAAAAGTATATTGGGCTGCACCCACTATGATCCCTATTGTACATAAAACATGCTTGAAGAATTTTAAGGGAAGTCCAGTAAGTTTTTAACAGATCAGCAATATTTCTCGGTTTAATTTCAATTCGAATTGAATCATATATTAAAACCGTATCTTGGCTGATTTGTGTATCTTCATATTACAGTTATAAAGAACCAAATAATTTCTAGAAAAGTCATTTGATCATTTGAAAGCAACTAACCTGATACTATATCCACAATAAGCTAGACCATGTATGATCTATTTCTCAAAATGTCTCTTTTGTGATGGTGCAATCTGGATATATGACAGGAATTGCTTGTTGGACCTGGTTTTTTTTCTCCCTGTTCTCTCCCACATTCATTCAGAATGTGAGCTCTGTTTATGAATGCAGAATATCAGAGTTGAAAGATACTTTGGTGGTGTTCTAGCCCAACCCACTGCTCAAGCAAGAGACACTATGGCCCTGAGATATTGGAAGACTGTTATCATATCATCCCTACCTAGTCCTTGTTTTTAGTAGACAATTGGACTAAACCAATTCCTGCAACCATTTTCCATATGTTTTATCCTCCTGTCTCCTAATCATCTTTGTTTCTGTTCTCTGTATCCTTTCTAGAGTCTCAACATCTCTTTTATATCATGATGACCAGTGGGTCAAATGCCACTATCTAATCTAGATAATAGGTGGTAAATAATATTTTTCAAATTTTGAGAGTGGGAACACTTTTTTTTCACTGTTCTTTTGTACCCTTCCATAATTGAAAGAAAATTTACCAAAGAGTTAAAAACTACAGAAATGTAAACTGAAAAATGAGGGGAAAGGAAAACGAATAAAAGAAAATGTGAAAGACAGCAAACCCCCTTTCCAAAGAATAAATAAAGAAAAGCAACTTCAAAATTTTGCAGAAGTTTTAAACATAATGGTTACCATACACAATCTCCTAAATTACATGTCTTGGTTCTCTTCTTCCTATAACACTATAACAACACCTTTTAATCAGTAAATTCCCAAATCACCAATTCACTTTTATTCATTTTCAGTAAATAATCCATGAACAGTTTCCACGTCTTATAAAAGTAACAGTTTTTAACCTCTTTAATCACACAACAAACCCATTCCACCACCTTTGCATAATTCTTATTGGATATTGTTGGGAAAACATACACTTGACTAAATTCTAATAAACACTGAAGAAGAGCAGGTGTAGCTGAGTTCCTGGCTAATCTTTTCTGTCATTCATCTGGTTTCTGCCAAATTAGACCAATAGCATTTTAGTGCTGTTGACATTTATTTATTGGAAACATGTTATAGATTAAATAATAGCTGGCTTAGATCATCTGATTTGCTCCCTGGGTGATATTTTGAACTCTGCTTCTCTAGTGGATGAATGTTTAATTATGATCAATCTATGTGCTAGCTAATCTTGAAGTACAAGTAAAATTACCTAAGTGCCAATTTCTTGAAGTACACTTAGTCCTTGACTTATGGCCACAATTGAGCTCAAAATTTCTTTTACTAAGTGAGGCATTTGTTAAGTGAGTTTTGTACAATTTTATGACCTTTGTTAAGTGAACCCCTGCAGTTATTAAGTCAGTAACCATAACTGTTAAGTGAATGTGGCTTCCCCATTAACTTTGCTTGTCAGAAGGTCACAAAAGGTGATTACATAACCCCAGAGCATTGAAACAGTCATAAATATGGGTCAGTTGTCAAACATCTGAATTTTGATCATGGGACCATGGGGATGCTGCAATGGTTGTGTGAAAACTAGTCATAAATCACTTTCTTCTGTGCCATTGTAACTTTGAATGGCCACTAAACAAATTGTTATAAGTCAAGGACTATCTGTGTCAGTTGACAATCTAGAGCACTGCATTGATTGCTATAGCAACCATTGCTATAGCAACCATTGCACCAGAAATAAGATCCATACAGTTTGATCTAATTTATGTTTAGATCTGTTTAAATGAATAATTCCTATCCAATTTATCCATACTACTACAAACAATAGATCTGTCTCAGAAAGACATGAAATAGAAATGGCTAGTAAAAGAGCTGGTTTTTAAAAAAACTTTTCAGACCAAGAAGCAAAAATGTAAAGCAGCAAATGATTTACACACCAAATAAAGCTGTAAAGTTATTGTGTGATATCTCAACATGTATAATTGGAGCAATTATTTCACATGTCCTGGCTGATGGAGAAGAAACATCAGCAGCCCCTATGTGCAAATGTTGTGTGTAAACAAGTTTTTGTAACAAGTGGATTTACAGAGTTCATTTTGTATTCTTAGCAGCTTACTAAAATAGGAAGGAAGGTCAGGAATTGTGGTTTCTGCAGGCATTTTTTTTTTGTAGAAGTCTACATTCTATTTGCTGCTCAGAATTATGTGATAGGGAGAATTTCCTGACTACCATTTTAGAAACAGAAATGAGTTTAATAATATGTTTGCCAGTACAGTTTACTTAGGCTTTACTGCTATTCAGAATAAAATTATTTCCATTAAAATGTATTGTATCTGATAGAGAGCATCAGACACAAATATACAGAGCAGTAGCCTTAGATCATCATTTAACAGGTTTTTAGCTCTATTACACTTTTTCATCCCATTATTTGTTTTAACTCATTCTAGTAGATTTTAATTCTTTTGCTAGTGTGATTTGCAACTGCTACTACTACTACTATTAATCTCTGTGGTTCTGAAAACCTACAGGATATTACAATGTCATAACCCATGAGTCTGTAGTCATTTGGCACCAAGACTAACATTAACTGTACAACTCACATATTGCATAAAGCTAATATACCCTTAGATACTCTAACACAGCTGGTGTATGAATGATTCAATTGAAAGCTTCAATGATTGAAAGATAATAGTTTAAAATTGGCCTGCCTTGCCTCTAAAAGGATGGAAATCTTAAAATTCAGCTTATTTCACATATGTCTGCTCACTGCATTGCAGCATTTTTAAATGAAGCAAGCCAGTTGACAAAAGAACAGAAAGTGCATATTTGAGACACCCTGAGATGGAGAATAGATAAAAAATATTTGTAAGTTTTCAATTTTATTTTGAGAGCCAGAAAATGTACCCTTTTTAAAACCAAATAACTACTTGGGTGAATAGAGAGAGAGTTTCAAGAAAAACAGGAAACTATACTGAAAATAATGCCCCCCACCCACCCAACCCCCAGCAACCTAGCTCATAGAGAGATGAACTCAGTACATTGTAAATCTAGCTGTTGATAGTTAACTGTTTTCTTTAGAAAGATGCAGTTTCAAAATGACAGTCATGAAGTAATATAAGGATTCAGTGAATGGAAGTTGAGAAGCACTTGACATTAAACAAAGGTGGTGAGGTTAGATATTTGGATGGATAAAAAGAAGTCCCAAGACTTCTTTCCTTTTGGAGACTTGTATCTCAAAAAACCAAGGCTATGCCTTCAATACAAAAACACCTTTCAGATTTAAAATGTACTAGGATAGGGGTAAGCAATCTTCTTCCATGTAGAAATTATTATGGTCAGCCAGATGTATAAACTGGATTTAATATTTTTGTCTGTCTATTGAGTTCTTCCAAGGACCTGGGATAAGATATGTTGTTCGATAGTGTTAAAGGTATTGTCACAGGATTGTAAGCTGTTCCAAGAAAAGCTGCATTTTCCAATTCACTGCTGGTAATTTTGTCAATGACAATGGTGATCAAGTGGTGTCACAGTTGCTTATGGTTGCACCCAAGATGCCTATTATGATTGGTACTATATTTGTTTTCTTTTGCTACAGTTGTTCTACTTATATTTGCAGGTCCTTATACTTTAAGATTTTTTTCCAGTTCTTTCTCTTTTATTCTGCTGTCTCTGGATATCCAGACCATTTTTTTTTTGTCTCTCTTATCAACATTTTTTAACACCTGAGGTGTTTTGTGGCAGGTGCTTGTCTTTTTGAATCCTAAACTATCAGAGTAGTTTAGCATCTTCACTTTTTTTATTACTTTGTCTAATTTATAGTTCCACCAGTTCTTTCTTGCTGGTAAATGATATTTTTTGCAGATATTCCAATCCTTGTTTCTTCTTTGTCATGCTGTTGTTTGTAGCTGGTCTGTAGCTCGTCTGTACTTCTTGTAGCAACTAACTAGGTTACCCACTGTTTCTTCAGCTGTTTTGTAGAAGCAGTTTTTGTTGTCTTCTCAGTTCTGGTTTTGTGTGCATTTATTCTCAATGTTTGGTCTTCTGCAGCCAGAATTAGCCTTTCTGTCTCTTTCTTCAGCTTTCCTGCCCTTAGCCATTGTCAAATCTTTTTGTTACTTGTTTGCCGGATAGGTTTTTTTTAATGTACTGGCCATGTAATATTTTGACTTATCATATCTATTTTCTATTCTTCATTTAGTCTTTCTTGTAGAGCAATTTGAACTTCCCAGTGCTTATGAAGCCTTCCTGGTATGCTAGCTTCAGTGCATCTTCCTCACTGTCTTTTGGGATAGTCTTCCAATGTACATTTTTCTTCTTCAACTGTCTAGTGTATTTGCAATATTTCACACCCACCTATTTTCCTTGGTATGTAGAGTGGGTCAACATTCCTAAGATGAAGGACATGATTCATTGTCACTATTTTTCTGGTCTTCCTATATTGTCATTATTATTTTATCCCATATACCTCCACACCAAGCTGTCTCTCTGTCTCACGTGTAAAGTGAACCAAAGCAGAGCTGTTTGTGGAAACAATCCCTGGCTTCAAAATGTTAGATGTAATTGAGCATCCAAAGACCCTTCCCTTTTTTACCATGTATTCTATGCATTGCATGCAGATAAAAGGGGCAGGTATCAATCACCTTATTGCACCCATCATTTTGAAGCCAGTGACCGGTGCTGTAGAAGCAAGTCCAAAGTCAATAACTATTTTTAACAGTCCTTATTCTCTTGCCAGATCTTATTTTACAAGTATGAATGGGTTGTTCTCTATAAGAAGTATTAACTGCACTCTGATTGATACGTTTTCTCCACAGAATTATTTTAACAGGAACCTTGTGAATAAGTTTCCCGGAATAGTAAAGAAACATAACACATTTAGAATTCATAGTTTTTGTGATAGCAACATAATAGGATATTGATCTAAATGTAAATACTAATTTAACTTAATGTATTTCTTCTCTTTGACTGTGGAGTGAGCTTTAAAGACAGACAGAATAGAGCAAGTTGTATAGTGCCAAAATTTGAGTTAGAAGATGGAATTAATACCAGGTGCCTCTTCTGATGTGTAGATTCTGTATGAATACATGTACAGTTTTTGTTCCCTTTAATCAGGGACACCTCCAAGGGAGGATAACAATCTGTAAAATAGTAAGTGTGGCCTCTAAGCTGAGGTTCTATCTCTTTTCTACATGTATACACAATTCTTTACTAGAGAATTTAGAGTTCCAACATTTCTAGTAAAATTATTTTTAATCCATTTAGTAATTGTAATTCGTAGTTCTAGGTTTTCTAGGTCTAGAATTTCAAGTCTGGTGGCATAAGGTATTCTGAGTAGAGCAGTGTAAAAATCTTCTTGTGAAATATTTCTGGACTTTCTCAACTGTGTTAATATCAGATACATAATGTGGGTTCCAGACTGATGAGCTGTATTCAAGTATTGGTCTAGCAAATGTTTTGTATGTTCTAGTTAGTAGTGTGATATTACCAGAGAAAAAGCTATGTAGGATTAGGTTAACAACTCTTAATGCCTTTTTGGCTATGTAGTTACAGTGGGCTCTAGCACTTAGATCATTAGAGATGAGTACTCCAAGGTCCTTGACAGAGTGGAACATCAACAAAGTCTTGACTATTCAGCCTGTATTTTATTTTCTGATTTGTTTTTTTGCCAATATGTAGGACAGAGCATTTATTTGTTGAGATTTGAAGTTGCCATTTATTTGACCATTCTGATACATAGTTGAGGTCTTTTTGAAGGGTAGTAGTACTGTCTGTGGTGTTGAATAGCTTTACATCAAATACATTGAAAAAGAAGATAAAACAACAGCATGAATATAATAGGTAGCAGAGAAAAAATAACTACTGAAGTACAGTGCAGGCAAGTATATATGTATAAAATTCTAAACAGAGAAAGACAAGCTTCTTTCACAATAAATGAAAATTTGGGGGGGAAATGGAGGCCAGATTTTGACATAGAATTATCTGCAGCTCCTTTTCTACCCAAAGGACAAAGCAGAGTGATTACCCATCTTTTCCCCTGAAGGAACGGGGAAGGGGAGTCATAGACACCCTTATCGGTAAGATCAAATGTGCATTCACAAACACACTCACTTTCTACAGCTTTACCCAGGAGAACAACAGAAACAGGCTTTTAACAGTTTCTTCAACAAAGTGAAAAACCTAACAAACACTTCAGAAACATCTTAAAAGCATGTCAGGGAATAACAAAGGACGAACAAAACAGTTTCAACTCTTTATGTATTGTGGAAGTGAATCCTGTATGGCTGTCTATAATATTAAGCATATATGCAATATATATGAAAAAACTTGGTAGTTTTTATCTTGCTATTTTTATTTTCATTTCAAGGTTGTGCTTTGATTTCATTTTACTAATTTTTATTCATCTCTGAATCTTTGATGGGTCTCAGGCTGTGCAAAACTCTAAAGTCTTATACTATGTTAACAGGACATGCCATCATTTGCTACCTGTATATACATATTTAAAATTTGAAATATTAAGGCAATACTAAGGCAACTTAATTCATTATGTTTTATTCTCTGAATGCATTTACCACTTAAATGGCATCCTTGAAAGCAATAAAAATGCCTTTCACAAGGATAGGACATAACTGATAATAGAATAGAATAGAATAGAATAGAATAGAATAGAATAGAATAGAATAGAATAGAATAGAATAGAATAGAATAGCTTTATTGGCCAAGTGTGATTGGACACACAAGGAATTTGTCTTGGTGTAAATACTTTCAGTGCACATAAAGAAAAGGTACATTCATTAAGAATCAAGAATCATAATGTACAACACTTAATGATAGTCATAGGGTACAATCAACAATCAAATCTTACTAGGAAACAGTCAATATAAACCGTAACGATACAAGCAACAAAGTTACAGTCCTACAATCACAAGTGGGAGGGGATGGGTGATAAGGAGTGATGAGAAGATTAACAGTAATAGTAGTGTACACTTTGTAAATAGTTGAACAGTGTTGAGGGAATTGTTTGTTTAGCAGAGTGGTGACTTTCAGGAAAAAACTGTTCTTGTGTCTAGTTGTTCTGGTGTGCAGTGCTCTATAGCGTCGTTTTGAGGGAAGGAGTTGAAACAGTTTATCAACTGCTTATCAACAGTTTATCAACAGTTCATCAACAGAATTAATATCCCCTTCCTTGCCATAATGAATACCCAAACATACTACTGCTTCATTGAATAAATTAGACAAATGCATATAAAACAGTCTCTTTAATGTTCAAATCTGTGTTAGTGAAATTTCCAAATGAATTCTGAACACCTAGTATTAAGAGAGCAAACTATAGTATAATGCTGGGATTGAACCACCTATCAATAACTACTGTTGCCCTTTCTACTTATTAAAAAACCCTTGACTCTAAATATTTTTTTCTTCTTGCTTTACTAAAATTTCTAAAACCTAATTAAGGTTGCAACTGCAGCAATTAAAACATTCTAGGCAGCTCAAGGTAACTAATCAAAATCACAATAATTTTTAATCTGCCAATAACAGTAACCAAGAGCAGTAATATTACTGTATATATATATATATATATATGTGTGTTCTGTCTCACTTTTCTACTTTCCCAAAAGATGAAAGAATACAAACTCACACAAACACAGGCAGGCAAACTGGCTCAGACTTCACAGAGTTAATTCTTTGGAACTGATAATATCCTTGGCATTCCAACATGCTCTGCTTGCCAAGTCCGAACTGATAACAAATAAAAATCTACTCACAGGAAATTACAAGGCAGTCCACAAAAATCATTCACGAAGAAAATCTGAAGTAAGATTAAACTTTGTCCCGTACAAAGTTCCAGCCAAAAACACACCCACTTTTATCCCCTGTGGGGTGTGGCTCAATGACTCAGCTCACTCTCTGACCCTCCCACGCTTCCTACATTGCTGTTCATGTTTCTCCTAACGACGTTGCTTAGGATCAAGCCAACACTCTTCCTCTTTACTCCCTGTCAGGGGCTGCTCCGATATGCCTTCCTCCTGATTAATCCCAGGCTGTTCCTCTCAGTTGTCTGATGAAACCTGAGGCATTATCAGGGAGGAAGGCATTGCCAGAGAGGAAGGTCCTGGGGAGGAAGGCATTCCCAGTTCCTCCTCCTTATCTTCCAGGTCTTCTTCCTCTGACAGCATAGGCTCGGGAATCGGGGCCACAACATATATATATATATATATGATTTTTTTCAAACCTCTCCCCATTTGTTGAACATACAGAATATGCAAGAAAACAGTTAAATAAATAAGATAAAATCATCTTGTGTGAAAAGAAATCCTTATTATATCATGCATAAATAAACTGAAATTATTTGGTCTCAACTATGACAGTGTCTATCAGTTCAGATGATTTCAAACACTGAATAGACAAATCCATGGAGAATCAGTTGTCCCAAAAAAGAAAAGAAAAGTGATATTTAGACCAACCACTGTTATTTTAGAAATAACATGTCCTAAGTACAATTAAGAAAGAGGTCTAATGGCTTGGATTGATCTTGCTGGGCATTTATGACATAGGATACTGGACTAGATGGATTTCTTAAAAAAAATACAAAGAATTAATTCTGATAATCAATTTCATTGGAAAAGACTGATTACTAATCTCTTGTTCTTTTACTTGGCTTGGACTATTGCTTTTTGAAATTTAACTCTGTCTTTCTTCAAAGATCTTTTCTTTCTATCTTTCATTTAAATGCTGCGATATTTAAGTAAAGATTATGGAATCATCTTAGGAACCACTAGAGGGTGTGTGTGTGTGTGTGTGTGTGTGTGTGTGAGAGAGAGAGAGAGAGAGAGAGAGAGAGAGAGAGAGAGAGAATCAGAAACCTGAGTATGAAAAAAAACAAAAGCAGAACTAAACAATAAAAGAATAGATAAAAGAATATTAATAATAACAGAGATAGCTTACAAGTTTATGAGAATTTGAAAAATAAGCAAAGGAATAGGGAAAAACTTCAGCGGATATAACTTGCTGGATAGTACCTTCAGAATACAAGAAGCATTATTTCTTTGGTGTGGGTAAAATTGACTGAAATCATAGGATTCATGAAATTATGGAAAATCTCGCTTGCTGTCCGTAATAGATACACTGAAAGGGATTAGCAGCAGTCAAAATTATACCTTTTTAAAGAAAGCATTTTCTCTTCTTGAAGCAGTTGAGTAAATTTCAAAGGACAAAGCTCAACTTGCTTCAACTATTTTCTTTTCATTGATGCATAGATTCTATGAGATTTGAAACTGAAAAGAAAAATGTGTTCATCTTAAAGCTATATTGTATAACTATAAATATTTTTAAAATAAACTGTATTTTCATTGAATGATAAGATACAATCACTATGTCCAAAGGATCTCTTCTCCCTATGCAAAAGAAAACAGAATAATTTTGGCATCACTTTTTCAGAATAAGAAAAAAGATTGAATTAGGATATATATGAAAGCCTATTAAAATTAAATTATTTAGAGATCCTAACCAAAATAGAAAGGCAAGATTTACAATTGATCAAGCACAGAAGTATGTCAATTAGTGAAATTTTAATGTGTTAGATGGTGACATGAAAAAAGCCAAAGAGCATTCAATTCTTCCAAAATGTTCTGTCATCTTTACATTTATATGGCTATACGATTATCCTAAGAACTTATTTATGTGCTTTTAGTTTCATTAGACTTTTTTCTAAGACAGACTATTTTTAAATATGTGCCATTTCATTACAGAATTTTTTTATTGTAATGAAATAACTCAAATTTAAAAATAGGCATTTAGAAGGCACAAATTCCTCTGCTCCATAACTACTGGTGTGGATTATAAAGTAGATTAATAGATCATTAGAAAATTACTGTCATCTGCCTGCAATCTCCACTGATATTGAGGAAGGTGGGAATTAGAGGGCATTGAAAATTTTTCCCTCAGGTATAGAGCCAGAACATTGAAATTCATTAACCTACCTTGTGGTGTTCTGTGTGCTTTACTTGGTTTCTCTACTTTAATTATATAAGCCACCCATGGTCACACTTTGTGAATATTTAAATAATCAAATAAGATCTAATATATTATCAGCATATGATTATAATTTAAATTCAGTGCAGTCACTTTTATGCCCAGAATGTCCTTCAGTTACTTGATAAGATGGACCAGTGGTTACATTATCAAGTTATAAATATGAGGAGATAAAGACTTTTTAATAATGTCTGTTGGTAATCATATTTTCTAAAGTATTAAAACATCATATTCAATTTAAAAAGAAATCCATATTTGATCACAATATAAAATTTCAAATATACAAGATCAAAGGCATTTTCCATGCCAACAAAACCACTGCTTGCTCTTCTATCTCAAATCTTAACCCTAGATTTGGAGCACTTTTATGAAACTGGATTTTGCAGGATAGAAAATGCAAGTAACAGAATCTGTGGTGCTTACACCAGAACAAATTTTGGGCATCAATATTTAACAAGGCCCCAATTTTGCACATCAATGTTTAAAAATTTAATAAGGCAGAACCAGTTTGGTGAAATGTTTAAGGCATCAGGCTAGAAACTGGGGTACCATGTTGTATCACCTTGGGCATAATGCCAGCTAAGTGACCTTAGTCCAGTCACTTTCTCCCAGCCCTAGGACGAAGGCAATGGCAAACCACTTCTGAAAAACCTTGCCAAGAAAACTGCAGGGACTTGTTCAGGCTGTCTCCAAGAATCAGACGTGATTGAAAAAATAAATTAACAATAAGATAGCAGGCCAGTTAGTACAATTATTACAAGACTTCAAAATCACATCTATATAAGCTTCAATAAGGAACTTTTAAAAATCATTCAGAAAAGCATAACTGAATCTCCAGTAATATAGAAAGCAAAATATTTAGTATATGTCTGGTGGCTGAGGTGCTGAAATGTTGGGGAAACTTGAGTTCCAGTCCTTTTTAGGCATTAAAGCCACTTTGGATCAGTCACTCTCTTTTGGTCCTAAGAAGAAGACAATGAACACCAACTTCAGAAAAGAGTACCAAGAATACTGCGTAAGTTTATCTATATAATTGCCAGAATTGAAGACTGATTCAAAGGCACCAAATTGCTGTTTTATCCTCAGTCCCTATTTATGGGACTGATAGCCTTTGAATATCTTGCCAGAAGGATACCAGGACCTACATTTCATAAACTAATAGGACAAATCAAAAGCTGAATTTGATTTATGTATAATAATAAATTTAATTGAAATGAAATATAACCAATTTGAATATTCTCCCATTGCATACTCAATAATTTAGCTCCTTTTAATACAGCATTGTCTGCCATGTAACTGAAGAAATCCACTGAAGATTTCTTGGCAAATGCATCTAGGCTTTGGGAAGTGGAAGTCTGATCTAAACCTTTGAATTATGAAGACATCACTACAGTGCAACTAAAACAGCACCTAATGACATAGGTAAATATAGTACTGCTTAGACAGCAACTCTTGTCAATTGCCACAGAAATATGCACTTTTGTAATACAGTATATTCCTTTTAGGGCATTGCTTCTATCAAGAAGCAGACATCATAATCACATCTCTGCAGAGGGACACAACATTGGAGAGAATGAAATTAAGGGAAGTCCTGGGGGAAGCTACTGACACAGTGGTTCTTAACTCAACTAATTTGATAGGAAAGACTAGAAACAGAAAAACCACTTCTGGGAGACCGGCATATCAGCATTCTTGCCACCACAATGCCATACAGACCAGTCCTCACAGGGTTGATCTGATAAGGACCCTCTAAAGTTTCCAGTGTATTTTTGCTTACCTCTTTCACTCTGTGGAACATTTTAATTAAATTGACCTCCATCACTTAATCAGACATTTCCATTAGGACACATAAAAGACCTTATCCATTTCATCTAGGCACTTGACTAAGTCCCTCCAATCATTTTAACTTAATTACTAATAGATGAAAAATTACTTGTCTAACATAATTCCTGTCAAAACAATTCTAGATAGAGAACTAATGTGAATTCCCAGGGAGATATTCTTACATTCTAAACAATGTTCTTTGTGCAGTTTAAAGGAGACAGGAGGGGGGAAATCTGAAGTTTTCAACTTAGAAAGTGACTTCTTGTGCATTTTAACAGAGGTAAACATGGATCAAGTATCAGCAACATTGGAAGAAGCAATATTTTCAGTGCACCATATGCTTCATGTGGCATGCACGTGCATATTTTTTTGACTTGTTATACACTCCACAGATGGAAACCAAAGTCTTTGACTTGCTAGATGGTTGACATGCTTCTTTTTAATTAAGGAAGATGGTCCTTCTTGCACTTTAATAGAGAAATAATCTGAATTTATCTGCACCAATTTGGTGTTAGCTAGCATACCTTCTGTATGTAAAGCTTTAGGAACAATTAACTTCATAGAAACTTGCACCAAAGTTCCCCCTTGAAACTGCTTCATGGAATAACAGTGGTGCCCTTTAAGATGAAAAGAAGCAGCCATGTTGCTTTGATCTGCATTGGAGTCTCTTTCAGCCTTTTCCTCATAGTGCATGCTCTAGGTAAAGGCTGAGAAGAGTATTGTTTAGCAAGAGTTGCAGCAAAAGGCTGGAAGGCATCCCAGAGTTGGCTACAAGGAATCCTAAAGGATTTCCAGAAGCCGGATGAACCCAAAGAAGGATATCCTGAGAAGGTCCAGCTGAACTGGCTGCACAGAATCTTTCTGCATCTGCTAAGGGGTCTCCAAACTTGGTTGTTTGAGGAATTCTGGGAGTTCTCCTCAAGTCTTATAGTTGCCAAGTTTGGAGACCTCTGTATGAAAGCATCTATTGCAGGCCTCTTCAATACATGAGAAGTTTTGACTAGTGACTATGGCAGCCTGAATGACTCATTTCCCCAAGACACTGTCCAAGCAGGGAAACAGTCAAAAAGCAGTCAATGCAGGGCAACTGCTTCAATCCCTATCTGCTTGTTGAGAGCTGCTTAATCTTATGGCTGGTACAAAGGGAATGGATTTCACTACAGGAAGGAAAAAAAACATTCAACAATTTCTCAAGGGCAAGATTTCCCTTGGACCTGCAGCAATGGAAAAAAGCAAATAGAATGAATTCTCCCATAATGTTTTCCCTTGGAATTTAATTAAAACCTGGGAAGCCAAGGACGCTGTTGGAGACAAGACGGTACACAGAAAATTAAAAGATTCATTTCATATATATGCCATGGACCAGCTTGTAACAAAACAATACCATGTTTTATGAAGCAATCTCTTTGAGGCATCCTCATGACTGGCTGAGAAATTCTAGATGTTGAAGTCCACACGCTTTAGAGTTGCCAAGATTGGGAACCCCTACCCTAGAGGATGAGCATAATGCATTCAAAACCTTTCCCAGGTCCTGTATGTTCATATACACACAGATATAACATTTCGATTGAGACTATGAGTGAAATGGCTGCTCATGTATAAAAATATGTAGACAACCTCAGAAAGGTTTGGAAGCAGCTATGTCAACTCTTCTGGAAGATGTAGATGTCTTAATGCCAATTCAAAGAAGGATGTTTCATTTGTACCAACTTTCTGATCCTCTGTTCTGGGAGCTTTGGACAGTTGTATCCTATACTATTACATTAAATACTGCATTCTTCATTCCTGTGTTCCTGTTTTCATTCCTCTGATCCTGTTAGAGTTCTTAGGGTAACTTTAGAAGAACAATATAAAACTGGGTCAGAAGAAACAAAGAACTTCCATAATACTTGATGTTCAAATGATGGTAGGGGGAGAATTACAAAAGGGAATACAATTCTCAACTATGTAATCAAAGCTATTACTTTCTTAAAATGCAACATGTGTAGAAAAATAGAGTCGGGCTTTGATCATATAATCTTGGCTGTTTTCTTGACTTTGGACTCCAACTATGGATGCTCTTGGGTGACTTTCTAGGAAGCTGGAAACGGGTATTTGGAACAATCTGACTTGCGTGGATAAATTTATCTGATCCATGATTTGGTAAGAACTTAACCAATTCTGCAGATTTCTTCAGATGTATAATGAAAAGCATTTTACAGGAAAAGGAGACCTGGCAGATTTGTCTACTTAGACACAACCTTTGAGTAATTTACTCAGAGGTCTGGATTTGAATTGCTGAGTGTTTAGCCATGTGTAGGGTAGCACTATTGTCTGACAATCAGCTCATCTTTAACAGTAAGCAGTTTGAGCCTCTACATGATGGGAATAATTATCTCTCTTGCATTTGGTAGGTATAAATTATGACATGTTTTATTTGGTTAATTTTTTAAATAAAATCTTAGAAAAAAGTTCTTCATAATGAAAACTGATCAATTAAGCCACCTGTATTTTCAATAGTAAATCCCATGAAATGTAATAACTTTACATTGTTTTTGAATAAGCATAGATAAATGCATGATATTAGTTCTTTCTCCTTGACTTTTTTTTTCACATCTGAGTTCTTTTCTCCAGTTTCCATATAAACTGTAGTTTTAAAAAAAGGTGCAAGTATTTTCTTACACTTTTTCTTTACACCTTTATATTTCCCAATATCTGCTCTTTGCAAGCAATTCTACAACATGAAGTTGTTGTTAACAATGTATTCATTGTTATGCTCATCTTCTCCAATATGTAAATTATTGTGATGTTTTCTGTTTACAAATCTTCTTCTGAAAAACAGAAAATAGCGATTGTCAACTGATACCAGTGTTTTGACTCATACAATGGTTAGGAACATTAGTTAATATTCTTCACAATAGAAAGAATCTCACCCTTGCTTACTCATCTTTGAAATTACTTTTTTTATAGTGTATTCCTTATGAGTAGGGAACTGCTTTCTAGAAGATCAAAATTCAGCACCTGTTTTAATATACAGTGATACTTTGCTTGCATGGCTTGGTTTTAATTTTGGCTCATGAAATAATCCCAAGAATCTGCCCTTTCTATGAAAGCTGCCTATGCTACATAACCACAGTATAATTCTGCTTGGATATTTATTATCCTTAGGATGAGATGATACAAAAAATTAAAATAAAAAAAAGCAACTGGAACAATTTTCAAAGATGCAAATTCGGGCTGCAAAAGTTTGAAACCCCAGAAGATGCATTCTTTCCAATAAGAAATCCATTTTCTCCTTCTCTGTTAGGATTATTGATTATCAAACAAAAGACATACCTGGTTAAGCTTTAAAAAATATACAGATAAATGTATACCAGATGCTCTTTTTCCTGCCTTTATTTTTTATTGTGTTACATAAAGATTCCTAATTCAGCCTCTTCTTCCTGATGATATCTGCACACACTATGATAATGAACTTTAATTTCTCACTTGTTTGAAAAATTAATTTAATCTTAACTTAATTTATTTAATGAACCTTGCCTAGATGAATTAGGTTTCAATTAGATTTTGATTAGAGTGAGTAAGTGAGAGATGGCCACAGAGGAGAACAAAACAACTCAGAGGGTGACACAACCCGGGAGGTGGGGAATGGAAACAAAATAGAGAAATTAAAAGAGGAGCCGATTGTCTTGAAGTACTTTCCATATTTTAATGATGTTATGCCTGACCATTTACTGGACAAAGTTTTTCTTTAATGTTCATATCAAATTCAACTGGAAATGCCAAAAAAAAAATACTCTGGCACTGTTCTGTCAAGGAAAAAATATTTATTTCATTTCAACTTTTCCTCTCAGTTTGATGTATCTCAAACATAAATTATCTGTCCTATGGAGGGGAGGGATATGTTTCCTTTTTTTTCTTTTTTTATGAGTATATAGATACATATATACAGTTTGTAACTTCATCTTAATTATTTTACTTTTTTCATTAGGTCTGCATGAATTTAAGACTTTTGCAATTTTATTTTGCATGTTTCCCCATTACTATAGACAGGGCAGGATCTAAGCTACACAAAGTAGGCATCAGGAAAGGGATAGCAAATTTTATGGGATGCTAAAATTGTCGTCTTTCAAAAACACAATAAAAAGCAGCAAGTAGTAACAGCAAATTCTGTGAGTTAGCATGCTCCCTCAAAGGTTTAATATAACCTTGCAATATAAATAGGGTAAACATGTCCTGGTTTGAAAATTAGGGTTGTAATGTTCAAAAACTTGAAGAAAAGAAGAAACGAGAGGATGCCTTTTTGAAATTCCTAGCAAAATTAGAAGATGAGCCAAACCGTACACAGTGCCAGAACAAGACTCTACCTAGATCTAATGTCTAGATCTAATCCTGGCTACAGATTTATCAGCTTTTATGTAAAAGTTTATACAAGAATTTATTGCATAGCTTTTATGCAAAAGCTAATATGCCATTTTTTGCTAATACGCAAAATGTAATGTTTCAGTCATAGTAGGTCTGAACATCACTGTTTTAAAGCTAGACAAATGTCAGACAAATCAGATAAAATCTGTAAGCCTAATTGCTTCTTCTGCAGAAGATTTGTATAATATAAGTCTTTTTTAAATCCAATATTTTAACTTAAGGAAATTACTACCTCCCTATGCTTTTTGAGGGTATTTTCAAAATGTTATGGTTTTGAAGCAAGAAAAAAAGATTATGATTTTTTTGTTTTTGCCTAGGTTGATAGCATCAAAAACATTTATTATTTTAATTTGGACTTTATGATGAAATCATTTATTGTAGAACAGAAAATATATTCAAGTTCTTCAAGTATAATCTATTTACTGTATATTACAGATAATGTCATCTTTGTTTCCCCTCTACCTCTTTATAAACATGTTTATCTGTTAAATTCATTTATACACACTTAGAAGGAAAGAGATACTATATGAATAAAACCATTAAGCTCTACTTCCTTGTAAAGCCTTCATAAGCTTTATTTTATATTTATATTAAGTTTTTTTTTTCAGAAAATCTGACAGGAATCTTCTTAGTTCACGTAAGAGTGGGTAGAATATGTCTTTGGTTTTGGCTCACTGTTGCCACAGCCCAATCTTAGTGAAAGGCCTGCAAGACACAACTCAGCCATTCTTTCCCATTTTAAATAGAATAATTAAGGAAGCAGTCGAAGTAAGATTCATTATGCAAAGTTCTATAGTATCTAGGTGGATTTATTGTTACCAATAAAGGAGAATATTTGTAGCTCAAGTCTGAAATCAGTCCCTGGTGCTCTCTGATCTTGATTGCTTTTTTGCAGATGTTTCATTATTCAAACATTATCAGTGCTAGTAGGACATGGAGTTTTCTCTAAATTTATATTTTAGTGGCCTCCTCTGTCACTGTTTGTAGGATGGTCTTGGTAGTTCTTTGGCTGGGCTTGTTAGCTTGTTTGTCAGTTCCTTGATTGGGGTATTGCTGATCTGATGTTACTCTTGTTGTTAATCTATGTTCATTTGGGTGTTAATTGTTGGTGGGGATGTGTTTTGATTCTTTTGTTCCCTTTTTAGTTCTTGATTGTCCCTTATGAACCAGGCTGTTATGTAGTCCTTAGCCATGTCTTCCAACTTCCAACATTTCGATTCTCACCAACTCATCGTTGATTCAGCCTTCCAGAGTCAGTAAAATGAGGACCCAGATTGTTGGGAAAAATATGCTGACTCTGTAAAAAAAAAAAAAAAAAAACCTTAGAGAGGGCCAAAGCCCTCTCTAAGTGTATATAAGTCTAAGTGTCAGGTTTCCAAGTGATGAAATTCATTTGAAAAGAAAAGTACAAAGACCATCTTCTAAAAAGATTTCTTTTATTTAGGAAAGCATCAAATTGGCAAAGTCCACGATACTTCCATATCTGACACAACCGGGAATTACCCCATAATATTACAAGTTAGAAACAACCCCAAAAGTCACATTCTCCAACAGAAGTAATTCAACGTTGCTTGATGTCATAAATCTCCACCTCAAGGGGCCCAAGCAAGGACAGCTAGTTTTCCCAAGGGAAGGATAATCACCTAGCCACAACAACTCTCTTTATCTCCATTCCTCCCCTACCTTAGGAATGTGACAAGCCCGAAACTCTTCCCCCCATGACTACCACAGAGAAAGTAAGAAAAAGAATATATACTAAGACTAACTAAAATGGCTAGACTTAAGTCAATTTCGGGCTTGACACTAAGTGCTGTTGCTATTAATGTTTTCAATAAAGTAGGAAGGAAAATGTAATAGGAAATGTCTTACTATATGTGAAGCATGAATGGAAAAACTTACAGTTCTCCAGCTATTGCTGAACAACTGGAGTTACAATCTGAAAGCCCATTAGTGCCATCCAACATACAGGTACAGAGGCTTCCTTCCATTTTCCTATATGACTGTAGGTATGCAGACAGATATGGGGGAACTCTGCATTAACTGTGTAATACTCATCTCAAGAGAAACACTGCTCACTGTTTTTCTATGTGGAAAAATAAAGGAATGATACTCTGAACCACCTAGGAGGATAGAAATGCAGTTAATAAAAATATTGTATCTCCAGCTTTTTATCCTTGAATGACAACTGAGCATGAATGTGTCAAAGATACAACTCTATCTCCCTTTCATCATTGAAAGTGATCTTGTGTTTCCTGTTTCTGTTGAATATGACACACATTGAAGCATGACCTACTTTTAATTGTCTAGAAAATAGACAAGAGGTTGTTCATTATTGAAGTAGAAAACTCTATCAAAACTACCAAAATACAAAACAACATCTTACTAACCTTTCCGAATGCTTGCTACATGTCACTTAAAAAAATGTATTTGCTATTTCTTAGTTGAAAAATAACAAACACATTTTTTTCCCATACTTCCAACCTCTCCCATCCTTTAAGGTTCTTTCTTTAAATATTCTAATTAAGTTTTTATTAAAGGTGCATTTTTATACAGTGTTTTGGCTACATTTAGCATATTTTCCACAATCTGAATATAAAACAAATCCAAAAGTTGTGTACTTTAAACAATGTGACACTTATGTTCTATATTTGTGTCTTGTCAATAATCTGGATCACCGAGGTATACATTTGTTATTTTCTCTCACAGTTGTCTAATATATTGTGTGCCCTTAACAAAGGTCTTCTTCATATTTTGTATAATGGAACTTTCTCCCTTGGTGAATATGACTACCAATGAATTGTTGAGAGTTTAAACAGTGTATGGAACCTAAAATAAATGTATTCCAAATTTAAATGACTGCTGAGAAATACTTAGAAGATTTTCAATACTTTCTCCCCTTCTCTCTTTTTCTCCACATATAGCAACAATTACTACCTCATGTGTATATGGTACTTCTAAATCTGAAAAAGGAATTTCAGACTTTCAGACAATAAAGTCATTTTTTCTAGGTTAGTAGTATGGAACAATCCTTCTTGCTCAGTAGTTTCTTGAAATTGTATACCACAAACATTTCAAAAGAAAGGACAACAAAATCCAGTGTGAAACCTACCTAAGATTTTTGCACAATTTAGGAGGCTGATCAACATAAAGTATTATCTAGCTTCGTTGCTCCTTCATCATCTCCTTTTTTTAAAAAAACGTATTTTCTTTAAATACACCAGTAATGGAGAGGAAGAAAAGGAGGAGTCACCTGTCTCTCTGGGCAATGGTTTGCATTGAGCCAATGAAGATACAAAATTGTTGCAGCAGCAATAAAATACATTTCTCAGGTTGGGTTGAGTAGAGTTACCCTGCACAAATGTCTCCTAAAAGCTGGAGCCTACAGATTCCACATTTTAGGGAGCCTTCCTAACATCCTGAAACTCCCTGAAATTATCTGTAGATTTTTCCTGATTTTTAAAAGCTCTAAACTATTGTTAGTTGCCACAGCTAGGATGATAAATGTTTTTACACTACCATGTACTTTGCTCAGAAAAGCAGTGAACATTTCTTTTCTATGTACAAAATTCAAAACTGTGCTTTCCATACTAGAAGTCAAAATGAGATGTAAAAAGGGAAGCTACAGTATAAGTTATCTGTCCAAATGCTATCATTTTAGTCATTAATATAAATTAAATGTATGCATGCAATTTATATAGATTCAAGAAGTATGTAACCAAATGATATTGTGAAAATGTGGAATTAAATAAAGTTCTAGTTTTATTAATATGTAATTGTATGTTCAATAGAAATACAATAACATGAAGGACTGTAACTGCTAATTCAACTTGCATTTTCTTCATCTCTTCTTTTCTTTTCTTTTAGCTGTCAAAACAAAACACAATTTACATTAAACCTCACAGTCAAAATAGGATTAATTTATGCTCAGATCTGCTGTGAGAATATATGTTTAGTAAGAGTTAGGTCTTCTTCTCCCACTTACTACATCTTCATCTTTCCTCTTTTCTAGCTGTCAAAACAAAGACAAATTACATTAAACAGTACAGTATAAATAGAAAGGAATAGAACTGAAACCAAGTGCATCTCATGGAACCAATGGTAGTAAATTTCAGTGTTTGTTCACCTACATCTTACCCAAGCTTTGATTTATCATATTGGATTTTTTTTCCTTATGAAACAACATAGAACATCAAACTTAACTTTCGTTTCCCCTGTATACACTTCAGACTTCTTGACCTGGAATGTACACAGCTCTGCTTTGTATCAAACTAGATCAGTCATGCCAGGACACATCTGATCAAATGTAAGAAGATGCAATGGAGGATGACTGGTTAAAGCTGATGCAATGTGATGGAGTATTTCAAGTGAAAACTGAACATGGCTCTCCTAAACTTGCATTTTGGATCATGCTTTTTTAGTAATAATTTTTTTGATCTTTTTGATATATTTCAGCAAAAGACTTGCATATAGTATTGCTGGTAGAGCCTATGCATTTATGGATGCTCAGTAAACTATCCATAATCAAGAATTATATTACAATCTAGCTCTCTTGTAGTAATAGCCCTATGGAATGCAGTAGTAAGGTCAGTTGCAGGATCTCTTGCATAAAGTAGAATTAAACAGAATTAAGAACACTTAAACTTACCAAAGAAATAGTATTTCATAATCAATGAGGTAGATATTAGAAAGGTATCCTACCTAAATTGAACTCTGTAATCATGCCAACTAAATGTTAAAATAATACTGTTTCCCTTAAATTGTTTGTTTTCAATTTTAAAAAGAGGAATTGGATTATTTGTGATGTCTTTCTCTGGTTTAAATTTAAACTTTAGTTTGTTTCTCAGGTGGGGCATCTTCAAGGAGGTTGAATAGCACAACAGTGCAAGTGCAATAAAAGTGTATTGCTACATTTATATCCAGGAATTTGAGTTGTAGCTTATAGGAATCCTTTCCAGTCTAAAAATCCTGCCGTTAAAGGCCAAATCGGTTTCTGATAAAAGAGTCAAAGAATTAATTCTTCATGAAAGCATTGACCCAACGAGCACTGTAGATGCCTTACTGACAGAAGAGTTTATCTCTTCCAAATATGTGTTTATTGGGATAAGATTGGAGGCAGGAAGAAGGCAGGTGCCAAGTTCTATAGGAATTTCACTGATCAGCTATCTATCCAAAAACTATCATGGTGTTATAGGGGACAGGTCTTATCCACATTTTATTCTGCAGTTGAATTCTTCCCTATATGTCTATTATAGCAAGATAAAATCATGAGAAGTTTTAAGAAACTAGGGGAATCTATTCAAAAGAGTTTTAAATAAACACATGCGATTCTAATATCATTTCCCTTATTATTTATCACATCTATATGGTTGCTTATCTCACAATGGGTTGCATACACAATCACTGTACTTAAATGAGAAGTTATTTTAAATCGCAATTAAAAATGGCAATGGCAATGTTCTCATTCTGTGGCTAATGTTTTTAAAGATACCTATTTAAAAACACAGCTCAATAAAATTCAGACAAAATCATTAACTTGAACTGAATTTAGATATCACACTTGTCATACAGGCTTTATATCACAGAAAATGGCAACAGTTTATTATGGCCCCTTGCATTTAAATATATAGGTTAATAAAAAGTAAAACAGATATAAAAGGTTGTGCTGAACTAATTCCACTATTTTAAAAATTTAGCAAGCAGGTTAACTGACAGCAACAAATTTCAAGCATATTGTGTTGGATAATATATCAATTGATAAGCTGAAAAGAAGTTTTAAACCATTTAGAGCATTACATGAAAAAACAGTAAATTACAGATACTGTTGGATTTCAGGGAATGAGTGACTTTTCACTCTGAAAAGAAGACTACATGTCTAAAAAGATCATATTATCCATCTTTTTTCAACAGGAAAGACAAGTAATGTTTAATATGAATTTTTAAAGATCTATGGTCTTCTTTTCAGGATAAAATGCTTCACAAAGCATATTCTAAAACTCTAAAAAGCATAATCATCTAAAACACATGTTCAAAGTATAAAAGCAGTATTTCACAATAACAATATCTTTGGACCATAGTCAAGAATCACAGATCAATTTTTTAAAGATCCTCCTAAAGTCATTAAGAAAGGCAGAATACATTGCTTAATGAGAAAGAAAATCCAAATATGACCACAGATACTCTTCCTGGTATTACTAAGTGTGTAAGTTGAACTGTCATGATGTACATCATTGTATCCACACTACTGAATAGAACAGAATATGAGGAATTTGTCTCTGTTGCATAAACCTTCAGTGTACATACAACAAAGTAATATAATAAGATACCAATAGGAGAAGGAAAGATAAGGATAATAGTAATACAGTTCTACTACATGGTTAAATACCTTTAAGCATAAGACAGTGCAGTGGGATTAGGTGTTTAGCAGAGAGATGGAATGGGGGCGGGGACGATGACACTATCTTTGAATCTAACTGTTTTAGCACGTAATGCCCTATAGCATCATCTTGAGGGGAGGAGTTGAAATAGTACTGCATGCAAATACAAAATCTATTCTTTTTTTTTCTATTAATAGGTATACTGGATTAAATTCTTGTTAAGCTGTGCATCTGATGAAAACAGAGAATGAATGAATGAATGATTACCAACATGATGGCTATTGTTGAATTTGGGGTGATTTTCAGTCCCATTCTGAGTTGAATGGGACTTAAGCTTTACCCAGGTAAAGCAAGAAACTTTAAATGGGGAGTGGGGTTTTACTAACTATCTCTCTAACATTCACATAACCAGCATCTTCCTTCTGATAACTGTGTTTACAATATTCCGATAACTGTGTTTATGACATCAAGGGTTCCAGAGATGGAAGGGCTTGAAACGGAAACAGCTACTCTATCAACAATTCTGGGCAACTGGGGTTCTTCTGAATCATGTAAAGCATTTTTTTAAGGGGCCAGTATAATATTTGGGGCATTCCACATTCTCCTAACCTATTTTAGATCACTTTTGTAAAGTTAGTTTACTCTTGAGAAAGCTGGCATATCTCCTTGGAAGGAGGGTAGAACACAGATGTGATCATTCAACTACTGTATTTTCACTTTTTCCTTAGTAGTGGAATTTATATTCTGCAAAGGAAGCTTACACGCTTCTTTCCTCTCATTCTGGCATCAGGGTAAGAACATAGCTGGATGATTTATTTAAAGAGAAAAAATGTCACCCTAACCTAGGTTGCATTCACTTCTCAGCAAAGATAATGTTGCTAGAGCCTTCATTATTTTCACTAAATAATATCTAAGCAATTATGCATGTCCTAGATGTATTTCCAGATATGTTTTTGAAATATATATTTTCCCTTTAATTCTAAATCCTAGAGACTATAAATAATTTTGTTCCCAAACTTGCAATATTTCTTTGGATACCTCAGATGCTGCCTCACATCAACAATATCTTGCCAAAGCTAATGAAGTTGCCCTCTTAGTAAAAAATAACTTCAGCTAGTCCTCACTTACTGGCCATAATTGGGACTGGCAACTCTGTTGCTAAGCAATAGGTCATTAAATGAAATGGCACATGATAGGACTAAATGTATGATATCAATTCATCAATTCTGGATGAAGTCATTAAGGAAATCACTATAGGTCATTCAATGTGACTTGGAACTTCTTACCTCTTTCCTCATTGATTTTGCGTGTTAGAAGCCAGCTGTGAAGGTTAAAACTGGTGATCACATAATTGTTTGGATTCTGGCCACACTTTGAGGACTAGTTATACTGTAAATCTCCTTTTTAGCTGTTGTAACTTTGAATAAGTGAGAACGACCTCCACTTCTTTGACACAGCTTAATTCTTCGTGTCTTCTTGAACATTTCCCAAGAGCCTTTGCCATTTGATTGTCCATTTGCAGAAAGTGAAGACTGCAGAAGATTATTGTCATAAAGGGAAAATAATAGAGTTCTATGTGACCAAACCATAGCAACCTGGCAATTAATTAGCTGAGGTTCAACAAAAATGTTTTTTGTTGGAAATGAAAGACAATGAGAGAAAAGAAAAAGGGAAGTCTTTTATGGATCTTGCAGAATTTAACTCGGATAATCCTCTAAGTATGACAACACATATAGGGCCAAGGCAGGTAGAACAAAATAACACTTAGGATTCAAAGAAACATGTTGGTACATGGATTAAAAAATATTTAATTAGGATTAAAAGATTTAATTTACTTTTAGCTACACATTTCCAAATATGGCTGTTTTCTTCTGGTTGTCCAACTCTTCTCCAGGTTGGTACGTATTTCTTATCTGAAAGCAGCCAATGTGAGAAACTGGATCTCTCTTCATGAAGTAATCAAAATCAGAACAAAAACTTTTAATCCGAAGAAAGAGAGAAAGAAAACAAATGAATGAATTCAGATAATTTAGCTTTCAAAACATGGTGAGACTTGTTATGATTTTAAATTTTGAACAAGCTTTGTTCATTGACCTTCCATTGGATGTATATTTGCATTCTGCTTCTCAAAATGAATGGGTAAAAAAACCAATCCATACATTTTTTTTAAGTGTCCTTTCTACAGGTAGTTAGTCAGTCCTTGTACATCTGGCTTTGACTGTGATTCTTGAGCCATAATCCTAGTTCAGGGAGTATTAGTTCATAGATTATTGTCTGCTGAATAGACAAAGCCATTTAAAAAGCCACTTCTTTGCTATACAGTAGTAGACGTATGTTAAGCTAACCTGCCTGTGTGTTCACTGGCCTGGTTTATGTAAATGATGTGCAATCTTATATGCACTTATTTTTTTGAGAAATATGAATAGTGCTCCACTATTCATACCTATGAAAATACTGTATTTCTATAAGAAAGGACACATTTACTATAAATAGAACGGCATATCTTACATTATCATATTTTTACAATTATGCTGAAATATTCATGAACATCTGGTTAATCACTTCATATAAGCAAGATCATTTATCCACTCATTTATCCCAAACACAAAGGCCCTCAAATCACTTGCTATTCCAGGATGGGCAGGATATAAACTAAATCTCTACTAATTTAGTTAATGAACTATATAGCTGATTTAGAATTGTTTAGATATCTTTAGCATTCTGGTAACATGCTTTTAACTCAAGAACTTTAAGCAATGTTCCTGTTATGTCCTGAGGACTCAAGGAGTTCTCACTCAGGTCCACTCACTTTACGTGGGCGTTATTCCCCCATTCCCATTGGTTGGCTCTTCCCAGCAGCCAGCTATAAAAGCAGGCTGCGGGGTCCAACCGGCTGCTGATTGCTGCGAGCCAGTTCCAGGCTTGGCAAGCACGGTCAGCCCTTTATTGTAAAATAAAGTATTGTTGCACTCATGCTCTGGTTCAGCCTCTCATTGCTCAAACAAAACACTGGCGACGAGGGTGGGATGGCTACCAGAAGCACCTTGCAACCGCTGAGTCACTAGCCACCGATCCGCAGCCCAGAGAGAGCGATCGGCTGGCGACAAGGGAAACGCTGATCCGCAGCCAGAGAGAGCGATCAGCCAACAATACGGCGATCAAAAAGAGCAAACGCTGATCCGCAGCCAGAGAAAGCGGTCTGATTCAAAGTTAGAAGCGTCTGTAGCCGCTTGTTAGCCCCGCTGCAGGGAAAGTGAAGCGCTGCGAGCCGCAGCCGCTCTGTATTTGGCGCGAAATTCAAACGGGTGTCATTTGAATTTCGAGCCAGTAGGAGACACAGCACAGCGCTGTAGGAAGTCACTAGCGCCCACTTTTGGCGCGAATCAAGACACCTCCAACGGCTAGCAGCCAACGTGGTAACCCAGAGAGAGAAAGAGAGGGTAGCAAAAAAACCTCTCCAGAGCTGATATCACTCACGAGCGCCCGTAGTCCCAGAGAGATTTTTCCGCAGGTAGCCCAGCCGTTCCAGCACCATGAGTTCCAACCCAGTATTCCCGGCGTTTAAACCAGACGAAGAGAAGTGGGAGTCGTATAAGAACCGCTTCAATCATTACATCGATGCGGTCGGCTTGGCGGATGCGGAGAGCATCGAAAAAATCCTATTTCCTAATCTACTGCGGAGCCACCGTTTACGATACCGCCGCAGCACTCGTAGCACCGAGAGAATTGAAAAACGCCTGTGGTCCGAGTTGCTTGAGATCCTCACTAACCACTACGCTCCCAGGCCTTCACAAATCGCCAGGAGGTTCACGTTCCGTATGAGGAAGCAATCAAGTAAGGAGACCATCAATCAATATATGGCCACCCTCAGAACAGCAGCCCTGCACTGCGGGTTTGGAACATACTTGGAAGACATGCTCCTCGATCAATTAGTTTGTGGGGTCAAGGATCTCAACCTACAGAGGCGCCTGCTAGCAAAAAGACCTCAACCTCGCACAAGCGGTCGAGGAGGCCCTAGCAGCCGAGCTAGCAACGAACTCAGCCACCGAAATTCAGGGCCCAAGTGCCAAGCTAGCATCGTTCCCAGTCCATTCCGAAGAGGTGGAAGCGGAGGAAACCCACAACGATGAAAACGACGTCCACCGCCTCGCCAACGACAGACGGTCGCAGGTAGGGGCCAAACAAGAATACACCGGTCCTCCCAAGCACATCACATTGTGCCTAGCCTGTGGGGGATCGCATCAAAGGGCCACCTGCAAGTTTAAAGGAGCCACTTGCAACAACTGCCATAAGAGGGGGCACATCGCAAGAGTCTGCCAAGCCCCCAAAGCGCTGCACACAGACCCCGTCCTCGCACGCGGACCACAGAGGCAAGTATTAAACTGTCGCACGCACCGCCTTGCCAGGCGTACTTGCCACGCTGTTAGTAAAATTTCTCTCTCCGTTTCCCTAGAAGGTAAACCGTGCCACATGGAGGTTGACACAGGGTCAGCGCTCTCAATAATCTCGTGGAACACCCTCAAGAGACTCCACCCCAGCCTATCTACTACCCGGCTTCAGAGATGCCAGTTCGGTCTGAAGGACTACCAGGGAAGGCCATTCCGTGATCGGCAGAGGCAAGTTCTTTGTCAGTTTTAGAGCTTTTAAAGGCCACCACCTCTAGTGGTAGTTAACGGCAATCTACCCACCTTATTGGGGCTCGATTGGTTTCCCCACCTCGGCCTAGGGTTAACAGGAGTCCATGCTGTCTCAACCTCAGACACTGACTCCTTATTCGCTGACTACGCAGATGTGTTCAGCGAGGAGCTGGGGTGTTATAATGGAACCCCCATCTCGTTCACCGTTGACCCCAGGCAGTCCCAATCAGATTAAAACCACGTAGAGTTCCATTTGCTATTCGACCAAAACTAGACGCTGAATTGGATAAACTACTAAAACAAGGGGTCATTGAGCCAACAGATTTCGCCAAGTGGGAGACGCCCATCGTCACACCCTTAAAAAGATGGTAGCCTGAGAATTTGCTCGGACTACAAGACAACAATCAATAAATATTTACAAGTTAGCGCCTACCCTGTGCCCGTCATTCAGCACTTATTGCACACATTCGAGCCGGGCAGTATTTTTGCTAAATTGGACATGTCTCAAGCATATCAGCAGTTCCCTGTTGATAACCAAACAGCGGAACTTCAGACCATCGTCACTCACAGGGGTGCCTTCCGATGCAAGCGTCTCCAATTTGGCGTAAGTGTTGCCCCGGTATTTTTCAATCCCTCATGGAGCGGATTTTACAGGGCCTCCCTGGTGTAGTACCCTACTTCGACGACATCTTGGTCTCGGCCAGGGACAGACCCCAACTCTTCCAGAGAGTGCGAGCAGTGTTAGAGAGGTTCAGACAGCATGGCCTCAAGTTAAAAAAAGAAAAATGCGCCATTGCCACTAGACAGGTGGACTTTCTGGGTTATAAAATTGACGCCTCTGGCATTCACCCCTGGAGTCCAAGGTTAGAGCAATCCACGAAGCTCCCACACCAACCTCCAAACGGAGCTACAAGCTTTCTTAGGGCTGCTGAACTTTTATGCATCCTTCTTGCCCCATAAAGCCTCAGTAGCCGAACCCCTACACAGATTACTAGACAAAAAGTCACCGTGGCACTGGGGGCACAAAGAAGACCAGGCGTTTAACGCCGTCAAATCACTACTTACGTCAGAGGCAGTGCTCATCCAATTCGACCCCAACCTTCCTTTAGTACTGGCAGCAGACGCATCCCCTTTTGGAATTGGGGCGGTCCTTAGTCACAGACTCCCCAATGGCGCCGAGGCCCCCATCGCCTTCTTCTCCAGGACGCTCTCGGCCATGGAGCGAAATTACAGCCAAATAGACAAGGAAGCCCTAGCAGCTGTTGCGGCCATGAAAAAGTTTCACGAATTCCTTTTTGGCCATTTCTTGAACTGGTCACCGACCATAAGCCCTCCTGGGCCTGCTGGCCGGCGACAAACAGACACCTCAAGTCCTTTCCCTAGAATGACAAGGTGGACACTTTTCCTAGCGGCCTACTCATACAAACTTATTCACCGCCCGGGCAAAACTCTATCCCACGCCGACGCCCTCAGTCGCTGCCCCTTATCTGCTCCGGCTGAAGACCCAGCTCCTGTCAACGCCATTTTTGAAATCACCCAGTTGGACCTGCCCATCACCGCCCTTGACATCGCCGCTAAAACCAAGGCAGACCAAACGCTTGCCCAGGTGCTCGACTGGGTGAGGAGGGTGGCCGGGAGGCAACGTTGATAACAAATTCGCACCCTTTAAGACTCGCATGCAGGAGCTGTCCAGTTTGCAGGGTTGTCTACTGTGGGGCACTCGAGTGGTCATTCCGACCTCGCTGCGCACTCGAGTCCTGGAGGCGTTGCACGAGGACACCCGGCATTGTGAGAATGAAGGCATTAGCACGCAGCTACGTGTGGTGGCCGGGTCTAGACGAGGACATTGTCAATTAGGTAAGTTCCTGCAGCATTTGCCAGGAATCCCGTCCTGCTCCCCCATCGCCACCCCTACCAGATGGGAGCGCCAACGCCCCCTGGTCTAGAATCCATATCGATCTGGCAGGCCCCGTGCATGGAAAGATGTTCCTAGTGGTCGTGGACGCTTATTCCAAATGGATAGACGTGGCACAGCTATCCACGACCACCACACTAGCAATCACCAACGCTTTAACGCGCCTGTTCGTTACACATGGACTACCCGACTCCATTGTCTCCGATAATGGCCCACAGTTCGCATCAGTAGAATTCAGCCGTTTTGTTGCCAACCTGGGCATTCGCCACATTTTCACAGCCCCATTTCACCCTGCCAGTAATGGGTTGGCTGAAAGGGCCGTCAGGACCACCAAAGAGGCCCTCGCTAGGTTTGGCAGGGATGACTGGCACCACAAACTCGCACGGTTCCTGATGAGCCAGCACTCAACCCCCTGTGCAGTCACCAATAAGTCCCCAGCGGAACTTCTGATGGGCCGGCGCCTGAGGACTGTATTGGACAGATTGCACCCACAATACTGCCCTGACTCTCCCTCGCTTCTACGTCAGGGTTAGACATTTTTGTTACAGGAACCGATATTCGCAAGGAATTTCGCCGGGGACCCACTTTGGATTCCAGGCGAGGTCATCGCCATCACCGGGCCGAGATCGTATAGAGTCAGGCTGGAGGATGGTCACATCTGGAGGAGACATATAGACCAGCTTAGAAGGCGCCTCAGCACCCTTGCCAACAAGAATCCAGAGTCTCCAGTCGAAGGGGAACCGCCTCATCCGCCACCCAGCCACATCGTACCCAGCGACCAGTCTGCACCAGCGGTCGTTACGGTCAGCCCAAACTCGGACAACAGCGCCCAGAGAGTTGACCAGCCTGACCCAACCCACGAGAGCTCGACCCCAGTAACCAACCCGGTGGTTCCCGAGGATGCCCAGTCCAGAGAGAGTGTTAGCGACACTATGCCGGCTCAACCATCACAGACTGGTACCGAACTGACAGACAATGTTCCCGAGTTGCGCCGTTCCGGGCGCCAACACAAACCCCCCGTCTACCTCAAGGACTATGCATGTTCGCATCTGGGGGGAAGGGGTGTTATGTCCTGAGGACTCAAGGAGTTCTCACTCAGGTCCACTCACTTTACGTGGGCGTTATTCCCCCATTCCCATTGGTTGGCTCTTCCCAGCAGCCAGCTATAAAAGCAGGCTGCGGGGTCCAACCGGCTGCTGATTGCTGCGAGCCAGTTCCAGGCTTGGCAAGCACGGTCAGCCCTTTATTGTAAAATAAAGTATTGTTGCACTCATGCTATGGTTCAGCCTCTCATTGCTCAAACAAAACAGTTCCTGTGTTCTCTAACATAGATAATTAGTCTAAGGGCCATTCTCAGATTATTATCATATATGGTGTGCTAATTCCAAAGTTAGAATTACTCAGGACAAATTACTTTTAAGTTTCTATTTAATTCTGTATAATGCAAAGGTATCTTGAGTGTTTATGAATCCTCTGATAATTTATGAAGGAATACTCAACAAACTTAAAAGCACTATGGAGATTCTCAGTCATCCAGGTCATGTTTGTCTCAAAGGTGCTTTTTCAAGAGACAATTGACCTTTCTGGTTTTCTTTGAAGACATTTCACTTCTCATCCAAGAAGCTTCTTCAGTTCTGACTGGATGGTGGGGAATGAAAAGATTTATATTCCTTGCATACAGTTGACCATTTGCATTCTTTTAGAGAGTTATTGAGGCCACTTGAAGATTTATCTGTTTCCTCAGAGTCACCTGAGTAGTGTAAATGGGTGTGGAACCTTCTTGGACCTGCTGAAAGAACTGTGTTGTAGATAGGAGATAGATGTTGTTATATCCCTCCTCTTTTGTGGAGAAAGGACTGTTCAGTTTTGACATAGATGGCCTCTTTGATCCCTCCCTAACACCAGAGGTCCTCTCTGTCCAAAATGTGGATTTTCCTGTCTTCAAAAGTTTTTCCTTTGTCTTTTAAATATAGATGGACTGCTGAATCTTGTCTTGATGGGTTTGTTTTCCCATATTGTGCCATGCATTTATGAAACGGTTGTTTTGTTTCCCCAATGTACACACCTGCATGTTTCACTGCATTGTACCATTCAAGAAAAGATTTTGGACAGAGAGAACAGCTGATTGAAAGAGGTCAAAGAGGTCATCTATGTAAAAACAGAGCAGCCCTATCTCAACTGGGGGGGGGGGGAATACAACCCCACCTATCTCCTATCTACAACAGAGTCCTTTCAGCAGTTCCAAGAAGGCTCCACATCCATTTTCACTGCTTGGGTGACCCTGAGGACACAGTTAAAGCTCCAAGTGGCCTCAATGACTCCCTAAAAGAATACAAATGACCAGCTGTCTGCAAGGAATATAAATCCTTCTATTCCCCACCATCCAGTCTGTGTGAAGAAGCTTCTTGGATGAGAAGTGAAATGTCTTCAAAGAAAATGAGAAAGTCCCATTGCCTCTTGGAACAAGCACCTTTGGGATCTAGAAATACTGTTTGTCCCAAGTTACCAGACAGTACCTTCTCTGGAAAATTACAACAAATAGGATCTGTCTGGGAATTGTCAATTGTCAGCAAGGAAGTCTGGCTAATTCTGTTCTGTTACACCTCTTTTCCCTAAAGCGAAAATAATCAGGCAGTGAAAACTAGCATATGGGAAGAATAACTGTGTCACCATTTTTTCTTTAACACATACAAACATGAGAAACACTGGCATCCTATTTATAGCTATTATTTATTGTGGCAATACCATTTGCATTTATCTGTGGCTTAATATTGAATTCTTTTCTAGTTTAGTACACTGTTTAAGATGAACATAAGGATAAATATATTTTGGTAGAGAACTGCTCTTTTCCATTTTAAATGATGATTTTAAAAATTGTACAGTTTTCTCTTGCAGAAGTGAAACTCAGCCTCTTGCCACTAAGCCAGAACAAAGGTTTCTCTCTTGCAAAAGAATGCACACAACATTGGTGTGTGAAAATAAATTATAACTTCAAAGTCTGAGGGGTAATTTTAAAAAGTCTACATTTAAAAATGAGAGCTTTTCGGTACCTTGATGATTCAACTAAATTTCAGTCAATGAGCTATTATTTATTCATTGCTTAAATTCTCAATAAATGCAGATGCTACTTCTTAATTATGAAGTGAGGCTGAAAACAGCTTGTGAAGACATTTGCTAGGCATGTACTGAGGCTTCTTCTAGCATGTAGTGACATAAAAGAAACAAATGTAAAGATGGCCACTTTGTTTCTGTCTTCAGAAGCAGATAGGTCTAGCTTCAGAAGGCTTTTCAAAAGGATGCTTCACTCAAAGTTTTACAAAATTGAACCATTCCCTTGGAAGCTTTTAGAAAAGTACCCAACCTTGAACTGATTAAATGAGGGGAAGAATGTGCTTGTTTTCTCCCTTCCACCAAGCCTTGCCAACTGCTATGAAAAAATAACAGCTCTCCTAGTCTTTTAAATCAGGGGGTCGCCAACCTTTTGGACCTCCGAGACCACCAAACTCATAATTTTAAATCCTAGGGACCACTAATATGAATTTTGACTGAGTGGCTTGCTGACATTGGTGGGAGAGAGAGAGATCTGATCTAACCTCTCTTTCTCCCCCCCGCCCCCACACACAAACACTCTGAGGCAGAGATGGAATTCAAATTTCTTAACAACCGGTTCTTGGGCGTGGCCTAATTTGTGGGTGTGGCTTGGTGATCATGTAACTGGCTGGTCATGGCTTGTATGTAAATATTATAAATATTTATGTAATTATTGAATTTTTTATTAAAAAAGAGCAACTTTTACCCAAAAGCAGGCAAAGCAGGCAGGCAGATTGAGTTGCTCACAGAATCACAGATTCAGAGATCTATCTTTCTGCCATTGGCTACCTGAGTCTGTCACATAAAATTTACTTGCAAGCAAACTCATAAAATTTGCTAGCAAGCAAACTCACAAAATTAACTCACAACACACCATGTATGTAAATATTGAATTTTTTATTTTTAAAAAAGTGCAACTTTTACCTAAAATCATGCAAAGCAGGCAGGCAGGCAGATTGAGTTGCTCACAGAATCATAGATTCACTTAGAGATCTGTGTTCTGCCATTGGCTATCTGAGTCTGCAACTGAATAATAGAACCTTCAGTCCTAAGGGAGGTTCAGAAGATTTAAAGATTAGGTAGAAAGCAAGAAATCCAACAATTACTTGTTTTCTAGCTAATCTAAATCTCCCGGCACAGCAGAACAGCTGATGGTCGGGGGGAGGAAAAATAGAAGGAGGAGGAGGAGGAGAGGGGAGAAGAAGAAGAAGAAGAAGAAGAAGAAGAAGAAGAAGAAGAAGAAGAAGAAGAAGAAGAAGAAGAAGAAGAAGAAGAAGAAGAAGAAGAAGAAGAAGAAGAAGAAGAAGAAGAAGAAGAAGAAGAAGAAGAAGAAGAAGAAGAAGAAGAAGAACTTTATTGTCATTGTACAAGTACAACGAAACTGTGGATGCATCCTAGCAATTGTTCGCAATACAATAAAACCAAAGCACTTAAAAATGAAGATAAGAAAAATGGAGTACCCACGTCTCCATTTGCAATTAGAGAGTACAATATCTATAAATATACACAAAATATACATCCAATACTGACTGTGATGCTTTGCTGAGTATAATACACAAGAGATGGGTTGTACTGTAATGTTATTATACATCTGAATGGCGTATTCAGATTTCACATCATTTCACGTCTTAATAAGGTAGTGACTTTGTGTTTATTTGCAGTTCGGATGGCCCAGGGAAAGAAACTATTTGTTAGTCTAGTGGTGTGGGATTTTATTGATCTAAAGCGCTGTCCAGATGGCAGCAGATCAAAAAGATAATTGCCAGGGTGTGAGGGGTCTTCTATGATGGCCTTGATTCTGCTTTGGCAGTGGGACCTGGCTAAGTCTTCCAGGGAGGGCAGAGGGCAACCAATGATCTTTTGAGCTGTGTTTAACACCCTCTGTGCAGTTTTCCTGTCCTCAGCTGTGGAGTCTGCACACCACACACCCAGACAATATGTCAGAGTGCTCTCCACAGAGGCTTTATAGAAAGCCAGCAACTGCTTCTTATCCAGATTGTTCTTCCTGGGAACCCACAGGAAGTGCAGCCACTGCTGAGCCTTCTTCACTATTCCCTTGGTATTAGAGGACCAGGAAATATCAGCTGAAATATGGATGCCAAGGAATCTGATCGTAGGGACAGTTTCCACTCATTCTCCATTGATGATGAGTGGGGCATGGTCCTGTCCATGTTTCCTGAAGTCCATAATCAGTTTTTTGGTTTTATGGACATTTGGTGACAGATTGTTCTGTGAACACCAGATAGACAGGTTCTCTACTTCTGCCCTATATGCTGTCTCATCCTCTCTGGAGGTGAGACCAATCACGGTCATGTCATCCGCAAACTTTATTATGGTGTTTGTTGCATGGCTTGGTGAGCAGTCAAAGGTGTACAAGGCATATAGCAGGGGGCTCAAGACACAACCCTGGGGGGAACCAGTACTGAGTGTAATAGTGGTAGGGGTCAAGTCTAACAGACTGTGGTCTGTGTGTCAAAAAGTTCTTAATCCAGGAGCACGTGAGGGTGGGGACCTGCAGATTATACAGTTTGGTTACTAGTATATCTGGGATGATAGTGTTAAACGCAGAGCTGTAGTCCTCTGCAGGTCCCCATCCCATGTGCTCCTGGATTAAGAACTTTTTGACAAACAGACCATAGTCTGTTAGACTTGGCTCCCACCTTTCTTCCACTATTACACTCAGTACTGGTTCCCCCCCAGGGTTGTGTCTTGAGCCCCCTGCTATATGCCTTGTACACCTTCAGCAAGCAAGGTTGCCAGGTAAGAAGTGAGTGGGCAGGGAGGGTTTCCATGGGCCATATGGGCAGCGCAGCCTTGTGTTCCTGTGCAGCCTGGATTAATTGCTTCAGGGGGGTGCTCCGGGGGTGACATTTCTCTGCGGACCACCAAAATTTTCTCGTGGACCACCAGTGGGTTGCAGCCCACCAGTTGGTGGCCACTGTTTTAAATGACAAAATGGGATTCAGTTGGGCATGATGGCTAGATTGTCATCAATGGTGGGATTCAATTTTTTTTACTACCAGTTATGTGGGAGTGGGTGGACATGGCAGGGGCAGGATACTGTAAAATCTCCAGTCAGAGGTGTTATTTGCTGGTTTCTCTGAACTACTCAACATTTCCGCTACTGGTTCTCCAGAACTGGTCAGAACCTGCTGAATTATCACTTCTTAGTCTTTTGTCTGAGAAATCAACTGAAGTATCTTCTGTTATCAGTGTTATGTTATGTTAGTCTATCTAGTACAGGGGTCTCTAACCATGGCACCTTTAAGCCTGGAGGGCCTCAAATCCCAGAATTCCCTAGCAAGCATGCATAAATACACAATCATGCCTACTGTCCCTGTCCTGTTGTTCCCATTTATTCGTACCTATTTCCTGTATTCTTACTCATGTTTATACTTATACCTATTATCTTGTAAGCAATTGACAAATCAAATCAAATCAAATCAATAAATAAATAAAAGCTGGCTGGGGAATTCTGGGAGTTGAAATCCTCCAGGCTTAAAGTTGCCACAGTTGGAAACGCTTGATCTAATACTCTTAATAAACCACCTATTAAGCTTACTCTACCTCCCTTTTAATCCTTTTCTTATGCTATTATGTGAATATGATGATTGTAAGCGAGTGACTAGAATCACAAAAAAATGCCAAACTTAACAATTTATATGTCCCCCTTCCATAATTCACAAGCCCTGACCATGGGCAGCTTACACTATGAAAACATTAAACAAGTCAAAAACAGTCAAACTAAAAAGTTTTAAAAAGCATAATATATACAAGAGTATAGATCAGTAAGGAGTCCAATTTTTTTTAACTTGAATTATTTTTTGTTAATATGCTGTATCAACAATCACTTATCATTTAGTTTATACTTCAGTGTGTTGTGTGAATTCAGAAAATTGGTTAATTCAATAATGAGGATAAATATTTTGTTTGAACAGAGCCATTATTACTGTGGTGGCTTGATTCCTTCAGTGGGTACGAAGATGAAAATTGCTGGAGTAGAAGGCCGAAGAAGAAAGTGTAGCCTGAGAGGAGAGGTCAGGAGAGGAGCCAGAAATGAACTGTTCAATACTGGCTAAATCCAACCCAAAGAACAGTAATTTCCATCTCTCCCCTCTCAACTGTCTTTACATCTAAAACTTTTCTATTAATTTCCAAATACATCTTAAGTGCTAAGTAGTTCCACACCAACACGGATTGCTGGAAAGACTGTTTCACGCAGATTTCCACAAAGCCATATAGCGTATTGATTTCCTGCTTGCCACACAGAATCAGCACTGACATTGCAATTTATAAAGTAATGGGTGCTACTCTGGTGGGTTTCATTGGAGTGCTAGTTAAAATCTGCAGATGGTGGGTGCAGCATTAAAAACAAAGCCTCCACCTTAATGCTGCAGAAATGTGTAATGCTGGTTGTGTGCCTGATTTAATATTAAATGTAACAATGGTTAGAATTATTGTAACAAAGGCTGTGTCCCTGTGCACGCAAACGCATACATATGTCCAAATAAAGAAACAGCTTAATTTCTTGAAAAGGTTTGTTCTTTTTCTTCTGTTTTGTAAAAGGTCTTCAAAGTGTCATGTTTTTATCTCACAGCTTCATAATGATCACATTACTGCCTGGGGTTGACAGTCCTTATTAGCCTTTAGTAATCCACCATGGTGCTACAGTATTTTCTAAGGTCTACCAATTAGTGTTTACATCAGAGAAGGCAAAAACATGGACAAAATATCTCCAGTTTAGTTGAGAGAAATCAGTGGCAAAACACTGAAAATTATTTTTCTCATTCCATAGAAATTTTTTGCTTCATTTTAAAAATATATTTTCTTTCTAATTGTATAAAAAGACTATCTATTTCTAATTAGATTGCAAGTCACATGGCGTATATGGACTAAATCCTATTTTATCTCCAATAAGCATAGAAGATACTATAGGTTTCATATTAATCATTTTCCAGCACACAATGACAAGATTGATGCTGTTCAAAGTTTGATGTACACTGCTCAAAAAAATAAAGGGAACACTTAAACAACACAATGTAACTCCAAGTCAATCACACTTCTGTGAAATCAAACTGTCCACTTAGGTAGCAACACTGATTGACAATCAATTTCACATGCTGTTGTGCAAATGGAATAGACAACAGGTGGAAAGCATAGGCAGTTAGCAAGACATCCCCAATAAAGGAGTGGTTCTGCAGGTGGTGACCACAGACCACTTCTCAGTTCCTATGCTTTCTGGATGATGGTTTGGTCACTTTTGAATGCTGGCGGTGCTGTCACTCCAGTGGTAGCATGAGACAGAGTCTACAACCCACACAAGTGGCTCAGGTAGTGCAGCTCATCCAGGATGGTACATCAATGTGAGCTGTGGCAAGAAGGTTTGCTGTGTCTGTCAGCGTAGTGTCCATAGCATGGAGGCACTACCAGGAGACAGGCCAGTAATCAGGAGACATGGAGGAGGCTGTAGGAGGGCAACAACCCAGCATCAGGACAACTACCTCCGCCTTTGTGCAAGGAGGGACAGGAGGAACACTGCCAGAGCCCTGCAAAATGACCTCCAGTGGGCCACAAATGTGCATGCGGCTGCTCAAACGGTCAGAAACAGACTCCATGAGGGTGGTATGATGGCTCGACTTCCACAGGTGGGGGCTGTGCTTACAGCCCAACACCATGCAGGACGTTTGGCATTTGCCAGAGAACACCAAGATTGGCAAATTCACCACTGGCGCCCTGTGCTCTTCACAGATGAAAGCAGGTTCACACTGAGCACATGTGACAGACATGACAGGGTCTGGAGACCCCATGAAGAACGTTCTGCTGCCTGCAACATCCTCCAGCATGACCAGTTTGGCAGTGGGTCAGTAATGGTGTGGGGTGGCATTTCTTTAGGGGGCTCCCCATGTGCTCGCCAGAGGTAGCCTGACTGCCATTAGGTACTGAGATGAGATCCTCAGACCTCTTGTGAGATCATATATCGGTGTGGTTGGCCCTGGGTTCCTCCTAATGCACGACAATGCTAGACCTCATGTGGCTGGAATGTGTCAGCAGTTCCTGCAAGACGAAGGCATTGATGCTATGGACTGGCCCGCCCATTCCCCAGACCTGAATCCAATTGAGCACATCTGGGACATCATGTCTTGCTCTATCCACCAATGCCACGTTGCACCACAGACTGTCCAGGAGTTGGGGGATGCCTTAGTCCAGGTGTGGGAGGAGATCCCTCAGGATCTGCCACCTCATCAGGAGCATGCCCAGGCATTGTAGGGAGGTCATACAGGCACATGTTGGCCACACACACTACTGAACCTCATTTTGACTTGTTTTAAGGACATTACATCAAAGTTGGATCAGCCTGTAGTGTTTTTTTCCACTTTAATTTTGAGTGTAACTCCAAATCCAGACCTCCATGGGTTGCTAAATTCGATTTCCATTGATATTTTTTGTGATTTTGTTGTCAGCACACTCAACTATGTAATGAACAAAGTATTTAATAAGAATATTTCATTCATTCAGATCTAGGATGTCTTATTTTTGTGTTCCCTTTATTTATTTTTTGAGCAGCGTATGTAGTAATAGTAGTAGTAATAGTAGTAATAGTTGTATAACACTACTATTAACACTAATAGTAGTAATAGTTGTATAACACAGTCCTTTAAAGACTTTTTTCTCTTTTCATAATGAAATATGCAACTGACACAACTGAAAATTGTAAAAAATCGACAGCCCAATATAATATTTCAACCACATACAGATTAAATAAAACATCACATAAATATCATATTTATTATTTAGCATATGGCATACAGTATCAGGCAAATCTACACTTGACAGACCCAATGCAGTCCTGACAGCCTAGATTGCTACTTTGTTCCACTTGGCACTTGCACACCTATCGTTGGTGCACCACGGAGGGAGTGGGGGGCAAAATAACTTTGCACCAATTAGGTAGTGAATTCAGGTTGCTGGCTCTTCCAGGCTCCTCTGCTAGTCTCACCTCACCTTGTGTTGTGATAACTTGCATCTTAGCCAGGTCCAGTGCCAGCTTCTGCTTTCTGCACAAAGGAATGCAGCTAGATATTTTTTCCACTGAAGTGTATCCATTTATCTTCTTGCAATGTTGCCTGCACTCAAACTGCTGGGTAGGCAGGAGCTAAGGGATCAAATGATGAGAGCTCACTCTGTCTCACAGAGCTGGGCTTGAACTGTCGGAAGGCAGAGCATTTCTGGTTAGCAGTTCCAGCGTCGTTAAGTCCTTGCAGCACCATGTCCCCTGTTTTTATCCCATATGATCCAGGCAGGTTAACTTTGCTATACAATGAATGAATGGAAATATGCTTGCTGAAATTCTTCTTTCGTGCTAACTAGGATTTTTATATTTTTATGCTTTACTATGTTCATAAAAGGAAAAAGAGCATATTTACAGTAAAAACAACAGGAAGAAGAAGAGTAGGATTGGGCCAATTCTGGCAATCAGAAAATAACAAATTTCCAAAACAGAAAAATTTGTGTGGCCTATAAAGTGGTACACTTTAAAACATTGCACATTATAGTCATTCTAACCACATGGCTTTTAATTGTGATTGTAGAAGATTAATAAATATTGGTAGCAATGATAGCATTTTAGAAGTAATATGCAAGTCATTGTATTGTTTTGATAAGTGTTTTAAAATTAATTAGTAAAACAATGCATTATTATTATTATTATTATTATTATTATTATTATTATTATTATATTATTATTATTATTATTAAATATTCCATACACAAAGCCTTTCATGGCAAAAACAGGAATTGTGAGTTGTTGAGAATTGGACAGCGTACAAACTTATTTATTATTATTATGCATACAACATTTCAAATCATAGCTGCAAGTTAACTGGTGTTGGCCTACATGGCATTTAGTTCTTTCCAAGAACCTAGAATGTTGAAATGTATTGGCATAGTATATATGCAGATCCAAGCAGTGCAGTCCTTTGTAATTGGCAGATGGAAATTTTGTCAATGCACAGATTTTCTAAGTATCATCCAAGATTTTTTGGTACGGCATTCAGTGTCCTGATAACTACCTGGAACACCATGGCCTGTTTATACCATAATTTTTCAGTTTTGATTTTCAAACCTAAATACAAACTATAGAATAATAGAATTGGAAGAGATCTTTGAGGTCTTCTAATCCAATCTCCTGCCCAACCAAGAGAACCTATATCATTCTGGACAAATTGCTGTACAGTCCATTCTTCAAAATGTCCAGTGATTGATCATCCACAACTTCTGAAAGCAAGCCATTCCACTGATAAATTGTTCTCACTTATCAAGGTTATTCCTTTATGGAAAATATGCGCCTTCTAATGGAGTGGATTAAAACCTCCAGTGATGGAGCAGTCACAACTTCTGGAGGCAAGTAGTTCCATTGATTTAATTGTTCTCACTATCAAGAATTTTATCCTTCGTTCAAGGTTGGATCTCTTTTCCATCCATTATTTCTTTTCTTCCCCTTAGGTGCTTTGGAGAATAGGTTGCCCCCTTCTTCTTTGAGACAGCCTCTCAAATATTGGAAGACTGCTATTATGTCACACGTAGTCCTTCTCTTGGTTAGACTAGGCATACTGAGTTCCTGAAACTGTTCATATGTGTTCAGCCTTCTTTATTGCTTTTCTCTACACTCTTTCTAGAAGCCTTACTTTTTTCTTTTTTTTGGGGGGGGGGAGTATTGTGTGGGCTAGAACTGAAAGCAATATTCCAAGTGTGAACTTACTACTTGCAGCATATTGCTGGCTTATTCTTAACTGGTTGTCCACTAGGACTCTTAGATCCATCTCATAGTTATTGCTGTTGAGTCAGGTACCACCTAGTTTGGTGATGGTGAATCTTTCAGCCACTGAGTGCCCAGAGCATGCATCTGCATGCCTGCGCATCTGCGCATACCCAAAATGCAATATGTGCAACCCTGTACATGTGTGCATGAGCCCTACACATGTGCCCCATTAATGTGCCCTGTCCCTATGCATGCACCCCCATGCATGCGCCCCACCCTCCGCGCATGTACAGCAGAGACCCGAAGACCAATTGGCCAATGGGAGACACATGCGCATGCACAGCAGAGCCAAGCTGGGGTGACATCGCACATGCCCACAGAGAGGTCTATGTGTGCCACCTAGTCTGTACTTCTGCATTTAGTTTTTCTTACCTAAGCACAAAACTTTACTTTTCTTACCACTGAATTGCATTTTGTTGAATAGGGCCCAGTGTTCAACTCTATCAATAACTTTCTGAATCTTGTGCTTATCTTCTAAAGTGTGAGTGGAGAAAAAAAAATTGCAGCTGAAGATGAAACGGAGATGCTAAACTTTTATTAAGCTTTGCTTAGTTAAACAGAGGTTTTTAAAAAGGAAACATCTGAAACCTAAGCAGTAGAACTAGGTTAGCAGCAAGTTGGACATCTAAAGAAGTGTATTCTGATATCAATGGTTATTTTTTATTGAATCTTCCCATTTTTATCTTTTCAACAGGTATCCAGTCTGATATATATGAAAGGAGTAATTTTCTAATATTGAGATATCTGCCAAGTGGTGTCACCTACATGTGGAAAACAGTGCCATTTTATCCCCTTTAAAACATATCATAATTTGCCAGAGGAAGAAAGAAAGTGAATAAAAATTAAGGAGAATTTGTACCAGTGATAAAAGTCACACCAATGACCCAAAGAAGCCATGTTAAACCAAAACTTCCTATATTTCTTTAGTTCAATTGTTTGAACAATATCAGTTAGAAGAGTTTTATTTTCTGGATTAATGATCCTCAAATGTTTGAAACGTTGTTCTAATGATAGTGAAATTTCTAAAACATACATATTAAAACAAACAGATAGGCCAGAACCAGAGAGAAACAAACTTTTATTGGCTTGTAGTATTTAAAATCCTACTTCTTATTAAGTGACTAATGATCCAATCATTTTGAAAACAAAGTACTTAGTTTCACTTCCATCTTATACAATCAAAAGAACTGCCTGAAATCCTCTATTTATTGTGAAACTCATTGTACTTGCAGAAAGTTTTGGGGTTTTTTTGGCAACTGGACTGTCTAGTTTTTCTTTGAAGATATTTTGCTCCTCATCCAAGAAGTTTCTTCAGCTCTGACTGGATAGTGGGAAATGTAGACTATCTCCAGTCTACAACAAAGTCCTTTCAACAGTTCTGAGAAAGCTCCACTCCCATTTGCACTAGTCAGGTGACCCTGAGGACACAGATAAACCTTCAAGCGGCCTCAACAACTCTCTAAAAGAATGCAAGTGGCCAACCGTCTGCAAGGAATATAAATTCTTTCATTCCCCACCACCAGTCAGAGCTGAAGAAACTTCTTGGATGAGAATTGAAGCATTTTCAAAGAAAAAAAAACCCCAAAAAGTCCAGTTGCCTCTTGAAAAAGCACCTTTGGGACAGTCATGACCTGGGTGACTGAGAATCTCCATAGAGTTAATTATAGTTTTCCTCAGGATATTCCCTGGCATTTTTTGCTATCTGGGGCAAAATAATCTACATTGATTATGACCGTTTGAATTATCCAAGCTGATCAATTTATAAGTGAGGGAAGAACAGAGCTAGTAAGATGCTATACAGCTTCCACAATTGCAAAGCTGAGAATGGATGGATTCCTAAAAAACTAAAAAGACGCTCAATTTTCATGTTATGTCCAGATGGGAAGAGGTGAGAGTAAAACCTGAAACCATAAGGAAGAATAATTTTAAATTGGTTACAGTGAGTAAAGCTATAAGTAAAAATTTCCCAGCAGGCTTTTTCAGTATAGCTTAGTTTTACTTAAAAAAAAATAATGTATCTGATGCTAACTCAGATGAATTGAGATTATATAAAGAGTACCTGAACAATGCATTGAGGTGAATGAAGTACTTTCTAAAATGATGTTGCCTGTTTTACTGATGTGATGGCAAGCAAATATACAGGTTACTGAGAAGTTTAAGAAAAATAATGTGGGAACATTAGGTGTCCAAACTATTATTAAGTTAGAACATTTCAGTTTTGTAAGAACAAGCAGAAAGAGGGAGAGTGAACTGCAGTACATGCAGCTGAACGTGAAAAGCTGCTTAAACTAAAGTGAATAACAGTGGTTATTCTGGAAAAAAAACAAAAAAAGAAGCATCTTAACAGAAGGAGATTTAATATTTTGAAGACAGTATTTGAAAATTACTGTCTCCATGGAAACACAACTGCTTGAGGTACCATACAGCTGTAGTCAGGAGTAAAAGCAGATATGAATAACCTGTAATATAGAAGTATAGAAACAATGTTACAAACTCTGAGAGGTCACAATGAACTGTGCTATCATCATGGCAGAGGTTCACATATTCTAGCTCAAGGTACATTTAAAGGACAGACCTGAAGAAAAGGCAATAGGTGAGACATATCTGCAGACCCTATTCTTCAAGGGAAAATGGACCTTTGCCATACTGGTTTAAAGAATAGTCCATGCTGTGAAGTAGGCCTGCACAAAATAAGATCTATGGGCATGTGGCCTGTCAAATAGCTTGAGGAGACATGCTGGCATTTTTAAACAACAAGAAGCACACCAAGATTCACCACCATCACAAGCTCTGCAGTCCCCTGCTAGCCAATCAGTGTTCCTTTGTGGCCCATGATGATTTTTAATTCATCAGAGGGACCTGCTGTAGAGGCCTGCTACAGAGAAAGAATCTGATAATGAAATTTAATAGGGAGAGCCAATTCAATTTATATCATTAGCCAGCAATTATGTGCCTTATGTATGCTTTTATAACTGTTATAGGCTAGCACAAGATGAATCGGAGCAACATTTCAAGGATGCTAAACCAAAACTATCAGAAATTATAGTTACAGACTCATACTGAATGACTGTAATTGAAAAATACAGTAATCAGCAGGATATATTGGGTTTTTATGTTATATACACAAGCTGGATCAGCACACAGTGATATGATTTAATAAGTAGGCTATTGATGAACTGGAAGTCCTTCAACTGCTTATGTACACTATAACTATATTTATATAGTTATACTGCATTTATATAGTTATACTGCATTTTGTATCCCATTTTGTATCCCAGAAACCAGTTGGTTGAGAAACCATACTGGATGATGCACACTTTCTGTTCAAACATAGCATCTGCACATATAAACTTCAGTAATAGCCTTGCAAGAAAAATATCACACCCAAGTTTTACATAGCATGTCCAGTTCCATATGCCATACCAAAAAAGTAGAGATCAGGTTCATTTGGATAGAAGATGAGGGAATTCCTTTGAAAGCTTAGTGCAGCCCAGGAATTACAGTTCTGGTGCCAGAAGCTAAGAAAAATGGAACTGTCAAGATGTATTGGGACTTTAAAATTAGATTGAATCCACTATTACACTCTTGAGCATTCTTCTTCCTTGAACTGAAGACATCTTGCTAAGCTCACTGGGGCATAACATTTCAGCCAAACCAACTTAGCAAAAGCTTATTTGTATGTGGAGAAAAATTCCATTGTTCCCCACCATAAATATAATATGGAGTTATATTATTGCAACAGATGTATTTGGGGAGTTAGCATCTGTACCAGCACTTTTTAGACAGCTTGGAACTCAGTGCTACACAGCTATCCTAATACTAATTTTCTGAAAAATCAGAAATGGTGCTTACACATCACAACCACCCTTACTTCTGTCATTAGTTTGAGATGCCTCACTATACGATATCAGCACCATTATGTCACATATAAGGAAAGATAGCAGTGTAGGCCAAGTAGTGTTTGCATCATGCTCACTCACAGCTATAAAAAATAATTATTCATGAATCAGTGGAGACTGAATGTGAATATAGGCATTCAAGTTTTCAACCGGTATTGTATAGAAAAGTTTAACTTTTCCACTGATCATGAGTTATTTTTATCAATCTTTAGACTTCAAAAAGGAATGTCATTTACAGCAATGGCTTTGATGTCACATTGCCTTGTATTCACTGAAAAACACAGATACAAAATAGAATTCAGGAAAACTCAAGATAACACAAATGCTGAGGGTTCATCTTATTTACCTCTAAAGGGTAAACGGTTTGAAAAACTAACATCACAAGGGGATTCCTTTGGAAACTTCCCTTCACAATTTAGATAATTTACAGAGTCACAGATAGAGAGCAACACTGTCTCAAATTTACAACACAATAGCTGGAACACATGGCAAAATCTCAGTTACCAGCATTATGATGAATTTACACTTGGCAGAGGTTGTGTTATGTGAAGAGTATGAGAGCTGCCATTCATGCTAAAACTTAAGTACTCCAGGAGCCTTTTTTTTTTTTTTACATCGTGTAGTAGTAAAGGCATTAAAGGTAAGTTAGGAATAGATCAACAAACTGAAGAGCTTGCAATCAACTTCGATATATTCAAAAGTTGCCAATAACAGCAGTATTTCACCTATAGAAATGAGTGAAAATAGAATATAGAAACCTTGCCAAAACAAGGAAGTAATTTAGATTTTGAAGGACAGGTTATGGGCATAGACTTTTAATTGTGGTGGACATATGTTCAAAGTAGCCATATATCTACCAGGAGAATTTTTGGAAGAATAGGAGTTAGGGAAGAATTTGAGAGTAGTAAGGAACTGAATTTGTAGCTCCATAATTTTAGATATTCTTGAAAAAGAATGCAATTTAAACTATAACACCAACACTATATTATTCAGCCACAAATAATTGACTAAGAAGTTTGTTCAGAGTTTCAAGAATGTCTAGAAAAGTCATCACAAAAAATTGCAAGTTTTCCATTTACAGCGTACATAATACAGCATGCAAAACAAATCAAATGCCAATGTAGTTCTTAAAACATACCTTGCATTCGAGGTTGGACTTTCTCAAATCTAGTTAGTAAAGAAGTCTTCAAGATGAAGAACTGAAATAGGAGCAGGGAATGTATTGGGTTTTTTTTATCATTGTTAGTTAATTAGGTATGCCAATAACTTTCTTGTATTGTATTATTGCAGGTTCACTGGAGATAGATCTTCTAGACTATTCAATAGATTAAACAGCAGAAAAATCTTCCTTAACTGTTATGTCTTATTTAATCAATATAAAAGATACAACAGTGCAGAGGTGGTATTCAGCAGGTTCTGACCAGTTCTGGAGAACCGGTAGCAGAAATTTTGAGAAGTTTGGAGAACCGGTAACAGAAATTTTGAGTAGTTCAGAGAACTGGCAAATACCACCTCTGACCAGCCCCACCCCCATCTATTCTCTGCCTCCCAAGTCCCAGCTGATCGGCTGGGTCTTCTTTTGTTGCCCTGCACAGGAGAATGGAGCTGGAAAGCAAGTTAGTGGGCTGGGGAGGAAATTGTATTTTCGAGTAACCTTCCCCCTGGAAGGGGGTGGGAATGGAGATTTTACAGTATCCTTCCTCTGCCATGCCAACCAAGCCATGCCCACCAAGCCACACCCACAGAACCAGTAGTTAAAAAAAAATATGAATCCCATCACTGCAACAATGACCTCTGAGTATCTGTTACAAGAGATAATGCTATTGTACTGCCTAAAGATTTAGCCAGCCTTGATTTTTAGTAATAAACTTGAAGTCATCTTCTAATTGAAATCTTAATTCTTCTGTGGGAAATGGCAATTGGATACCATGAAGTTAATTCTAATATGATTTCAGTAAATTTTCCATTTATTTGTTTATTTTTTGTATGCTTCTTGGTATCCTGCTTTTGTTATTTTTACAAATAACTCATGGTGACAAACATATCCAACACACCTTCCTCCTCCCACTTTCTCTACAGCACACCTGTGAGGTAAATTGGGCTGAGAAAGTATGACTGGCCCATGCTCACCTTATTGGCTTTCATGGCTAAGGCAGGACTTGAACTCACAGTCTCCTGCTTTATGATCTTTTTGCTGAAAATGAATAAAAATAATTTGATTGTTTACAGATTTACTGACAGAAAAGGGCTGAATATGGGAAGAATTATGTGATGAAATCTTAGTTGGGGACAATTGATAATAAGTTAGTTTGCAACTAAGGAAGATCCAAAAATGTTTCTTTCTTTTCTTTTCTTTTCTTTTCTTTTCTTTTCTTTTCTTTTCTTTTCTTTTCTTTTCTTTTCTTTTCTTTTATCTGTATGTTTTATTTATCATCTTTCCTCTTTCTTAACTTGTTTTTTTGTGTGTGTATTTTTCATGTAGATTTTTATTTGGTTAAAAAATTCTAATAAAAAATTAGTTTAAAAGAATCCAAACAGAAACATACCAGAACTTGTACTGCTGGATGATGCCTCAGTTCAAACCAATAACCACAAAGATGTTCTTCTTGTCAAATGCCTGTGCTGCCACTTCTTCTTTCCTATCTAAACAAAGAATAGAACAAGGAGAAAAAAGAAACCTTTTGCAGAGCTTCTGGTTGTTGCAAAGACCAAGCAAAAAGCACATTAAAAATTAGATGACTTAATTCAGAAGGATAATATTTTACTCAGTGACTATGACTGGCATTGGTCACCTTGTCATCTTAAAAGAATTTGTGACTATCACAAGTATGTCTCTGAATCTCTTTCTTCAGGCATTTACTGATATACTTACTGCTAAAGTGCTACATACCTAAGGAAAGCCACTTCCAACAGTATGAAAGAATTATAAGAAATTAAGTTTGTTGAAGTTTTACAGAAGATCACCGAGTTAGGGAAGATACTCCTAATGTTATCTATTGGAAAGGCTTCTATTTGCATGCTGATTGGCAGGAGGATAGGTCTGTTAGAAACAGTTGTTTCTAATAAGCGTGCATGAGAATTGAATACTGTGAGTTGTAAATCAGAGAGAAATAAAAGTCAGGTGAAGTATTTTTTCAGTAAGTCAGAATTTTGCCTGAGGTACTCATTTTAACAGCAAACCAGGGGATTTCCTTTAATATTGTTTTCTTAACCACCAAATCATACAACCAGCAATTTCTTATTAATGGTAGTGAAGCTCTGATAGCTGAGCCTAGCACTTTTTGATCCAGGAGGAACAATTTAGACTGTGGTTATTTTCAGCCTACAAATTGCAACTGTAGTTGGTTTGCATTTCTTTGTTTGTTTGGTGTGCTGATTTTTTATATATATATGTGGGAGTGGGGGGGGGGGGAGGACAGCAGATTGAAAAGCTGGCAGTCTGAAAAAAACAAGCAAGTATATACCTAATGTTCGCCCAAAATAATGTTCTTTCTTTTGCTTGCTTGTTTGCTTTGTGTTGCTCTGCTGATAGGCTGAAAGAATCCTTGCAGTTTTCTTGGTAAGATTTCAGAAGTAGATTGCCATTGCCTTCTTCTTATGGTCACCCAACTGGTTTTATGCCAAAGATAGAACTAAAACTCATGGTTTCTCAGTTTCTAGCCTGGTGCCTTAACCACTACACCCAGGGGTGGGATTCAAATTTTTTAACAACCAGTTCTTTGGGTGTGGCTTAGTTGGTGGCCATGGCTTGGGGGTCATGTGACTGGCTGGCGTGGCCATCTCTTATCACTCACATCAAGGCACACGTCTCCTCGCCTGGCCCCTCACGACTGTGGGGATGCTGCAACAGTGGTAAGTGTGAAAAATGGTCGTAAGTCACTTTTTTCAGTGCCATTGTAACTTTGAATGGTCACTCCACACAAGCAAAGTACCAGCAAAAGAGGGAAAGAAAACTCCAGAGAGGTTCCTGAGACAGGAAGTCTAGTCCTGCCAAGAATGTATTAAGGATAATGGAGAGGCAGTTTCTATAAGCAACACCAGAATGTTTCCTTCCTGGCTTCCTTACAGGATTAGGCCAGTAATTTCTTCTAACAATCAGTTCTCCAAACTGCTTAGAATGTTAACAATTGGTTCTAGTGAATAGGTGCAAACTGATAGAATCCCACCCCTGACTATACCCAACTGGCTTTCTTAAATATAAAACTAGAAATGCTTAATGCTTTTTAACAGGAAGTTGGGTTTTACTATCCAAGGGGAACCTGTAATTATTATCAAAAATTCATTACATCAAAGACATTCTAGTTCAAAAATTTTACCTTTTGCATACTGCAAATGGAGTAGGAGCATGGAAATAGTAGCCAAGAATGAACTATGGGTATTCTAGCTTTATGCATCTCCCTGGTGGGCTCTGCAATGATGTAGCATGAATTAATATTGACCAAATCTCATTTATAATAAAATAAAACTAAAATAGTATGTGTTAAAAAAAGACAATCTTGAAATTATAATGCAGGTTTTATTTCGTTTTGGCTTTCAAGTAGTCATTAGTACCATATTTTGAATCCTTCATCAACTCTAAAACATGACTTTTTTTGTTCCGCAGTTAACGTCAGTGATCTTCGGATTCAAGAATATTTCCTGATTTTAAAAGGGAATATTATTTTTCAAAAAGTCATTGATTACTGATTTATTTAGATTTTATTCATGTTTTTGCAGACATTCTGCTTTTAATGAGTAACAGATTGGGGAAATGCCATGGATATAGTGACCTTAGCAAAGCATCCAACAGAATCTCTCATGAGGATCTTATCAATAAAATATAAATTCAAGGATACAGGAAGAACAGCATGGAACCTTTTAGATGAATTGATAATTGGCCAAATAACTGCACTTAGACAGTATTCACAAGGGTTACATATCAGATTAAAGGAGTAACATCTAATGGGGTGCCACTGCCCTGAACCTTCTGTTGTTCAGTATTGTTATTGATAGAATGGATAAAGGGGTTTAGGAAGGAATGTTAGAATTTGCAAATGATTCAATATAAAAGGAGGGGCCTGAAGAGAAGCTTCAGAAAGATTTAGGCCAAAGAAAGGAGAATCAGCAGGCATATACGGGTATAGAGTGGCAGATTGACTTATGTTAGTGTAAACTAGATTTATCTATATTTCCCTTTCTTATCCCCTACCTTTGTTTTAATTTGCTTTATTATTTATTACCTTATTTTTCTTTGCATAAAATTGCTTCCTTCAAAAAATAGATTGATGGATAGCTGAAAATATGGTAAACTAATGTAGCTGAAGCTGAAGCAACCATGTAAGGTTTTGTGCACAAATTGAGAGAGTCTAGAAACCCTCAAGATCACTACTGCTGGTGCCTGAGAAAAAGGTTGTCTCATAATTGGACAATGTGAACACTCAGGGGAAAAGGGAAGCTACTGTTTAAGCAAGACTTTGCATAGGAAAACCAGAACTGGTTTCAATTCTTCAGTGGCAAAATGGTGTATCCAATAAAGTTTTACTTTTGGGAATTCAAAACTCCCAAGAGTGTTTACTTCTTTTGGGTCTGCTAGTTGGACAGTTGACAGCAGCAGCAATACATAGAGAACAGCAAGGATTTATCAGCTGGCTAGTTTGAAAAGATAAAGAAACAAGCTAGTGTACAATCTGTTCATTTTTTTTTTTTTGTAAAGTATAATGTCACAGCTATCCACTCTATGAGAGATGGAAGTACCATTTATAATTTGTCTTAGTGATGATACATAAGACTCAGTGACAAAATAAATTAAAGAATATTCTTTCAGTACTCAGGGTTTGTCAGCATTCAATATTTAGTTATTTCTTCACATATTAAGATCTATATGTAGTTCTTGTTTAGTGACCTTCTCCTTTATGACCTATCACAGATATTATGATGATGAAAGACTATGACAAATCTTTGCATTTTACAATATTTGCAGATTTATAAAGCAAAAAACCTAAGTAAGATCATAAGCACAGTAATAGGCTCACTTTATTGACCACTTTCCTTAATGGCCAAGTTGCCAGTCCCAATTAATGGTCACTAAAGGAGGACTATCTGTATAAGCTTGAAGATCAACAAGGGATGAATCTGCTAGACTGTCAGTCATTAGAGGTAGTCCAGGTCAAACAGCACTGCAGAGATTTGAGAAATGTTTTTTACTTTAATAGGATAGAATAACAGAATATTGGAATATTACATGAAATAAAATTGGAGTGGGGAGTCTTTTGAATATCTTTCCCATGTTCCCCTCTTTCTTGGGACTTATAATGTTTCCTGGAAATCTTTCCTTAATGGTTCGCTCCTTTTTTCCCCCCAGGTCATTCTACATTGTTTGAAATGGACTTGGTGAAACATAAGCTTGAAAGCCAAATATATTGGCTTAATCAAGCTGAGCATTTCTTGATGGTTTTATAACTAGATGATGAGGATGGGGTAGGGAGGGAGATATTTTAAGAAATTTGTCTTTTTATTGCTGTGGGTTGGAAAGTTGAAAATTTATGGGTAAAGCAGCAGACAAAGTAATAGATTAAAGATAAGTAACTATATAAAAATATTCTGTATATTCAGGGAAGGTTCAAATTGCTTTCTTCAAGTAGATTCCAAGCATAACGTTCTATTTTTCACTCCCAGCAAAGATAGATGTTTAAATATTTACCACTGCTATTATTATGACAGCTTTGCTCAAGTTGCTTTATTGTCTAAATATTCTGAAAAGAAAGACCTGTGTGGTGGAAAAAAAATACAGAAGATAACTCTATATTATATCCTGCCACGAAGAATCACACTATTTGTATCATTTTGTACACACACACACATATGTTAGTAGTGCATCGTTGTTGCTCTGATAATACATTTTTAATATAAAAGAAAACAAATTATGTATCTTCATGAAATATTCAAAAATGCTTTGGGCTTTTTTTTTTTTTTTTGCTCTACTCATAGTGGACATGTTTTTCCCCCCTTTTTTATTAAAGTTGTATAATAGGATTAAGCTGGAAGTTTTAGGTATGATTACACTAACAATGGATTTTATGAGTCTGTTTTGTAACATATTTAAAGGTTGCCATATTTTACAACTTTATTTGTATCCAATTAAGCATCTGAGGAACATTTGCATCGACATATTTTAAATGCAAAAATGCTTTGATTTTTTTTTATATATAACCCAACATTCATTAACATGTTAACTCTAAATGGCTTCAAGGGGTGTGATTCCCTAATCTTTGAAGTCTAATAATATGAAATAAGATTAGGAACAAATGGCTTTTCAAAATCTCCCATTAGATTTATGCCCAAAAGTTGGTAGTATTTGCTCCAAATGTTTTCTTTCTCTTCTCTTAATTGCCATAGGGAAAATAGTTGTGTGAATGAAAAACAGAAAGCACCTTGTCCATTTTGTATTGAACTATGCTCAAAAGCAACATTCAACCCATGCAAATATCTCTAGAGTTCTCTTCTCCTTAAAATAATGAAGTAAATTCACTAAATAAAATGAAATTATGAAAATAAATATACAAACTTTATTGTGTGTGTATTTACTTTACAAATTCTGTATAATGCAATGAATATACATGTTATTGTAGCTTCTGCTATACTGTGTAAATGCACACACATGCACAAACACACATGAGCAGCATGTTACAAGCATATGGAACCCTACAGATAAAGTTTGATACTTAGCCCACATGCCTTGCATCCTCAATAGAACAAAAATTTCAGCAGACCTGGCAGCTGATCATTGAGGTACAGTATTCTAGTGTCAGTCTTTCCCCAGATATTCCAAAAAGAGCCACAAGTTAAGGAGCACCCCCATATCACAAACTAACATTTCAGAGGAAATGTGACCCCTGTCTAGAGAAACCACTGGGGCTGATAGTCTGATTCTTTATGCAAAAATAGCAATTCTATCTTAGTCAGGTTTAATCTGAATTTATTTTTCCTTGATGGCCTCTAGATACTGGTTCAAGGCTTCTACAGCAACCCTACTAGAATCTTGACTGAAATAGAAATGAGACACTTTAACATGCTGATGACACCTCATTACAAACTGACAAATGACGTCTCCCAGCAGTTTTATATACGATAAAGATTAGTTGGGAAAACTATGTTACCTGTATGTCAATCAAACTGGAGCAACCAAGAGCTTAGTTCACACCTGATAATTAGTGACAGGAATTTTATGATGATTGTGGAATCATCATAAAACTGTTCCAGCTCTAGCAATCTCAAAAGATATGGAATCAAATGTCACTGTATATCTAACAGAACCAGAATTGATATACATCCCCAAACAGCAAACATCTCCACACACCTTCCACATGACATTTTCAAAATGAATGAGAATACATTATTATTGTTGTTGTTGTTGTTGTTGTTGTTACCTCTTTTATTCATTAAACATGAAACTCGGTCAACTGAACATTTAAAAATACATCACAAATATCATTGACTGGTGCTAATGGTTGATACAGGTTGCTGACAGCATCTAGGTATTAACCAAGTATCTTCTTAAAATACAGTATATGATGTTTCGAGTTGCACAGTTTTTTGCAGTTCTGCTGGTGTTATTGCAGGAAGCTGCAATTTCTTGATATGTTTTATAAAATTCTTGGACGTGGCACCAAGTGTCCCAATGACAATGGTTAACATTGTTACATGTTTCATCCATAACCATATAATTTTGACGCCAGGTTGTGGTTTTCCCAACTTTTTCTTTGACTCTGGTGTCTCCTGGTACAGCAATATCAATGAATTGTATGCTTCAGCCCTTGACAACAATAATATCTGGTGTGTTGTATTCCAAATGCCGATCTGTTTGTATTCAAAAGTCCCTCAAGATCTTCACTGTCTCATTTTTGAAACTTTATGTTCCCATGACTTTTCGGATACATGTAGGACATATTTTTTACATAATGACCAGTGGATTAATTTAGCAACTCATTCATGTTTAACTTTGTACTCAGTTTATGCGATGTTGTTGCACTCACATATTAAGTTGAAATTGAAAATTTCAACTTTGTCATTGCAAAGTCAGCAGTTTGGATTGTCAGTGGATTTTTGTATCTTTGCTTTCAGTTTGTAGTGTTTGTTTTTGAGCAACGACTATTAAACCTATTTTTTTCTCTCTTAAATCAAATCCATGTCAAGTTGTTATAACACCTTCCTTCAATGTTTTTCAAGTGCTGTCCATGCAAAGCTTTGGTTTGCCATCTATTTAATCTATCATTCAGCTATTTTTCCTTATATTCTGCTTTTGTTTTTGTTGTTTTTGTAATGTTCTCCATTTTCACAGCCTGCAGCAATTTTTCTATACTTTGGTTCACATAATCATTCAAACTTTGTTCTTCTTCTTCTATAGTTTGAGGGATTTGCAATAGCCCTCTGCCCCTATTCTTCTTGACAGGTATAACCTGTTGATGTCAGTTCATGGATGTAAAGCATGGTACATATTCAAAAGTTTACACGTTTTCTGATCCAGATTTTTCAGTTCAGCCACAGTCCAGTTGATGATTCCAGCTGGATAGCATATCACTGAAACTGTCCATGTTTTAATGTCTTTAATTATGTTCCTAGCACTCAGCTTTGATTTTAGTATTTTGTGGACCCTCCTGATGTATTCCTTTTGCATTGACTCTTTGACTTTTCCGTTCAAGGTATTACCTGCTTCCGATATTCCTACGTATTTGTAACTGTCATCCTCTGCTAATGCTTTCACGATGCTTCCATTTCCCAATTCTATTCCTTCTATTTTTTTCCATTTTTCCTTGCTGCATGGATAGTATAGCACATTTTTCAAGTCCAAAGTTCATTCTGATGTCGTGGCTGAACAGTTGAACTGTATTGAGTATTGATTCTAGTAGTCATAGTAGTAGTACTAATTGTTATTGTTGTTGTTGTTATTGTTGTTGTTGTTGTTGTTGTTGTTGTTATTATTATTATTATTATTATTATTATTATTATTATTATTATTATACTTTTAAATACAGACAGATTATCATTTAGAACACAACATGCCAGATATCACAGTTGTTGAAAACCAAAGCATGCAGTTATTGATATCACTGTACTGGGAGACGCCAGAGTCAGATAAACCTGGGAAAAAATCACAAAATATTGCAACCTGGCCATCAAAACTATGTAATTATGGAAGAAAAATGTAGCAGTGATACCCATTGTCATTGGGGCATGGTACCATGTCCAAGAATTTTACAAAATACATCAAGAAATTGCAGCTTCCTGCAATAACACCAGTGGATCTGTAAAAAACTGCACTACTCAGAACATTGTACATTTTAAGAAGATACTTGATCAATATCTAGGATGCTGATAGCAACCCGTATCAACCATCAACACCAGTCAATGATATTTGTGATACATTTTAAATAACAACAACAACAACAACAACAACAACAACAGGATAGGAAATATCAGTGAATTGTTAACAGCTGGGGAACCTATTTGATACAGAAAGATCCAGCAAAAGGGGCAACCCATGCAAATTACAGGCCAATAATGTGTCTGCCAAACATGTTCAAGCTGCTGACTGGCATCATAGCTGACAGGATCCAGGACTACCCAGAAGCAAATAACATCTTTTCAGTAGAGCAGAAAGGAAAAAAACAAAGAAGCAGAGGCACAAAAGATCAGCTCCTGATCAACAAAATAATTCTAGAGAACTGCAAAAGCTGAAAAACAAATCTGCATACAACTTGGATTGACTATAAGAAAGCATTTGATTCACTACCACACAGCTGGATCATCAAGTGCCTGGATATCATCGGAATATGCAAATGCATTGGCACTTTCACTGCAAATGCAATGAAGCACTGGAAAACAGAACTGTTCATTGGAAGTGAAAGCTACAGACTGGTCAGCTTCAAAAGAGGGATTTTCCAGGGTGATTCTTTGTGACCTCTGCTGTTCATCATCTCCATGACCCCCCTGTCAAAATTTTTTACAGAAAACTAACCTGGCTAATCAAACTGCTAAAAATTCACAGAAAATCTCTCACCTGTTGTACATGGATATTCTGAAGTTATATGGAAACTTGGAAATTGAAATCCAGTCACTGACCAATACAGTTCAAATTTTCAGCAGACATCAGCATGGACTTCAGCCTGGACAAATGCGCCGCAGTGGCACTGAAGAAAAGAAAAATCATAGAAAGTGATGGAATCGAAATGCCCAATGGACAAACCATCAAGTGCCACCAACCTGAAGTCTACAAATACCTGGGCATACTGCAGCTGGACAATGTCAAGCATGGGCAAGTGAAAAATGTGGTCAGCAAAGAACACACACAAAGGGTCAGAAAAATTCTAAAAAGCAAACTGAATGGTGGTTACACCATCAAGGCTATAAATACCTGGGGCATATCTATCATCAGATATACTGCTGGGATCATAAACTGGACACAGGCAGAGTTGGACAGCCTGGATAGAAAAACAAGAAAACTGGTGACCATACACTATGCACTGCATCCACATAGTGACATTGACAGGCTATATTTGCCCAGAAAAGCAGGCGGCAGAGGACTTTTGCAAGTGAAGCAGACAGTCGAAGAAGAGAAGCACGCTCTGGCAGATTATGTAAAAGACAGTGTTGAACCAGCTTTGATGGAGGTCAACAAGAGGAAGCTGCTCAAAGTGCAGCAAACCAAGAATCAATATAGAAAAACAGCAATGCAAACTCAGGCTAACAGCTGGTGTAACAGAGCACTGCATGGACTGTTCCTTGAAAAGGTCCAAGGAAAAGTAGATAAGGAAAAGACTTGGTTATGGCTAACCAACAGAACACTGAAGAAAGAGACAGAAAGCCTGATTCTTGCAGCCCGAGAATAAGCCATCAGAACGAATGAAATAAAAGCTAGAATAGAAAAATCTGCTGATGACCCCAAATGCAGACTCTGCAAAGAAGTGGACGAAACCATTGATCACATACTGAGCTGTTGCAAGACAATCGCTCAGACTGACTACAAACAACTTCACAACACAGTTGCTCAGATGGTCCACTGGAACTTGTGTCATAACTACCATCTGCCTGTAGCAAAGAGCTGGTGGGATCATAAGTCTGAAAAAGTGGTAGAAAATGAGCATGCAAAACTACTGTGGGACTTCTGAATACAGACTGACAAAGTTTTGTAACACAATACCCTGGATTTCATGATTGTGGAGAAGAAAAAGTGTGAATCATTGAAATTGCCATACCTGGTGACAGCAGAATCGACAACAAACAACTTGAAAAAAATCACCAGATATCAGGACTTGAAAATCAAACTGCAGAGACTCTGGCATAAACCAGTGTAGGTGGTTCTAGTGGTACTTGGCACACTGGGTACTGTGCCTAAAGACCTAGGCAAGCACTTAAAAACAATTGGCACTGACAAAATCACCATTGGTCAGCTGCAGAAGGCCACCTTACTGAGATCTGCTCGCATAATCTGCCTATACATCACATAGTCCTAAACACTGTGCATGTAAGTTTGCATGTAAGTTTGACTTACCATACTCAGAAATTCACTTTTTTCTACCCACAATTGCCAATAAATCATAGGAGGCTGCAAATGTGTTAGAGCTGTTTGTAATTTGGAACATGCTCGTGATCACCGAACTGGTTTTTATACCAGTGGAATCCCACCCCTGTGTCATAACCAGACTCAATAAAAGTAGTTTCATCCTTCCTTCCTGTGGAGTTGTTTTCATGGTTTGTTCTACAAAATGGTGCTGACAGAATGCTAGCTGCAATTCTTTGCACCCCAAAAGCATAACTCAAGACAATGGGACTAACCAATGAGAACCAAGAAAACCAAAATTCAAAAGCAGCAATACTTTTTCTACCCTGCTTCTTCAAAGTCCAATTTTGACTTCCATATGCCACAAACGTAACACTTGGTGGAGTAACTATGAAGTTTCTTGAATTAGAAGCAAAATATCTTCAAAGAAAAACCAGAAAGTCCAATTGTGTCTTGAAAAGGACCTTTGGGACAACTATGACCTAAGTGACTGAGAATCTCCATAGATACTTATGAAAATTAAGAAAAAGCATTTGGATGATGGGATAAATATACCTATAACTATCAAGATCAGAGTTATGTAGGCAATGGTTTTCCTTGTGATTGGTATAGTTGGACTTAAAAACATGATATAAAGAATACTACAGTGATGTTTTTTGAGTCTGATGTTGGAGATGATTCCTGAAAATACTATGGTATTTTGCCAGAATTCCACTCAACAAACAAATGACCCAGCCCAAATTAGCACACTTTGGACACATTATGCAAAGACTTAGCTCTCTGGAGAAATCTATAATGTTGGAAAAGATGGAAGAGAAAGAAAGAGAATGACCAATAACAAAATGGATGGGTTCAATTAAAAGTTGATAGGTGCCCCTTGGAAAACCTGAAGCTTTAGGGTGGGATCAGATAAAACTGGGTGGTCACCAAGAGTCAACACAGATAGAATGCCATATGATCAATCTAACAAATGGTATTGCATTATTGTTGTGTGTGTGTGTGTGTTTAAATAAATGTTTGAAAAAACGGAATCCTGTAGCAAATTCCCCCTTTTCTCCCACTAAAAGTCAGTTTTGTGTTAATCACAAAATAATCCTTGATTATACCAAAAATATCTCTGTCTTCATGTACATATCAAATGTGAGACTGAAATACTAAAAATTTACTGGTTTCCTATGCAACCTTGCAAAACTCACTATGTAATATAATTTATTCCTCGCATTAGACTTTTCTATTCATTTTAAACACTCAAGAGAAACGAGCAGCCTTTAAAATTGAATTAATATTTAAAATACTCTGGAGCACAAAGATATTCATTGCTCTTATAATCTTAAGGTATCATTAACTCAGAAAACATGGAACTGTCAATTAACTTCCAACTCTGTGCTTCTGTTATAATAGAAATGAAAAGCATGCTGTGCTTGAAAAAGAGGCAAAATAACTTTTGAACCTGGGTTCCAAAATGTTTGCCCTTCTATTTTTAAAACATTAATAAAACTAATATTTAGGTGGAAATAATCAATGCACTCTATATTTAGGGGATCACACAGCAAGAGCAAGAAAACAAAAATGAGTTGGAAGGTACAGCTTTTGCTAATAAAATAATGTGATTCTAAATGTAAAAGTGATGTACATGGAAGATACAGCTACTCTATCTTTGATTGGCAATGGAGAATGTTAAATGTTTCTATTTAATCCAGAGAGCCCAATAGCATTTTAGTATTTAACACTTTATAGGCAACATAACGCTCTTACAGATAGCTGACTAGAAAAATGTTCTGAGGAAGATCCTGGAGCTGTTCCATTATTTTCTGCTGTCACTTGATTTTATTTTATAATTTACCAAAAAGAAAAAGTATTTTGCTTCTGGTATCAGAATGGCTGAACCAAAGACAGAGGTGAGGTTTCAGAAAAGAGGTTGTCAAAAATATATTTCTACATAGAAATTCAAGAATCTAGGAAGCTTTATCCCACAATCCTTCAAGTATAAAAGCACTTTCTAGTTAATCTGCATTGAGAGAAATGAACCTTGTGTGAACTCATTCATCTATTATTTCATAGTCTCTCAGCCTAAGTTTTAGCATTAAAATTAGCACTATAGCACCTACAGAAGGAAACTTCATAACTCAGGAATAGACCAGAAAGCAATCCTACCCAGAAATGATAACATACAGACTTTGTGATCAAGGGTTCCCTCTTGCCTACTAAATTACAAATAACCCCCAATGATAAATGAAATAACTATAGGCAGCAAGAATCACTGGTGGTGCCAAGAGAAAGAATTTGGAGAAAAGAAATGAAAATAAAGTGAAAGTGAGTAAGTATTGTAAAACAGAGAGTGTCTTGCCTCTTGTGGAATTAAGAGGTTTAGCCGAAGTTAACACAAGCACAAATGGAAAATTTGTGAAAGAAAAACTGATGGAAAAGAAGGGAAACTTAATTTGAGCAGTGATGAAGACAGCTAGATGTTGCCATAGTGAAAATGTTGCTGTTCTAAAATTTCAGACCGTGATACTCTGTTGAGAGGCGCTCAAGTAGGATATCCTCTCCAATATTTTAAAATTGGATAGGATAATTAAGTTCAGGTCCCAAGTTGTACTTCAGCTGTTAAGTTTGGGTTTCTTAACTTCAGCTATTTAAGATATGTGGACTTCAAGTTTCAGAATTCCACAGCCAGTTCAGTTTATCCCAAAGGTGCTTTTTTCAGGAGGCAACTGGACTTTCTTGTTTGGGACCACCATGACCTGGATGACTGAGAATCTCTACAGACTTTCAGTTCAGTTTATCTTTTTTCTCCTAAGAGACTTAGTTCCTTAACATTGGGTTCCAGTCCTTGTAAAAGCTGTTAGCAAAGATGACATTGTTAACTCTATTCCTTGGGTTGGGTTATGAAAAAAGCAGATCAAAACAAAAGGCAAACACAAATAAAGAACATAAAACGACTGATAATTGACAACATGATTGACTTTTGTCTCAACATACGTCCACACAAAAATAATAACAATGACGGAATCCCCAATTATAACTTCAAAAAAGGCAACTATGAATTTATAAACAACGATCTCTCATCCCTTGATTGGCAATTTCTATTCTTTGGATGCAATACTGTAGAAGAGCATTACAACATATTTTTACTTGAAGTCAAAAGAGTCATCAAACTATATGTACCATTAACAACTCCCAAAATCAGAAAAAACAAATTACTCATAACAATAAGGAAGCTTCAATCCAAAAAGAAATCACTTTGGCAGAAAAACAAATCTGGTCACGTTGCCAACTTCAAAAGCTGATACAAAAATTTATGCCACCTGATAAAAACTGAATGCACCAATTATCACATTAAACAAGAAGAAAACCTTCTACTCACCAATTCCACCCATGCTTTCTACAATTTTGTAAACAACAAACTAAAAGACTCAAGGTCCATCCCACCCCTGAAAGGACCTAATGGTAAAGACTGCAATGATGACACTATTAAACCCAACCTCTTTCACACATTCTTTGGCTCATTATTTGTAAACAGCAATGGATCATGCCCAGTATTTCCTATTCGAACCACAGACAACTACAATGATCTAATATATATCGATTTTACAGAAGACAAGGTTGAAAAAGCACTACGCAATCTAAAACCATCTCTATAATATTGGACCGGACAGAATATGTGCCTACTTCTTAAAAAAGCTATCCACTGCCATAACCGAACCTCTAAGCATAATCTTTGAAAAATCTTTCAGGACCAGCTCCTTGCCAAAACTATGGTCACAAGCCACAGTCATCCCCATCTTCAAAAAGGGAGACCCCAGCCTAGTTGAAAATTACAGACCAATTTCTTTATGCTGCATCACCTGTAAAGTCATGAAATCAATTATTAACCAATCCATCATCCTCCACTTAGAAAAAAACAACCTACTCACTAATAAACAATTTGGTTTCAAGAAAAAACTATCCTGTAATCTGCAACTCTTACACTTCAAAAACATATGGACTACACAAGTCGATCAGGGCAAAGCAATAGATGCAATCTACATAGACTTCTGTAAAGCCTTTGATTCAGTGGTACATGACAAACTACTCCTAAAACTAAAATCTTATGGTATCTCTGGACACCTGCGTAACTGGATAGAAGCATTCCTGTCAAACAGACAACAAATGGTCAAAATTGGGAGCATCCTATCAAATTCTGTACCTGTCAATAGTGGTGTCCCCCAAGACAGTGTTTTAGGACCAACTCTCTTCATACTCTACATGAATGACCTCTGTGATCTTATCAAGAGCAACTGCATTCTCTTCGCTGATGAATTAAAGCTATTCAACACCACAGACAATACTGCTACCCTTCAAAAAGACCTTAACTATGTATCAGAATGGTCAAACAAATGGCAACTTCAAATCTCAACAAATAAATGCTCTGTCCTACATATTGGCAAAAAAAATCAGAAAATAAAATACAGGCTGAATAGTCAAGATGTTGTTGATGATCCAAACTCTGTCAAGGATCTTGGAGTCTTCATCTCTAATGACCTAAGTGCTAGAGACCACTGTAACTACACAGCCAAAAAGGCGTTAAGAGTTGTTAACCTAATCTTACGTAGCTTTTTCTCTGGTAATATTACACTAATAACTAGAGCATACAAAACATTTGCTAGACCAATACTTGAATACAGCTCATCAGTCTGGAACCCTCATTACGTATCTGATGTTAACACAGTTGAGAAAGTCCAGAAATATTTCACAAGAAGAGTTCGCCACTCCTCTACTTGTTGTAGAATACCTTATGCCACCAGACTTGAAATTTTAGACCTAGAAAACCTTGAATTACGCTGCCTTCGGTCTGATCTAAGTATGGTATATAAAATCATACATTGCAATGGCTTACCTCTCAATGAATACTTAAGTTTCAACCATAACAACACAAGAGCACACAATAGATACAAACTCAAGGTAAACCACACCAAACTTGATTGCAGGAAATATGACTTCAGCCACAGAGTGGTCAATGTCTGGAATACTCTACCTGACTCTGTGGTTTCTTCCCCAAACCCCAAAAACTTTAACCTTAGACTGTCTACTATTGACCTTACCCCTTTCCTAAGAGGTCTGTAGGGGGCGTGCATAAGCGCACCAACATGCCTACCGTCCCTGTCCTATTGTTTCTTTTACTTTTTTATTTTTCTTATATGTATCCATGTATTCATAACTATGTTTTTACTTATACCTATTATCTTGTAAACAATTGACAAAAATAAATAAATAATACATAAAATAAATAATCCTCTTATAGTCAAGGATATCTAGTAACCCTTGTGGGTTATTTTAAGCAGATAGAAGTGTCACAGCATAGAGAGGCCTTCACTTTGGCATGTGGTAATGGCATAAATAGCTATACAAGAAAACATGGGGAGATTCCTTTTTCTGGTGTTTTCAGGTCCCTGTGAGTCTGGCACACAGAGATGATCAAACATCTCCACTGTTGCTCATTTTACAGAGACATTTGAATATCTCTTATCTCTCCAGTATTTACAAGGCTCCCTGGTGATACTGATCAGTGTTTTGTTTTTGTTCTTCTTTCTGAATGTGATTGTACTCTGACATACAGCTTTGTTAAGCTTTTCCACAACAACCTGTAAAATTTGCTGGGAACTGACCACCAGTAAGAGTTAAGCAGATCTGACAAAAGCCTTGCTTGTATAATTGCACTGTTGTAATTATGTCTATTGTGTTTACTGTGCTTGTCATCTTGTTGAACAGCCAATTGATATACACTACCAACATAGAATATTTTACTCCTCTCATTTTCATTCTTCTCATAGACAGAATAATCTTGTATCATTTGTATCATTCTAAATTATATAAATGTGGTACTATTTCATTATATATTAACCCTAACATGCTGTTATAATTAGTTGTAATATTAACATGAATCAGTGGTGGGATTCAAATTTTTTTACTACAGGTTCTGTGGGCATGGCTTGGTGGGTGTGTAAAATCTCCAGTCAGAGGTGGCATTTGCCATTTCTCCAAACTACTAAAAATTTCCGCTACCGGTTATCCAGAACTGGTCAGAACCTGCTGAATGCCACCTTTGATAAGAATCATATTTTATTTAGTTGAAGGTTTCAGTTCTCTAAGGTTTTAGGAGTTTTGTGTTTTGCATCCTTTGGACAAGCAAAGTCAGAAGGAGATTCGCTTAATAACTGTTGCAGCACAGGTCATAAAAGTGATGCAGAACTCACTGTCAGATCTGCCATCAAACCACTTTAGCCCAGCTTATCTTCACTTCGATGGCAGCCTGTCATAAACTGTGGGGAGGAGGGAATGGGAGGATATAGGGAGGGGGGATGACAGGAACCAGACAAGCCAACCAAATACAACGGTTAAAAGATCCAAGGACACCAGTCTAGGAAAGGAATGTAAATACACACCAAAGAGGCATCCAAATGTGAAACTGTTACCAAAACACCTAAATTGAACCTTACTGGACACCACCAACATGACCATGGGGAGACCATGGCCTGGAAGAAAGGGAAATTACCAGATTTACAGGGGAATTCCTCAGATCTGACTATACTACACTGTAACCACTTAGCTTCAATAAAAGCATACCTTTCAATACAAATGGAGTTGAGGGTTTTTCTTTCCTGAATCCCTAAGCTGAGACAGGTCAGACACTCACATAACAACTGTCTGTCTTGCTTAGCAACAGAAATGTTGGCTCAAATGTGATAGTAAGTTGTGGACTACCTGTATCTTCCACTGATCTTTAACCAAAACAATATAAATTTGAAATTTAATCTTGCTGACTCCTATGATGTCATTTTTAAAAGCACATGTCCACTGCAGTCTTTTGGGAGGGGGGTGATTTTGTTTGTTTGCTTCAAAATTGAGACTGCAGAGACCCTGTAGAAAAAGGGTCTACTTGTATTTTTATTCTACCTTCTTCTGAAGCTGTGAGGCTTCAATGGGCTGTGAAGGAGACTCGCACACTCAAAACTTACTCTTGTGTTGCCAGGCTGAGCAAGCAAGAGAAAAATTCTTTATATTTATGTAAAGGGTTTAATCTTAGTTTTTTGAGCTGCCCTCCCCTTCCCAAACTCAAACAGAGTGATAAATTGTAGGTGACATACAGGTAATCTGGCACTTCAAAGAAACGTTTGATAATTTGTTTATACTGAATTTCATGAATCTAATCTAACCATGGGGACTTGAATGTTTATCCATTTGGGTTCTGTATTTTTTTTTATATTTTAAAACTCTGATTTGTAATTTAATTATGTTACTGTTGAATTTAGTATACTTCACTGCTTTATCAGTATTTTTAGCAGACTGTGGAACTAGGTATTTCAGTTTAGAATTCTTCAATTCCACAGGAAGATGCCTTTAAATTAGATCATATTTCTACTGTTTCTACCTGGTATGCTATACTGCAACAAAAAAGTAGCATATATCAGTATAAGTATGCAAACTGAGTGAACCAAACAATTGAGTTAGTTTTAACATCCAATGTACAAATGAATACAAAAAGATAACACTACAATAAAGAAGCAAATCTAACCTGTTTTTAACATCTGGATGAGTTTAGAGAATAGATACTTATTCTCTTTTATATTGCTTTGCAAATGGCACCTCTGGAGACAATCAGAGCTTGGGTGGTGATTTTCAGAGTGGAAAACATTATTGAGAAGGGAGCAGGAGTAATAAACAGGTTTGAATGCAACAGAAAGTAATTAGGTACTGGCAGACTAGTGGGAAAAGGAAGAAAATTGGGAAAAATTGCAAAATTGTTTTGTTGTGATTGAGTGGCACTCATAACCTTGTAAAAGGAAGTAAAACCTAAGTATGAGATAAATGAAGAATGCAAATATATTAACACATGAAACCAGAGGTGGTATTCAGCAGGTTCTGACCAGTTCTGGAGAACCAGTAGAGGAAATTTTGAGTAGTTCGGAGAACCACCTCTGACTGGAGATTTTACAGTATCCTTCCCTTACCATGCCCACCAAGCCATGTCCACAGAACCGGTAGTAAAAAAATTTGAATCCCAACACTGCATGAAACCTGTGTTATTTATAAGTACAGATCAATCTGGCAAGTTTCTTTTTATGTTGTTAAATGTGGCACCTATGGCAGCTTTTCCTGGAAATTGTACAGAGCACGGGCTATATAATAAATTGAGGATGAAGGGTTTAAGAGACACATACATCACTGAATGAGTCAGTGAGACTCAATTCACCACAACCCATACATGTGTGCTTGTTCATGTCCTATTATATATGTGTATTAACTTGTTTCAAGTCATGCATTGTATCATTTAGTCTTGAGAGAGGCCCTGTCATCTGACTATTTCATATGTCCCAAAATTGGGGTTATCTGCTCTGAGACATTTTCAAAATGAAGTCAGATCATTGAAAAGATAATTCCTGACTTCCTAAAATTACCTCAGGGTAATTCATCCTATCTTGCTAATCTTCCCCATCTTGTCAAGCTATATTGTGACCTATTGAAATTCTTACCCACCATGCCAATTCAGGATATGTTGAGTATATAAACAAAAATGAAGCATTTTCTTTCCACAAGTAACCATTCCAAAGTTTCTGTTCTCACTATGCTATTGGGAAGAAGAAGGAAAAAAAACTACATCAATGGAAAAAAGGTTAATTTATACATTGAATTATCAGTGTATTATTTTTTTTTGCCTCATTCCTGCTGCCCCCACAGGAATTTATTATGTGTTTGGAGCTTATTTAATTCTGAAGAAAAATCTACTCCCTAAGTGTAGAATAAGCTTCTATAGGATCCATTTAATTAAGATTTTACAGCCTTTTTTAATGGTCAAATACATGAAAAAAACGATGCCAATGATAAAGGACCAATTTGGATATATAATTAATGTAATAGTGTAAGGACAAGAGTCTCTACTATCTTTTTCTTTTAAAAAATATTTCTTTCCCACCTGTTCTCACAGTAATGGTACTGCCATTGATGGAAAATTAACCAAGAAAAGAGATGGTATTTGACCTTCTGTTTTACAAAATATTAATAGTAATTTCACACCTGAAAGATCTGCCTGGCAATTATGATGTAAGTAATGGGTTTTAGTACTGTACATGTACACATGTGTGCGTGTGTATGTCAGAAAGAGGGAAAAATATAAAGAGGCACTTTCAGAAAGAAAACCAAAATGAATACAACAGGAAAACAATGGAATGAAGTAGTCTGAAATGATATTCTCTACCTTTTTAGGAATAAATTATTTGTCTACTTTGGTATTATTAAGTAAATTGCATAAGTGGAAAAACCAGGCAACTGAAGTAAATAATAATTAGGACAGTAAAAGAAAGAGTAGTAAATAAATATAAAAATGCCAAGACAATATGACAAGGTATACATAAAAATGCCTTCTCTAGAAATACAATTATAGCAGTGTCTTTATTTCTGAACCTTCCCAAGAAACTGTTCAGAATTTCAAATAAATCCCGTGCGACTAGACAATTTGGGAAGCTTTATTTCTGTGCTTGTAGTTCCTCTTCTGTGAATTACACTGAACGATCACAACTATGCATTGCTCACTCCCTAAAATATTATCAAGACTCTAAGTTAACCTAGGAAATTTGAAAATCCACTTCTTATTCTGCTTGTGAACAGCTTCAGGCACACATTTTGTTTCCCTCAACAGAATGTTCATACTAGCTGACGTTATGGTGCTTTATCTTGACAGGAGGCTCATCTGCCTTTAATTAATTCCCAGGGAAGCCTTTATGTGTTACTAGAATGCTGGCTATATAGAGAAGTACATCTCTTTCAATTTATTTTGCTGTTCTGAAATGCTTTCCTTGGCTGGAAATTTATCTTAAAGCCTGGACTTAGAAAACACACACACACAAAGGAGAAAGGAATTATACATGAAAATGTATTCCCTTAATCACACTGTATCTAAATAGCTAATCTTACTGTTGATTTCAGGCGCAAATGATAGATTGATATTGTACTTATTTGCACTTTTGAAAATTTGTTTTATAAGTATTACTTTACCTTCCTGAGAAAATAGGAGTCACCGTCTGTCACCTCCATCCTTTCATACAACCCAAAAGCTGTCACAGAATCTCAATATTAGTGTATTTCTTTTCATCGTATAAATGTGCTCTCTACAAAATTTTATTTTATTATCACCAAAATTGTCTTTCTTAAATGACTTTTACTGAAACTTTAAAAAAATAAGATAAAAAATTAATTCAAACTAATATAAAGTAAGGAGTAGGGAAGAAAAGGAAAGCAAAGACAAAGACAAAGCAAAAAGTGCAAGAAAAGAAATAAAAAGTTGAAGAAAAATAGAAAGAAAAAAGATGAAAAGAAGAAGTTTCCAATGTTCTTCCAGTACATGTACAATTATATTTTAACTTCTCTCTTCAAAGGTAGACCATAATATTCTTTGCATATTCTATCCCATATAATCATCAATGCCACCACAAATTCATTGTTTTCATTTTTAAGCAAAAAGCCCAGCCCCCAATATTTTCCTATCTGAAAAAAAACAAGCAAATGCCATTCTTTGTATTCCACCTCTATAGGTCAACTAAAAGACCCATTCACACAAACTTCCACCACACCAAAGGGTGGTGAGATAGGAAATGAGATAGAAAATACAGAACCAGTTTTGTGGCAGCCGTAGCTTTCTTTTCGACACAGAAATATCTGGCGGGGGGGTGTGTGTGATAAAGATTTCTTTTCAAAAAAAAATCTGGGAGACTGCTGATTGCTGCCAGTGTCCTCCCCAAATTCCAGCATCTGTTTCTATATGTCAAGCAAGTTATTACTTTTCAGAATAAGTATGTAATCAAAGAGGATACCCTCATTTAACCTGATGGATGCTTGGAGATCATAGCAACATGAAAGAAGGGGGCTATTTAGGCCATCAAGTCCACCCCTGTACTAAATGCAGAAAACATATTAAAGCCTCCAAAACAGATGGCTCTCTAGTCTCCACTTGACTATCTCGAAATAAAGTGAATCTGTCATTCTCTAGATAATTGCTTTCACTTCAAACTATTCTTACCGGTAAGAAGGTTTTTTTTTTTTTTTCCTAGTGTTCAGTGAGAATCTGTGTTCCTGTTACTTATTTCCATTATTCAATATCTTAAATAATGGAATTAAATAGCCCGAAGAAGAAAGGGAAAGGTCTTAATATTATTTTAGAGACTCCTTTCAAGCAGTTGAAGAGTGCCATTTTATTGTTTGTTTGTTTGTTTAATTACATTTATATATCACCTATCTCACTCTCAGAATGGCTACCGTGTTCCAACATTGCTCATCTTTTCTCAAGATTAAAAACATGCAGTTGCTTTCAATTCTTTTCACAAGATTTAGTCTCCAAATCGTTCTTGTTGGTTTTCTCTGAACCTGTTCCAAATTTTGCTTCCTAAAATGGGATGCCCAGAATATGAGATGGGTTCTAACCCTAGCAGAATAAACTAGAACAAGTTATGCCTTTGTTTTGGGAACCACACCCTGTTGATGTAGTCTCAGTTTGACTGTTGTTGAGGTGACACTGCTGAGTTATGTTCAGTTGGCAAGCCAGTCACATTTCCCCATCTTTTTCACAAGAACCATAAAAGACAGGTGTCCCCCTTCCTATGCATATGTGTTTGAATTTTGTTTCCTAAATTAAGAACTGTTAAATGTCATTCTTTGCTTTTGGCCTGTTCGCTAACCTATAAATAACATTTTGAACATTATTCCTATCTTCTAGGATATTAACCAACCCATTCAATTTTTTGTCATCTGCATATTTAATAAATATTCCTTCCACTTCTTCATTCAAGTCATTAATGAAAATACTGAAGGCTAGCGGACCCAGGCCTGATCTTTGTGGCACCCCATTAACATGTCTCTCCAATCTGATGAGAAAGTACTTGATAAGTACTCTTCAAGTAATATTTTCAAGCCTGCTACATAGCCATCCAATTTAGTATTTAGTTAAATTTTGCATTATTAACTCATGAATAATGCATTTTTTTCTCTCTGAAAATGATTGTGGTGCTATGCTAATTTCTGTATATTAGTCTCAAATGAGAATCTCCAGTGACTTACCTCTTATATCTCCAATGTTATGATCCAATGCTAGGAATATCCTCATAAGGTTAAGCACATTAAACATTGTGAATAAAGAATGTCATCCTATTCCCTATGTTTCCAACACCTGCTGTCTTACTTCGCAATTTCCTTAAGAATCTGAGCTTTTGAAATTAGGAGAAAGCTAGACCTGCAGCTGTCCTTTGTTCCCCATATAAATTTTCATTGAAACTTGAGATATTAAATGGCACGAATGTTTAGCATCTGACTCTCTTTTCATCTGGATTGCAGAGTGCTTATAAAGAAAAAAATATCAATGTGAAGCAAAGGGGAGGGGAGGGGAAGGAGGGGTTTGCAGACATTTTAAACTTGCTGGCCACTACCTGGAAAGATCACGATCAAAACAGCTTGTACGACAGGGGAAAAACTCTTTCAACTTAACAGAGATTGTGAAACTAATGAAAAATTCTCTGGATGGATTAAATTCAGTGCCAGTAAGATTGCCTGTAATATCTAGCATAGTTCCAAGTTCATACAATGAGAATAAAGAGCTCTCATGAACTGGAAAAACAAACCCCACAGAGCTATCATGCTTGAAAATGGAAGTTTTACTATTCCTCTTTTGCTGCAGCTGAGACAGAAATTGGTTCAACTGTCCAACATATGTCTTGCTATAAGAACACAGTTTTCTGGAGCTGTTTTCAAAGTGGTATCAAATTTCCATGGCAAAAGACTTGGTATAACCCCACCCACCCACAAAATCTTTGACAGAGAGTAATGGGGCAAATAGTTTGACAATAATGCTGCTACCCTAGTATCTGTTACGTAAAAGTGTGATGCATGAGGAGAGGTGTTCTTTCAGATTCTGTGGTCCTATGTGTATATCTTTCTGCTTTGCCATAATTATTTTCTGTATTATAATTCAGTCTTTCCTCAACCAGAGCCACTTCAACTTTTGCAATCTCTGCAATCATTACTATTGTACCACTTACTGTGAAGGAACCAGATTTTGGGAGGCTACTGAAATCACTTCCAAAATGACTCTGCATTAGTTTTAAAATTATCATTAAAATGGGCAATATCCTATGATAACTTTCTATTTCTTTTCAGTTCAGTGGCTTGGGCAGCAATATCAAGGATTACCTTACAAAAGCAGAGATGGGTCAGACTCCAAATCACCATATGGAATGTTCTGTAGCTACAGAGAAATTTTATAGCATTGGCCTTTGATAATAGCTATCATTCATTCATCCATTCAATTTGGATAAACACTCATCTCAAACTGGAGAAATTTAGGGCAGTGAACAATCATAAAAACAATAAAACCAGTTAAAATAATAATACAAAAAGGAAAATAAATGCAAATAACATCCAAGAGGAATTATGATTGTTGGTGTAAATGGGGCTTAATACATATCTGGGTTGCCAGGCCCGGGTACTTCAAGATTTTCAAAAATGCAGCAGAATCAATACCATCTTAATATGTGGAAGGTGAATGTTCCAGAGGGAAAGACCTACAGCAGAGAGGGATTCTTCCTTGGTTGATGAGACCCAGAGCTCACCCTGCTAAACTGGAACAAATGGGTAGAAACAAAGACAGTCCCTCAGGTAACTCAGTCCCAAGACATTAAGAGCTTTAAAGGTGACAACCAGCAACTGAGTTGTACCTGGAAACTCATTGGCAATCAGTGTAATCCCCAAAGCAGTGTGTTATGTGTGGCAGAAGGCTAATATCAGGTGTGTTCTGAACCAACTGAAGTTTTCAAATGAATCCAAGGGCAGCCCCTTGTAAAGCATGTCACAGTGTCAGAGGGTATGTGTGTCAGAGCCTCCTGGTACAGAACTGGATGCAGCTGACACACAATGTAGCAGAGGAAAAAACAGCTTCTGTATAGAGCTTTTTGATTGGTTGATTGGTTGATTGATTGATTAATATATACCATCAAGTTATTCTCGAATCCTAGTAACCTCATAGATACATTTTCTCCATGATGATCTTTATCTATCCTGGTCTTTCAGATCTTCCAGTAGAGCTTTCATTGCCAGTGTAACTGAGTCCATCCACCTTGCTGTTGGTCATCCTCTTTTTCTCTTTTCTTCCACATTTCCCAGAATCTTTTCCAGAGAGCTAGGTCTTCACATAGTGTATCAATGTGTGGGAAGTATAATAATTTGGGCCTGACCATTTGTGCCTTGATTTGAAGCACTCTTGATTGATTTGTTCAGTGATACATTGATTTGTTTTGTGAGCTGTCCAGAGTATTCTCAGAAGTGTTATCAAAGTTCAAAGGCATTAACACTCTTCCTTATCTTCCTTATCCTCAGATCCACCTTAGGAGATTCTGATCCCATAGTAGATTCTAATGTCAACCATGAGTCAAAAGCAAGAGACTCTTGAAACTTTTCTCTCAGCTGATTCCAAACCAAATCTCACGTGGATTCTTTGGAACTCTTCTCCTTGGGAAACTTATATTAGGAGTGTCAGAGAATTTTTACACAGATTTTTATACAAAGCCAATTTGGGCATTTTACCCCTGCTGGCTTTCCAACAAGTCAGATGCTGACATCATCAGAAGTCCAGATAGTACTAATTTTTTTTCTCAAGTAGAACAACCTTCAAAACGAGGTGCTTGAACAGAATCCTACTAAATGATACATAAAGCTGTGGTACAGATGGGACTTTTTTGTTAAAAAAAGTTGTGCACTAGGGAAATTTATTTCAGAGAAGCATGCATCAGGGAAATTTGCAGATCAAAGAATAAAGCAGGATGATTTGCACTTAAAAAAAAAAGATTATTTGGCAATGTACTTTTACAGCTATGTAAATGAGGGGAAGAATCATACAAAATGTCCATATAGAGTTTTCTACAGGATTTTTTTAGCCATTAAAAATGCTCAGCAGACTGGAATATAATAAGCTGTATGAAATGCACACAGTAATTCAGGCTACATTTTTATTGATCCTCACATCCCTACCTTGCAAGGGGGACCCCATGCTTCTAAGTTGTTTTTTTAAAAGCATGGGAGTTGTGTAAAATTAGTTGAACACAACATAGTTTTCTTTCTTGTTCTGCCCTTCAGCTTCTCACAAACTAAAGAGAAGCAATGTTCAAATATGTGTACTTTGCTGATCTTAAAAACATTGGGCATGGGCAGAGCATACCATGAGCAATTTTGTTTTCCTCTCAAGACAGAAAAAAAAGTACAAAATGCCATAGAACAGGACTTAAGTGTAAGTGTAACAAAAATATCCTTACCCCTACTCTTTACAAAAGAAAAGAAAACAGATGAATAGCACCCTTGCCCTATTCAGTACAGGGGTGTGTGTGTGCATTAGCCATTACCGCTCTGAACACACCATTCCTCCTATGTTAAAAAGATTCTGCCATCAGCTATTGCAGTAAAATAGAGTAAATAGCATTTTTGCAGCCTTAGGTCTAACCAGTGATAGATTGTAATGTCTAACATTTATGTGTATTGGGAGACTGGGAAAAATAATGGTTCATTTGAGCCTGATTGCTGAGAGGCATCAGTCCACTGCTTTGGGGGGAAGAGGGAGACTAGGTCTTGTTTGTTTGTTTTTCAGGAATTGTAAACTAGTAGCTAACTTGAAAGATTAAGGTTAGTATACTAATAAGATTGCCTGCATTTTTTTTCTTAACTTAGTTAGCTGTAGAGGATGCCCAGAAGTTCAGAGGAATCAGAAAACAGAATACAACAGCATATTGCCCCAAAGGACCAGCATTATATGGTTTTCAGAAAACTGGTGTATAGGCAGAAAAATGCTGATTTCTCAAAATGATTCCCAGGGATGTGCTGGGAACAGTGCAAAAAATGTGCATAAGGGCCTAACAGGTACAGAATGCTTGATTCCTGCATAGATATTCCAATTTTTAAAAGAAAAGTTACTAATGGAAAGGAGAAATGTTATGTCCTCAGAAGGGAGGGAGGGAGGGAGGGAGGGAGATTATATTTATGGCTAAATATATCTTTGATCCAGTTCCAAATCAAAGAGATGGTCTCACAGCTGAAGAACCAGCAAAGTAGATTTCATTTGTTGTTTTGAAATTTAAGTCTGTATACTTCTCCATCATTATAGCTTCATTTAGAAGTGGGGAGACAAATTCCTTTCTTCTACAAAGGAATTCTTTCCTCTAGACCCTGTTCTGGGAAGACAGAGGGAAACTGGATGGATTAACTGCTAACTACTTCTGCTTGCCCTCTTACTTGAAGATAGACCTTTTCTGGAGACCGAATTTACTACACTTAATTAAACAACAATTGACAAGAGAGGATATTAGGAAACAAACATGTATTTTTGACTTGAGACAATTTGTTTATAATTTGGGATGATCTGGGATAGTTAAAATGCTGTAGTTATCTTGTAAATTGCAAGTGGATTATAATAACACTTTGTTAACAGAGCGTTTTGAAACTTTTAACTTTGTTATGTTTTACTATTATTGTTTTTCCTGTTAATTACTTTGTCACTAATATAACATAGAGAAGACTGTCAATAAATTGTTAATATAGTATTTTAAAAGTTTTGGGTGGGAACGGATGTAGTTATATATTAATCAGTATTCAAGTAGGTGGGATAATGTGTGTATAATGTGTTGTATTATGCATCTTTTTAATGTTCTGATTGCTTTGTGTTTTGTATGTTTTTTTTTTCTTTTATGTCTTGGATTTTTATTTAGTTTTGTATTTTGCATTTTAACTTTGTTCTGAATAAAATATGAAAAACATTTTTTAAAAGATTAATGGAAATAGAATTATAATCTGTAGTCCAAGCACCAACTATCTCCTACATGCATCAAGAATGTAAGGTATCTCGTATCTTTATGAACCCAATCCAAAGAAACCTGGTCTATTATTTTGCTTTATTGTCATCTCATAACAGCAAGATATACACTAAAAAAAAACCTGAAATATACTTATTTTTTGATATTTACATATTTATTCTGGAAGCTATTTGGCAGATCTATTTGGCATTAGGCTTTTCTCTCAAAGGATGTTTTCACCATATTATTTTATTTTCATCTTTTGTATTTGATATGGTCATTGATCAGACTAATTGTTAAACAATAAACTAAGCACCAGATTAAGAATGAGTTAATCCTTATGAAATATGGAAAGTTTTTTTAATATTAACCTGCTGGGAGATAAACTATGCTAAATTAGAACAAAGAAGTGGTTAGAACTCATGTGTTAATTATCTCACATTTAATTTTATTATTTCTGCAGAATTAACTGACTCAAAATGTTCTTCATGTGTCTGAATCCTAGATTTCTGGATCATTAATGGCAACTGTACATATATGTGTGTGTGTGTGTGTGTGTGTGTGTTTTCTTAAGTTTTCGTGGGTACTTACATGTATGGCATTCGGCTTTGCTCGGGTATTTTCCCACATCATAGTAGCTGTGCTTTTAAAGTTGTAGCGACGTTTCAGCAGAATCTCATCTGCCATCATCATACCGAAGCCTGATGATGGCAGATGAGATTCTGCTGAAACGTCACTACAACTTTAAAAGCACAGCTACTATGACGTGGAAAACACCAACAAAGCGAATGCATATATATATATATATATATATATATATATATATATATATATATATATATATATATATATATATATATATATATATATATATTTGTTTTCTGAGGTTCTCGGGTATTTGTATGTGGATCTTTGGTTGTTCGGGTTTTCTCCCGCGTAAGATTCAAGTATCTAGGCAACGTTTCGATGAAGTCTCATTCATCATCTTCAGGCTTCTGTCTTCGGCTCTTGCTTCTCAGAGTGATGTGAGATTGCAGCTGCTTCTTCCTTTTAACTGCTAGTGGGGGTGGGACTTGATTGGATGGGGCTTGGCTGTGTTCTGATTGGGTGGGGTGTGTTCTCATTGATAAGGGGTTTGGCTGTGTTCTGATTGGTTGGGGGGTTGGCCGTGTTCTGATTGGTTGGAGGCGTGTTCTGTTCAGGTGGGGGCTTGGTTGTGCTCAGGTTAGTCTTAGTTGCTGGGGGATTTGAGTTGGTGAGCTGTGATCTTGCTGTTTGGCTTCGAGTTCGTGGTTGTGCTGCATCTTCATAGTGGGTGTCGGTTTGCTTCATGTATGGCTCGGAGGGGTTTGAAGTGGGTAGTGATGCAGCTGCAGTGCAGCTTCTGGTCCATGGTCGTGTCTCATCTTCTGAGTGGGTGTGAGTCTGTTTTCTACATGGAAGTGTGGTGGTGGCATCTTGTGTGGCTCTCATGGGTGTGGGTCTGGTGTCATTAGGTACTCGTCTGTTCATGAGGGCGGGTTTCCAAATCGCTGGAAGGCGGGAGGTATCATCTCGTTTGTTCATGCTGTGTGGGCGTTTTTCTATCTCTATGGCTTCTCTGATTATTCTGCTGTTGAAGTGTTCGGTTTTGGCGATAGTTCTGGTATTTTTAAAGTCAATTTCATGACCTGTGGCTTTGAGGTGTTGGACCAGGGAAGAGGTCGTTTCTTCTTTTTTGATTGAGTTTTTATGTTCTTCAATGCGTGCACTTATTCTTCTGTTAGTTTGTCCAATATATGTGGTAGGGCAGGCAGTGCAGGGGATTTCGTATACTCCTTGGTTTTCTAATTCGATTTTGTATTTGGGGTTTCTTAGGATGGTGGATATTTTTCTGTTTGTGCAGAATGCTGTTTTAATGTTGTGTTTTTGGAGGATCTTGCTGATTTTGTCTGTAGTGCCTTTTATATATGGGAGGAGGGCTTTGCCATTTTATTGTTCTCTGTCTTGGATTTTGGTTGGGGTTTCTTTTTGGATTAGGTGGGTAATCTTCTTTCTTTGGAATCCATTGGCTGTAAGTACGTTGGTGAGAGTGTGTAGTTTGGTTTTTTGGTGTTGTTCATCGGCTAAGCATTTTGTTCTGGAGATGAGTGTCTTGGCTACGGAATTGATCTGTGCTGGGTGGTGGTGTGAGAGTGCATGTAGATAGCGGTTTGTATGTGTTTTCTTCTGGTAGATGGTGTGTCCTAGGGAGCCATTGGATCTTTTGTATACCAAGACATCTAGGAAAGGAAGTTGATTGTTGGCTTCTGTTTCCATGGTGAATTGTATTTTGGGGTGTAGGCTGTTGAGGTGTGTGAGGAAGTTGTTCAGTTTTTCTTTCCGTGTGGCCAAATTATGAAGGTGTCATCTACGTATCTGAGCCAGAGTTTGGGTTTGTGGTCGTATTTTTCTAGAGCTTGTGTTTCAAAGTGTTCCATGTAGAGGTTTGCGATGACAGGTGAGAGGGTGATCCCATGGGTGCTCCTTCTATTTGTTTGTATTTTTGTCCATTGTAGGTGAAGTATGTATTGGATAGGCAGTGGTTGGTCAGATCTAGGATGTGCTTGGGGGTTGTATTTGTTTTGGATGGCTGTCAAGGCTTCTTTTATTGGCACTTGGGTGAAGAGGGATATGACATCGAAGCTTACTAGTAGGTCGCTGGGTTGTAAGTTTTGTTTCTTTATGATCTCGATGAACTGGAATGAGTTTCTTACGTGTGATTTGATGGATTCTGCATAGGGTTGTAGTTGTTTGGCGAGAAATTTGGCCAGGTTTTGTAGAGGTGAGCCTATGGAGCTGACTATTGGTCTGAGTGGGGTTCCTTCTTTGTGTATCTTGGGGAGACCATAAAGCTTAGGCCATCTGGATGATTTCTCTCTGGGTATGATTCTTTGCTGGATTTCTTCACTGATGGGGGAGGCTTTTATTTTGGATTTGGTAGTTTTTTCTAGGTAGGTGGTGGGGTCTGTCTTTAGGGGTTTGTATGTGGGGTCTTGGAGTAGGTTGGTTAACTTGGTTTGGTAGTCAGATGTGTTCATAACCACTGTCGCGTTGCCTTTGTCTGCTGGTAGGATTATTATGCTGGTGTCTTCTTTCAGGTTAAGTAGTGCAGTTTGTTCTTCTTTGGATAAGTTGCTTTTGGGTGGTTTGCTAGTGCAGAGGATGTTGGTGATTTCGAGTCTGATTTTGTTAGCATCGTCAGGGTTGGTTTTGGTCAGGCTGGTTTCAACTCCGCATATGATGGTTTCTGTGGGGATGTGTTTGGGAGCAACAGCAAAGTTGAATCCTTTTGAAAGGACCTTGGTTTCAGCTTCAGTGAGGATCTTGTCTGAGATGTTGTGCACTGTTTGTTTCATGTGTGGCTGTGTGGGGGGGAGGAGTTGGTTTCTGGTGTTCTTGTAGTTTCCTGAGTTTGTTGGTGTGTGTGTCTGTCTTGAGGGTGGTCTGTGTTTCGGCTCTCCAGACAGCGAGTTGTTTGGATTTGTCCCAAAGTAGGGGGTGGATCTTGTTGCTGAGTCTGAGGTGGAGTGTGAGGAGATCTTTGTTGATTTGGTCTAGGAGAAACCTTTTTGTGTGAAGTTCATTTCTAATTAGGGCCAATTCTGTTCTTTTTAGGATGCGTTTGGTGGCTGCTGTGTTGGTGTGGAATTTCAATTGGAAGCTTGTGGGAATTAAATTTTGATCTCGGCAGTTGCATAGGAATGCAAGGTCACATAAAATGGAAGCTCTTTGGACTTCAAGTTTTTCATAAGTCCTGGTCAGATGGTGGGTTTCCTCTCCGTAGAGGTGCAATATTTGTTTTCTGAGGTTCTCGCGGGTATTTGTATGTGGATCTTTGGTTGTTCGGGTTTTCTCCCACGTAAGATTCGACGTATCTAGGCAACGTTTCGATGAAGTCTCATTCATCATCTTCAGGCTTCTGTCTTCGGCTCTTGCTTCTCGGAGTGATGTGAGATTGCAGCTGCTTCTTCCTTTTAACTGTTAGTGGGGGTAGGACTTGATTGGATGGGGGCTTGGCTGTGTTCTGATTGGGTGGGGGTGTATTCTCATTGGTAGGGGTTTTGGCTGTGTTCTGATTGGTTGGGGGGTTGGCCGTGTTCTGATTGGTTGGAGGCGTGTTCTGTTCAGGTGGGGGCTTGGTTGTGTTCATGTTCTTCTTAGTTGCTGGGGGATTTGAGCTGGTGAGCTGTGATCTTGCTGTTTGGCTTCGAGTTCGTGGTTGTGCTGCATCTTCATAGTGGGTGTTGGTTTGCTTCATGTATGGCTCATGGTTTTCTACATGGAAGTGTGGTGGTGGCATCTTGTGTGGCTCTCATGGGTGTGGTCGTTTCTTCTTTTTTGATTGAGTTTTTATGTTCTTCAATGCGTGCACTTATTCTTCTGTTAGTTTGTCCAATGTATGTGGTAGGGCAGGCAGTGCAGGGGATTTCGTATACTCCTTGGTTTTGACACCAGACCCACACCCATGAGAGCCACACAAGATGCCACCACCACACTTCCATGTAGAAAACAGGCTCACACCCACTCAGAAGATGAGACACGACCATGGACCAAAAGCTGCACTGCAGCTGCATCACTACCCACTTCAAACCCCTCCGAGCCATACATGAAGCAAACCGACACCCACTATGAAGATGCAGCACAACCATGAACTCGAAGCCAAACAGCAAGATCACAGCTCACCAACTCAAATCCCCCAGCAACTAAGACTAACCTGAGCACAACCAAGCCCCCACCTGAACAGAACATGCCTCCAACCAATCAGAACACGGCCAACCCCCAACCAATCAGAACACAGCCAAACCCCTACCAATGAGAACACACCCCCACCCAATCAGAACACAGCCAAGCCCCCACCCAATCAAGTCCCACCCCCACTAGCAGTTAAAAGGAAGAAGCAGCTGCAATCTCACATCACTCTGAGAAGCAAGAGCCGAAGACAGAAGCCTGAAGATGATGAATGAGACTTCATCGAAACGTTGCCTAGATACTTCGAATCTTACGCGGGAGAAAACCCAAACAACCAAAGATCCACATACAAATACCCGCGAGAACCTCAGAAAATATATATACATATACATATACATATACATATACATATACATATACATATACATATACATATACATATACATATACATATACATATACATATACATATATATATATATATATATATATATATATATATATATAGTTACTAGCACAGAATATATCATCTATAAGGGTTAAAAATCTGTAGTATTTGAACTTCCTTTGTAAAATCTCAGTGTAGATCATCTTGGGCAGGCATGTTTTATCTCTTATGATCAGAAAAGGAAAGATCAAATAATGTTGTCCTGTTGCCTAACAACAGCAAAAATGATTTTTCCATCTTTTTCGGTGAAATGCATTCCACTGGAGAGATCAAGCAGATGTTGCTGGGCTGCATTTTTTTATCCAGTTTTAATTCATCAAAGCTCTTAATATACCTTTATATGACCCTAATTTTTTCAGATTTCTTCTAAAGCTCGCTTAAAACACTACCCCAAGTAGCTTTTGCCTCCCTCGGCCTTCCAAGTAGCATTCCTGTTTGCCTTTTGATTTCCATCTGGTATTACGTGCATGTTCAAGGTTATTTTTAAGCACTGCTCATGGTATTTCCATAGAAAAGCTATAGAAAAGTTTTCTTTGCAAATGGAGATGTAAGAGTTATTTATCTGCCCACGTCGGAAGTTTAAGCTGAAGTCTTCAAAACAAACTATCTTCATTTTCCCCTCACTTCAGCTGAATAACCAGACCTGCAAAATGGTATAATTTAAATCAATGTTTTTGAAGCTTGACAACTTTAAGATATGTGGGAGTTGGTCCATGTATCTTAAAGTTGCCAAGTTTGAAAAACATTGATTTAAAAGAAGTGGATTGGATTAGCTACTGATTTTCTAACATCCTAATTTGCAGAAATATTAATGTCAAGAATTGGTGTAGCAATTTACATCATATGGAACTATTTTGTCTGGTATCAATAATTCCAGTCACTCTAAATGCCAAGTTGCTAGGCTTTAAAGAATAATTTTCTTTTTCCCATTATTGTTCCATCATTGTTTTTGCCACAGCAAGAATTGTACCTCACAGCTAATACTGATTATACACACTTTATGTTCTCTTCATAAGAATTGGAGGATATAAATTTAAGAAATAAATAAATTCTACTTATCCAAGGTATGTGCCATCAAGATATAGAACTCCAGTTCTTTTCTGGATGAAAAAGCAACACAGAAGGGTTTTCTTCAATTCTGCTGGCATATATTAGTGTGGCAATGAAATATCATAAACTTATCAAAATTCACAAATAAAACAGAATAAACAGAATAAATATAGTCTTATACTGAAAACAGAAAAACAAGATTACTTCATAAAATTATGGAAAAAAATTCCTTAGGCATCCACAATGGTTTCCTAGACTATCCATCCTGTTTTCTTTCTTATTAGAATTGTATCTGATTATACATTCAATTTCTTATTTTTGTGAAGTTCCCACATTTCCTGTATTTGGTTGGTTATGTTCTGACCAAGACTTCTGGAGACCATATTTAAGCACACACTTACTTAAAACAACTCTTGTTTTATTTCAGTGCTGGGAATTATTTTAATTCCCAGCCTGTAATGAGTCCCAAACAGTCCCGCGAGATAAGTACCCACCTTTCTCTCCTTTGAATTTGCAACTAACTTGCCAAATTAACTATAAAAAAACTAACTGAAGTACAAAGTCCATATAGAGCTTCAAGGTTTAATCTGAACAGAGCGAACGATTTTGCCTCCTGAAAAGGTTTCTCTATCTTTGCATTTCCTTTATACCTTATGGGAGGGGCAATCACCTCCAAGCCTTATTCCCAATTCATCCCTTTTGTCTTAGCTGCTCTTGCCTTCTAGCAGCTCTGCGCACACGTGCACTGGGAACAGTTTCCTCTTGTTCCTCTACCTCACTGCTGCCAGACTCTGGAGGCTCCGGAATCAGCACACAACTCCCAGATGGTCCTGGCCCCATCTCTGCATTGGATGCAGGACCCTCATCTGAGTCTTCCCTGAGTCCAGGCCCTATTCAAAAGGTCTGAGCAGTCAAGGCAGCTGCGTTGCAAAGTGATCCAGCAAAGTTTGAATTTTTATAGTAGAGAGTAACCCATCAAAGAGGTAGCAGTAAAAAAGAAAATTTGCATACATTATTTTGCCATAAATTGTTCCTCTCATGAAAATGGGTAGAAAAATCCTTAAGAATGTAGATGGTTCAAATATATATATATATTTAAGATGTATCTTCAAGTATCACTGAATTGAAAGGAAAATATATATGGTATTCTTTTAACTATAAAATGAACTATTGTACCATAAAGGTATGCATAAAAAGCTATAGTCAGTTACTTTGGGGCAAGATTTGATGTCATGGTTATGATAGAAAAACTGTTCACACACTTAAGGTCAATATTTTTAAATGGAAAATCCAAGTTTCAGTTGTGAAATCATGAATTCATGAGATAGAAATGTGTGCCCTAAAAGTTAGTCATCTCAGTTCAACCTATTCAGCCAAAAAAAGTACAAGAAGACGTAGAAAACCAGACAATTTCAAACTATTCCTATTAAAAAAAAGAGAGAGAGAATCACAGCTCCCAATGGCTCATGAATTACCACAATTATTATTATTATTATTATTATTATTATTATTATTATTATTATTATTATTATTATTATTATTATTAAACTAAGCAGAGATATTAACTGTGAAATAGAAGTTCAAGAGTGGATTTTCATTACCTCAACAAAAATAGGGTTGGTCTTTTTTAAGAAACAGCAGTATATAACTGCCACCTACATAAATTGAAGACTAGTAAAATTTGTAGTTATACTTTGTTGTGGATCTAACATATCACATGGTTGATATTGTATTCATAAACTCACTCAAGAGCTACAATTGGGAGCAAGTTATGCAATTATTTCTTGCTCTTTTTCAACCCATTGGATGTACTAATATTTAATATACTCCTGTGACAATCAGCAGAAGAGTTCTTTCTTTTTTTCTTGTTAAATGGCTAAACAGGTAATTTTAAATAACAATTATGTTTGTTTTGTCAAAATCACAGGTATGATATTAGCCAGCATAATATTATAAGAATGCTTATGACAGGTTCTGACAAGAACCTCTGACAATAAACATAGCTTTCCTCTTTCATAAAAGGTGGATATATAAACTAGGTATGACATATAAACTAGTCTAATTGATCTAAGAAATTCTTTTCAATGTCTGCTTCACTTTTTTCCCTTCAGTTCAGGAAAGTTCCAATGTGTGTGCATGCATAATGGAGGATGGGAATATTACACCTGTCAGCGATAAAGAATCTGTTTGGCAGCCGGTGTTGTGTTCTTGCATTATAAGAGTGGAGTGGGATGTGGTGTCAGAATGTGCAGTGGGAAGGGATAATCACTCCTGTCAGAAAAATTGTACAACAGTTTTCCATCTCCAGCATGACTTAATTTGTGTTTAAATTGCCACAGTCTTTGTGGGTGACTTCTTCTGCAACAAATACCAATTCATCTTCTTCTTTCCCTTCTCCTCCTCCTCCTTTTCCATCATCATAATCATCATCCCCTTTGTCATCATCTCATTTTTATTGAATTATTAATTGGGGGCTATTTCTGTTTATGGTACAGGCAGTATAGAAGGATTAGGATTTGCAGGAGTGCCTCTTCGTGTTACCTTCAAATACACAGGATACTTTCCTAAGTCAGATGTTGGTTTTCTTGGCCTACTGACTTCCAGTGTTTCATCAAAATTATAGGCAGGGCTTTTTCCTTGTTCTACTGGAGGTGCTAGGAAATATATCTGTCATTTCTTCATAGCTTTCGCCTCTACTCATATTAATTGCCTTTTCTTTCTTCCTGGCTAAAAACATAGTGTGGAAGAAGGATATGATTCAGACAAACTTTGGCAGCCATATGACTATCTGAATAATGTCCTGGTGCAATCAATTTGCTATGGAAATATCACCTCAAGGTGGTGGAACTAAAATGCAATACAGGAAGTATAGTAATTCATTTCAGTGATTGTATTTCTTTAAATTATACATAAATCCCTAAAAATTATATATATGGTTATAGATAACTCTCTCTGTGTGTGTGTATGTACACACACACACACACACACACAAAAGAAATGAAATATATGAATGCTACACAAATACCCAAATAGCTTCTACATTTTTTTATGTCTCTGGCATACCATTCCCTCCCTCACCCTGGAAATTTGTCAACTCCAAATCATGCTGGTTTTTTTTTCATAATATCTCTTAAGTAATTCAAAACAAAATCATTTTCCCACAGGACAGATTATTTATAATTAACTCTAACATTTTATTTAATCCTTTCTTAGTTTGTATTAATTTTTACTGTTATAAATTGTAATCTTTAATCAAATTATTATTTAAAAAGTTAATCTTACCCATATAATTTGGAATAATAGTAGGTTACCTGAATATGTTAAATTTCTTCTGGTTTCAGATAAGAGATCAGTCCAAGCTGATCTTCATAAAGACAGTCAGTTAATTAATGGAATAATTATCTCTTCATAAATAAATAACAAACACAAATATAAATGTAAGTTGTTAATGGCATAGGAAAAATAAAACCTGTATTTTTGTCATACTATCCTGTGCCTTGGGGTTTCGGGAACCACTTGTTTATAAAAGAAAGAGATGGGAAAGGAAAAACTTTTGATTAATTGGCAATAACTACTGCAAAACTGAGAATGTGCCCTGTGACTTCATTCATCCTAGAATTATAGCTTCTAACCTGGCAGGTAGAAATCCCATTTCTTTACTGATATTTTGCAACTGAAGGTACATTTAGTTGGAATTGGAATTTCTGTGGGGCATCTATTTTGCCTCCTTGTTTTGGGGAGAAAATTTAATTATCTTTTCTGATTCAAAAATATATGACACTGAAATGAGACCTGAGGTTCTACGTCCAAGCTGTAAACAAAGCTCCATTTCTTATTTTCAGGAATAAAAGGATAAACATTCCCAGTGCCACTTATATAATGTTGGGATCTTTCATTTATTCAGTGCAAAGTTATAATGGAATTAGAAAGCTGTGCTATATTTTATACTATAAGTCCAGAGAGTCTGCAACCTGATCACTTATATGACTTATGGGAAATACTCACACTTGTTAATAACCAGGGGTGGGATTCTACCAGTTCACACCTATTCACTAGAATCAATTGTTAACATTCTAAGCAGTTCGGAGAACCAGTTGTTAGAAGAAATTACTGGCCTAATCCTGTAAGGAAGACAGGAAGGAAACATTCTGGTGTTGCTTACAGAAACTGCCTTTCCATTAACCCTTATTATATTCTTGGCAGGACTAGACGTCCTGTCTCAGGAACGTCTCTGGGTTTTTTTTTTCCCTCCTTTGCTGGTACTTTGCTTGTGTGGAGTGACCATTCAAAGTTACAATGGCACTTAAAAATGTGACTTATGACCATTTTTCACACTCATGACTATTGCAGCATCCCCAGAGTCATGAGAGGCCAGGCGAGGAGATGCATGCCTCGCTGTGAGTGATATTGAGTTGGCCACACCCAGCCAATAACATGACCACCAAGCCATGTCCACACAGTCATATGACTACCAAACCATGACCACCACCTAAGCCACGCCCACAGAACCAATTGTTAAAAATTTTGAATCCCACCCCTGTTAATAACCAGTGGTTATAATGATCTGAATAATTACCAGCATTGCATTCTATTTTGTCTGTAAACAAATTAAATAATTGTCTTTACAGAAATAATAGTTTTGCATGGATTCCCTCCCCCCCCCCCAAAAGAAATATGTGATAAAGGGACTAGTCCTTCACAGGTTATCATGAGTAATATCTGCTTGAAATTATCAACAGAACCAATTACTATAACGTTGTGATAGTATCAGTTATTATCCTACTAATTACTAGACTATAACTTTTCTTAACCATAAACCAAGCAAACCTATTGTGCCAGCATTTTGAAATGAAAGTGGTTTCCACTGGTTTATGTTTAAACTGAAGAGATCAGTCCCACGCTAAAGGTTATCATCAATTAATTATCAGAGTGAGAAGCTCTGATCAAGTGAGAAGCACTGATTATCATCAATTAATCTGTTCCACCAATCTATTGTCAGTAGAATTAGGAAAAGAGAACTTACATTTCTTCTGAAAGTAGGATTTGTCCAGACAAGGTAGAACAGCTGAGGATGAGTCAGAAAACTACAGAAGGAAGAAGATTATTTTTTGCATGATCTGATATCCACATATACAATCTAACATTTGCTTTCACTAGACTCTATACTGTCCCTCAGTTTTATAATTAAAGATTTTCAATCACTCAGATTGTATTTTTGAAACTGAGATTTATTTTTGTTTGTATAGATCAGAAGAAATCTATTCATTTCTAGAGATTGGCTTTTTTTTTTACTGTACACTGTTAAGAGACTGACCATTGAGCAGAAAAGCAAAGGTGAGGCATGTTAATGCCAGAATTAGAAGAAGAACAAGAAGAATGATTTTTCTCTTCTGCAATATTATAAATTTTAATTTGACAACAACATTGATTCTAAGGTTAAATTTTGGAGGATCTAAAAGATGATATGGGTAATATGATATGATATTTTAAACCAGCCTTAGTTTAAAAAGATTTAAAAATGTGTTCAGAATTAAAGAATTAAAGGTTAATCAGATTAAGAGTCTGTGATAACAGATCACATTAAGTGGATAGTTCTTTATCACTTATTATGATATGATATGATACTATTAAAATTGGGTAATCTTACAGCTATAATGTGTAACATCTGTCTTTCCTACTTCTTATAAGCTATGCCTAACTTTTCATTGAACACTGGCTTTAAAAGAAAAAGACCTAAATTAACTTTTTAAAATGGCATACTGATTGTGGAAAGGAAATATATGTTTATTATTTACAAAACTTTCATATGTTACACTATCTATTGTGAACAATTATTGAAAACTGTAAGCATATATCGGATTGCTAATACTTGTTAGGAAGAAATATTGTATTTGTGTTTGTTTTTAGTCATCCAATTTAATTATAAATTGTTTTAAATTTGTAGAAATTTAAACAAATTGATTCCTATCTAACATATAGTGAAGATGGCTTAGGGACATGGTGTGGGATAGAATATGGTAGCAGAATCTTTCCAGGTATATATAAACCAAGGTTTTTAAGAACATAAAACCAATGAGGCCAATGGCTCTTCTTTAGGAATTCTAGCATTGGGTCCTATCTTTTTTCCATTGGAACTAGCATGCAACACAATCTATACATTCAGGAAATGAGAGGGACTATTGCTGTTGTTTATAATACAAACACATTTATTTGGAAAATGAAAATGCCATCGACTCTTTTGATTTCTTTGGGCAGCTTCCAAGGACTGTAATAAAATCAATAAAAACAGTTATAAGGGAGAAGAGATATAAAACAGAAAGATGCTCCAAAATTGAACTTAATTCTAATGAATAAAGCAATACAATTTCTTGGCAGTGTTATGGAAGCGGTTTAGCATTATCTTCTTTAAGGATCCCCACCCCCACCCCCAATTTTCCAGGCAATCTTCCATTAAAGTCGTAATTGGGACCAGCTCTTAACTTGTAAGATCAGTCAAGTTCAAGTAGGTGCTGCCATCTGCTGAGGCACCAGACATAATGCCAGACTTTCAGGTATTAAAAGACCCAAGGAAGTAAGTGCTATTTTACAGTACATGCCCAACATGGTTTTAAAGGCAGGACCATTAAAAAACACTAATTGGATTTTCAGTGTGGATCAAAGTCTCCAGGGAGTAATTTAGGTCAACCATTCCTTCTCTCGCTTTTGCTTCTACAGTAATATTTTATATGAAGGTACTTTTTACAATCCAGAATAATTAAGATAATACTTTTCATTTATTGTGTGAGCTATGTGTAATTCTGAATCAGTTTCATGAAAATATGTTAACAATTGAACCCATGGAATTAAAAAAAAATAAATGCATAATTTAGATATAGGATCATCCTGAACTAACATTTTGAAATACAGGTTGTCAGCATCTTTAAGTATCACTTGAGTTACTCTGAACAATAATTTTATAAAAGCCAGATGATTCAAAAGAACCAAGTTATAGCAAAATCTGGAAAAATTGTATGAAAAATGACCTCCATCTGTCTGGGGATCTATCTGATATGGCCTTGAATGCTCAGGTCTGTTGATTAGTTTAAATCTTTGGTGATTGAGAAACATGATGTATTTCACTCTTAAACTGATTCCTATTTTTATCCTGAAAAAATCTATTATCATACTCCATAATACAAATGTAGAAGCTATTGGGGGGAAAGCAATAGTGCTATCAGTTGCAGCCAGTTCTCCCAATATAATGTCATTGTATCTTTCTATGTAACTAAGCAAAAGGCTTTTTAAAATGTAATAGGGCATAATACACTCATTATATTCCCACGACACAGAACTGTTTAAGCAGAGTAAAAGAATAACACCTAAGCATCCCAAAGAAATAAAACTGATTCAGTAAATATTCACACTTAAGCAATGACAATTAAACTATGTATTCCAAAACAAGGTGGAACTAATCCATTCACAGTATGAAGAAGTGAGTAAAAAGTGGAAGGTGAAACAAGAAGTTGTAACAAATAGAAAGTTATTTTCGTGATTAATTTGCAATGAAGATTGTACTGAACAGTGAACAGATATACTACAGTATATCCATCCATCTTGAATCCATTCACAAGCAATTAAAAATAAACTAAGTTATAGGAAAAAAACTAGAAAAACAAAACTTTCTGGGAAACTGGGCTTCTCTAGATGTCTAGATGCATGCTCTTGAATTCCATTCAAGTCTATTGATTAGTTAAATCTTTGATAGATCATATATTTGATAGATTTTGCTCCACTTTCTTTCTTAAAACATATTATGATACTTAGTAATAGAAACATAAAGGTTATTCGGGGGGAAAAACAAATAGTGCTACTAATTGTATGCAATTCTCCCAACATCTTGACTTATACCTTATGCATTATATCTCAACTTGTAGACATGTGTACCACTTACATAAAATGTGACTTTCTGTGTATTAGTAGCAAACAGTAGTCTGAAATACAAAAACATTACTGGGCCAGGTATGTATCACAAATGTCATTAATATATAATAAATGATTATTTAACTTTTTCATATTCATAATCTTTTTTCTTTTGAATTCTTGAAAGTGAATTTCATTTACTGAAAAAGAGTACTCAGTTGATTGAACTTGAGTCTTTTCTTTGTCTTCTTTTTTCCCCAAGACCTTATGAGAAAAATTTCTTATCAAGGAGATAGCTTGGTTTAGATGGACATTTATTAAAAATCAACTAGGAATGTAGTAATTTTGGTTAATATATCTCTGAAATATTTCATCAAAAAAAGACTTTTTAAAATATTGTTGATTACATTTTGAACATTGAGAAAACATTAAGAAAATTATTATGGTACCAACCCAATGCTTATCAAAAATGCTTAGCTCATATTTTTGTTTAAAGATGGATCAGATGATTACTATATGTCTAGAGATTTTAAACAAATTTTTGACAAATAACACATAGTTAGCCAGATTAAAGAATGTTCCTCAAAATAGAATACTTTATTGACCAAGTGTGATTGGACACACAAGGAATTTGTCTTGGTGTAAATACTCTCAGTATACATAAAGAAAAGGTACATTCATTAAGAATCAAGAATCATAACATTCAACACTTAATGATAGTCATAGGGTACAATCAACAATCAAATCATACTAGGGAACAGTCAAGTGGGAAGGGATGGGTGAGAAGGGGTGGTGAGAAGATTAACAGTAATAGTAGTGTACACTTTGTGAATAGTTGAACAGTGTTGAGGGAATCATTTGTTTAGCATAGTGATGGCTTTTGGGAAAAAACTGTTCTTGTGTCTAGTTGTTCTGGTGTGCAATACTTTATAGTGTCGTTTTGAGGGAAGGAGTTGAAACAGTTTAGGTCTGGGAGGTGAGGGGTCTGTAAATATTTTCACAGGCCTCTTTTTGACTCGTGCAGTATACAGGTCCTCAGTTGAAGGCAGGTTGGTAGTAATTGTTTTTTTCTGCAGTCCTAATTATCCTCTGAAGTCTGTGTCTGTTCTGTTGGGTTGCAGACCCAAACCAGACATTTATAGAGGTGCAGATGATAGAACTCAATAATTCTTTTGTAGAACTGGATCAGCAGCTCCTTGGGCAGTTTGAACTTTCTGAGTTGGCACAGAAAGAACATTCATTGTTGTGCTTTTTTGATGATGGTTTTGATGTTAGGTGTCCATTTTAGGTCATGTGATATAGTAGAACCTAGAAATTTGAAAGTCTCTACTGTTGATACTGTGTTGTCTGGTATTGTAAGAGGTGGTAGTATAGGAGGGTTTCTTCTAAAGTCTACCACCATTTCTATGGTTTTGAGTGTGTTCAATTCCAGATTGTTCTGGTTACATCACGAGGCAAGTTGTATAACCTCCTGTCTGTATGCAGATTCATTGTTGTCTTGAATGAGACCAATCACTGTTGTGTCATCAGCAAACTTCAGTATTTTAACAGATGGATCATTTGAGATGCAATCATTGGTATATAGGGAGAAATGGAGATAGCACACAGCCTTCGGGGGGGGGGGCTGTACTGATTGTACAGGTATCGGATGTGATTCCACCTAGCTTCATCTGCTGCTTCCTGTCTGTTAGGAAGCTTATGATCTACTTACAAGTGTGTTTAGGTACCGCTAGTTGGATTAATTTAGTTAGAAGAGTGTCTGGAATGATGGTATTGAATGCTGAACTGAAGTCTACAAAGAGGACCCTTGCATAGGTATTTGGAGATTCAAGGTGTTGTAGGATGTAATGCAGAGCCATGTTAACAGCATCATCTGTCGATCTATTTGCTCGATATGCAAACTGCATGGGATCTAACAGCAGATCCATGATGGTTTTCAGGTGGGACAGCACAAGCCTTTCAAAGATTTTCATAACTACAGATGTTAGAGCAACTGGTCTGTAGTCATTCAGTCCCTTGATGGAGGGCTTCTTTGGCACTGGGATGATGGTAGAACATTTGAAGCAGGAAGGAACATAGCACATCTCTAGTGATCTATTGAATATTCGGGTGAAGATGGGGGCCAGTTGGTCAGCACAGACTTTTAAGCAAGAAGGAGTTGCTTAAAGAAATTAATTCAAATATTACTGAGTTTAATAATAATCACCCAAGGCATCTATTACTATTAGTAATACCTCTTCTTTCCTTTACCACAGTCATTTTCCCTCTATTTATAAACCTTTGCTTTTTGTACTTTTTTCCAGTTTATTCTCTTTTTAATTCTGCAGAACCTGGATAAAGCAGAATGGTGGCTTAATAAAGATTGAATATCTTGACTTCTACAATGCTGGCTTCTAGATTGAAACTATAGAAAGATTGAATTATTTCTATACTTAAAGCCTCTTAGGGCATATAATGACTTCAATTCAGGAAGTCAACATGTTCTATTTTTATGTTTAAATGTTTAGTGCTGACCTAATGAGTCCTGATAGTAAAATATTTTTCAGTAAAATCACTCTTATGAAGATTTCATAATCTCAGATTGCCAATTTGGCTGCAGCAATTTGGCTTCTTTCTATCATTAAAGAAAAAAGAAAAAAAGTGCTAAATCCATGAAAACAGCAAAGGTTTTCCTATACGTTAAGACCAGGGGTGGGATTCTACTGGTTTGGACCAGTGATATAGAATTGTTGTTATGATTCTGTGCAGTTCAGAGAATGCTCCTGGCTGGCCCTACCCCTCTCCAACCATCCCTCCCCTCCCCGCCCAGTCAGTCTTGATCACACATGCGTGACACTCACATGCATGCCCAACATCACTGAATGCATTCTCCCGTGCCCAATCACTCCTTAAGATATTTCTTTTTTTTCCCTCTCGAGGATCCCTTTTGTTGTCTTACTGCTTCACCCAGGAGGTTTCCCTGATGCCCAGGAGGCAAAAAGGGGTGCATGGGGGTGCTGTGCACCCACCTACCCCGCACTCCATTTTTGCTTTCCTGGGAGCAACCCCCCCAGAAGGCTTCCCTGAGTGCAGGAAGCACAAAAACAGAGCGCAGGGAGTAGCTGCGCCCCCCCACCTGGCACTCATTTTTTGCCTTCCTGGGTCTCAGGGAAACTTTCTGGGAGTAAAAACAGCCCCCAGGAGGCTTTCCTGAGGCCAAGGACACCTAAAAATGGAGTGCAGGGAGGTGCCCTGGGGAAGACTTCTGGGAGCAAAAATGCCCCCCAGGAGGCTTCCCTGAGACCCAGAAGGCAAAAAAATGGGTGGGGGGGAGAAGAAGAAGAAGAAGAAGAAGAAGAAGAAGAAGAAGAAGAAGAAGAAGAAGAAGAAGAAGAAGAAGAAGAAGAAGAAGAAGAAGAAGAAGAAGAAGAAGAAGAAGAAGAAGAAGAAGAAGAAGAAGAAGAAGGAGGAGGAGAGGAGGAGGGAGGAGGAGAGGAGGAGGAGGAGGAGGAGGAGGAGGAGGAGGAGGAGGAGAGGAGGAGGAGGAGGAGGAGGAGAGAAGAAGAAGAAGAAGAAGAAGAAGAAGAAGAAGAAGAAGAAGAAGAAGAAGAAGAAGAAGAAGAAGAAGAAGAAGAAGAAGAAGAAGAAGGAACAACATCCACCCAGTCACATGGCCATGACCACCTAGCCACTCCCATCTAGCCACACCCACAGAACCAGTTGTTAAAAAATTTGAATCTCATCCCTGAATAAGACATATATTTCATTCTATTAAAAAACCTTCATTGTTTTCATGGATTACTAGAATTATTTTATTAATTATAGGACAACTATAAGACACAAATAGAATTTTTTGTTCTAATACTGCTGGAGGTATATAATGTTATCTTCCTGAATGGATTTTTGTTTCTTCTGTTCATGAAGCTTATCAAACAATAATACCAAAGGTGAGTAAAGATTCAGTGGAATATTTAAGCTATTGGCAGATTTCTTTGCTAAATGTAGTTGCTAACATTTGACAGCAACAGAGATTGCAAACTGCATTACCCCTGATAATTCAATCTGAACCATTTGGCTTTACAAATGGGGACAAGCTTCAGATAATATAGGTTGTTCACTGGTATTTTAAAAGAAAACTCAGAAATTATGGCTTTGTAAGAAGCTGGAAAAAGCCTTTGATATCTTGCCGATTAATTTTTGAAACATGTTTTGATTTAAAATACGGATTTCTCTTGGTTTTTATCAGGTGGATAAAATTTGGTGACTTAATCCTTTTTCAATTTAAATATTTCAAATAGAATAATAGGTAGGTAGGTAGACCAGACCATGAAATCAATTTTCTGGACTTAAAAAATTGCTTTAGCTCCTTTTGCCTAACAACAGCTTCTCCATATCTCTATCAAGGTCACTATCCTTATTCTCTACAAATATTAATGTAAATTGTTTATTAAAAGTTTCCAGGAATTAGAATATAGAATACTTTAGTGGCCAAGTGTGATTGGACACAAAAGAAATTTGTCTTGGTGTAAATACTCTCAGTATTTTAGAGAAAGGATAAGTGTCAGAATGAATATTACTTCTGGATTGATTAATTCAAATTATTTATATAGCCATCTATCACGCAGCCATAATACTAGAAAATGAAAAGATGAAAACAAAAAGACAACCCAACATAATTTGTTAGAATAAGTAATATAACACATCCATGAGATTTTTTTAAAAAAAAACTATATTCACAATCTGTAAAAAAAAAAACTTACCAAATAAACCAATATATCCTGGCCAAATGCCTGAGGCAGCAATTAGGTCTTTAATGTCTTGGAAGAGTCAACATGGTTAAGAGCAGCTGGCTTTTGGAGGGAATACTGGGTTTTGGAGAGAGTACCACAGAGCAGTCACTGTGACAAAGATGACAAAACTCCCAAAAGTCACCCTTGCCTGGTGCATTGTCTAGTCTATAATTTCTCACAGGGCAAGCAGAAACAATTGGCACAGGTAGTCTGCAAGTAAGTGGGCCCTGTGCTATGGAGGCCTTTGTAAATATCCAGGCCTTTGAACTGCACTTCAATCACACTAACACTTTGAATTTATAAGAGATATGTTATTTCTCTGAGACAATAAATAGATAAATTTTTGCGAAATATGGGATGAACAAGCTTTCAGTCTTTTTGTATCTTTTTTACAAATTGCATATGAAGATGGAGATTAATTTTCTGGCTCTTGACCTTGGCATGGAGTTTATATTATGGAAACAGCTTGAAATTTATTGCTTAACATTGTAGAATCATGCCAGGAGCTTGGTTCTTGTTTCAATCAATATGCAATTGTTTTTCCAATGTGAAAGGTCACAAGACATGCTGGGAGAATTTGGTGGGGGAAGTTTATTATTTGGAATATAATATTCCAATTTAAAAATCACAGGTAAATCCTTTTTGGAGTATGGGAGCAAATAATGATATCAATGCTATGGATTGGCTTATCGTTAACTATCACTTCAAAAAGTGGATACATTGAAAGAATTCAGAATGTTTAAAAGTGATGAAATAGTCTTTGATTGTTTTAATCTGTTGTTTTAACCTGACAAACTGGTACTTTCTGAAACTTCTTATATTACTTACTGTATTGGAAAGCATTTTAAAACTTAAAATTGTTTCTATAATTTATTTTGATACAGTTGAAGACTACTACTAACATATATTTTGATATTCTAGAAAAAAATTGTTAGGCAGAGTTGAGAAACCTAATGGAAAAATCAAATGTTTTGCATTTTAATAAAGGTTAAATAGCTTATTACAATAAGAGCAGATTAATTCATGCAAAAAAAATGTTCATATATATTGGACACTTCGGTGTATTTTTAAGAGGTATCTCAGCCTTTTTAAACTGCAGATACTCTGCCACATGCAATTTGTTCTCACGCTAATTTTTTATTTGATCTAATCTTCATAGAACTGACCATATGACTTGGGGACAACAAATAAAATTCAAAGATACTGAATTATGTACTTCAATGTATTGGGTCATTCATTCGGGGGTTATTTAAATGGCAATGTAGCTAAAGATATAAGGCAGCATGGTTGGAGAGAAATGGGACATAAAATTCTGAAAAAACATGTGTTCCCCCTAAGTTTCTGTAGTAGTGTGTTTATTAATGTCTTGAAAGGGTTGATCAATTTGATTCCAGATGGATAAGATGCAGCTCAATTTAATAATAATTTTAATAAATTTTGAAGCATTCAGAGATAAAAAAATAAATATACAGTAGATGTTAGTGATTGAGCCAGAGATGATAGAGATGGAAAGGATAGAGATGATAGTCATGTTTATGTTTGTATGTATCATCCATAAAGGTCTTCCCCCATTTTGTTTATTTATTTATTTCTTAGTGGAGATGGAAGGGAGGAAGGGAGGCAGGGAGGGGAGGGGAAGGCAGGATGGAAGGAATAATTTTAATGCTTTTCTCCTTTTCTTCCTTTATTGTGTTATATAAGAGGACTAAATTCAAAAGCAAAACTATTAAGACATAGGTACATAGGTAATATGTAAAATTTTGAACCATTATAATGAAAAAATTGGTTTCAGTAACATTACTAAAAGATCGCCACATGACCCAGGAATATTATGCAGTGATTTTATAAGATAAAAAGCTTATGACCTGATTGTGATGGTGAAAGAATAATATAATCATTCAGATGTGCAGTATCAAAAAGGAATTATGAGGACCAGATGGAGTTCTATAAAGTAAGTGGGCCAAGGAACTGTCACAAGAGAGACAAGAGTAGCTCTGCACATAAATGTCATTATAGTTTTCAATCACCTTCTCAAATTTGAAATTGATAAATAACTCAGATAAAATTGATTTTGGGGGAGGGTTAAGATTTTTTTTTAACTAAAGCAGAAATTTCATGAAGATTCTAAGTGCGAGCTTGATTGCAGCATTCATTTTCTCCTTACTATACTTGGACTAGCAGAAAAATAATCTCAAATTCAGATGAACAAAACTAGAATCATCATCATTATCATCCCCATTCTTCTCTCAAAGAAGAAAGGGGAATAGTTTTTATCAGTCTCAGAATAATGTTTGCAATGATCAGATGGTGGAGAAATATCAGCTAAGCTTAATAGAAACTAAATATAATGACCATTAGAAATGACAAACACTAATGGATGGGAAATGAGAATAAACTCCATTAGAATTATTGGCCTCATAAAAGCGAAAGTGCAAAGCAGATAAGTAGACAAGTTTTTTAAGTTAATGTATTTGAGCCACAATCAACACACTTTCAAACAAGTATGGCCTATTGAACATAATGGGATCTCATTCTGTTGAATACTATGCAATATATATTTATTTCGGAATAGCTCAATGAAAATTTAACTGAGTTGCGATGAAATGATGTGATTTGTATATTAAGAACACCTTGGGTAATTCTAAAGAAATTGTCACGTCCCCACAGCATGCTGGAGCTGTGACACTGAGCGTTCTGCTACATCTGAGTATTCTATCTCAGTAGGAAGCACCTGCCAGCCGACCGACACTGGGTCGGAATTGCCGATGGAGATGAACAATGAGCCCCGATGATGTCAGACGCTGAACTATCAGAAGTTGCTGGTGGTTATCGGCAGAGCGATGAACATGCTGACTGTTAAAATAATGACCTCGGGGGTGAATATACACTGGGAGGGCACAGGGGAGTTGGTGGGATATAGAGAGTGTGCTGCGGCGAGGGTATGGTAAAGGAGGGTAGATAATTAACAGAAGAATGCATGGTATCGAGGGTTACATAGTGACCAGAAATTAAGCGGTAGCGTTTACTGGATGGTGGATAAACTCATTACATTATTATCTGGTGTGTAAATACAGCTCTGGCTGCGAGGTGCACCAGAGCTGACTTTACTATCATTTTTGATGCTTGTTGTTACCCAAACCCAGACCATTATATGGATGAATAAAGACTTTTCTACTTGCTGTGGAGCTTTGTTTCCCTTTCTTTCTGGACTTCGGCTGAACAGCTAAGAGATACCTGGCCAACTCTTTAAAAAAAAGAAAAGGAAATCTTCAAATAATTGTTAAAATAAAGTTTGATTGCTTAAAAGGAGGAAAGGATATCTTTTCATATTCTCAAAAACAATAATTCTGCCCCAATCTATGATACTAAGATATCTCAGTTATATCATAAACCTATACAAAAATGGCTACCCAATGAAACAAATTCAAAAATATTTTACTGTAAGTCATTATAAATGTGTGCTGTCTCCTCACAACATGTTGGTGTTTTATCAAATTCGCAAGTCTAGATTGTAACATTTTTTGAGTGAGGTTCAAATAACACTTTGTTTTACTACAGTGATATGCACATATTTGTATACATCATAGTTCAGCATCTGAATTTTTGCAAGCATTATTTTCTAATAATATATGTCCAGTTAAAGTGATAAGTAGCCAACTCTGGCTGAACTCAAAAAGCTAGGCAGGGCTGGATCTTATTAGTATTTGGCTAGAAGATACCCAGAAAAACCAGATCTGAAGCTAGTCTTGGATGTTTAAATCTGTTTCTTTGTCATAGTCACATATCTGATGGGACCACCTATCTCAAAAAGTGATTGTAGATAGCTCAAAACAATTAATAAAAACAAAACAACTTTTCTCACCAGGTACCATGTCTGACTATTCTAACTTAGGCCAAAAACTGTCTAGATGGCTATTGCAAATATCTGAGGTAGCTACAGAGATAACAGCATCTAAAGGAAATGACCATGAATATGCGCACTAACTGACCTAGTAAAATAGGTTCAAGAAGAGGCAGTCCTACAAATAACCTGGCCCTGTGCCATTTAGGTATTTAAAAGTGATAATCAGCATCTTGAACCGCACCAAGAATGCAAATGAGAGCTAGTGCAGCTCATGCAACAGCACTGTAGCTCATGACAACCATGGGACAGCTAGAACTATCTTCATGACTACATCCTGAACCAGCTGCAGCTTCACGATAGTCTTAAAGGACAATGCTATGCAGAATACATTACTATCATCCAATTAAGATGTGACCAAGCCATGATTGAACATGAACAAGGCCTCACAGTCTAGAAATGGGCATAATTGGCACACAAGGTGAGTTTGGATCACATTTCCCTATCCAAGCCAAAGCTGCCATCAGTTCTTCTAACAGGAACTGCAAATCCAGTTCCGTCTGGTACAACTTTATCCCATTCAAATCCAGAGATGTCATCTCTATGTTGTTTCATCTCCTGAAGCAATTTTATAAACCAGGGAACTCTACAAGATCCACAATCACAGAGAGTGCTTATAAGTATAATTTGCACAAGCCATAATTAAGACCTCGTTCAAACCATGCATCAGGGATAACCCAAGTTCTTCCATTCTGGGACTATGTATAGGGCATAGGGAATGGTCTTGAAGTACAGGACCACAACCAAGGCACTGGGCAGATAAGAGAAGGCTTTAGCTTGGATCAAAAAAATTGATTAAACATCTCAGACAGACCAATTCCTAGTTCATATAGGAATATAATATATCACATATAAGCTCAACAAATTAGATCGAACTAAGAAACCAATTGTAGATCAAGAGTAACTGTATTATACCATCTTTAGTAACATAATCTTTCAAGTCGGGATGGGCTTCCTATCATTGTGTCCTCACAACTAAAAAGAACTAGACATACACAATATAGACCATGTGTTCTGACACATATATTAGTAAAAATAGACAGGAAAAAAATAGTCTCCCATGAACATTTGACTATCAGGTATTATATATTTATTGTTGTGCATCTGCAAAACAGATGGTCTGCAATAACATTTGTTCTTTTAATCAAAAACATCCAGGTGGTACATTATTTGTGGATTATATGTAATCAACATTTCCAAAAGATTATCTGTTCAGTGGAACTATATGTTTATTACTGAATCCTCTAACCAGGCAACATGAATTAAGGACTGATTAGATTGCATTTCTTTCTTTATAATGTGTTGCTATAGTGTGTCAAGATAGCTAATGATTTCTCACAATAAAAAATGTCAGGCAACTGCATATAAATCTAAAGACTAAAATGTACATTTCCTCCTCCAGCAGCAGTTATTTCATCCCATGTAAAATAAAAATAAAAATCATTCCAAGAACTTGGATTTCTCTCTCTCTCATTTTTGGAATTTCCATGTGAAAATATAGTTCATCTAATTTTCCCTTGTATACTTGTATTTATTGTACAAATAATTCAGAAAATAAGCTGAACAAATAGGAGATGGAGGGGAAACGTAGTAGGAAAATTCACAACCACAGAAACAACAATCCTTTTTTCTTTTCTCTGGAAAGTCAATAGCAGATACATCTTCAGGTGAATTTTATGCATCAGTGTATGATGAATCATATGAGATGGGGGGGGGGGCGTTCCCATTAATCTGACAAGTTTGAAGACAGAGGAAAATGCTGTCATGACTTGCAGGGATATGCCATGTTTGTTTTCCTCCATAAAGATGACAAGGAGTACACATGCTGCAAGTTCAGGATGATTGCTTTCCTAAAAGAGAAAATCTAGAGGCAAAACTGTCCATTCTCAACTTATTATGGTATTCTTGAGATGGCCATAGGAAATGCTTGAAGGAGAGACAGTATGAAGAAGACCCCTAGAAGAAAGCTGGAGAGGATAGAGATAAGAACGGTCATGATAGACAGAACCAAGTCTGTTAAGACAAGATCTTTATATTTGGAGTTTCAGGATAGATCCCATAATATCACCGTTTATATTATTTCTGCGCCTTGGATGAAGCATCAGAAACTGAGGGAAAGGACTTCACATGCTTTGCAAAGAGAAAATTCCCCCTTTGCAGAAAAGGAATAATGGGTTATGCTGAAATATGAGGCACTGCTTCAGAACGTATCCTCAGTCTCTTGGCCTAATAACAAGAGAAGATAAGAGAATTATGCTGGAACTCATATTTGGGACATGATAGCAAATCTCCCAGGATCAAGATTGGTGACAAGATTGGTGTCTTTCTACTGAATCAGACAAAATGCTATAATCAATCAATTTTATGTTATTTTTCTTCTAAACTGTTAATGTGCAAATTTAATTTTGATCTAAGAATCAGTGGCAACAGATGTATCAGGGAGGGAAGGAGGGAGGGAGGATACATTACTTAGATGAGGTTTGAAATTTTTAAAGAAAATTTTCAACCAAGAACTGTGAAAATATATCAGTCTGAATCAATAATTCAATGATTCCTTTCTGTCTGGACACAAATTAAAGTCTTCATATTGTCCCACAAAGTTTAAAATTCCTTAGGATCTGGGTGTCCTGGAGAAAGACTTATTCTAAGGGCTGATGCAATAAAAACCCAACTTCTGAGATTCTTTTTTCTTAGCAAGATTCACTTGAGCATAATTTCAAGCCTTTTCAAAAAATCAAATGATTAATGACTAAATGAAGAAATAAATGCAACCTATTGCATCTATCACTTTTTTCAAAATATGTTCCTCAGAATAACTGAGAATATTAATTATTTTATCAGTAGAACTGTAATGGTATTTTAGGTTTTACTTCTCCCACCAAATAATATTCTCTGCATACTTGGCATTCTTAAAAATGCCAGCTCTGGAAGAAGGAAAATAACAGTGTGATATATACAGCATATAAGGAACAATGTGAATGCTGTTTGACATTAGGCCATATTTAAGAATGTCTCAGAAATGCTAACCTGTACACATTTTATATCAACTTAATTATCTTGTGGAAACATGTATCCTATTCCTGAGTCACTGGAAGTCTAGTTGTCTCTCAAGGCAAGAACAGTGCTCCCTTTGATGAAGTTTGATGGATTAAACACAAGAGATAAAAAAAAAAAAGGCGAAGGGCCAGCAAGCTTAGAAAAAGGTAAATGACTAGAATCTTTCGTCCTCAGATTGCAAATAAAAGTATAGAGAATGTTCCTTATGATGACTGAACATTATTTCCACCATAATAATATGCTAGCATAAAAAAATATTTTCCTCAGAGTGTAGCTGTTAGAGATTCGAATTCAGAAAAAGTCTTTTAAAGAATGTGCTTCTGAATATAAGCAAGATAATGACATGATACTGAGATGTTTTGGAACATTAAATGAAATGCTCATGATATAGTTGTCTTGCCCAGTTATCAATGAATGCTAATAATTATTCATAATATTTTAATATTTATTTAAAAATATGCCAGAGGACACCCTAACTGCATCCTGTAAAAAAGGAAACACAAAAGATAATGAAAACACATATGTTTGCTTCTTAAGGAAATATAGTTGCTAATAAACAATTGACTAGGTGAGGAGTCTTCCTTTTATCTGTCTTTGCCCGTTTGACCTCCTTGTCAAATAGGTATCAGGTGCGAACAAGCAGACCCACTCTTGCAGAGTTCTGCTAAAGCTAACTACTTTATTATGCTCTGTCTATTATTCAGCAATCTCCCCAGTCTGGCAGGCTACTCTATGGAATTTAGTGAGCATGAGCCCTAGGCCCTAGAAATTACACAATTATGCAGGGACTTCAAGCTAACTCCACACTTAATCCCTCCTCCTTGCCAGGCTGGATGCTTTTCAACAAGTTAAATGAATGCAAAAAACTGTGCAAGTTCCAACTGACAACCAGTCAACAAAGATGGCCATCAGAAAGAACTTGCCCAATTGCTAATTGGCTTACCACTATATTCTGATAGAGTTCTTAATATTGTCACAGGGTAGCATTAATAGTTCAGAGGTAAGACTAAAGGATGTGCAATGTTACTCTATCTAATTGAAGGGGTTTTTTTCTCTTTGATAACCAATTTGATGGGGATGATATATAAATTGTATAATATTAGTTGAAAATGTGTAACACCATATTATTTAAAGACAGTGTAAATGATGGCTATGAAATTAATCTAGAAACTGAAGACCCATGTTACAATCCACCCTTACCTATGGAAGATCATTGATGATTTGGGGTCAGTCTTTCTCAGCCCAATTGTTGTGTGACAAAATATGAAGAAGGTGTGCAGTATACATCATTTTGAATTCTTGGAGGAAAGGCAGAAAATAAATCCAAGAAATAAATAAATATTTTAAAAATGGCTTCTGATTTTGTAGCCCAAACCTGGCCCACCTAAAGCAACCAAATCACTTTGAACATAAAACATATATTTCTTTTTTCTTTTTCTTTTCTTTTCTTTTTCTGCAAGTGATAAAACAGTGATATTGAACTCCCAGCAAAGCACCAGGAGTTTGCTGAGCAGCCCTGAGCAAAAGAGGAACCATAGCTTATAGCATATAGCTTTGGCCTTCTACATTTCAAAAATAAGATTAAGAAAAAGTCAGAGAGCGTGGAAATTACTGCATGACATTGAAATAAACCCATCTGAGAGTTCTTATTATTATTTCTATCTTCCTACTAGGTTGGCATTGAGATATGACCAGTGAATGTAAATAATTTGGTTTACTGGGCCACTGGACCCTGCCTGATTCCTCCCTGGTCACCATTCATGGTCAATTCAGTTGGCTTTGAATATTTTCTTCAAGGGTACTTTAAAGAGTATACAGGTATTGGGGGCTGGGGCATCCCATCCCAGGTTTGATAGTGAACATAACTCTCATGTTGTCTAGGGGTGCCTTTTACCTACACACTAAACATGATTTGATCTAAAAGAAACATTTCTAATGGATTTTTTCTGAAATACATACAGTTCTAAATGCACTTCACTGAAGTGTTTATGAGCTAAGTGAGAAGCTTAGGTTATTTCATATCACCATGGGCAAAAATCAATTTTTTCAATGGCTCTGTATCATATGAGCATGCCAACTATAAAATAAATCCAGCAATTATAAGTCAATCCAAACATATCCTGATGACTTAATCCATCATTGATTTCATTATGCCACACCTTCAGTTTCTCAGACAAAACCAGTGAACTCAAAGTGACTGAAATAGCAGCAGCACTTTTAGGATTGTAACAAAAGGACTTCATTTCAGGCATGATATGAGATACCTTGTATACAAGAACAGGAATGATGATCAGTCTAACTCTATTTCATTGAGAGGCACATCAAGGCTGTGGTTGACCTCGGGAGGGCAGGGTGGATATGGCCAACTGGATGGATATGGCCAACTGGATGGGCATGGTCAGTTTGATGCCAATCCCCAAACTGCTGACATGCTTCCTTTTCCCATTGGGTAGACTGGGCCGAAGCCATGCTGGCTGGCCCAATGTTTCTTCTTTGCATTGGGTAGACCAGACCAAAGTAACACAGGCCAGCCCCTTACATTTTTCAGGACGGCCCCACAGGCTGGATCTGACCATAACGTGGGCCAGATCCACCCGCCGGCCTTTTACTTAACACCCTAGGTCTAGATAACACATGGGAACAGATCAAGAGGTCAGATCAAGATCTACAAAAAGAATCTTAAAATGTGCCTTTAATTGCTAGAAGTCTATAATCCAGACTTCTGAATGATTATTATCATGCGACACTTTCAATCTTTATGGTATAATATGTATAAAGCAAGCATGGCCTCCTAATAAAGGAATATATAACAAGCTTCTTCACAAATGAAAAGTCTTCCCAGAGCTTATGCATCTTCAAGGCAGATAACAGTATTCATCATCCCCAAAATAAAATTGCAAGGCTTTGACCTGGTGAGAAACAGCTGTTGCCTTGTAGGTGTTAGTGAGAGATCTTGCAATTGTATTATAACAACGGTTGATTTGAAAAGTTACAGATATTTTATCCTCATTGGCTTGGGCTTCTGTGCTTGATATCTATTTTTCTACATAAGAGGATGCAGATCTAGACAAAGCACATCCGGTTCCTGATAAAGATGCACCCATAGAAATGCCTCTTGTTGTCCATGCACTGGCATAGATAATAAGTGATTTTATGTGTGTGATGATGTACGACAAGATCACACCAGTTTTGAACAGATGGGTAATAGACCTTTTCCCTGCAAATGACTTTTTTGAGGAGGCTGGAAGATTTAGAAACAATGACAGAAAACTGGACAATGGCATTGGAATGTTTTCCATTAACATTGGATTTGTTTGGTTTAGTATTGTTTCCAGCATCAAGAAAATCTGCACAGTGTATACCCATAATGGTAAACCTATGTCACGTGTGCCAGAAGTGGCATGCAGAGCCACTTCTGCTGGCACGCGAGAGGTCTCCCAGAAGAGCCCCACTGTGCATGCGCGCGTGCCACCCACCCAACAGCTGATTGTCAAGTATCTGGTGCACATGCGGTGGGGCACGGGTGTGCGGGAGATGTGCGTGCATGTGCAGAGACGTATGGGGTGAGCAGAGGGGGTTTTGCACGCAGTGCAGAGACATGCAGCATGCATGGGGGATCACATGTACATGTGCAGAGATGGGTGGTGTGCACAGGGGGTGTGGAGGGCACGCACATTGCATTCTGGGTGCTGGCATATGAGTGTGTGCACGCAAGCACAATTTTCAGCATGGGAGCCCAAAAAGGTTAGCCACCACTGGTGTATACTTTGAATATATTAGCAAGATCTTTCTCCTGCTCGATACATGGACTGTGTGTTCTAGATCCATCATTGTTGTTGTTTAATTGACCATAATTTAAAATGCTCTTTGAATACAGGTAGGCCTCGACTTACAACAGTTCATTTAGTGGTTGTTCAAAGTTACAATGGCACTGAAAAAAGTGACTAATGACCGTTTTTCACTGAAGCATTCCCATGGTCACATGATTTACATTCACTTGACAACTGGTTCATGTTTGTGATGGTTGCAGTGTCCCAGGGTCATGTGATTATGTTTTGTGACTTTCTGACAAGCAAAGTCAATGGGGAAGCCAGATTCACTTAACACCCGGGTTATTAATGTAACAACTGCAGTGATTCACTTAACAAATGTGGCGAGAAAAGCCCTAAAATGGGACAAAACTCATTTAACAAATTTCTCACTTAGCAACATATATTCTGGGCTCAATTTCAGTTGTAAGTCAAGGACTACCTGTACATGCCATAACTGTGTCTGGATTGGGCCATTTCAGATCATATAAAGATAATGTCCATTGCTTGTATCAAGTATTACCTAAATCAAAACTTTTCCTAACTGAAATTTGATTATGAAAGATGCTAAATATGGATACAAGTGATTTATTGTTTTAAAAATGAAAAAAAAATTTATATGAATGCCTTAAATTTTGTGTTAGAGAAGTTTCACTTCATTTCTTAACACACATGCAGTGATTTTGTTTGCTTTGGCATTCCAAATTGGGGATTCCATGTTTTTGGTTCCTGAAATCAACTTAAGTATATCTTCCTTGCAAAAGCAGAAAAGTAAATGCTTGTCCTCCTTTTGTTACCCCATGAAATAATGTAATTAAAATAGAACTGGATCTCTTTCTAAATGAAATAATTCCTATCATAGCACTAGCATTTCTTCGTGTTACTGAGATGCTGAAATGGAGATATAATTAATCTGGTACCCTCTTATCAGGACCAATAAAAATTGAACAATATAATATAATCTGATTGCACCATTAGCTCAAATGGATTTTTCATCATCAGTTTGCAACTCAATCATAAATTATTTTCAACAGCTTTTTAATGAGATGAAAGATAATCAAGATCTGCAGTGAAGTATTATAGCACCCAGTATGAATAATCATGATTGTGAATGAAAAAGGACGTCTCCATAGCTCCTCTGTTTAGAATTCTGGCTTGGGTAGATTAATAATGAAGGCTACATGTTCTGTCTGAGAATAAGTGCTATCAGACTCACCGTGGTGCACATCTAAGTAGCTATGTACAGGATTTTCCTGTAAGGCAAGCTTTTAGGATGCATTTGAAGAAAATAAAAGAGGCAATATTACATAAGTATTCCAAGAAGCAGTTCAAGCCTTCAGCTCAGCAATGAAAATGAATAAAAGCTATTTAAACAGACAAGAGACCTGTGACAATGCTTGTGGTCGATCAGGAGGAACAAAAGTCCTGAGCGAGAATCTGAAGTCAGCAAGGCTTTCAAGGAAAACATGGGGAATTTCTGCTGATGGAAAGTCAGCAAAAGTGTTTAAAAATGATTATTATAGGATTGGAGTCCTGAAAGAGGTCAGTGATTTGAGCAATTTGGTGAGAGGATTGAGCTGATAGATGGGCAAAGAGGAGAAGATAACAACGGTTCATACAAAAGGTGACCAGAGTACAAAAAAAAATATATTAAGCAAGAAAACAAAAAATAAGGACCACATTTTAATAGTTGTTCCAATAAAATGAGAAGTTATTTGAAAAGGAGAGTACCCAATGCAATCATTGTTTTTCTTTCTTTTGCATTTTAACATTAGGTCACTGGGGAGCAGACACAATAGATAGTCTACAATAATTAAATAAGCCATAACACTTGAATCTTCAAACAAACAAAAATAGGAGTGAAGAAATTGTGGTATCCAGTGGTGGGATTCAAAGTTTTTTACAACCAGTTCTGTGGCTTAGTGGGCGTGGCAGGGAAAGGATACTCTAAAATCTCCAGTCAGAGGTGGTATTTGCCGGTTCTCTGAACTACTCAAAATTTCTGCTACCGGTTCTCCCGAACTGTCAGAAACTGCTGAATACCACCTCTGGTATCCCAGTGAATACACTGATAATGGTGTCACCATCCTTGATGCATGATGATATGGCATGGCATACTCCTATGTTGCAACAGAATGAGCACTAATGCCCCCAATATTGAAGCAGCTATTCCTGTTTCTCAGTTGCCCTCACAGAGTTCTCTTGTGCTTCTCCTCTAAAAAGAAGTAACACAACTGTTTGACATGAATATTTCAAACAGTTAAATACATGACAGGAGAAACAAAATCACAATAACTTTTATACTAAAACTTTTTGAATCTACTAAAAGTTCTTAAAAATCAGACTGAAAAAGTGCGCTTTCTATGGTCTCCTTGAAGGCTTGCAAAGAATGTATACCCTAATGGTTATAGGTGCAATGTCTGAGAAGATACTTGAAAACTGATTTCTCTCAACTAGGTTGATCAGTGGTTTAGTGGTAAAACCATGCATATAAAAGTGTTTAGATAACTGTCCCAAAGATGCTTTTTCAGGAGGCAACTGGACTTTCTTGGGTTTTTTTAAAGACATTTTGCTTCTCATTCAAGAAGCTTCTTCAGCTCTGACAGGACAGTGGGGAATAGAAGGATTTATATTCCTTGCAGACGGCTGGTAATCTGCATCCTTTTAAACGGTCATTGAGGCCACTTGGAGGTTTACCTGTGTCCTCAGGGTCACCTGAGTAGTGCTCTTGATTTCTGCAGTCTGCAATTTTTTTCTTTCCTCTGGAAATCCATTCCTACTCCCACAACATTCAAAGGGTGTTCATCCTAAATTGTATAGCTAAAAGTTATACCATAGAATTTTTAACTATATAACTTTTAGCTACACAATTTGGGATGAATACCGCTTGAATGGTTTGGAAGTAGGAATGGATTTTCAGAGGAAAAATTGCAGACTACAGGAACCAGGAGCACTACTCAGGTGACCCTGAGGACACAGATAAAGTTTCTAGTGCTTCAACAATCCTCTAAAAAGATGCAAATTACCAGCCGTCTGCAAGGAATACATATCTTTCTATTCCCCACTATCCTGTCAGAATTGAAGAAGCTTCTTGGATAAGAAACAAAATGTTTTCAGAAAAAAACCCCAAGAAAATCCAAGTGCCGCCTGAAAAAAAGCACCTTTGGGACAACCATTACCTGGATGACTGAGAATCTCTTCAGACATTTAGATAACTGTTTTATTGATATCAATAGTCAGATTACTATTTCTTAGTAGTATGCTGCCATTCTAACTTTAAAGCCTATTTAAATAACTAACATTTGCTTGGAACCTATAGACAGCTAATTTAAATTAAGACAGACATAACATCCCACTGAGAACAATCTGGCCACCACTAAAGTTTCTGAAGTATGCACTAAGGGAGTTTAACTCTATTGCAGAGTTCAGTCCAGAAATTAGCAGCTAATGCACCATGGGTAAAGCACAAACCTAATTTTTCTCAGACCTTTATCTCACCTTTGGTGAAGTTCCAGCATCAAATACCAGCATGTCCCACCAGCCATTTCCAGTCCCCCGTCTTTTTAATCTAAAGGCTCCAGAATTCAATTTACACAGGCTCTGAGGGAACATTTTTTTATGACCACAGCTCATTGGGGCAGTTCATCCACACAAAGGTGAAACCTGGAAAAAAGACTTGGACTTTGCTCATAATAAAATGTGAGAAGACTCAGAGTAAAAAAAAATAAATCCATGCTTGGATTAAATTCCATAATTAAGTTTTCCTACCTGATCCAGTGTAGTGTTTACCAAATATTTTTGACAATTGAGAAACATCTGGAAACTCACAAATCTTAATGTCTATGGAGATTCTCAGTCATCCAGGTCATGGTTGTCCCAAAGGTGCTTTTTTCAAGAGACAACTGGACATTCTTATTTTCTCCACACTGATTTGCACCACTCAGGTGACTTTCATGATATAGATAAATCTTCAGGTAGCCTTAACAACTGGCTAAAAGAATACAAATGACCAGCTGTCTGCAAGGAATATAAATCCTTCCATTTCCCATCATCCAGCCAGAGCTGTAGAAGCTTCTTAGATGAGAAGTGAAATGTCTTCAAAGAAAAACAAGAAAGTCCAGGAGCCTCTTGTAAAAAACACCTTTCGGTCACAAATCTTAAGCAGTTAGGAGGTTGTGTATAAGTCCAGACTGCACATTTTTCATGCAGTATGATAGTTTCCATAAATCATTGATGATCAGGCCAATTCTTTTTGGCAATTGTTTGCTGGCATCTATCAAGGTACCAGAGGAGTGCATTACAAAAGAGTTGAGGCTTTGATCACACCCACCATTTGCCCTCGTTGATCACTTGATGCCCTTGAGTTTATGTTTTGAATTTAATTCTCCTGGACTCATTTGCTGCCTGTTTTCATGCAACTACAAGTTAAACTTATTCAGATAATATTATTCTCCTGGTTTTATTTTTCAGATGTTTTCATATGTACTTTTGTTATCACATTACTGATATTTCTAATGTCAATCTACTCATTTCAGCACATTCCAATATTTTCTTAATGATTTCCTCCTGTGATGGTGTTTTCTCATTTTTCCAGTTTTTGGCAAATACAATCCCAGCTGCTGTTAATACATTTACAATCAGATATTTCAAGTCTTTACTATATATTTCAGGTAAAATTCCCAATAAAAATATCTCTGGTTTCAAGTCTATATGTGTTTTTGTCATTTTTTCCAACCACATGTGGATATTAGTCCAGTATTTTTTAGCATCTGCACATTTGAAATTAGAGAACAAGAGGATAAACAATTTTATAAAATTTGGGATCTATTCTATCAATGGTTAGACAATAAAATACAGTAATAAAATATGTAGACTTTAGAAAATAATAAATATACAAAGATGTACTTCTTTCTTATTATATCTACAAAATGATTTTAGGATAGATTTGGGATGATAATATGAACTGTTATAAAACAAACTAAGTAAATTATGATTATCTTGTAAAACATGAATGGATAAAAGTATAGTCAAATGATTGATTAATAATGATACTAAGGTATTTAATTTTTGATTGAAAATACGAGATTATATGCAATGTAATTGTAATTGAAGACTACGAAATGGAAGCACAAAACAATTTGTAAACCAATCGGCACATAGTATGTGTACATAAGATGGCTTGATGTTTTTATGTTTTGTCTGTTTATGTTTGTTTTTAAAAACCAATACAAATTTAAAAAAACATTACTGCTATTTCTCCCTTATCTGTAACATTCATTTTGAATTAGACTTTTATAAGAAATATGATGAATTGGTGACAACCCATAAAGATAAAAAGCTCCTGCTAATTCTTTGACATTTTCTTTCTGATTGCATCCCTGTAAGAAACATTTTTAAGAAACTAATTTAAGGTCATCTTCCAAGAGAACATGGTTTTATATTCAGTTGCCAGATAAATGGTTCAGAATGGCCCCTGGAATTTACATGTTGAGTTATTTATTTCAACAAGTTAGCAAATGGTGAAAAATAGCCAACTTAACTAGAAACTAGTCTCCATAAATCTAGTCTACTTAAACAGGACATTTGGCATAGCCTAATTTCTAGATGTAAGCTGGAATTTTTCAAATTACACTTTTAAAGAAGAATATAAAATATATCAAGACACAAATGTAAATTGTAGGAGTCCAAAAGTGTATTGCAACTTTTAGGAAACAGGAAGACAGCCAGTACATACAAGCCTTATTTAGGCAAAGAACGTAAGAATAATCTGCCAGTTGACATTAGTCATCTGTCCCCTTTATTCGTGCCACTGTGTATCACAATCAACAGAAAGGCAATTCTAATACATATATTACAGTTCATTGGTTCTTTGAAGAGCCAAAAAACAACTGTTTCCTGCCACTGAAATATCTCAAATGTCCTGAAAAAGATATGCACTAGTTAGCATTCCTCACTGACAATTTTGGGAGGAAAATACATTTGCCAGGAAGCAGAAGAAATTAGTAATCCTTATCTGCCAATTTGTTCTTATTATTCAGTTACTGTTACTAGAAAAATAAGTTGATTATCATTCAGAATTATATATTAATTATTCTTCACTGGATAAATTCAAAATGAGAAATGGACTGACTGCACTTCAATTCACTACTGTATCTATTCAAGATAGAGAACTATCTGAGGTTGGGATGGTTTGTGGATCTTAGAGATTTCTCCTCAAAAGTAGAAGGATTCAATCAAATGGACTTCTTGGTAGATTTTCACAAAACTTTCAAAAATATATATTTAAATTATTAATATATCTTTACATTTCTAATATATTTGTGTTAGAACAGAACAACAGAGTTGGAAGGGACCTTGGAGGTCTTCTAGTCCAACCCCCTGCTTAGGCAGGAAATCTTATAGTATTTCAGACAAATGGTTATCCAATCTCTTCTTAAAACCTTCCAGTATTGGAGCATTCACACCTTCTGGAGGCAACTGATTAATTGTTCTAACTGTCAGGAAATTTCTCATTAATTCTAGGTTGCCTCTCTCTTTGATTAGTTTCCACCCATGGTTTCTTGTCCTGCCTTCAGGTGCTTTGGAGAATAGCTTGACTCCCTTTTTTGTGGCAGCCCCTGAGATATTGGAACACTGCTATCATGTCACCCCTAGTCCTTCTTTTCATCAACCTAAACATACCCAATTCCAGCAACCATTTTTTATGTTTTAGCCTCCAGTCCCCTAATCATCTTTGTTGCTCTTTGCTGCAGTCTTTCTAGAGTTTCGACATCTTTTTTACAACCTGGTGACCAAAACTGGATGCAGTGTTCCAAGTATGGCCTTATCAAAGCATTATAAAGTTGATTAACACTTCACGTGATCTTGATTCCATCACTTTGTTGATGCAGCTTAGAACTGTGTTGGCTTTTTACATTTTGCATTTGTTAAAATGCAAATAGTCTGTGAACAAAGTTGGGAAAGATTGGGAAAGAGTTCATTGTTATTGAAAATAATAATGTTGTGTTGTTAGTTCTATAAAGGATTTCTTTGTTCATTTTTAATCACTGAGTCATGAGTTACAGATAATATTGGTAATCAGTGAGAGATAAACATCTAAAATAAATTATTCCAGAATATTTTCTAGGGGCTCAAAATCATATTAAAAAGTCAGTTAGACATGGTAAATTATATTGACATGTTATGCTTGCACTTGTAGTATTTACATTGTATGTTGAGACATAGGTGTCTTTGAGAAAATTACATCATGCTATGGCCAAATGCATAGATGCAAAACATTTCTTGAGCCATAGCTAAATAGCGTTCTATAAGCCACACTTCATAAAGTGGTGGACAGGACAAGGACAAAAACTAAATTTAATTTACATTTAATTAGAACTAAGTACATTAAATATGATCACTTGCCAGTCATGTATTTGATAATTTTCTCCATCTATCACATTTACAATTACAGTTTGATAATATATTGTCAAGGTCTCTAGAGGCTGAACCAAAGTGACCTCAGATTAGGCACTTCCGGACTAATGGATCTTTTGTTGCTTTATGGTAAGATAATTAAAAGTAAAGTATGACAGACTCTATTCTTTTAATAATAGAACCAAATCTTGGGCCAGCATGCAGCCTATCTCTTGACTTTTCTGTACTTCATCTTCAACCAATTTTGTCTTTCAAGGGTTATCCTTGAAAGAAGTGAAAAACTGCCTGTGAAAGCACCTGGAGGATAAATTGCTTAGTGTTCTTTGTTACAATGAGTTTCACTGCATGGTGAGCATGGAAAATACCTTCTCAGGAAAGGACACTCCAATTTCAGAAAATTCAGAAAATTCCCTCTCACAGTTACTGCTGTTGAGCCACAATACTACCTATTCTTTACCTATGCATTTGTTTTTCTTGCTTTAGGGTAAAACCTTACTTTTCTCACCAATGAATTGCACTTTGCTGGCTAGGGCCCATTGTTCAAATCTGTCAAGTTTTTTTCTGGATCTTGGGCCTATAATTGGAGGAGAATGCTTAGGAGCTCAAATTGTTACAAATGTTGATGATAACCTCTAAAAGATAAAATACTTATGAGTCATCTTCATTGAATTTGCCATGAAATTTCAGCTGAGATTCCCAATTGGTAAACTGCAGGTTTGTGTTGCTCTGAATTACTGTGACAGCTCCATGTTTTTGTAAATATTCTGTATTTATGTGACGCCAGTGTTTTATTTTAAAAAAGGTTAATTTCATAAGCCACTGAATAGGATTTGCCCAGGATGACATAAGGCATACATTAAGCTAAGATACCAAAACAAAGCCCATACAATCAAGATTAACTGAAGCTGAACTTCCCAGTCAATTAATTCAAAGGAAGTCTTAAATGTGTAAGGAATACACCACAGTGAATTTTAATTTTCCACAAAGTCAAGTATCTGTCTCCATCTTTTTTAGCAGAAAGAACAAACAAGGTTTGACCTGATAAATGTGGTATTAACTGCTGTAGTATACGTAAAAAGGACATTCTCTAGGAGTGAGCTTATTGTTCACCATCAGTTGCAATATTTTATCTTGTTTTTTTTTTCCTTTACATAAATAAAACCATAATAAAATATTCATTCATTCAACCCAGGTTCCTCATTTTAATTGTACCAAGGTTTCAGAAATCCAAACATAAAAAAGGAAATATCAGGAAAAAGAGATGGAGATGAGACTGGCTGAAATGATAATATGAATGGGGGTGGGATCCTTTGTGTACGGTTAGGTCACAGCTCATTTCCACTTCAAGCAAATTAATCTCTGCCTCATGAACTTGGTGGACAAGAGCAAAGAAAGTGAGAGGGAAGTTATTCCTCACATAGGTGATTTTGATCTTGGTTCTTTATATTAAAGGAATATCAAGAAAAACAAAAGAACAGACAACAACTCTCATGCAGATGTAAAAACAAGAACAGTAATAATGATGAGGCAAATCTGAAGCTTCAGGCTTGCCTTGATTGAACTGATTGGAATGTTTTTGAAGATACCTTTGCAGACCTAGATGAGCTCACAGATACTGTAACATCATATGTCAGCTTCTGCAAAGACCTATGTGTACCAACAAGGAACCTGCAACTATATAGTAACAATAAACCTTGGTTCACAGCTAAACTTAAGCAACTACATCATTTCAAAGAGGAAGCCTACAGAAAAGGTGACAAAATGTTATATAATCAGGCCAGAAATGTATTAACAAGAGAGATCAGAGCAGGAAAGAGTACTTTGAAAAGTTAAGGAATCAGTTCTCAACAAATGACCAGCAAACATGTGGAAATCTCTTAAAAACATCACTGGCTACAGCAAGCCTTTCCCAGGCAGAAGGAAATCAGCAACTAGCAGATGACCTGAATGTGTTTTACTGCAGGTTTGAAAGGAAACTACAGCCACCTATCTCCACAACCCCCATCTCAAACACACCAACAACAGCCAAGCCTCCTACAACTGACCCCAACCCATTGGGTTCACAACCTCTGGTAATCACAGAAAAAGAAGTGCAGGATCTATTTCACAGACAAAATCCAGGAAAAGCACCAGGGCCAGACAAGATAACTCTTTCTTGCTTAAAAGTCTGTGCTGACCAATTGGCCCTATCTTCACCCAAATCTTCAATAAATCGCTAGAGATGTGCTTTGTTCTTTCTTGCTTCAAATGCTCTACGGTCATCCCAGTGCCAAAGAAGCCCTCCATCAGGGAACTGAATGACTACAGACTACAAAACATCTGTAGTTATGAAAGCCTTTGAAAGGCTAGTGCTGTCCCAACTGAAAACCATCACAGATCCACTGTTAGATCCCATGCAGTTTGCATACTGAGCAAATAGATTGACAGATGATGCCATTAATATGGCTCTGCACTACATCCTACATTTCCAAATACCTACACAAGGTCCTCTTTGTAGACTTCAGTTCAGCATTCAATACCATCATTCCAGACATTCTTCTAACTTAACTAGATCAGCTAGCGGTACCTGAACACTCTTGTAAGTGGATCATAAGCTTCCTAACAGACATGAAGCAGCAGGTGAAGCTAGGCAAAATCAATCTGATACCTGTACAGTTAGCACACACACACACACACACCCAAGTCTGTGTGCTTTCTTAACTTCTCTTTTCCCTATATACCAATGACTGCATCTCAAACAATCCATCTGTTAAAATACTGAAGTTTGCAGATGATACAACAGTGATTGGGCTCATTTGAGAAAATGACAAATCCGCATACAGACAGGAAGTTGTACAACTTGCCTTATGGTGTAACCGGAATGTTATGTCTTGGGAACCGGTTGGGGCTCCAACCGGGTCCGCTCTTTAAGCAGATTCAACAACCGTTCCTATTGGCTGGCGCCATTTGACAGCCGGCATATAAAAAGCCGGCTGTCAAGCCAAGCCAGCCGTTGTTCGCACGCGAGTCTGCCCGTTCACCGGCAGACGCGACAACCACCGTTCATCAAATAAACATTGTTAACCGTATGCCCTGGTCTAGCCTCTCCTTTCCTTCGAACCACAACACTGGCGACGAAGGTGGGATTGGAAGGCTAGTCAGGAGCATTTCCTCAAGGAACGGAAGCCGCAGCCGTTTGGTTTACCGAGCAAGCCGCAGCCGCTTGGATTACCGAGCATCGGGCTCAGAAGTGAAAGTGCTAGAGCCGCTCAGGTTAGATCTGCCGCGGTTAGCGAAGGCTGGGTGCTGTCAGTAAAAGTTGCAAAGGTTAGAGCACCACAGATAGTGAGAGTCGGGCGCTGAAGCCGCAGCCGCCCGCGCGCGCAGAAAAAGGGCGCGAAAATTCTAACGGCTGTCATTGAGCTGCAGCCACTAGAGCAAGCTACGGCGCTGAGAGCCTCAGCCGCCTCAATTACAAAAAGGACGCAAATTACAATAGAGGTCACTACAGAAGCCACCAAGTGAAATTGCGAGCGCCTCAGCCGCCTCCCCCCCCCAAAATAAATAAATAAAAAAGGCTCAAATTTTAAAGCACTGTCAGTACAGCACCGCAGCCACAGCCGCCTAACGCTCGCAAAAGAGCGTGAAAATTCAAGCGCCTCAGGAAAGCCGAAGTCATTGAGTGAGACTAGAGCACTGTAGCCACAGCCGCCAACGCTCTCAAGCAGCATCAATCCAAGACCACGAGCACCCAGTGAGGCAGACCAGTCTACCAAGAGACTGAGGGGTCCAAAATGAATGTCCATTCAGTATTCCCCCCTTTCAAACCTGATGAGGAAAAGTGGGATTCGTATAAGAATCGCTTCAACCACTTTATCGATGCCATTGGACTGGCTGAAGTTTCGGAGCAGAGGAAGAAATCCTACTTCCTCAGCTACTGTGGGGCTGTAGTATACGACACCGCCACAGCACTCCTGGCCCCACGAGAAATCGGGAATGTCCCATGGGCAGAGTTGGTGGAAACGCTATCCAACCACTACTCACCAAAACCGTCTCAGATTGCTAGGCGCTTCGCCTTTAGGATGAGGAAGCAAGCCGAGGGGAATCCATAAATCAATATATGGCAGCCCTGAGGACAGCAGCTCTACAATGTGAGTTCAAGAACTATTTGGACGACATGCTGCTCTACCAACTCGTTTGTGGGGTGAGGGATCTAAAACTCCAGAGGCGTTTGCTGGCTAGAAGAGACCTAAACCTCCCCCAGGCAGTTGAAGAAGCCTTAGCTGCAGAACTTGCAGCACAGTCCGCAGCTGAGATCCAGGGCACCGCTTCCAGACCCAGCACTTCCTCCGTACACTCTGAAGTAGCGGTAAGTGAGGATGACCCTGCAGAATACTCCGATGTGCATCGCCTCAAGCCAACGAGACAGCCGCAGGTAGGAGCGAGGCCAAGAAACAACAGTGGCCCAAAACAAACTCTTTTATGCCTGACCTGTGGAGGTTCCCATTCCCGGGCATCTTGCAGATTCAGAAACGCCACCTGCCACAACTGCCACAAGAAAGGTCACCTCGCAAGAGTCTGCCAGGCAGCGCGCACCTCTCCACAAAGATCCCCTTCCTCTCCTGTTCCCCGAAGGAAGGTAGAAAAATGCCATACTTGCTACCAAGCCAACCACACACTTTACACCCCCAATAAAATTACACTTTCTGTCTTACTAGAAGGTAATCCCTGCCGCATGGAGGTAGACACGGGGTCAGCGCTCTCAATCATATCTTGGGACACGCTTAAGAAGATCCAGCCCAGACTGACAAAGAACCAGCTGCAAAAGTGCCATCTCACCTTGAGAGACTACCAAGGAAAGAACATCCCCGTCCTCGGGAAAGGCAAGTTTCTCGTGAAATTCCAAACCTTTAAAGGCCATTTGCCTTTAGTGGTTGTTAATGGTACCCTCCCTAGTCTTTTGGGGTTGGATTGGTTCCCCTCTCTCGGCCTTAGTATAAAAGGAGTCCATGCTGTCTCAACTTCTGATGTTGACTCCTTATTTACAGACTTCTCTGACATTTTTAGTAGTGAGTTAGGCTGCTATAAGGGCACTCCCATCTCCTTCTCAGTAGACCCACAGGCAGTCCCCGTTCGCTTAAAACCACGTAGAGTACCTTTCGCCATCCGCCCCAAATTGGACGCGGAACTAGACAAACTGCTAAAACAAGGGGTGATAGAACCCACAGATTTCGCTAAATGGGAGACCCCAATAGTCACCCCGCTAAAAAAAGATGGTAATCTAAGAATTTGTGCTGACTACAAGACGTCAATCAACCGTTACCTACAGGTTAGCGCATATCCAGTCCCGGTCATTCAGCACCTGTTACACACATTTGAACCTGGCACCATTTTCGCCAAACTGGACATGTCACAGGCATACCAACAGTTCCCCGTGGATAACCAAACAGCTGACTTACAGACCATAGTTACACACAGAGGGGCATTCAGATGTAAGCATCTCCAGTTTGGCGTAAGTGTAGCCCCAGGTATTTTCCAATCACTGATGGAGCGAATCCTCCAAGGTCTCCCCGGTGTAGTGCCATATTTCGATGACATCTTAGTCACAGCCAGGGACAGACCCCAACTCATCCAGAGAGTCAGGGCAGTATTAGAGAAGTTCAGGCAGCATGGCCTCAAACTAAAACGGAGAAGTGTACCATCGCCACTAGACAGGTGGACTTTCTAGGCTACAGGCTAGACGCCTCAGGCATCCACCCGGTGGAATCGAAAGTCAAGGCCATCCACGAGGTGCCCACGCCTACCAACAAAACCGAGTTACAAGCCTTCCTGGGGTTATTGAACTTCTACGCCGTTTCTCCCACACAAGGCGTCAGTTGCGAGCCATTGCACAGACTCTTAGACAGAAACACACCATGGCACTGGGGACCCAAAGAAAACCAAGCATTTGTGGCAGTCAAATCTCTACTCACCTCTGAGGCTGTCTTAATACAATTTGACCAACGCCTTCCTTTGGTCCTAGCCGCAGACGCATCCCCTTTTGGGATAGGAGCTGTCTTAAGTCACAGGCTCCCCAATGGCTCCGAGGCACCAATTGCCTTCTTTTCAAGAACCCTTTCAGCGACTGAGCGTAATTACAGCCAGGTTGATAAGGAGGCCTTGGCTGCAGTAGCAGCAGTCAAAAATTCCACGAATTTCTATTCGGACACCAATTCGAACTTATTACTGATCACAAGCCGCTTTTAGGATTATTATCAGGGGAAAAGCAAACCCCGCAGATATTGTCGCCTAGAATGACCAGATGGACCTTATTCCTGGCGGCTTACTCGTACAAACTGGTCTATCGTCCCGGTAAAAATCTAAACCACGCTGATGCCCTCAGCCGCTGCCCTTGCCAGCCCCAGTCGAGGACCCAGCTCCTGTGCATGCCATTTTGATGTAAACGAACTCAAGCTGCCGGTGACTGCAGACGACATAGCATCACATTCCAAGAAGGACAGAACAATCGCCCAGGTTCTGGACTGGGTAGGGAGGGTGGCCGGAAACTAACTATTCAGTTGATTTCGCCCCATTTAAAACTCGCCAGATAGAGCTCTCTAAGTTGCAGGGATGCCTATTGTGGGGTACCAGAGTGGTCATACCAACCACCCTTCGCATACCCGTCTTGAAGATGCTGCACGAGGGCCATCCAGGAATCGTGCGGATGAAGGCGTTAGCTCGAGTTACGTCTGGTGGCCCGGGATGGACGATCAGATCGCCAAGTGGGTAAGCTCGTGTCGACCCTGTCAGGAATCTAGGGCAGCCCGCCAACCGCCACACCCACAAAGTGGGAAAGTGCCAATGCCCCGTGGTCATGGCTTCACATCGACCTGGCCGGGCCAATGCACGGCAAGACCTTCTTGGTGGTCGTGGACGCCTATTCAAAATGGATAGATGTGGCCTTACTTCCCACGACCACCACACAGGCAGTTGTTAAAGCCCTGACTCACCTTTTCGTAACTCACGGACTCCCTGACACACTGGTCTCTGATAATGGCCCCCAGTTCACCTCGAATGAATTTAGTAGGTATGTCACCAATCTAGGCATCAGACACGTCTTCACGGCACCCTTCCACCCCGCCAGCAACGGGTTGGCTGAACGGGCAGTCAGATCAGCCAAGGAGGCGTTAGCCAGGTTCGGCCAAGTGGATTGGCATTCTAAACTGTCTCAATTCCTCCTAAGCCAGCATACCACACCGTGCACAGTTACGAACAAATCCCCGGCTGAGCTGCTGATGGGGAGACGCCTGAGGACTACCTTAGACAGGCTGCACCCCCACTACTGTCCAGAGTCCCCTTTGGGGTCTGACAGTCTGGCCAGGAATTTCGCAGTTCAGGACCTAGTGTTTGCTAGGAACTACGCGGGGGACCCACTGTGGGTGGCCGGGAAAGTCGTGGCTGTCTCAGGTCCGAGATCTTATCGGGTCCAACTTGAAGACGGTCGTGTGTGGCGAAGACACCTGGACCAGCTGCGGAGACGACGGAGCAGCCTGACCAGCCCAGACCCGTCTCCACCAGATGAGTCGTGGGCGCCACTCCAAGGTCCAGCTAGTGATCCCCAGAGTGATCACCCTTCACCAACGGAGCAGAGGGAGCAGGCAGTAGACCGGGACTGCCAGCCGGGAGCACCACCATTTATCCCCAGCAAAGGCAGAGACTTTCCCCTGGCTCCAGTTCCTGTGCCGAGCCCTGTTCGCCCCCTGCGTACCCTGACCAGGGGTCCGCGAACTTGTCTTCGCCCAATGACTCTCTTGAGTTACGCCGCTCGGGTCGCCAACACAGACCACCAGCGTATCTCAAAGACTATATGTGTTCCCATCTAGGGGAAGGGGTGTTATGTCTTGGGAACCGGTTGGGGCTCCAACCGGGTCCGCTCTTTAAGCAGATTCAACAACCGTTCCTATTGGCTGGCGCCGTTCGACAGCCGGCATATAAAAAGCCGGCTGTCAAGCCAAGCCAGCCGTTGTTCGCACGCGAGTCTGCCCGTTCACCGGCAGACGTGACAACCACCGTTCATCAAATAAACATTGTTAACCGTATGCCCTGGTCTAGCCTCTCCTTTCCTTCGAACCACAACACGGAACATTCTGGAATTGAATACACTCAAAACCATAGAGATGGTGGTAGACTTTAGGAGAAACCTCCCCATACTACCACCTCTTATAATCCTAGACAACACAGTATCAACAGTAGAGATCTTCAAATTTCTAGGTTCTATCATATCACAAGACCTAAAATGGACACCTAACATCAAAAACTTCATCAAAAAAGTACAACAAAGAATGTTGCACCAACTCAGAAAGTTCAAACTGCCCAAGGCTGCTGGTACAGTTCTACAGAGAAATTATTGAGTCTGTCATCTGCACCTCTATAACTGTGTGGTTTCATTCTTCAATCCAAGAAGATAGACATAGACCAGAGAGTAATTAGGACTGCAGAAAAAACAATTACTACCAACCTGCCTTCAATTGAGTACCTATATACTGCATGAGTCAAAAAGAGGGTTGTCAAAATATTTACAGATCCCTCACATCTGGGACATAAAATGTTTCAACTCCTACCCTCAAAATGATGCTATAGAGCACTACACACCAGAACAACTAGACACAAGGACAGTTTTTTCCCCGAACGCCATCACTCTGCTAAACAAATAATTCCCTCAGTACTGTCCAACTATTTACAAAGTCTACACTACTATTACTATTAATCTTCTCATCGCTTATTACCCATTCCCTCCCACTTGTGACTGTATGACTGTAACTTTGTTGCTTGCATCCTTACGATTTATATTGACTGTTTCCTAGTATGATTTGATTGCTTATTGTACCCTATGACTATTATTAAGTGTTGTACCTTATGATTCTTGACTCTTCATGAATGTATATTTTCTTTTATGTACATTGAGAGCATTTGCACCAAGAAAAATTCCTTATGTGTCCAACCACACTTGGCCAATAAAGAATTCTATTCTATTCTATTCTATTCTATTCTATTCTATTCTATTCTATTCTATTCTATTCTATTCTATTCTATTCTATTCTTTTAAAAACAGTAATAAAAGATCAGTTTTGGTCTATAGTCCAATTAGTTTCTCCCCTTTCTATAGAAAAGTGATGGATTAAACATCCCTACATCCTTTATTGCAAGGGACACAGTGGCTCAGGGGCTAAGACGCTGAGCTTGTCAATCAGAAAGGTCGGCAGTTTGGCAGTTCGAATCCCTAGCATCACATAATGGAATGAGTTCCCGTTATTTGTCCCAGCTTCTGCCAACCTAGCAGTTTGAAAGCATGTAAAAATGCAAGCATTCCCACTTTGGTGGAAAGGTAACAGCATTCTGTGTGCCAGTCACCTGACCATGGAGACGTCTTTGGATAGAGCTGTCTCTTCAGCTTTGTAACGGAGATCAGCACTGCCTCCTAGAGCCAGAAATGATTAGCACATATTGTGCAAGGGGAACCTTTACCTTTATGTCCTTTATTGTTACTCTAGGCTGCTTGTATATTTTGCTATGGCAGACTCAGTTACACTGTCTAGTAGTAGTAGAAATCTCAATAAAGCAACCTGTGGAAGCACCTACTCCTGATTCAGATCTCTTGTCAATCAACAGAAATGACTCAGTGAAGTTACAGTAAAGTGGGATTATTAAAAAAGAAGATTCACTTTATCTCCAGAATGAGAAAGGGAAATTGAGGACAAACAGACAAAATAACAATCAATCTGAATTGGTCATAGTGAAAAAATACAAAGACAAAATAATCTAGTAGGATGGTTAACTTTATTGGGGAGATTAATATGTGCCAGTTAAGACTGGGCATTACATAGAAAGAAGAAGTATGAACAACTTTTTGACAGAAATGAGATAGTGAAAAATATGCCTGATTTACTGATGTTATTGGGAGAAAAAGCATCAATTAATTGCCTCCCTTCTCCAAGTTAAGCTAAGCTAAGTTTCAATAGGTACCCAAATATTATAAATGTGATAAAAGGCTAATTATTTCCTTCTGTCTGTGGAATACAGAAGGAAATAATTAACATAAATATTTTTAATATTTAAGAATATATTTTAAATTGCTATTTTTAATGGGAAAAAATCTAGAGGTACTATTCGCTTAAGAGAAAATTAAATATGAAGAGTATACAGAGAGTAACCACTTAAATGTATTGTGTTATCACTATAGCACAATTTCATACATACCAGGTCAATACAGATTTAAAGGAAAAACCTGCAGAAAGAGCAATAAATTGAGGCATATTCGCAGAACCTGTCATTGTTGGAAAATCAAACCATTCCGCATGCCACTCCTTTAGAAAGAAAACTTCAGTAGGATAGATGAAGGATGTAATATTGGTAGTGAAAATGAAACAGGGATGTACAGAAATAGACATCATGTAATCGGGTTCTATTCCTATGGTTCTAAGAGTTTAAAAAAACCAGAGCTTCCTGGTTCTACAATTATTTAAAAGGCACCACTTTTATTTATCAATTACATTAAGTTTTAAGGAAATTGAAATTTTTTTGACAGACTCTGTTTCTTAGTAGACATATGAAAGCTTTTTCTGTGGGTCATATTTTAAGAAGAATCCATTTTTTTGAAGCAATTAGTTTTTGAGTTGAGAAGGAAGAGAGAGAGGGAGAGAGGGAGGGAGGGAGGGAGAGAGAGAGAGAGAGAGCAACAAGCCAATCTTCTTTTTAAAGACAAATTAGAATCCAGAAAAAAGCGAAACCAAAATTGCAAATATATTGTCTACTATATTGTTTTCCCAGTTCATCATTATGTATTTGCCAGCTCTCCTATTCAGTGAAACAAAGTATCAGAATATTACTAGTTATGTTGGCACATACTTTAGAGGTTACTCTAAAATCCATTAGGGAGAGAAACAATAAGAGTTATGAAAATAGGTCATGCCACTGAGAAGAGGAAGATCAGAAGAGATCGGCAAAATGTAGCCTCTTAGCCTCTTTTCAGAATGAAACATATTTATTTTCAAGTTTGCAGGAAGTTGCAATGAAAATAATTGTGGTACAAGGGAAATCAAAAGTTTATGAAAGAATGAAAATAGAGATAGTAGATAAGCAGTGAAAAATGATGGCAATAGGGACTTCCAGTTTGAGCTTCTTCAGCGACAGACCGAAACCTCCTCTCTGCGAGGCTTTGATCCGTGCTCGCCGCTGGAGTGCCTCAAGCCAGTTGGTTTCGGGGCTAAGCCACCCCGTAGAGGTGGTGAAGAGGGGGGAGACTGCCAGCAGGGTTGAGGAGAGCCGCATCTCTCCTCCCCAGCTGGCCATTACTGCCTTTCCCAAAGGCGGTTGCAGTGGTGGTCAGAAATGGCCACCACAAAGAAGAACTTGACCGGAAAAGAATGTGCAGGAGGAAGATAAGAAGAGAAAGTTTTGGTTGACTGGGTCAAACAGCAAAAGCAACAAATAAGGTACCCTGGAATTGAAACTGTTAAAAAACAATGACATTGTTCCCTAAGAAGATTTTTAAGCTGCGAAGGAGAGAGAAAAGGGGAAAGATTTGGTTTTCTCCTTTTCCTAAACTGACAGCTAAGAGACTTAAGCAAGAAATTGGAAAAAAATCCACTTTGACATTAATAGGCATTTGATGCTGAAAATAAAAAGTGAAAGGGACAATAAAGTTTTCTGGATAATTAAAAGCTTTTGAAAACAGGAAAGGAGGGAGGAAGAATGAAAGGGCAGGATCTGGAAGGGAGGAGACTGCCTGGAATTAAAAAAGAACTTACAGCAAAATCTCAACAAGACTTCCAAAAGATACATTCTACCTGAAATATTGCAACAAAAACCCCAGGAAGAGAAAGTCAAAAAAGAAATAAGAAGATATAACTTGGGACTATCTGGATTACTTGATGATTTCTGGATTCTTGGTTATTGTTTTGAATGACTAAAATCAATCGGATGGTTGTTTAAAACTTTTTAAAATGGCTCCACTTTTAAAAGAACTGAAAATGGAACTTAAAAAGTACAAAGAAGATGCACAAGAAGGGAGAGGTTCTTTTGGCTTCGTATTTCAGTTTTTAGAAATGGAGATTTGGAATTATGAGAAACAACAAGAAATGCCTGCAGAACAAGAAGATTGTGACAAAGAAGAAGCCATCTTTAATGAAAAGTAATCTTAGATGGGGCAGGGAAGGAAAGGGGAGAAAGAGAATGGAAAGTTTAAGATTGGGAAAAACAACTCCAAAAAAAATAGAGTGAAAAATAAGTATAAAATCAGAAAGCAACAGAAGAGGGAAATGTAGAAGAGAGAATTAGAACTAGAGAGACAAGGGGGTAAAAAGGGGAGGGAGAAGATGAGAGGGAAGAAAGAAAGGAAAAGAAGTTATAAAGGACAGAAGCAAAATATAGAGAAACAGGGCCTATTTAGAAATAATGGGAGAAAATGGAAAAAGGGATTCTGCAAAGGTACATAAGATAGTATGGTTATATTAGAAGCAGAAATAATTTTAGAAAATATGAAACAATGTATGATTAAAATGTCTGATAAAATAGCTATCGTAATTCAGTGGAATGCTTGTCAATAAATAAATGGAACAAAAGGTATATTTAATTATTTATAAAACATATGTGAAAAGAAATAAGGGAAAAATTAATTATGGAGATTATATGTGTTTTTAAGGAAGTATGATATTTAATTGAAAAGAAGTGTTAAAGATGTTATGGTTTTAATAATTATTAATGATAGAACTGAACTGGAATGGAATTAGGGTTTATAATTACATTTACAATCTTTCTTTTTTTAAAAAAGAATATAGTGTGTATTATAAGAATGTGCCAAGCAGAATTCAATTGGAAGTTATGTATTATGTATTATATTGAAGGTCATAAACTTAAGGTATATATTGAAGTTTAAATAAGAGTTGAATGGATGTAATTATAAGATATAAAGGTGTCATACTCCAATTAGTAACTACAGAAGAAAATTTGTTTAATGAGAAAAGATAATATGAAATTGAAACAGAACAGACAAAAGTATAAATATAATGATTTGAATTGAGATGAGATAATCAAAATAAAATTGAGAAAATTAAAAGAGGGGAAAAACTATATAGAAAATGTAAAATAGTATAAGATATGGAATAGAATACAAAAAAGAGCATGAAATTGAGTTTTGTGTTTGTATAAAGAAGTTCAACCCAGGACCATGCTATTTTCAAAAAAGATGTTTTAGTTGTATTTTGTGTGTGAAAACCCAAATAAAACTTTATTTAAAAAAAAGAAAAAGAAAAATGGTGGCAATAAAAGTTCTAGTGACTTACCTTCACTATGGATTTCCTTTCCAGCTAGCATGTCAGATGACCTGCCAAAATTAAAGGTTTGACAGATGTTAGGTCACATCTTGAATTACAGGAAAAGGTCACCAAGCAAACTGAAAAAAAATGGACTAGACAGATTTAACCCTCAGGCTACCCTTTATTCTAAAAGGCAAGGTTATAAGCTACGTTATTTTTTTTCAAAATGCTAAAGAAAGTCAATACACAAATCACAAGGAACTAACCTTTATAAACCATGACTTTAGGCTCATGTTGAAAGTTTGGAGTAGACAACGTTAACTCAGTAAAAGAATATTCACTGTCTTTGAGTCATGTTTTCCTCCATTCCCACACCACGCACAGACACACATTTCAGACTGGTTGAGCAAATGATTCCAAATATAAAGAGAAAATAAATTTTAGTATGAGAAGTTACTGGTGGGAACTGGAAACCAAAGAGCATTCAAATGAAATAAAAAGTATGGAATTACTCAGTTTCTTTCAAGCATTTCCAAATTCCCTGATTAAAGCTTAGAACTTGGGCTTCAGAGCCAATGTTTTCCATTTTGCCTACCTACAAAGGTTTGAGGTGTTCTTCTATCTTGATTATTCCTCCAAAAACATAGCAAAGGCAACAGATTGAAATGATCTGATCAATAATTTTTTCCTGACTTGATCTTGATCATCAGGTTTATTTGAAATGGCAATTTTCCATAGCAAAGACTCAAAAAGAAAATGTTGTCTATTGTTTGAAAGAAAAAAGAATTATCTTTGCATATGAGCAACTTCTAAATCATTTGGAGAATGGCCCTGGTTTTCTTTGTGCCTGCAGAATTACATTTGTTGATAAGTTGGACATTTTCTCAATAAACATCCATTTTCATCATTCATGAGTAGCCTTCATGAGAAGAGGCAAGGTAATGGTTGTTGCATTGCAATTATACTCTCTAATTTTGTGTATGGCTCTTCTTTTATGATAGAAAACAAGCATTTTTGTACATGTTTAATACTGCAAAATTGGAGGCCTGTGTTGTGTCACATGCAAAGTCATGGAATCAATCATTAACCAATTCATCACCCTCCACTTAGAGTCAAACAAGCTACTCTCCAAAAATCAATTTGGTTTCAGGAAAAAATTGTCCTGCAATCGTCAACTCCTACACTGCAAAAACATATGGACTACTCTACTTGACCAGGGTAAAGCTATAGACACAATTTACACAGACTTCTGCAAAGCTTTTGATTCAGTGGTACATGACAAACTACTGTTAAAACTAAATTCTTACAGCATTTCCAGATCCCTTCATAAGTGGATTACTGTGTTCCTATCAAACAGGCAACAAATAGTAAAAATAGGGAGCGCTATATCAAATCCTGCTCCAGTTAACAGTGGTGTCCCTCAAGGCAGCATTCTAGGACCCACATTATACTCTATATAAATGACCTTTGTGACCACTTTATAAGCAACTGTGTCTTTTGGTGGATGCTGTAAAACTATTCAACACCACCAACAATGCTACTGTCCTTCAAAGAGACCTTGATTATGTGTCTGAATGGTCAAACAATTGGCAACTCCAAAACTCGACCAACAAATGCTCTGTCCTACACATTGGTTAAAAAAAAATCAGTACACCAAATACAAACTCGGTGGATATGACCTCGTTGATGATCCTCACTCTGTCAAGGACCTTGGAGTTCTCATATCAAATGACCTAAGCACCACAGCTCACTGTAAGAGCATTGCCTAAAAGGCATTAAGAGTTGTAAACTTAATCTTACAAAGCTTCTCCTCCGGAAATATCGAATTGCTAACTAGAGCCTATAAAATTTTTGCCAGACCAATACTCGAATACAGCTCATTAGACTGCAATCCACATTGCATATCGGACATTAATACAATGGAGCGAGTCCAGAAGTATTTCACGAGAAGAGTACTACACTCCTCTGCTCACAACAGAATACCCTATATCACCAGGCCTGCAATTTTGGGCTTGGACTACTCTGCCTATGGTTAGACTTAAGCGTAGCACACAAAATTATCTGCTACAATGTCCTACCAGTCAATGAATACTTCAGCTTCAACCACAGCAATACAAGAGCCCACAACAGATACAAACTCAATGTAAGCTTCAAACTCAATTGCAGAAAGTACAACTTCAGCAACCGAGTGGTCAATGCCTGGAATGCACTACCTGACTCTGTTATTACATTTTCTAACCCCCACTCCTTCAACCTCAAACTAACCACTATTAACCTCACCCCATTCCTAAGAGGTCTGTAAGGGGTGTGCATAAGTGCACTATCTTGCCTACCATCCCTGTCCTATTGTCCCCATTTATCCATACCTATTTCCTGTATTCTTACTCATGTTTATACTTGTACCTATTATCTTGTAAGTGATTGATAAATCAAATAAATAAATAAATCATGATGCCATGCTCATGCCTTCACCTTTTTTAAGCCCACTTCCCATGATAGTGGTGTTCTATCATCTTTACCTCAGCCAGATATTGCACACTAATCTATAATCTAAGGCAGATGTTAGGAATTGATAGTCACCTAACAGTTGGGTTAGAAATATACAAACCAGGATAGACATTTAATACTGTCTCTTTAAGGGAATGCTAAAATTGTAATTGGGTGTGGTTCCACAAATGGCCATAAGATGGAGCCAGAAACCTGGGTTGTTAGTTCTGTTGTTGCTAGATGTTCTGATGTTCGATGTTGGTTGGTTTGCATTTTTTCCCTATTGACTGTTGGGTATATGGATACACCAACCAGGTTTGGGTTGAATAAATATGTAAACCTAGGATTAAGTGTTTTGTAGCTTTAAGCACAAGAAACTGCAATGTCATTGTGGGTGCGGTTGCAGGCAGTAATATAGGTAGGAAGGGAAACGTAATAGATGCTGCTTCTGGATGCACCTGGTTCTGTTCCTGGTCTGCTGCCTCCTGGAACGTCTATCTGCTTACTTTTGGAGGCTACTGTGCCAGATACCATTTCAACTGAACACAAAGACTGTTTGCTTGGTGAGCTGAGGATTCAGCGTTGTCTTTGAGATAAAGGTATCGGGAGGAGAAGATTTACAAGCAGATAAGGACATTGTATTTACTGTTAATGGACTTGATAACTGGATGGATATACTGGATAATGACATATGGACTGAATGACACTTCTTAATCTCTGTGTGTATTAAATAACTATTTTAAAACCACAAACAGTGTTTTTGTCTCCAGTGTGTGTATACTCTTGGGCCCACTCTCTCTCTCATTTGCCTGCCTGGCTTGACTGCTGCTGCACACTCTGCTTGGGGGTTTGTCCCCAAACACTAACATTGGTTATGGGCCCAGCAGAGTGCACAGTCTAACTGACCAGGTTATAGCAGTTAGAGTTGGGGTGAGTTGCACATTACTGTAAAGACAAACTGTTTGTTGAATAGTTATTTTTCACAAGAGCAATGGCACAAGTAAATTTGCCAAGTCTGTCCATGATATCCAGGTTAGATGGAACAAACTATGTTTCATGGTCACTGAAGTGTAGTTTACTGCTACGAAGAGAAGGTTTGTGGGACATAATTAAAAACCCACCAGATGTATCTAACTTAAATCCTAATGATGAAGAGGATTATAAAAAGATACAGGACTATGAACGAAAGAATGAACAGGCTTTGTGCATCATAGGTCTCACCCTGTCTGACCAGCAACTCATTCATATCCGTGGAGTGGAAAATGCTGCAGACTGCTGGGAGAATCTAAAAAGGATTTATGTTCGAGACAGTGTAGGAGCTCATATCAATCTTACACGGAAGCTGTTTAGAACACATCTTGAGATAAATGGAGACATGTTAACTCATTTAAACTGTATGAAAAGCATTTTTCAAGAATTGCAAGAAAAAGAGCTTATATTTAATGAGTTGCAACAAGTATACATCATACTGTCTTCATTGGATCGAAGCTATGATGATTTTGTGACTGCATTAGAGGTATTGCCAAAAGACAGTTTATCAGTAACTGAGATAACCGGCAGGCTATTAGAAGAAGCCACAAGAAGGAGTGAACGTGACCAGCTGAGGGAAGATAAGAATAAGGAAGAGAAATTATCTTCAAAGCTTGAGAGAAACCAGCTGTGTAAAGTAAAGCACCCGGAAGAAGAGAAGTTATCTTCAACGGCATACACAATTAAAAAGTGTTTTAATTGTGGAGGCAGAGGACATTTGGCAAGATTCTGCAGAAAAGGAAAAAGCCAGAATTTAAAGAAGCCAAAGAAATCCTTTGAACTAGCCATGTTTAGCAATTGTGATATGAAGAATAATAAGTGCATACTGGAAAGAGATGGCAAAAAGGTAACTGCAGCTTTAAACGGAACATTATATGTCTTACATGACAGTAAGAAAGGGGAGGCACAGACTGTATTTAATAATGACAAGCCTCATGATGAATGTATCCATTTATTGCATAGACGTTTGGGGCATGTAAATTTTAAAATGCTAAAACGTACAGTAGAGTTATCTGAAGGAATAAGGTTAAAACCCTGTGATAAGTATTTGCGTTGTAATGTCTGTTGTGAAGATAAGAGTAAAATAATGCCTGCAAATAGACTAAATGGTTTCAAAACTAAAGAACCTTTAGAAGTAGTATTTGCAGACATTATAGGTCCAAAGAAACCCAGTATGGGGGGTGCTCGATATATACTGAGCATTATGGACCATTACTCTAGATATGGGTTTTGCTACCTAATGAAAAGCAAAACTGAAAAATATCAACATTTCTTCAATTGGTTAAAATTTGCTGAAAGAAAAACCAAACAGCAAATTATAACCCTGGTGACAGATAATGGCATGGAATTTGTTAATAGCAAATTCCAGAATAGGTTAAAGGCAGCTGGAATAGCTCATAAGACATCTGCACCATACAGACCACAACACAATGCATTTGTTGAAAGGCGAGGCCAAACATTGCAGGCGATGACCCGTACTATGTTAACTGATTCTGGGTTACCTGATTCTTTGTGGGGGGAGGCAACAATGTGTGCTAATCATTTATTAAATAACGTGGTTAACTCAACTACTGGTGAAATACCATTCACCATGTGGCATGGCAGGAAGCCTGATTTGAGTTACCTGCACACATTTGGTGCACCAGCATGGGTGCATATCCCTACACAACTCAGGCGTAAAGGGCAACATAGAGCTAAACAATTTTTCTTCGTTGGTTACCAAGCTAACCATAGGGCATATAGATTTTGGGAGAAAGGCACATCTAAGGTGTTATGTAGTGCCAATGCCCAATTTCTAGAGCATGTAGGATGGGATAAGTTAGAGCAGGATAGCAATAACGAAGTGATTATTGAATCATATAGAAATCCCATTAAGTATCCCTGTAACTTTAAAAATAATGTAAAGGAAGAAGTACAGGAAGAAGTACAGCCCCTAGAGGAAGAAATAGCTCAAGATGAGGAACAGGTAGTAACTCAACCAAGCCCAGTAATACCCAGAAGGACTACACGTATTTCTAGACCGCCTGATAGATACCAGGCTAATACAGTGTGCCAGGAAAATAGAATCCCAAATACTGTAGATGAGATTAAAAGATATCCTTCTAAAGAGAAAGAAAAGTGGTATGCAGCAATTAATAAAGAATTGAAATCCTTGAAGGATATGAAGGTGTATGAAAACGTGAGATTACCTAGTAATGAAAAAACCATTGGCTGCAAATGGATTTTTAAAATAAAAACAGATAAGGATGGAAACACAATCCATAAGGCAAGGTTAGTAGCCCAAGGCTTTAGACAAAGTGCAAAGGACTATGATGAAGTATTTGCACCTAGTCTGAAAGCAGCAACTTTAAGGGCAGCATTAGTGTGGGCAGCAAGCAAGCAATATATAGTTAACCATTTAGATGTGGAAACTGCTTACTTGCATGCTCCACTAAGACATACTGTGTATATGAAAAGGCCTAGTGGATTTAAGGATGACAATAATAATAATAATGATTGTTGGTTATTAAAGAAGAGCCTTTATGGTCTTAAACAATCGGGCTATGAATGGAACCAGTATATTGTAAAGGAACTGAACAATATAGGGTTTAAAGCTGGTTTAGCCGACCCATGTCTATTTAAGAGAGAAAAGAATGGGAAAATATCATTATTATTGTTGTTTACTGATGATATTGCTCTGATAACTAAGACTAATGATGAAGCAAATGAAATAATAACATCATTAGCCAAGAAAATAAAAATCAAGCAATTAGGGGAGATAAAGAGATATCTAGGATTGAATATACTGAAAACACAGAAAGGTTTTAGGATATCTCAGGAAGATAAGATATCGAAATTGCTAATAGATTATAAGATGGAACTTTGTAATCCTGCAAAGACTCCAATGAGTCAGGATATTTGCAAAATGGATACACAAAGTCCCAAATGTGATAAGGCATTATATCAATCTTTGATTGGTAGCTTATCATATATTAGCAATTGGTCAAGGCCAGATATTGTTTTTAGTATTAATCAGCTGGCACGACTCAATAATGACCCGCTTCAATGTCACTGGATAGCATTGAAAAGAATCCTAAGATATCTTAAAGGAACATTACACTATGCACTGTATCTAGAACCAAAAGGTGATCTCATATTGAGTGCTTATGCAGATGCTAGTTTTGCAGCAGAAAGAGATACTAGAAAGTCGACTTCAGGAACAGCCATAATGCTGGGTAAGACATTAATAGGCTGGAAGTCAATAAGGCAACAGCATATAAGTTTGTCTACTATGGAGGCAGAATTCTCCTGTTTATCTTTATTGTGTACTGAGTTAATTATGTACAAACAAATGTTGAAGGATATGGGTATAACTGTAACTTACCCTATAGTTGTACATGAAGATAATCAGGCAGCAATTCAAATGGCCACTAATATTGCAGTTAAAGCGAGAAGTAAACATACAGATTTGAGGTATCTTAATGTAAGACAATCTGTACAGAGTAAATTGATACAGCTGGAGTACTGCATGTCGGAGGACAATGTAGCTGATCATTTTACTAAAGCCCAAGGTGCTATTAAGCATCTAGAGAGTTGTGAAAAATATGGGTTTAGAATTTAAAGGCATTACATATTTATGTCACCCAAAAGGGGAGAATGTTGGGTATATGGATACACCAACCAGGTTTGGGTTGAATAAATATGTAAACCTAGGATTAAGTGTTTTGTAGCTTTAAGCACAAGAAACTGCAATGTCATTGTGGGTGCGGTTGCAGGCAGTAATATAGGTAGGAAGGGAAACGTAATAGATGCTGCTTCTGGATGCACCTGGTTCTGTTCCTGGTCTGCTGCCTCCTGGAACGTCTATCTGCTTACTTTTGGAGGCTACTGTGCCAGATACCATTTCAACTGAACACAAAGACTGTTTGCTTGGTGAGCTGAGGATTCAGCGTTGTCTTTGAGATAAAGGTATCGGGAGGAGAAGATTTACAAGCAGATAAGGACATTGTATTTACTGTTAATGGACTTGATAACTGGATGGATATACTGGATAATGACATATGGACTGAATGACACTTCTTAATCTCTGTGTGTATTAAATAACTATTTTAAAACCACAAACAGTGTTTTTGTCTCCAGTGTGTGTATACTCTTGGGCCCACTCTCTCTCTCATTTGCCTGCCTGGCTTGACTGCTGCTGCACACTCTGCTTGGGGGTTTGTCCCCAAACACTAACATTGACTGTTGCTGATCGTCGTTCTTCTTGGATTGCTGTAAATCTGTTACTAAACTGTGTATGATACTGGACTTTGTTATTTGGATTATCGCTGAACTGAAAACTGACTGCTTTAACTGTGTATGACTTGGACTGCTTGTTGGACTTTGCTTAACTGTTTACTGGAAGTAAAACCTACATTTTACTATTCAGTTATCTGTATGCTGGTCGTGTGTTATTCAACATCACTCTCACTATGTCTTCCTATGTGCACTCATTCTCCTAATGGGGAATTACCTCAACAGCAGTGGTCACCAACCAGTGGGCCAGGGTGGTCCATGAGAAAATTTTGGTGGTCTGCAGAGAAATGTCTCCCACAAAGCACTCCCCCCAAAGCAATTAATTCAGGCTGCAAAGGAACACAAGGCTGCACCGGCCACATGGCCCTTTGGCCAAGTGCAAACCTTACCTTGAGTAGAGCCATGCGAGCCGGAACTGGAAGGTAAGACCAATGGTGGGGAAGGAAAATCCGCCCCAGGGTGGCTTGCTGATGCTGGTGGGAAAGTCAGTCCCATATTCCAGAGCTGCTGTAGTCACAAGATTGGCTCTTTGGTCATCCCGGAGCAGCTCCTCCAGTCCATAGCAGGCCGAGTACACCTGGGTGGAGTAGCAGCTGCTCTGGGATGACCAAAGGGCCAGTCCTGTGACCACTGCAGTTCTGGAATATGGGACTGAGTTTCCCACCAACATCAGCAAGCCACGTCAGTCAAAATTCATATTAGTGGTCCGCAGGATTTAAAATTATGAGTTTGGCGGTCCCTGAGCTCCAAAAGTTTGGTGGTCCCTGAGCTCTAAAAGTTTGGTGACCCCTGCTCTAAGGTATTATAAAAGTTAAGAAGTACATGGGCTCTTCCTGACTTCTTTTTTTAAAAAAATAAATTTTATTGATTTTACAATTAAAACAAACAAACAACACATACATAAATGAAAGAGAGAAAAAGAAGAAAGGGAGAAGAAAATAGAAAGAAAAAAATAGAAAACAATTAAAAACATTCTCATCTTCAACAGTTTGTAAGACCTCTTTTTTATCCTTATTTTATGCCATATACACACACCTAATCTTTACATATATCTGTGTATCACTACTATGGATTTATCCTATCCTCTTTTGCCTTTTAATGTAAAGTCTATCTTTGGTCTATCCATTTGTACCAGCAGTTCCAGCTGTTGTAGTATATTGAAGTGTCTTTATTTTTTAATGCCAAAGTTAATTTGTCCATTTCTGCACAACTTGAAATTTTTTGAATGATCATCTCCTCTGATGGAACATGAGGCTGCTTCCAACATTGTGCAAAAGCCAATCTGGCCGCTGTCAAAATGTGTATTATTATATATTTCACTTTTTTTGATATTTGTTTATCAAAGATCCCTAACAGAAAGGACTCTGGTTTGAATTCGATCTGTTCTCTTGTAACTTCTTCCAGCCAATTTCTAATTTTCTGCCAATATTTTTGAGCTTCTGTACAGGACCACCACATATGGAAAAAAGTTCTTTTTTTTTTTGCATTTCCAGCAATTCGGATTCATATTGGGGTGCATCTTTGCTAATCTCGAAGGAGGAAGGTGACATCTATAAAACATTTTACAGGCATTTTCTTTGTATGCTACCGATTTTGTAATTTTATTATTTCTACCCCAGATCTTTTCCCATTCTGTTATGGTGATGCTACGTCCTATATTCCTACTCCAGGCTATCATGTTCCCTTTTACAATTTCTTCTTCTAATTCTAATTCTACGTCTAATAAATAATTATAAATTTTTTTTTTTGCCTGATCCTAATAAAATTTTATCTAATTGCTGGAGTTTATTGTTAATTCCGAATTCTTTCTTGTCCTGTTTATATCTACTTTGAATTTGAAGATATGCCCACTGATCAATTTTTAGTCCCCGCTCTTGAAATCTCACGATTTCAAATTTCCTTGTGTAGCCAATAGGTTCTTATATTTAATCATTTTAGTGATATCCAGATTATTTGGGTGAATCATCACCTCCATTGTTGAAATCCAAATTGGTATTTTTAAATTGTGTTTTTTCCGTATTTTCTTCCAATTCATTAATAATGAGTCTCTGATTAGGTGTCTGTGGAAATATTTCTGGCTAGTTTTCCCTACATCCCATAAAAAAGCATGCCACCTGCTCTGCGAGTCATAGCCTTCTAAGAATAATATTCTCTCATTGATTATATTCACCCATTCCTTCAACCATACTAAAGAGGCTGCACTATAATACAACTCCCAATTTAGAAGTGCCAGCCCTCCCCTGCTCTTCATATCCTGCATTGCCTTTAAATTTATTCTAGGTTTTTTCCCTTGCCAGATAAATTTTACAGTTATTTTATTACAGTTATCTTCAAAAAAAAATGTGTACTTTGATTGGGATCATCTGAAATATATATAGGAATTTTGGAAGAATATTCATTTTAATAGCAGCAATCCTGCCTAATAATGAAAGTTGCAGCTTACCCCATGTTTCTAAATCCTTCTTAACCTGTTGCATCAATTTATCATAATTATTTTCCTTAAGTGTCTTACAATGTGCTGTCAACCATATTCCTAAGTATTTAACTTTCTTTATCACTTGTATTCCCATAACTTCTTCTAGTTCTATTTTCTATTTTTCTGTTAAATTTTTAGTCATTAATTTTGTTTTCTTCCTATTAATTTTAAGTCATGCTACTGCTCCAAATTGTTGTAATTCATTCATCAATTTTTGTCCTCTTTCTATTGGTTCCTCAATGAAAAAAATCATATCATCCGCAAACGCTTGCAACTTATATTCTTCTTTCTTAACCTTTAATCCTTTTATGTCTGAGTTCTGTCTAATTCGTATTAGTAATGTTTCTAATGATAATATGAAGATCAGGGGTGAGAGTGGGCAGCCCTGTCTGACTCCTTTTTCTATTTTTATTGGGTGGGTATATTCCCCATTTATTATAATATTAGCCTGTTGTGTATCATAAATGGTTGTTATAATATTTTCAAATTTGGTGCCTAAATTCATATTATAAATTTTTTGGATTAAAAATTGCCAATTTAAATTATCGAAGGCCTTCTCTGCATCTAAAAACATAAGTGCAATTTGTTTTTCAGGGTGGGCTTCGTAAAATTCTAAGACATCTAGTACTATTCTTAAGTAGTTCCTGATTTGTCTGGTCGGGAGAAATCCATTTTGATCTTCATATATATGCTCATTTAACATTCTTTTTAGTCTACTTGCTATAATAGAAGTGAATATTTTGTAATCAGTATTTAACAGCAAAATCAGGCTATAATTATATATAAATCGGGGATCTGAATCCTCCTTTGGATCAGCAAAATCAATGCCCCCCTCCATGAGTCTGGCATCCTGGCTGCCAATAAGAAGTCATTAAAACTTCCACCATAAGAGGTCCTATTTGTTCTGCTATTGCCTTGTACAGCTCCCTTGGCATCCCATCTGGTCCCGGGGATTTATTGTTTTTCTAGTTCTCTATTGCTGAATTCAATTCAAACCAAATAATGTCTTTGTTTAATAATTCTTCCATTTCTTCCCCAATTGCTTTATCCTTCACTTCATCTAAATAGTTTCTTATTCTATCATCATTAACTTCTTCCTTTTTATATAACTCTTCAAAACACTTATGGGCAATTTCTTTTTTCTGTTCTATCTCCTGTTGTATATCCCCCTTTCCATCTATTAGCTGGTATATCAATCTCTTTTCTTTCCTTTTTTTGAGTCTATATGATAGCCATCTCCCTGGCTTATTAGCATGCTCAAAATAAGTTTGTCTAGTTGTATTCAAATTTATAATCATTCTCTCTTGTTCAATTAAATTCAATTTTTTTTAAGTTATTATTATCTGATTTTGCAATTTTGAATCCTTTGGGGTACTCTGTAATTGAGTTTCTAATTCTTTAATTTTTTGTTGTAATTTGTTTTGCTGGGTGTATTTTTCCTTATTCCTCTTGGCGTTATAAGAGATTGTTATACCTCTTATTACTGCCTTCATTGTATCCTAAATGTTTTGTTTTGTAGTTGCTCCATTATCATTTTCCTTTAAGAAATAATTTAATTCCTCCTTAAGCTTGTTGGTGTATTCTTTTTCTCTTATTAACTGAGTATTTAACGTCCATCTTTTCTTGGGTTTTTCCCTACCCTTCCATATTATCTGAATTGGATTATGATCTGCCCATTCATTAGGTAAAATTTCAATCCCTTTTATCTCATTTGCTATTCCCCCATTCATCCATGCCATATCAATTCGTGTCCATATTTGATGAGGATTTGAATAGAATGTAAATTGTTTTTTCTCAGGATGTAATCTTCTCCATATATCAATCAAATTTAACTCTTTCATCATTTCCATACATATCTTGGGAAGCTCTCTTTCCCCACCTTTGTTCTCCCCCCCCCCCCCTCACTGTGGTCTTTTTGATAATCAGCAATAGAATTAAAGTCTCCTATGATACAAATATTTCTTTTTTCCAATCCTACTATTTTTCCATAAAGATGCTTAAAAAACTCTTTTTGATCTCCATTCAGGGCATAGAGTACCGCTAAGAGAATTGAGATGGCATTAATCCAGATCTGCAAAACCAGAGTTCTTCCCTCAGAATCCGACCATATTAAATCTGCTTTCAAATCCTCTTTAACATATACTGCAATTCCTTTCTTTTTCCCCATGTCTGCTGGTGTGGTAAATAGCTTCCCTAATTTCGGACATTCTAGGTATTTTTCATCTGTTTTCTTTATATGAGTTTCTTGTAGGCATATTATATCAGCATTTTGTTTGATTAGTTTAGCTATTATCCTTTTCCTTTTTATCATTGAGTTTAAACTTCTGGTGGCAAGACAAGGATGAACAGAGGTGCAGAAGCCCGTCTGTGGTTTCAGTTAATCTCTTTTTGTGGTTGGTGCAATCCTTTGAGGGTGCATGAGTCCCGAAGAGATTCGTGCCAGCGTGGGGAAGACTTGGGTTGCAGTGTGGGGAAGCAACCCCCCTGCAGCGAAGAGGAGCCCTCCAGAGCCCAACAAACAAGAAACAGCCCCCTGTCAATGGCGGCTCTGAAGTCTGGACTGCCACCGATGTAAAGAAGCGAGTGAGTGACAATTTGTGAGATCATTGGGGAAGAGTGTGGCAGAGAAAATTAGCGGCAGAGAGGGGGATTGGAATGCCATAGACTTTTATAAGGCTGTTACAAGTGTCTGTCTGGAGCCCTAAAAGAAAGCGGCCAAAAAGCGGATGGGAGGCAAGTGAAAGTGAAAGGGCTTGGCAGACAGAAGAGAGAGGGAGGACAATAACGAGTAAAAAGGGAAGTTTACGAGGTTGGGAGACTAACGTCTGGAAGATGCCTGGAAGTTGTGGAGGATTTGGACTATCTCATTTGATTTTTATTCTGATTGACTTTATTAAAGCGGAGATGGGAAGAAGATCGAAGCTGATGGAACAGAGACAGTGTGGTGCCACAGGTGATACTTAGAAACTCTGAAGTTATCATAACAATATAACTGATATAAACCACTTAACAGCCCTTAGGGAGCATACTGATCTAATTGAGGAGGTGGTTCCATCTGAAGAAAATCAGGAAAATTGAACTTAGGAATGCTAAGACAAAAAGTAAAAGTGGAAGCTTCCGAATGTGTGGAGATACCGTGTAATTGCAGTCACTACTCAGCATTTTTTACCTCCCCACTTCCGGTGTATTTGGAGTGAAAGCTCTTAAACTTAGAGATGGGAAGCTAAAAACTTACTTCAAAATTCCTTTTTCCCCCTTTTTTACTCCCCTTTTTCTGTATACATTTGCTCAATTTTTTTTTCTTCTTTTTCCCTCACCATCTAGCGCTATGATGAACTATCTCACCTTCTTTATTCTCTCTTTATAATGATTATAAATATGCATACTGGGGAAAGGAAAATTAATTGTTGTATCTGATTGTTAAATAATTGAATTAATTGATTTAATTGATTTATTAATAATAATGATAGTTATACTTTGATTAGATATATAGGGAAAATAGTAAGAACATTAAATATTATTTAATTAATAAGTATAGGGTTTTGTGTATTAACGTTATAATTTATTGTATGACCACAATTAATCTACTTGGGGACAAATGTAATACTGTTTGTGTTTAGAATATTTAAAATAAGGTTAGATAAATACACATATTTATTTATAATATTTAAATATAGTTGGATTTGGATAATGTATGTATGTATGTATGTATGTATGTATATGTATATGTATATGTATATGTATATGTATATGTATATGTATATGCATATATATATATATATATATATATATATATATATATATATATATATATATATATATATGTGGATCTTTGGTTGTTCGGGTTTTCTCCGCGTAAGATTCAAAGTGTCTAGGCAACGCTTCGATGAAGTCTCATTCATCATCATCAGGCCTCTGTCTTTGGCTCTTGCTTTTCAGAGTGATGTGAGGTTGCAGCTGCTTTTTTCTTTTAACTGCTAGTGGGGGTGGGACTTGATTGGGTGGGGGCTTGGCTGTGTTCTGATTGGGTGGGGGTGTGTTCTCATTGGTAGGAGGTTTGGCTGTGTTCTGATTGGTTGGGGGGTTGGCCATGTTCTGATTGGTTGGAGGCGTGTTCTGTTCAGGTGGGGGCTTGGTTGTGCTCAGGTTAGTCTTAGTTGCTGGGGGATTTGAGTTGGTGAGCTGTGATCTTGCTGTTTGGCTTCGAGTTCGTGGTCGTGCTGCATCTTCATAGTGGGTGTCGGTTTGCTTCATGTATGGCTCGGAGGGGTTTGAAGTGGGTAGTGATGCAGCTGCAGTGCAGCTTCTGGTCCATGGTCGTGTCTCATCTTCTGAGTGGGTGTGAGTCTGTTTTCTACATGGAAGTGTGGTGGTGGCATCTTGTGTGGCTCTCATGGGTGTGGGTCTGGTGTCATTCTTCATGTTAGGTACTCGTCTGTTCATGAGGGAGGGTTTCCAAATGGCTGGAAGGCGGGAGGTGTCATCTCGTTTGTTCATGCTGTGTGGGCGTTTTTCTATCTCTATGGCTTCTCTGATTATTCTGCTGTTGAAGTGTTCGGTTTTGGTGATAGTTCTGGTATTTTTAAAGTCAATTTCATGTCCTGTGGCTTTGAGGTGTTGGACCAGGGAAGAGGTCGTTTCTTCTTTTTTGATTGAGTTCTTATGTTCTTCAATACGTGCACTTATTCTTCTGTTAGTTTGTCCAATGTATGTGGTAGGGCAGGCAGTGCAGGGGATTTCATATACTCCTTGGTTTTCTAATTCGATTTTGTCTTTGGGGTTTCTTAGGATGGTGGATATTTTTCTGTTTGTGCAGAATGCTGTTTTAATGTTGTGTTTTTGGAGGATCTTGCTGATTTTGTCTGTAGTGCCTTTTATATATGGGAGGAGGGCCTTGCCGTTTTCTTGTTCTCTGTCTTGGATTTTGGTTGGGGTTTCTTTTTGGATTAGGTGGGTAATCTTCTTTCTTTGGAATCCATTGGCTGTAAGTACATTGGTGAGAGTGTGTAGTTCAGTTTTTTGGTGTTGTTCATCGGCTAAGCATTTTGTTCTGGAGATGAGTGTCTTGGCTATGGAATTGATCTGTGCTGGGTGGTGGTGTGAGAGTGCATGTAGATAGTGGTTTGTATGTGTTTTCTTCTGGTAGATGGTGTGTCCTAGGGAGCCATTGGATCTTTTGTATACCAAGACATCTAGGAAGGGAAGTTGATTGTTGGCTTCTGTTTCCATGGTGAATTGTATTTTGGGGTGTAGGCTGTTGAGGTGTGTGAGGAAGTTGTTCAGTTTTTCTTTCCCGTGTGGCCAAATTATGAAGGTGTCATCTACGTATCTGAGCCAGAGTTTGGGTTTGTGGTCGTATTTTTCTAGAGCTTGTGTTTCAAAATGTTCCATGTAGAGGTTTGCGATGACAGGTGAGAGGGGTGATCCCATGGGTGCTCCTTCTATTTGTTTGTATTTTTGTCCATTGTAGGTGAAGTATGTATTGGATAGGCAGTGGTTGTTCAGATCTAGGATGTGCTTGGTGTGGGTGGTATTTGTTTTGGATGGCTGTCAAGGCTTCTTTTATTGGCACTTGGGTGAAGAGGGATATGACATCGAAGCTTACTAGTAGGTCGCTGGGTTGTAAGTTTTGTTTCTTTATGATCTCGATGAACTGGAATGAGTTTCTTACGTGTGAGTTGATGGATTCTGCATAGGGTTGTAGTTGTTTGGCAGAAATTTGGCCAGGTTTTGTAGAGGTGAGCCTATGGAGCTGACTATTGGTCTGAGTGGGGTTCCTTCTTTGTGTATCTTGGGGAGACCATAAAGCTTAGGCCATCTGGATGATTTCTCTCTGGGTATGATTCTTTGCTGGATTTCTTCACTGATGGGGGAGGCTTTTATTTTGGATTTGGTAGTTTTTTCTAGGTAGGTGGTGGGGTCTGTCTTTAGGGGTTTGTATGTGGGGTCTTGGAGTAGGTTGGTTAACTTGGTTTGGTAGTCAGATGTGTTCATAACCACTGTCGCGTTGCTCTTGTCTGCTGGTAGGATTATTATGCTGGTGTCTTCTTTCAGGTTAAGTAGTGCAGTTTGTTCTTCTTTGGATAAGTTGCTTTTGGGTGGTTTGCTAGTGCAGAGGATGTTGGTGATTTCGAGTCTGATTTTGTTAGCATCGTCAGGGTTGGTTTTGGTCAGGCTGGTTTCAACTCCGCATATGATGGTTTCTGTGGGGATGTGTTTGGGAGCGACAGCAAAGTTGAATCCTTTTGAAAGGACCTTGGTTTCAGCTTCATCACTCTGAGAAGCAAGAGCCGAAGACAGAAGCCTGAAGATGATGAATGAGACTTCATCGAAACATTGCCCAGATACTTCGAATCTTACGCTGGAGAAAACCCGAACAACCAATGTGATTTAGAATTTGGATTTAAAATAATACAGTGATAATATTTTTATATATAAGTACTTATACTCCAATAACCAGTTAAGAGCACAGCTATCCAGCAGATAGATTAAGTAATTAGATACTGGTCAATCCTAATACAGAGATTCTATCACTGTATGTTAATTTGGGATAATATAATTAATATAGTACAATAAAAGAAAGAAATCTTAAAAGAAATGACTTCCACAACTACTACAGCTCTGAAAACTGGAAGAAAGGTCACCCCAACATTAACAACTACGTTGGCAACAGCTTCACCCATGGCACAAAAAACCATAGAAGAAACATTACCAGTGGAGAAACAAGCTAACATCTCGAATGCCAACATCCAATCAATTTTTCTGACTTTACAGGAATCGATGACGAAGCTGCAAGAAACAATGATGAAAAACCATAACGAGACGAGAGCAGATATCAATGAACTAAAAGAGGAGATGGGGAAATTAAAAGCAGAAATGAAAGCGGACATCTCCAAAGTAGAGGACAAAGTTGGATTATTACAGCAGGCCTTGGAGAAAAATGAAGTAACAATAAAAGAGGTAGAGAAAAGGACTGAACGAACTGAAAGGAAATTAGAAAGGGTAGATGAAGAATTAAAGAATGTGAGTAAAGAAATGGAGGACTCACTGGTCTACCGAGAGATGGACAAGGCTGCTACATACTTGAGATTCCAAAATGTAGTGGAATCCAAAGAAGAAGACTTGGAACAACTAATGGCAGGAATACTGGCTGGACTATTGGAAAAGGATAAAGATGACATCTTAAGGGAATTTGATGAAGTTTACAGGATTAGCACTAATTATGCGAGATGCCACAAATGCCCAAGAGAAGTCCATATACGATTTGCGAGAAGGCGTGTCCGGGATATCATATATAGGATGTCAAGAGATGAAACAATCACATATAAAGGTAAAGAAGTCTTGATTCTCAAACAAATACCAAGAAGAGTAAGAGAACAAAGACAAGACTACAAGTTCTTAGCAGCTTACCTAAATCAGAAAAGAATTGTATTTAAATGGCTAATCCCAGAGGGGATGTTAGTTTTCTGGAATGAAAGGAAAATTAAAATAGACTCCATGGAAAAGGCCCAGGAATTTTATGAGTTATTGGTAGGTCCAGAAGACCAGAGCAGTAAGGACGAACTGGAAACAAACTCCCAGGAAGATCAAGGCTATCATAAGAACAGAGATGGAACTTTAGGAAATCAAGGAAATACTCATCTACATCAGGAGAGAGAAGAAAGTAGGACACATCTTCAGGTACAAGGAGAGACTGGAGCCATTACAAGACAAAGAGCGAAACAGAATTAATTAAATGGAAGAAGAAAAGAAACTACTATCTGTTAGTGTTTGGGGATAAACCCCCTAGCAGAGTGTGCAGCAGCAGTCAAGCCAGGCAGCCAAATGAGAATGAGGCTGGGCCCTAGAGTATACACACACTTGAGACAAAAACACTGTTTGTGGTTGTAAATAGATATTTAATTCATACAGAGATTAAGAATAGTCATTCAGTCCATATATCAGTATCCAGTTTATCTATCCAGTTATCAAGTCCATTAAACAGTAAATACAATGTCTTTATCTGCTTGTATATCTTCTTCTTAAGATACCTTCCTCTCAAGGACAACGCTGAATCCTCAGCTCACTAAACCAAACAGTCCTTGTGTTCAGGTGAAATGGTATCTGGCACAGTAGCCTCCAAAATAAGCAGATAGACGTTCAAACACACAGTAGGCAGCAGACCAGGAACAGTAACCAGGTGCATCTAGAAACCGGACTCAGACAGTTGTATCCAGAAGCCGGACTCAGACAGTTGCATCCAGAAGCCGGGGCTATTAGTTTCCCCTCCTACCTTTATGGCTGCCTGCAACCGCACCCACAATGACATTGCAGTTTCTTGTGCTTAAAGCTACATAGCACTTAATCCTAGGTTTACATATTTATTCAACCCAAACCAGTTGGAGTATCCATATACCCAACACTATCACTTCCTGACTTCTTACAATTAGAGGTTAACCTCAGATTTAGCCTGTTGTCTGAACCAAATGGCAGCCATTTTTGGTTTTCAAAAACCAGAATTTGAACCTAAAAAAGTAATTTTTTGCTTTCTACCTAATTAAAAAGCTCTGGGATGATCAGGGTAAAATAGAGGCATAGCACATTAATTTACTATTTGGTTTGGATTAGAATCTTACATAAACTATAATTATAAACTATAGTTCTCCCATCTCTGGATATGTTGTCTTTGCCTTCGATAACAGGAAGTGAATATTTCCATCCAACCAATGTCTTCTGTGCCTGAAAATCTCATGCAATTCCCTCTAAAGGGAAAAAAAAGTTATAGCTATTTCTATTTTTAAATACATTATGGGAAGTACAAAGCTTTAAGTTTTTAAATCTTGTTTTCATTTGGCTTTGAGCTGAATAAGACAGCATTTGATTCAGTCAAGTTTAAATAGGGATCCAAACTTAATCTTTTTGGCACTGGTTTCAACAGGCACTTGATGTTTCATTTTCTTTTATTTACTCATTGTTTGGGTTTTATTTTGGCTTTGCTCTTTTATTTGGCTATTTTTCACAAGGTTGCTTTTATATATATATGTTACTTTTGTTTCATGGTATCATATCGTTCGTAAAATACTATCCCTTGCTAGCTACTATTCATTGAATTCTATTTGTAGAAAGGAAGTCTCCATCTGTCAGTTGGAGGGTGCAATTTATACATCTAATAAATAATGCACACATACCTGCATGCATGTGTACATCCTTACTAAAATCTATCTGTACTCTTTCTATTGATATTATAGTACTTGTGCTTTTATAGGCTAAGAAAAAAACATAAAGAACATTAACACTTCCAAAATATACATAATTCAAAAGTTTTAAGTGGCATTTTCATGTATTTTCCTCTTTCTTGGCACACATTCTGAAATCTATTTTACTTTGTGAATTTAGACCTAAGGGTTCTAATAACTTAAATGTAGCAATTAGAGTGGTGTAATTGTATAATGATAGCCAGTGCTTGTGAAAGTCTATGGGATAAACAAAACCTTAGGCTCTTCTCCATCAATACTCAGCTTGATTCATGTCTTTGATTACATGGACTTTAAAAAAAAAGTCTTAGTTTTATTTCAAAAAGATTGTATCTTTATGCTTTAGTATGGTTTACTGTGGCTCTGCATATGTTCTTTCCCTTGTTTCTGAATGCTGTTGGCAGCAATATACTTCAACCCTGATTTCATCCCACTGTGAAAAACACCAGATGTACAAAATTAAAGTTCAAGTTAATCAAAATATTGCTTGACAAAGCAAATAATTGAATTGCACTTTCAATGCGCGGTGGTAGGCTATAATTAACATGCACTATCTTCCACATTTGAATACAACTTCCAATTTCCATTTTAACATCATGGAATGCTGTCTACACATTTTTTAATGGTGCCCATGATAATAATATGTTCTGTTTTTAATCATATTCCACGTTGCAGGAAATGAAGCTTGCAATTTCCCAGGTGCTTACCAAATTACTCCTGCAAGCTAATTCGCAACCCCCAAGTTAAAAGTTTCAACACAGTGCACGTTAACAGCCTGGTTATGCTCTTCCTGTACAACAGACGGTAAGTTAATATGTGCTTCAATTATATCCAGTTTGTGCATTTATAGCACCCTGTGGGCAGCAGTAAGAAGGTTGTAAAATACTCTCCTGCTTTTTTAATGCTGCACTATATTACTAGGGAGAAAGAGAGAGGAATACAGACACAAGACAAAGGAAGGAGAGAAAGAGAGAGACTATCAATTTATGAAGTGGATCAATAATGGAACTCAACTCAAAAGCACTATAGAAAACTCTGCAAAAATACACTAGAAAAGGATATTTATTTTATATGTACACTATTAAGACAAATGGCAAGCACAATTATTTCACGCGTTTTAGGGGAAATGGTGCCAAAGGAAAGTGTGAAGAAAATGAAGCAACTAATTCCAATTTCAACAGCTTCTATCAACCCAAGGGATAAATCTTGCCTAGAAAGGCATATTCCTTTTTTGCTAAAATATTAAAAAAAGCACAGCAAAACACCTCTTCCTCTCATCAAAGAAAGAGGAATCTAAGAACGTTACCCTCTGGAATAGGCTATCCTTGGAGTGCCAAATGGCACCCTCCCCAATGATCTCCAGAAAATCAGTTAAAACTCAGTTCGTTCACAGAAGCTTGGGATTTTATTTTTTTTACTGTAGTGTGAATGTTGGTGGGGCTGTTGATTGATAATTTTTAACTGTTTTGTATCATTACGTTTGCTGAATTTAGACAAAGTTAGTGTAAATTGCTGGAATCCCCTGTGGAATCAGAAGAATAGAAATATGGTCAATGCAAATTAACAAACATTTAGCCATGCTCTTGTACAAAGGCACTGAAGGCACTGGACTGCCTGAATTTAGGGTGCAAATTGTTTATCCCCATGACTGTCAGCATTGCTATTTGAAGCAAATCAATAAAGCAAGGCTCTATTGCATCCTTTCTTAACATCAGGGATTGGAACATTTTAGAATTTCCTGCATAGGAATTTCAATCCCCATACATTTACAAAGCTGTACATTGGGGAAAAGTGTGTATGGATAGACAACTCTCAATTTTTAGCGAGCATAACTTTCTTTACAATATGTACCTTTATTTTAGATTTATTTTTATTCTTTTTATTCTTTAAAGGACAATGTATACAATTATAATAAGCCATGGAGATAACCTTATTAGTCAGATGCTGTTACAAAATTAAACAGAAGCATTCCTGGAATCTGGGGAAAAATAATTAGTATTAGAAAGAGACTCAGGCTGGCTCCTCCCTGACTCTCTTGGGTATAAGAAGGCAGGAAGGAAAAACACAACATTTGGTAATAAGCTGATCTCAATAAAACTTAGTTATAACCTTTTATTTTATTATTCTGACCTGGCTGAAGACATCTTTTCATGCCTCATAGTTGCCATGAACTTTGAAAAGGGGAAGGGAGGGGGCAAGCAGATAGATCGGTTACCAGTCAAAACAAAAGGTTTTCTTATAGGAACCAAGGTCATCCCAACAGATAGCAAGTGAAGGAGAGGAGTGACCAAGCAGCCTGCCAGCTACCTTCATTGGACAATGTGATCAGTGACATATGGGGAGGGAACTTTGTTCTTTAATTTTCTCCCTAATTTTAATTAGGGGGAAAACCATAGGAACTTTTAGAATTGGTTTTCACTAGCTGTGTTGATATGACGTGTCCAAAAACATGTTCTTTGAGGAAACTATCTGCCTCGGAGGTCTGCTTTTGGAACACTGACACTTGTGCAATCTCTTTCCTGATCTGGACAAGTTCAAAGGGCTGATAATCATCTGACATGAAATATATTAAAAACTGTCCTTGCTACTCGTGTCAATTCCTGTATACAAACTTCTTCATCATGTTTATCAGACTGTAGATGTTCTACACATGAGGAAGTATTGGGTGATCCTGACCTATAACCATATGGGTATCTTAAAAAAATCTCCAGTTATGAACATCATTCTTTATTTTGTCAGCATTGTGTGAAAACATTTGCTCTCTATAACAAACTATGCAGCAATGTTAAGTATGTATTCATTGGATCTGTCATACAACTGTGAAATGATCTCAGCAAGATTAAGTAGTTGTCATTAATTTCTTACACTTAAATTCATCTGTTGCCAGCAGACTATATCATTTCTTCCTTTCCCTACTAAAAGTTAATAATGTAAAAGTTTTCTTAGCATCCTTCTCTTTCTCATGCTTCTTACTCTATATATTCACCTTCGTTTCCTTAACTTGCTACAAAATAATGGAAATTAAATGGTTGTCATTTTGTTGTTATTTTCACTTTCTGTCTTTCAATGTTGACTTTTAAAAAAGCTTGATAGCAATTGCAAAAAACCTACACTTGAAAGCTTGTAATAGTCCTCCCAAGCATTAAATACATAGAGGAAATTAACTTACATTCAAAGCATCTATGTTGATTAGCCATAGCAAGATATTTATCTTACCAGAACCACATTATAATTACAACCTCCCATGTTCTGTTCATTTGACTTCAGTGCAGTCAAGTCTAAAAGAAAGCAATTTATTTTTCTTGACAAAAATATTATATTTATCCTACCAAGGAATATTCAAGTTTTTAAAGTTCAGAATTTTTAAAAAATCTTGCTTCATTTCTGGATTTTTTAATATCAATTTGGAATATTGCAACTATTCTGCATCTGTTACAAAAGTCTTGAAAAAATGTTTATGTATTAAGAAACTGATTACAAACTGTGATTCCAAAAATGCAGAAAAGTTAGGAATCTCTTGGTTACTGGTATTTATGGAAATCCATTCCAAAATACTGTTTGTTTTACTGCCTGCTTCCAACTGATGTGCCATACTTTAATATTATTCTTACTACTGTTCTAATTTAAGGTTATTGTAATGTTTTAAACTTTGCATTATTTTGTATTTAATGATTTTGATTGAGCCATACAGACAAGTTGGTTGATAAGTAGCTGAGAAATGAAATCTGCAAATGCATAAACTGTCAAATAAAGAAGCTAAGTATAGTCCATCTTCTTTCATTACTGATCATGCTGCATTGGATTGATGAAGGCTAAAGTTCAATAATGCAAAAAGCTATAAATTTTCTATTCACCAATTAATTTAAAGGAGCATCTCCCACAATTTTAAATATTTTATTGACAGAAATTCTTTTCCTGCTTTACATCAAAGTCAGCAACTTTGTACCTTCTGAGGATTATTATATAGTTTTGGATAATGTCTATGTTCCAAAGGAAGGAGACAATGGTGAACTACCTTTGAAAATCATGTCAAGAAAACTGCAGGGCTCAGTCTGGGCAGCTGCCAAGAGTCATGACTTGAAGCATTGGAGGAAAAAACTTGGTGCTCTCTGAGTTTGGTTGCCTTCTTGCAGACATTTCATTAGCAAACCAGGTAATAGAGAAAGAGATCTGCTCTCATGTTATATACTGTTGGCTTGCTCTGTCAGCACTAATGGCAGTGGTGGGGTGTTGTTTACTGTTAGCTTGTTTGTCTGAGTTGGTAGTTCTTTGATTGGGGCATTGTTTGCTTCTTGAGTGTTGGCCTAGAATTAATTTCAGTGTTAATCTCTGCTCATCAGGGTGTTGATTACTGATATGGAGATATTTTGGTCTTTTTGTTTCTTTTTTTTTACTTTTTGATTATCTCTTTTGAATGGTAGATAAATATTGTTTATCTTGATGTGCCCATTTGTGATAAACTTGTCTGAATGCCAGGCTTCCAGGAATTTTCTAGCATTTTTGGACTTGGCCTAAGATTCTCACAGTTTCCCAGCAGAAGCTATGATTAAGTCTGTCCAAACATTGTGAAATTAAGCAGTTTTCATCATGAATGAAGGCAAATATGCGTGTCCCAGGATGATGTTGCAGGATCCTGAAGTTTTCATATTCTTCTGATTGCTAGCTGGTGTTCATGGATGTGCTCTGCTAGTCTTCTGCTGGTTTGTCCTACATAGTGGTAGTACAAACAGGCAGTAGAAAACTTAGATCACTTGATTACCTGGTTTGGCAAAATAGGCATGAAGGCATATTTGTATTACAGTTAAATCTCTTCCTTCTACACCAGAGCTGTCAAACTCAAGACCCGGGGGCCAGATCCAGCACACAGGGTGCTTAGATTTGGCCATGGGCCTACCCTGGAAACAGACTCACCTGAGGTGCCTCTGCCAGTGAAAAGAGAGCTCCATTTTGGGCCGTGATGGCCTTCTGCAACCTTCTGCCAGCAAAAACGGAGCCCTGGAGGGCTGTCATGGACAAAAACGGAGCCCCAATCAGTGACTTTGAGCTGGCCCTGGCAAACCCACCTCAGCCCCCTGAGGTCAAACACAACCCTGATGTGGCTGACATTCAAATTGTCAGGATTTAGGTAGATATAAAAACGTATCCATTGTTTCAAGATTGAAATGTTTTAATTTTTTTAATGAAGTTTATTCTATTCTAATCTCTGGCAACATGTATTTTTCTTTTACATGTTTTAATTGCACATGAAGTTACAATGCTGAGTATGTATGAAAGATAGTATGCATTTTTGGTTCTTGGGAATTAGTTCTTACTATTTTGGTTGTTGGTATAAGAAATTCCATTAAATTCATCAAACCTTTAAATGCAATATGAAATGAATGAGAAGAATTATCTGATTAATTTTTTTTTTTAATCCCCAGCTTCCTTAATATTTTAGAAGAAACCCAAGATGCTGGATTGTTGTGTGTGTTTTTTTTTTACTCTTACAGTTTGAGATAATAAGATATATCAGGTTTGTCAGCAGAACTGCAGATATGACTCTATCAATAATCTGTGGCACTTTTGTACTTCCCAGCCAAAGCTATTATACAGTTTTGGATGACAGCCTGCTTCAACTCCATCTTATGATCCACTGGGACAGAAACTCATAAGAACCTTTCAACACAGATCTGTCATATAAATGGTAATAACTACAGTGATTCAGTTTAGTAGGATGTTCAGAAAGAAGTAGTGAACTGAAAAAGAGACAAAAAGTAGATTGATACTCTCTGACAATTGCAGAAGGATAACATTTACAAGCACCAAGTGATCAATAGAGAAATCTGTCATCGATTCTACAAGAACATTTCAAATAAGCCCTAACTCATTATATTATTTGGTTGCAATTCTCAGATGAAGAAATGTAAGCATGCAAGTTGTCCAAAGTAATTATAATTGTTTTTTGTCTGCTTACCAGGCATACTGTCTTTCACTAGTGTTAGCATAACTACAAAAAGAATCATCATGTCAATAAATGTACGTACAATTGATGAATAAAGTATATTTTGAGCAATTAGCTCATCCCTCTTTAATATTGATTTTTATATTGCATTTTATAAATGGGGGATTTTTTATATTATTCCCCTTCTTGATCCTGTCCATATTTTGAAATTTAGATGTACATCTACACCAATATATCTATGTATAATCTAAAGGAAATAGATGAACTTTTTGCTACTCAGTTAACTAAAGTATGTAGGAAGCACACCACAAGTAATGGAGGCTTTAATTACCCTGACATCAACTGGGAGACAAACTCTGCACCAAGTAGAATATCAAACAGTTTCCTGACAAACCTAGCAGACAAATTTGTCTCCCAAAAAGTAAAGAAGGGAACTAGGGGGCTAGCCATAATGGACTTAATTCTTACCAACAGAGATGAAATGATAGAAGGTGCTAAAATTACAGGAACCTTGGGGTGGAGGGAATTGATCATGCAAATTGGAATTAAGTATTATGGAACAGGATGATCTAATATCTAATCTAGATCTTTTTACATGTGGAGGGTCAAGCAAAATGTAATTGATTGTATGGCAAGGCTAACACAGTTCAATTATTAAAATATAGCTAAATGTTCTTAAACAAGAGCATTTACTGCAGACAAAGAACAAAAGTGAAAACTTGTGAAGAATAGTATGAAACTAATTCAGAGCTCATCTCACAGGGGGATGCTGCTTGTGAAAATAGACAAAAGTGTCCAAAGCAATACCTTTAGTAGTCCCTTAACCTGATTTCTTGTTCAGTTGTAGAAAGTAACACGACAGTTGAAGCTCCGTTTGCAAAATAAAATTTCAATAAAATTTCAACAAAATTCAAAAGCCAATTTCCTGAAGCAACATCTTTATTGGAAGATATGTACTATTTTAGACCTAGCAAGCCTGATTAAGGACATCTTGGCTTTTCAATGCCAAACTAATTGTCCTGGATCAACACCTACACTGATATTAGTTTAGTATCTACTTTGTGTTCAGTGCTAGTCCCTAAGGGCAATAACATAGTACACAAAGCTCTTCATATTATTTCAGACTGTATGCTTTCCCTAGATTCTGGATCACAGAAATTTACAATATGCAAACAATTGCAGTTTTATTTTATTTTTGAAGCTGAGTGTTGCAGGTGTTATCTTTCTAGCTACCCATGAGAACAAAAATGATGGATTTTCCTTGGCCAGAAGGATCGGAGTGTGTAATATAACTTAAAGAATGGAAGGAGGAAAACAATTCAAAAGAATAAATATTCAACAGTTCAATAACACGGGAGTTCACTAAAATGACTTTAGAAAAGCACTGCTGTCAGCATACAAATGCATTCCTTAAATAGAGAAGTGGGAAGTATCTGTCTACCTTAGTAGGCTTTAACTCTTCTTTAAAATGTGATTCTTAACTTGTGGTGCCAGTTAGGAGGAAACTTAGTCCCTTCGTTGAATTCTCACTGGTTTCAAGTATGAACCAAAACATGCGCGATAAATCTGGATCAGGGATTTAATTGCCCTGCCAAATCTTTTTTTTTAAAAAAATAATAATCATGCATTTCTGCTTGTCTTCATTTTTTTTCCATACAAAAGAGAGGTTCTGTTGTAGAAAATCATTTGCAAGTAAAGCATTTCTATTCAGCTGTATTACTTCCCCTGGGAATTAAAGTTGAGAACAGAATAGAACAACCTGAGGGAACAAGGATTAGCAGGTTTTACAAACTGCCAAATGCTATAGGAAACAAAAAAAGAAGAAGCTGCAGTAATATTAAAATCAAACTTCTATTGTACAGTTAGTTTCACCTACTTACAAGTTTTCCCTGAACACACTTAGAGCCAAGTGAAAATAAGTGGATGTTATTTTGTTACAATACCTCTTCTTTTTTTTCCTTTTTTTAAACAGCATCTACATGCAAGATGTGCCCTTATTAAGCCAGAAAGACTTGAAGTAGCTGTGCTGGAAGATACACCCAGGTTGATGTTAAAGCAGTAAAGTCATAACATTGAAACAGTCACTGATTCTAATTTAGATACGGAAAATAAAAATATGGCCACTTCCTGTTATTTGAGGATAATGTGAGAAGTTAAGAAAATTCCCTAAAAAAAACTATTCTCCAAAACAAGGGTTTGCTTTTGAACTTAATTAAATTCTTCTACTGTTTTTTAGCACTTTACAAGGAGCTTCTGAGAGAGCTGCGGTTCTTGGAATGTCAAAGGAAAAAAAATCCACATTATCTTCTCTCACAGGTAAGAACAGAAGCATCAGATGCTAGAAAATATCAGACTATCACAAATCTTCCCCCTCTTAAGGATTAAATGGAAAATTGTGAGACAACATAGGCCTTTTATAATTTAAGCAAGAGCAAGTAAGCCATTAGCTATCTTGAGCTTGTTAAGATAAGGCAAACAAAGAGAAATATTACACTGAGTTTTAACAGAATAACATACTTAGAAGAACCTTGGAGATCGTCTAGCCCAGGGGTGTCCAACCTTTCACCTTCCCTGGGCCACATTAGAAGATGAAAGTTTGGTTTGGGCCGCACATAAAATAAAATAACAGTAACGATACCCGATCATCCCAAAAAACCATAGAAAACATAGTTAACAAATTAAATTTATTTGGAAATGAAGTTAGTAAGATGTTTTTATTATTTATTCTTAATTATTTATTAAAAATTATTTATTTTTTATCATGGTTTTTTTATCACAGTTTATTTTCCGCCAAATTTTGCGGGGAGGGGGGGGAGAAAGCTCGCCGCCTCGCACCTACCTCTCCTCCTGCAAATGGCCCGGCTGGATGAGGCAGGACTGGAAGGCAGAAAGCAGCAGCAGCAGCGGCGGGGCAGAAGCCTTCCCCGCCACCGCTGCTGCTTCTGCCCCCGCCGCCGCCGCTTCTTCCCCTGCTGCCGCCACTTCTGCCCCTGCCGCCGTTGCTGCTTCTGCCCCTGCTGCCACCGCTTCTTCCCCCACCACTGCTGCTGCTTTGCCTCCCACCGCCGCTTCTGCCACCGCCGCCGCTTCTTCCCCCGCCACCGCCGCCGCTTCTGCCCCCGCCGCGGGGGCAGCGGCGGCGGGGGCAGAAGCAGCGGCGGTGGCAGAAGCAGCGGCGGGGGCAGAAGCAGCAGCGGTGGGGGGGCAGAAGCGGCGGTGGTGGCGGTGGGGGAAGAAGTGGCGGGGGCAGCAGCGGCGGGGGCGGTGGGGGCAGAAGCGGCGGCGGTGCCGGCAGCGGCAACAGCAGGAGATGGCACTCTGATGGCACCCGCCTTTTCTCTTGCTGCTTGGCCTGGCGCTTGCCTCGCCCCGCCTTGCGCCTGCCTCTCCTCCTCCTCCTCGCTGGCCCTGGCACGATGGTTGGGGTGGGCACTGGGCCGCATTACGAGGTGACCTGGGCCGCATGCGGCCCATGGGCCGCGGGTTGGACAAGCCTGGTCTAGCCCAATCCTTGCTGAAGCAGGAGCTCTACCATTCCAGACAAATGGTTGACAAATCTCTTCTTAAAAACTGCTAGGGTTAGTGCACCCGCATTAACTGAAGGCACGCCAATCCATTGCTTAATAGTTCTCACTGTCAGGAAATTTTCCTTAGGTTATTTTTCTCCCTGATTAGTTTCCATACAGGTGCTTTGGAGCAAAGGTTGACTTCCTCTTCTTTATGGTAGTCCCTTAGACATTGGAACACCACTATCATGTCACACCTAATCCTTCTTTTATTAAACTAGACATACCCAATTCCTGAGACTGGTCTTTGAATGTTTTAGCTTCCAGTCTCCTAATTATCTTTGTTGCTCTACTCTGCACTCTTTCTAGACTCTCAATATCATTTTTATATTGTGGCAACCAACTGGATGCAGTATTCCAAGAACGGCCTTACCAAAGCATTATAAAGCAGTATTAACATTTCATGTGATCTTGATTCTATCCCTCTGTTAATGCAGCTTAAGACAACTGCAGCACACTTCTGGCTCATATTTAAGTGATTGTCCACTAGGACTCCAAGATCCTTCTCACAGTTACTATTATTTCTTGCCTAAATGTAAAATCTTACTTTTCTTGCCAGTGAATTTCATTTACAGGCAGCAGTTTCCCCTGCTGCCTTTAAATGTACTACTGAAATCTTTTTGCAAACACAATGGCTGAAGATATATGTGTGTCAGTAAATGTACATATATACTGTCAAGCCTATTAATTCCTGAATGGCCCTGATATGCCTCTATCTTTTTCTTTTCTCACTAGAAAAACTACATGGCCATGACTTGAATCTGAAAACCCAATGTGCCATTTTTCTCCCAATACATGCTTAAATAGGATATTTATCTAATCAGATCTCTATGCCTTTTGCCTGAACCCCATTGCCTTCATTTATTTAGAAAGAGCAGTGGTTCTTGTAACTAACATGCCAACAAATCATTTGATACTAAGAATGGGAACAATCACTCAAGGCTCATGGTAGGTTTTTCACTCTTTCACTCTTGGTTGAACTCTGTTCTTTGTCAAGAAGGAAAAAGAAAAGAGTGCCTCTGAAAACCCAGAGGACTTGTAAAGGAAGCTAAATTTCAACAAACTTGTTGAACAATAACTTACAAGAACAGAAGTGGTGCAGACATTGTAACACATTGAAACCTCTGGCTTTGTTTAGCTTTTACTGTGGAATTCTAGCACTGTCATAATTGATATCAGATGGCAGATAAATGGTATTTAGGCAATCTTTAGACTCAATGTGCCCTACAACATACATGTATTCCTATGGTTGCCCATAGCAGGCATTCAAAAAGACAACAAGTTAATTAACTAATTAATGAATACTAGCTAAAGTAACTCATGAAAGTGTACTAAGCAATAAAACAACAAATAAATAAAATTGACCTCTTCTATACCAGGAATGTGCAACCTTGGAAACTTTAAGACCTGCAGATGACTGGCTTGGCAATTCTGGGAGTTGAAGTCCAAGTTACCAAGCTAGACAACCCTATTCTACATTGTACCTACTGAGGATTCAGCTCAACCTGATTTCCAAGGCTAGAGAAAGAACTAGTTCTTAATTTCCTTTCCATAGGATTGCATCAACTGTCTGGGGAAAGTTTATCCCAAAGGAATTCCTTTTCCAGTATGTATACTTACAGGAATCTCATCCTGAAGGCACCTGTCTGGAGGCCTGAAGGGGAAATGTATTAGGGTTAAATTGACTCTATCAGGATCTCAAATTTTGGAAAATTTTATTGAATAAAATCTGACTACAACTCTTCAGATGTCCACCTGAAGGTATGGTGGTTGGAGGGAGAAAGAGACAATTACAATAGGCATATTCATTTACTAAAGCTAAATTCTGAGTTCAAGTCACTAATTAAGACTGTAATCATCATTAAGACTGTTCACACATGGGTTGGGGAAGTCTTCCAGTATCACATCACTGCAAATTCCATCAATGACACAGTAGCTTCCAGTTTAAGCAAACACAAAGTATCACAACCTCCAGATTTGTTTAACACAATTGAAACAACTTTTAAAAATCCCAAATATTAGAATGCCATTCTGAAAAACTGGCTGTGACCCCAAATCATAGAAACCTTACCAACCTTGTCACAAAAGAAAGCCAATTTCCTTGTGTTAAAGAGCAGAACTGCTAGTGAAATGAAAGTTGCCTGTTGGTTTTGTAACCAGTGGCAGATACTCCTCTGTAAGACAGGATAAAATTAGGAGAAGCCAGAAAATAAGATAATGGGATATTCACATATTCTACTTGCCTGGCATAAACATACTCACTACCCATCTGTCAAGGGCATGAATGCACAGCATCGTACTCAGTGAAATTTCACCATAATCACTGGACAGCAGGATACTCAAAGAGAGAAGAATAAGCAGGTCCTTTAGTAGCAGTTTTCCCAGATCCAAAAACCTTTCTTCAAAGGAGGGGGAAAGTGAAATTGAGTGTTCTCCTGTCAATCCTCTGACATGATCTCTCTTAGTGTTCACTCCATGTCAGAGAGAGCTGGAAGCAAAGGAGCTGTTTACCCCTATTTTTCTTCCTTACTCTTCTTCTATCAGGAGCATTGGGGAAAATGAATTTCACATTTTTACCAGTTTTCCCCACAAATAGTCCATTTTATTACAGGATTGTCTCCTGTAGAAATGCTTCTCAAGCTGCCTCAAAGGAGTCCTGGTGGCGCAGTGGTTAGAATGCAGTATTGCTGGCTGACTCTGCCCATGCCAGTAGTTCAGTCATGACTGGTTCGAGGTTGACTCAGCCTTTTATCCTTCTGGAGTCAGTAAAATGAAGACACACATTGTTGGGAGCAATAGGCTGACTCTGTAAGCTGCTCAGAGAGTACTGTAAAGCATTATGGAGCAGTGTATAAGTCTAAGTGCTATTACTATTGCCTAATCACTATCCTGAAACTGAATCTTTTTGATTAATGATGGGAGAAAAAGTGATCTGGGACTAAAATGATCCACTTCTCCTCTACTCTTTCTCTGCCAACTCTCAACTGAATTCTAACCCATCACTTTTCTGTTCAGAATAGTCATTCCATCTGCATTAATGTTCAACACTCAAATTTAAATTCTTGCTTTGGGTAGCATTTGTCAATTCCAAATAAAGTTATCCATCTAGTAAGGTGCTTATTATAGCTGAGTTATATTTCTGTATTGTCCCTTACCATGTAGCAAGGATTATTTGATCTGTTCAATCTGAAAACAGAACAGCCTTCAAAACTAAGCTTGGGGCAATTGGTTGCTAGATACACTCATGCTATTTAAATGCTAAGATGATAAATAGATCTCCCACAGAAATTCTATCCAGCCAAATAAATCCTATCTGGAGACAGATTGCTCATTTGAGTCTGTCCCTATTTCATTGTATCCTACATCAGTATAGATTTTCTTTTTAAAACTCTGTGGCAATAAAGTCAATGTCCAATTAATGGGAAGGTGTCAGAAAACCCAAAAATACTGAAATAAATTCAGGCATTACATTTTTTTTACTGATTGGTTGCATTGCTTTGAGGGCCAAGAATCAGTACGGCCAATCAGCTTACATACTGAACCACTCTTCTGCACATGTTGAATCTGCAGCAATTGCCACCAACAGCTCTTTTCCCTCAGCAGGCCCTGAAATACCATTTCCAATAGTATTTTATTTAGCTGATTATGTCTTGAGTCTCAGAGACCCAGGTTCATTAAGGAGTAGCCACTGGGAAAGGTTTTAATGCTTAGTCCTCTAGACCAACACATTATTAATGTTCTAGATTACTGGAAGAGGGGAGTTCATTTATTAAAGCTGAAAATCAGCAGTCTTCCTGGGGAAGTTAGGTGAGAGAAATATATGATATTAATCACTGCAACATAATAAAAGGTAGCAAAATAGGAAAGGTAAAAGGCAAGGCAAATTAGACTCGTGGTAGCATATAAGCTTTTCATTCATCTGTCCTTTACTGCTTCAGTATACAACCAATGCACGCTACAGTAATTCTTTGGGAATTGAGGAAAGATTTATGATGCACTGGGACACAGAAAAACAAAAACACCAGAGTTGCCATTCTACCAGTGGGTTCAGTAGCTTTATCTTTTTATATTCCTCAGAACTTTAGTACAAGGGGATTATACCCCATTTCAAATGCTAGGCAAGCAGGAACTATGGCAAGCCACTATTGACACACTGCAAGCTGATGAGAAATCCAGCTATCTTGAAATCTCAAGAAACAAGTTATTTTCTCTCCTGTGACTATGCAGGGGGAATGAGAGATTTTATTCCTATCATTTGTGGTTGATTCCAGAGACTGAATTCCTACCATATGTCTACCCCTCATCTTGCACTGAACCAGTAGAAGTGAGCTCCTACAAGCTGAAACATTAGATGGACTGGTTTTACTGTACGCTAAAAATCAAAGATGTACACAACAGGGAAGGAAGGATGGGACAAGGGGGAAAAATGCAGTGGGCATTTTCATATACCAAAGTCCCATCCCTATGTACAAACAGTATATCTCTCTGTTGTGGATAGAATGGCTTACACATTTACTTTATGTATTTATTGTATAGATTGCATACATGTAGCATCTCTGAACAGGTTTCCAGACATTTACATCAATGAGAATAGATTACAAATCTAAAAATGATATCAATCTCAAACAGGAAATACGACAATACTAAGTAGCAGATCCTTTACCTATGTAATCCTTAAGTTAATATAGTTCCCATATTTCTATCTGTTTGGTATATAACCTGCCACAAAATGATGGTGGTACACTGTAGTAATAGACTAAACTAAACGAGACGAGACGAGACGAGACTAGAACAGAACAGAACAGAACAGAGCAGAACAAATTCTTTATTTGGCCAAGTGTGATTAGACACACAAGGAATTTGTCTCAGAGGTAGGCACCATTGGATCTATAATCACCTACATGGGTGACTTTAGTCACCATATTTATTAAAGAAAAAGCATTACAAAGGAAAGAATCGGTCCTGTACATAAATTCTATTTACAAGAGATTTGTGATGCCTGTCCATGTGTCCAAAAAAAAGTAAGTTGGGAGTGGGTGGAATCCTCCTCAGAGACCAGAGAGAAAGGCGAAGAGCAACTAATTCTGGTAAGTGGTTCTTTCATGCGTATTACACCTATCTTAGAAGTAATATTGTAAAACTTCCAGGACTAGCTTCCAAAATTCTAAATTGCCTATAGGTTGAGAACTGTAACCTGGGTCTTATTTGAAATAGCCCATTATGAGACAATGTAAGTGGCAATGGGTTGGAGAGAATGTTGGTTTCAATTTTATTTCAAAATATCAAAAGACTATGTGAGGTTTTCCAGTTTTACAAAGACCATGTTGTTCAACAATGGTTTCCCCCAGGAAGCCATTTATGAAGGGCTCTGAAAGCTTTGTGGGGTCTACCACAAAGTGCAGAGAAGAGCAATTAAGATTATTGAAATCTGGAGACTTAAACATATGAAAAATGGTTGCAGGAACTGGGTATGGCTAGTCTACAGAAAAGGACTAGGGCTGACATGATAGCAGTATTCCATAACCATTTGAAGGGTTATCACAAAGCACTAGAAGGCAAGACAAGAAACAATGGATGGAAACTAATCAAGAAGAGAAGCAACCTGGAACTGAGGAAAAACTCCCTAAGAGTGAGAACAGTTAACCAGAGGAACAACTTGCCTTCAGAAGTTGTGGGTGCTTTATCACTGGATATTTTTAAGACGAGACTGGACAGCCTCTTGTCTGAAATGGTATAGGGTCTCCTGCTTGAGCAGGGGACCTCCAAGACCTCCAAGGTCCCTTCCAGTTCTATTCTGATTGATTGATTGATTGATATGAATTGTATAGTCATCAACAGACATCTCTTCTCTATTTGACGTATATATGCATAATCATAGTATCATAATAAAGATTGAATTGTTTTAAAAACTCATTCAGTTTAATGAGGGGTTGTAATTGAATGTCAATAAGATATTATTCAAGAAGCTCACCTGAATATTTATGTCTATTTGTTATGATTTTTTTCTGTATAATTAGCATCCAGCAGCTGAAACAAACAGTGTGACAGATTTGTCAGTAGTGAGGAAGATAATGTTAATTCCCAGCACTAGGGAGGTCTTAGATTTTGTCATAGCAAGCTGCCCTAAGTGAAGAGCACTGTTTGAGCTCTGCGATATAAGGCCCTTTGGTCTTAAAATGAAACAATAGGCATCCAGTTCTGATATGAAGCACCATTCTCTATAATTGCAATCTATAGACAAAAGAGAGCATCTAAGGATGTACATAGCCCTGAACCCCATTTTTTACTTTCTCTACAAATATTCTAATCATAATTGAGACACAATTAATCATAATTTCATATAGAAGCGGAAATGCATGAAAACTAATTAGTAAGCCTTCTAGAAGGCTTAACGAGTATTTAAAAGAACAGGGAGCAGGACAGGGAGCAGAGAGAGACTACCAAATTCTATTTACCCTCAGGAAAATAAAGGAAATCCTGACTCCATCCATTTCCCTTGCCCTAGCCATTGTGGTTTTGAAACATCCAAAAATACAAAGGATGACTCCAGCCATCAAAAGGTTGCCTACCCTCCTGTTTCATTTAATTAAAAAATATTGGAATCCATCCTTGTAGCCATGCTTCAGTGACACAGGCACACAGAGACAGCTTAAATTATTTGTCCCTTGATTATGATAGTATATAGTCAGAGTAAATAAATAAATAAATATTAATTTTAGCTCTGCTAATATAAAAACTATCCTTTTGTTTTCAAATCTTCCAAGAGGTCTATATCAGTGGTGGGATTCAAATTTTTTTCCACTACCAGTTCTGTGGGTGTGGTTTGGTGGGCGTGGCAGGGGAAGGATACTGTAAAATCTCCAGTCAGAAGTGGTATTTACCAGTTCTCTGAACTACTCAAAATTTCTGCTATCAGTTCTCCAGAACTGGTCAGAACATACTGAATACTACCTCTGGTCTATATATTTACTTGAAATATTGAGGCAAGTTCCAATACAACTGTTTTTTATATTTTAAAAAAATGGGGAAATAACACTTGATTGCCGTATTATTTTCTTCATTCTGGTATTCTAGACCCAGTTCTGGATATGAATTGAGGTACATAATATCAAGTGTTATCCAATTTGAACATTCTATATAGTATAATAAAGCATCATCAAATCAGCCTTGCTTTTATCCTTTCCCTGATTTTTTTGTAACAGCTTACCTGAAGAAATCATTGGAAAATCACAAAAGCTGGCTTTGAATTGACCTATTTATTGATTTAAATAAGAATGTATGTTCCATTCTTCTAATAAAGACAAACCAACTGGGACATTTAAGTAATAATACGGCACTAAAATAGGTTTGCAATCTGGCTTGCATTGCATATCGACTCTGTCTAAATCAGCTGCTAACGTAATGTATGTTTGTCCAGATGTGCTACACTCTAAATCCTATTGGCTCCAACTAACATGATCAGTAGTGATGAATTATGGGAGCTATTTAGGGGTGGGATTCTACCAGTTCGCACCTATTTGCTAGAATCGGTTGTTAGCATTCTAAGCAGTTCGGAGAACTGGTTGTTAGAAGAAATTACTGGCCTAATCCTGTAAGGAAGGCAGGAAGGAAACATTCTGGTGTTGCTTACAGAAACTGCCTCTCCATTAACCCTTATTACATTCTTGGCAGGACTAGACTTCCTGTCTCTGGAACTTCTCTGGAGTTTTTTCCCCTCCTTTGCTGGTACTTTGCTTGTGTCGAGTGACCATTCAAAGTTACAATGGCACTGAAAAAAATGACTTATGACCATTTCTCACACTTACGGTTGATGCAGCATCCCCAGAGTCATGAGAGGCCAGGCGAGGAGATGCATGCCTCTCTGCGAGTGATATTGAGTTGGGCACACATAGCCTATAACATGACCACCAAGCCATGTCCACCCAGTCACATGACCACCAAGCCACACCCACCACCTAAGCCACGCCCACAGAACCAATTGTTAAAAAATTTGAATCCCACCCCTAGCTATACTTGAATAATATTTGGGGGGGGCATACATGGCTCAACAATACCGTAAAGAGACGAAATATAATGTAAAATTTACACGAGCATTAACTCAATAGATGTGAATGTGTATTATTTGACCTTCCATTTGATCAGTTTCTTTGAACAACTGCAGATGCTATTAAGCCATCCCATGGAGATCATTTTTAATTGCTCCATATGCCAGAATTTTGCCATGTGCTAAATTGTTTGTATATAGAAACTCATCACACAAATCAGGTAATCCACATCACCGCAGAACAGATTTTATTTTTTTTGCTCTGTTTTCTGCTATTGAAAATGGGGAGGGGAGAAAAAAAGCATTTCTTTATCTACATAATGACACCATCATATATCAATGGGTCATCAGATAATGCCACCCCACTGTCTGAAGAAATCTTAATCTGCTATCCTGTGGCTGTAAACACAGGTGCACTTGCCTGCAGCCAAAGAAGAAAATACATTTAAAAACAAAGTGTTCTTATTTTCTTTCTTCTGTTGCAAACAGAATAATTCTGAAACACAGAAGCACAAGAGCCATAACATCAACTCTGAACAAAGGAAAAAGCTGTGAAAGAAAGAGGTCAATTGGTCATCCATTTTCCTTCTGCTATTAAAAGAATGGAATGCAAATGAATGAACTTTCAGATAACCCCAAAAGGCAACAGCGATGCTGAAAGTTTCAGATTCACGTTTTACTTTATATGGAACATGTTTGTTTTCTTTGAAAGGAGAAGCCTCAATATTTCAAGATTGCTTTTGTATTTGTGTGCCAATTAACAATCATAAATCTATATGGGATATGTTGACAGCTAAGTCATTATGAAAGGACATTTTTTTTCAATATCAGTACTAACCCTTTCATTTCAAAAGGTAACATTTTCTCAGTGGTACAGTTCTTTTTGTTGTTGTTTGAGCTCACCTTCATCCTTGATTCTTTCTTGCTATGATTTTAATCATTATTATCATGATTTATTTATTTGCTGCTTTTTAATACTAAAGCAAACAAATGAGATGGAGCAGATAAGTGGCCCTTTCAAAGAATCATAGAATTAGATGTGCTGTCCTAAAAAAAAAGATAGAGGCTTTTCAAATAGCCTTTGTTTAGCGTATACCAGTTAATTCATTTAATTTTCTTTACTCTGCAAATGAATTTAGACCATGATCTGAACAATGTCAGACATTTAGTATTTATTTTTTTAGCATTTATTTGATTTGTCAATCGCTTACAAGATACAGGTATAAGAATAAATATAGTTTTGAATACATGAGATAGATACTTATAAGAAAAATAAAAAACAATAGGACAGGGGAGGTAGGCACGATTGGTGCATGCCCCCTACAGGCCTCTTAGGAAGGGGGTGAGGTCAATAGTAGACAGTCTATGGTTAAAGTTTTTGGGGTTTGGGGAAGAAACCAAGGTAGAGTATTCCAAACATTGACCACTCTGTTGCTGAAGTCGTATTTTTTGCAGTCAAGTTTGGTGCGGTTAACCTTGAGCTTGTATCTATTGTGTGCTCTTGTATTGTTTTGATTGAAGCTGAAGTATTCATTTGCAGGTAGGACATTGCAATGTACACTGCTCAAAAAAATAAAGGGAACACAAAAATAAGACATCCTAGATGTGCAGGAATATAATATTCTTATTAAATACTTTGTTCATTACATAGTTGAATGTGCTGACAACAAAATCAATGGAAATCAGATTTAGCAACCCATGGAGGTCTGGATTTGGAGTTACACTCAAAATTAAAGTGGAAAAAAACACTACAGGCTGATCCAACTTTGATGTAATGTCCTTAAAACATGTCAAAATGAGGCTCAGTGGTGTGTGGCCTCCACATGCCTGTATGACCTCCCTACAATGCCTGGACATGTTCCTGATGAGGTGGCAGACGGTCTCCTGAGGAATCTCCTCCCACACCTGGACTAAAGCATCCCCCAATTCCTGGATAGTTTGTGGTGCAACGTGGCGTTGATGGATGGAGCAAGATATCATGTTCCAGATGTGCTCAATTGGATTCAGGTCTGAGGAATGGATGGGCCAATCCATAGTATCAATGCCTTCATCTTGCAGGAACTGCTGACACACTCCAGCCACATGAGGTCTAGCATTGTTGTGCATTAGGAGGAACCCAGGGCCAACCGTACCAGCATATGGTTTCACAAGGGATCTGAGGATCTCATCTCCGTACCTAATGATAGTCAGGCTACCTCTGGCGAGCACATGGAGGGCTGTGCGGCCCCCTAAAGAAATGTCACCCCACACCATTACTGACCCACTGCCAAACTGGCCATTCTGGAGGATGTTGCAGGCAGCAGAACATTCTCCATGGCATCTCCAGACCCTGTCATGTCTGTCACATGTGCTCAGTGTGAACCTGCTTTCATCTGTGAAGAGCACAGGGCACCAGTGGCAAATTTACCAATCTTGGTGTTCTCTGCCAAACGTCCTGCACGGTGTTGGGCTGTAAGCACAACCCCCCACCTGTGGACATCAGGCCCTCATACCACCCTCATGGAGTCTGTTTCTGACCATTTGAGCAGCCACATGCACATTTGTGGCCCAGTGGAGGTCATTTTGCAGGACTCTGGCAGTGCTCCTCCTGTCCCTCCTTGCACGAAGGTGGAGGTAATGGTCCTGATGCTGGGTTGTTACCCTCCTATGGCCTCCTCCATATCTCCTGATGTACTGGCCTGTCTCCTGGTAGCACCTCCATGCTCTGGACACTACGCTGATAAACACAGCAAACCTTGCCACAGCTCACATTGATGTGCCATCCTGGATGAGTTGCACTACCTGAGCCACTTGTGTGGGTTGTAGACTCCATCTCATGCTACCACTAGAGTGAAAGCACTGCAAGCATTCAAAAGTCACCAAACCATCAGCCAAAAAGCATAGGAACTGAGAAGTGGTCTGTGGTCACCACCTGCAGAACCACTCCTTTATTGGGGATGTCTTGCTAACTGCCTATGCTTTCCCCCTGTTGTCTATTCCATTTGCCCAACAGCATGTGAAATTGATTGTTAATCAGTGTTGCTACCTAAGTGGACAGTTTGATTTCACAGAACTGTGATTGACTTGGAGTTACATTGTGTTGTTTAAGTGTTCCCTTTATTTTTTTGAGCAGTGTATGATTTTATATAGTATATTTAGATCAGATCGGAGGTGGCATAGTTCTAGATTTTCTAGGTCTAGAGTTTCAAGTCTAGTGGCATAAGGTATTCTGCAATGAGTAGAGGAGTGGAGAGCTCTTGTGAAATATTTCTGGACTTTTTCAATGACTGGACTATTTCTGGACTTTTTCAGATACATGATATGGGTTCCAGACTGATGAGCTGTATTCAAGTATAGGTCTAGCAAATGTTTTGTATGCTCTAGTTCGTAGTGTGATATTACCAGAGAAGAAGCTACGTAGGATTAGATTAACAACTCTTAATGCCTTTTTGGCTATGTAGTTACAGTGGGCTTTAGCACTTAGATCATTTGAGATTAGTACTCCAAGGTCCTTGACAAAGTTTGGATCCTCAACAAGGTCTTGACTATTTAGCTTGTATTCTATTTTTTGATATTTTCTGCCAATATGTAAAACAGAGCATTTATTTGTTGAGATTTGAAATTGCCATTTGATTGACCATTCTGATACATAGTCAAGGTCTTTCTGGAGGGTAGTAGTATTGTCTGTGGTGTTGAATAGCTTTGCATCATCAGCAAAGAGAACGCAGTTGCTCTTAATATGATCACAGGGGTCATTTATGTAGAGTATGAAGAGAGTTGGTCCTAAAACACTGCCTTGGAGGACACCACTGTTGACAGGTACAGAATTTGATAGGACGCTCCCAATTTTGACCATTTGTTCTCAGTTTGACAGGAATGCTTCTATCCAGTTATGCAGGTGTCCAGAGATACCATAAGATTTTAGTTTTAGGAGTAGTTTGTTGTGCACCACTGAATCAAAGGCTTTACAGAAGTCTATGTAGATTGCATCTATTGCTTTGCCCTGATCGAGTTGTGTAGTCCATATGTTTTTGCAGTGTAAGAGTTGCAGATTACAGGATAGTTTTTTCTTGAAACCAAATTGTTTATTAGTGAGTAGGTTGTTTGTCTGTAAGTGGAGGAAAATGGATTGGTTAAAAATTGATTCCATGACTTTACAGGTGACGCAGCATAAGGAGATTGGTCTGTAATTTTCAACTAGGCTGGGGTCTGCCTTTTTGAAGATGGAGATGACTGTGGCTTGTGACCATAGTTTTGGCAAGGAGCTGGTCCTGAAAGGTTTTTCAAAAATTATGCTTAGAGGTTTGGCTATGGCAGTGGATAGATTTTGAAAGAAATAGTCACATATTCTGTCCGGTCCAATAGATAGGGGTGGTTTTAGATTGTGAAGTTCTTTTTCAACAATGTCTTCTGTAAAATCGATATATATTAGAACATTGTAGTTGTCTGTGGTTCAACTAGGAAGTACTGGGCTTGATCCATTGCTGTTTACAAATACTGAGCCAAAGAATGTGTTAAAGAGGTTTGCTTTGATGGTGTCATCATTGCCGTCTTTGTCATTAGGTCCTTTCAGAGATGGGATGGACCTTGAGTCTTTTAGTTTGTTGTTTATAAAATTGTAGAAAGCATGGGTGGATATTGTGGGTAGAAGGTTTTCCTCTTGTTTAATGAGATAATTAGTGCATTCAGTTTTTATCTGGTGACATAGATTTTTGTATCAGCTTTTGAAGTTGGCAATGTGACCAGATTTGTTTTTTCACCAAAGTGATCTCTTTTTGGATCGAAGCTTCCTTATTGTTATGGGTAATCTGTTTTTCCTGGTTTTGGGAGTTGTTATTGGTACATATAGTTTGATGGCTCTTTTGATTTCTAGTAAGAATATGTTGTAATGGTCTTCAACAGTATTGCATACAGTGAATAGAAATTGCCAATCAAGGGAAGAGATATAGTTGATTATAAGATCATAGTTGCCTCTTTTTGAAGGTATAATTGGGGGTTTTGTTGTTGTGATGTCAGACACTTAAGATTTTGTCAACCCTGGAGCCAGCTAGATGATGGCCATATTCCTATTCTACTGGGGTCTTTCCTTTCTTCAAAGCTTCAGGGCTGACATACATGGGAGATGAGATATAGGAAGGAGGGGTGTAGAGATAGCTTGGGCGCTATAACCAAAAGAACATTATTTCCAGTGGTGGCATGCTACTGGTTCTGCCTGGTTCTGCCAAGCTGGTAGTGATGATGAACAACAAAGACCAAACCGGTTCTCTCCACCACTCTACTATTGGGCCGACATGCCCACCTGGGCTCCCATACTCACCTTTATCTTCTGCTTTTAAAGTGCAGCTGCTTTGAGCAGCACAGAAGAGTGTTGCACAGCAGCTGCTGAAGTGACCAGGAAAGTGCAGGCTTGCAGGAGGTAAGTTGGAATGCCTCTCTGCCTGCGCAAACACATCTGTGCCTGCGCAAAGTGCATGTTTGGTGCACACGTGCACACAAAGTGTGTGCACGCACACAAAGTGCACCCACCAATCCAGTGGTAAACATTTTTGGATCCCACCACTGATTATTTCCCCTGGGAACCAAGGTCATGTGTGCAAGTGGTTGGGAGGTGGAGACTGAGGTCATTCCACTTCTGGACTGTGTGTTGATTGGACCATGTGACTGATGCTTCTGGGGAAGTGACAAACTTTTACTTTTAATTAGGGGGGAAACCGGCGAGAACTTTAGATATCATGCTAATATGATATGCCCTAATAAAATGTTCTTTGAGGAGACCTCATGCTTTGCAGTTCTTTCATTCAAGGGTGTGTTACTTTGGACCATGATATATTTATAGTGAGAGTTCGTAATGAAAAACTTTTTGAGATAGCATTAAGTTTGAACACCACTTGATAGGAAGTTGAGAGATGAGTAAAAACTCTTCAAAACTGTCTGAATTATTTTGAACTCATCCACTGCAACAAATTTTGGAGGATCATTTTTTTTAAAAAAGCACTACTGTATTAAAAACTTGTGCATTTATATAAGATATTCATATACAACCAAACCTGATATTGCAACCACTGCCTAAACAAGATGATTGTGTTTGGAGTAATGATTTCATGCAAACTGATAGAAGTTTACCAAATCTTATAACAAGAGACCAAATCAGTGAAAGGAATAGACGAAGATTTCCAGAAATCCACAAGTGAAGATTAAGCAAGATATAAAGTGACTGTTGTTGCACTGGAGCAGATGAAGAAAAATGGAAACAGGTATCTCCAGAGAAAGTGAAGGTTATCCCATACAGTAGAGAAATAGATAATGAAATTAATTTTCAACCAGAACAACCAAAAGGTATTGCGTAAAATCAGAAAAATAAAGTAAAATAATTAATAAATGACTCACATTTATAGAAACTGTTGATTTTTAAATTTGTAAGAAGACAGCCTTATACGAATGAAAATACCTGGCAGGATTTTTTAATGTAATAGAGAAACAAAATATCTCATTCTTCTGGGAGAGAGGGGTCTTTCCTCAAAACGCATAGCAAAAATGAATTAAAATACAAAAGGAATTAATACTGCTGAAGAAATAAACTTTAAAATGGAATGAAAATTGAAATTGTTTTTGCATAAAAGCAATTTTTTGAAAAAACAAAACAAAATTCTTTTCCTTATATACCCTTAGGCCACAGGATATTCAGTACTAAATAAAAAGCCTTCACTATAAAATAGCACTTATTCACAAAGCAAATTCAATAAACACACATAGAACAGCATATAATTATTCAGTTTATGGGAATTCCTCCTCATCCCAAATTGCCTGCAGGTCATGAAATATCTCTTGTGATGCTTTAGGGGAAAAAAAACCAAATGAATAATTTCATTCAAATCTTCTTACCTTCTTTGGATAGATCTTACAATGTTCATATCGCTATGAAATCATCCTGTAGATAGCACAGTATTTCTCCTACTATTCTTCCCAACAAATTATCTCTCTTCACTGAAGTTATAGCCTTGCAAGAACATCCAAAATCTTCCTGCTAAAATTGACCATTTACTGAAGAAATTGTGGTGCTTTCTGAGCTTGGTTGTTTGCTTGGAGATGTTTCATTACTCAAATGAATAACATCATCAGTAATAGTGAATATGGGCCTTGCTCCCATAGCAGTCCCACACTCATTAGCATTAATGATGTTACTATTCAGGTAATGAAACATTTACAAGCAAACAACCAAGCCCAGAGACTACCAAAGACTTCTCAGTTCAACCCTATTATCTTCTCTTATACTGAAGAAATTAATTACTTCAAGTTGTCCTATTATGACTCTAAATGTGTCTGATCATCTCATATTAAAATCCTGCTTGAGAAAAATACAAGCTGTATTACTTCATTAGTTATTCTCATATTTTGTTGTTTATTTTCTTTTCCTGCCCATCTCTGTGCTACACAAACAATCACACAGCAATGAGTTTATTTTGAATGCTTTATTGGTCAACAGATATATCTGGATATATGGGTTTAGAACAGATTTTTTTCCTTTGTTCCAAATCACTGGTTTATTTTATACATAGATGTATTTTTGAATATAATAATTACTATTTAATCACTTGTAACACTCACATATATTCACATCTAATTTTGTGATTTGAATAAGATTTTTTTAAAAAAAAAGGTTTAAAAAGCTATTTTTCACAGTTCTAAAGAGGCACAGTATGACCACTTATTAGAATTGTGTATATAATGTTGTAATTTGGGGCATCAGCAAATAAAAGCATCTCTGGAGGAAATAGCTCTGTTTGTGATAAATAAATACAAATTTAAACTATTGAATATGCAAAAGCTATATAAATATAATTCAGTGCTAAAACTCTCTGCCTAGAAAAAAAAGGAACATGTTCTGCAGCCCTTGATTCCATTTAACATTCTATTTGATCTCAATCATATAATTCTTAACTCACTCTGTTCTTTATTTCTTTAATTTGAAGACAAGTGTGGTCCCACATGGAGCAGGGCCAATACTTGCTTTTTCCTCTGGAATACAATAACTCAACTCCAGAAGTCCAAAAAGCCACAGGCAGTAACACAGACGAAATAAAATCTAGCAATCACCCAGATTTTTTGCAGCTGAGCCATGGGCACCCTGCTATCATCTCTGCCCTGTACATTTTTTTTCAATCAAGCTATTGTTTTAGGACAATATCAAGTGAGTCATTTAGAAATAATTCTTAAAAATAAAAGTAGCTGTGCAGTTGTGGATATTTATGAATGTTGTTTTCAAAAAACAATGGATTTCCATTGCTTACATGTGCAATTTTATAGGAATCATGCCATTTTTTTCTTGCAATTACAGAAATAAAAACAAAAATAGGCAATGGGATAGTTATTTTTCTGAGCAAGAAATATTAAGTCCTACAGTGACAATGTAATGGAAGTATCTTATCTGTTGCTTCAGCAACATTAATGCTAAGAGATATCTTCTTGACTTCAAAGTAACTAAAAATGAAAATATTACAAAGCCATACTTCATAATTATTCAATTCGCTACTCTCATATATGCTATTTTAGTGATCATGATTTTTGCAGTACATATAACTTGACATATAAAGTGTAATCTACTTTAAACATTTCATGGATAATAGATGAAAACATTTTACACATGTTATATTTTAGAATTTCAGATCAAAGCCAGAGTTTCTCTCTATCTTGCCAATACATGTTCATTATTGGACAACCTTGGAGAAAATAAAAATTGATGTGAGAAGAAATAGATAGAAGACAGTTCAATCAGTTCACAGGCTATTTCTAAACTGGAATTATGATGACAGAAGTTAGGTAGCATCATATTTGACAAACAGGAACAGAAGATACCTTTCTATTAAGAGAAATTAATGTGTCAAGACATTTCAGAACTTGATAACCAAGTCCTGATGGAAGTTCAGAATGGCAATTACCTTTGTTGTGTGTGGTTATATATGAGAAAGAGAAAGAAAGAGAAAGAGAACTGTGACAACAAGAACAACAAAAATGCTTGTCTCAAATAATATAAAAGCCCCATATTAAAGAACTATCATGTGGCAACTGGGGATGGATAAGATAAAATAAATCATGTAAGCTTCTGTTTTATTTTTATGTCTTGCTTCTAGCAGCTTTCCAATCAGATTAAAGTTTCTATGGATCTCCTTTTTACTTCTTGAGTTTTTAGCAAGTTTGTTCTCAGAAGCTTCGGGCTCAAATAGTAACTCCAATTTGGCTGACCTTTCCCATCAGCCATTCAAACACTATTGTGGGGAACCTGCCCTGAGCTCTAACAAGCTGAAGAAGAGCAGCTTCTGAATAAAGTAATGCAACAGAAGTATATAAATGGGTTTCCTTTTAGCTGTGTTTAAAATGTAATGGACAATCCATGTAGGTATAATTGAAATAATAAATCAGTAATATACATCCCATATGTAATTTGATATATTTGATCTTGTCTTTTTTATTGAATAAATATTGTTCCTTCACTTGAACTATTAAGATGATCCTACATTAATATTTTTTTATCACACAATCTCATCACAATATGATACTAACCTTTTTCCTATGCATAGGAGAGCATGTCCTTCCCAGAATATATACAATATGGCTAATGATGTTTTAGAAATAATATTTCCAAATAATTCCAATTAATAATAATTCCAGAAAGGTGTTTTGAGGAATATGCATCAGCGTGACTGCAAGATCTTTTGGGAATTAGACCTGAAGAGCTGTGCAATGCTACTGAAAAGCAAAATAATATAAAAGAATACACATACTGTACCCTGAGAGAGTAAGTGAACAGGAAGGCTAACAAGATCTTACATGTAAGGTTGATCAGAGAGGCTAAGCATTTTGAGAGTTAATATTTCCAAATAATTCCAAGATATAATAATAATTCCAAATAATTTCAGAAAATTGTTTTGAGGAATATGCATGAGCGTGACTGCAAGATCTTTTGGGAATTAGACCTGAAGAGCTGTGCAACGCTATTAGAAAAGCATGCTAAAATAATATAAACGAATACACATACTGTTATGTCTGTGGAACTGGTTGGAGTTCCCAACCAGGTCCGCTGTTTGAGCGGGAGCACCAGCAGCTCCCATTGGTTGGCTCCGTTTGACAGCCGGCTATATAAGCCGGCTGTCGGGCAGAGCCAGCCCGTTGTCGCCCGCTGGTCTGCGAGTTAGCTAGCAGACGCGACAACCCTTTATTCATTGCAATAAAGCCTGTTAGTTGTACGCTCTGGTCTCATGCCTCTTCCTTACCATCGCTCCACAACACTGGCGACGAGGATGGGATGGTCGAAGGCTAACCAGACACATTATTTCAGAGAGCTGTAGTCACAGAGAGAGAAACCAAGGGCGCTGTAGCCGCAGCCGCCCCGCGCTCGCAAAGAGCGCGAAATTCAAACTGATACTGTTTGAGCTGATTCGCTGAAACGAGCCACAGGCACAGCAGCCGAGGCCGCCCACACTCACCAAGAGCGCGATTTTCAAAAAGAGCTAAGCAGCCCAGAGAGACAACCGCAGCCGCGTTCTTTTAAGAGCGCAAATTCAAACAGCGATTTGAAGCAGACGAACCTGTTTCCTTTCCATGATGAGCGTGAATACAGCATTCCCTCCATTCAAACCAAATGAGGAAACATGGGACTCCTACAAAAATCGATTCAGCCATTTTCTTGACGCCATCGGTCTAGCCAACGCTGCGGAGCATAGGAAGAAGTCCTATTTCCTGAGTTACTGCGGAGCCACCGTCTTCGACACTGCCACAGCATTAGTCGCGCCCCGTGCCATCAGAAGCGTCCCATGGGACGAGCTACAGGAAATACTTTCAAATCACTATTCGCCCAAACCGTCCCAAATAGCCAGGAGGTATGCCTTCAGAGTCAGGAAGCAAGCAGAGGGGGAGTCGATCAACGAATACATGGCCGCCCTGAGAACAGCCACTTTGCAGTGCGGATTCAAAGAATATTTGGAAGACATGCTGCTGGATCAGATCGTCTGTGGGGTAAGAGATCTGAGACTCCAAAGGCGTTTGCTGGCGAAAAAAGACTTGACTCTAGCCTTAGCCATGGAGGAAGCCCTGGCTACTGAGCTCTCGGCCCAGTCAGCAGCTGAGATTCAGGGAAATCAATCTAAACCCAGCACGCACACTGTCTATTCCGAAGAGGTAATCAGTGAAGATGACCCCACAGACACGTCTGACATTAACCGCCTAAATCATCAGAAGCCTTCACAGGTAGGAGTGGGGCAGAGAGGCAACTTCATCCCCAAGCAACCTCCCATGTGCCTAACCTGTGGAGGCTCCCACCCTAGGGCATCCTGCAGGTTCAGAAACGCCATCTGCCTGAACTGCCAAAAGAAGGGTCACATTGCTAGAGTCTGCCAAGCAGGGCGATCCTTACCTCAAAGACCTCCACCACCTTCTAACTCCCAAAGGCAAGTGGTAGACTGCTATACCTGCTACCACGCTAACCATACTTCCCAAACCCCTGATAAAATTAAAATTTCTGTTTTCCTAGAAGGTAAACCCTGCAGGATGGAGGTGGACACGGGATCCGTGCTCTCAATCATCTCCTGGGATACCCTGAAGAGGATCCAGCCCAGGCTGTCAAGGAAACAGCTACAAAGATGCCACCTGACGCTACGAGACTACCAGGACAAGAACATTCCTGTCCTCGGGAAAGGCAAGTTCCTTGTTCAATTCCGAACCTTTAAAGGCCATCTGCCCCTAGTGGTTGTTAATGGTACCCTCCCTAGTCTATTGGGACTTGATTGGTTTCCTTCTCTCGGCCTTAGTGTAACCGGGATCCATGCTGTCTCAACTTCTGATGTAGATACACTATTTTCAGATTTTTCCGATGTATTTAGCAATGAGCTGGGTTGCTATTCCGGCACCCCCATATCATTTTCAGTAGACCCCCAGGCAATCCCTCTTCGTTTAAAACCCCGGAGGGTGCCTTTTGCCATCCGTCCGAAATTGGACTCAGAACTAGACAAACTACTTAAGCAAGGGGTGCTAGAACCCACCGATTTCGCTAAATGGGAGACCCCCATAGTCACCCCACTCAAGAAAGATGGCAGTTTGAGAATCTGCGCGGATTACAAAACCACGCTCAACCGCTATCTGCAGGTCAGCGCCTACCCTGTGCCCGTTATTCAGCATCTGTTACACACTTTGAACCCGGCACCATTTTCGCCAAGTTAGACATGTCCCAGGCATACCAACAGTTCCCTGTCGATGAGCAGACAGCGGAGTTACAAACAATAGTCACGCACAGGGGGCATTCAAATGTAAGCACCTACAATTCCGGGGTCAGCGTAGCCCCGGCATTTTCCAGTCACTCATGGAGAGGATTCTCCAGGGTCTCCCAGGAGTGGTCCCCTACTTCGATGACATTTTAGTCTCAGCCATGAACAGACCCCAGCTCATTCAGAGAGTCAGGACAGTGCTAGAGAGGTTCAGGCAGCATGGCCTCAAACTTAAGAGGGAGAAGTGTGCCATCGCCACTAGGCAGGTGGACTTTCTGGGTTATAGAATAGACGCCTCTGGCATCCACCCCATTGAATCCAAGGTGAAGGCCATCCACGAGGCACCCACACCTACCAACAAGACTGAACTACAAGCCTTCCTGGGACTCTTGAATTTTTACGCCTCATTCCTCCCACACAAGGCATCTGTAGCTGAACCATTACATAGGCTACTAGATAAAGACTCACCCTGGCACTGGGGACCCAAGGAAGCCCATGCCTTCAAATCAGTCAAATCCTTACTCACATCAGAAGCGGTCCTAGTTCAATTCGATCAACGTCTTCCCTTGGTCCTGGCCGCTGACGCATCCCCTTTTGGCATTGGGGCTGTCCTGAGCCACAGACTCCCCAATGGCTCCGAGGCACCAATTGCTTTCTTTTCCAGGACTCTTTCTCCTACCGAGAGGAACTATAGCCAGATCGATAAAGAGGCCCTGGCCGCAGTGGCTGCAGTTAAGAAGTTCCACGAGTTCTTGTTTGGCCACCACTTTGAGTTAGTGACTGATCACAAACCTCTTTTAGGACTTCTGTCTGGAGATAAGCAAACTCCGCAGGTACTTTCACCCAGAATGACCAGATGGACTTTGTTTCTGGCCGCTTACTCATTCAAGTTAGTGCATCGTCCTGGCAAGACCCTGAGCCACGCCGATGCCCTTAGTCGCTGCCCCCTGCCAATCCCAGTCGAAGACTCAGTGCCCATCCATGCCATTTTTGAGGTCAACGAACTCAAGCTTCCAGTGACAGCCGAGGACATCGCAGCGCACTCGAAAAAGGACAAAATCATCGCCCAGGTTCTAGACTGGGTGGGAAGGGGGTGGCCGGAAACTCAATGTACAACTGATTTTGTCCCCTTTAAAACCCGCCAGCAGGAGCTGTCAAAATTACAAGGTTGTCTACTGTGGGGAACAAGAGTGGTCATCCCTGCATCCCTGCGAGTACCCATCCTGAAAGTGCTGCACGAGGGACATCCGGGCATCGTAAGAATGAAGGCCCTGGCCCGCAGCTATGTCTGGTGGCCCGGTATGGACGCTCAAATCGCCAACTGGGTAAGCTCTTACCAACCTTGCCAACAAACCAGGGCCGCCCCTCCAGCTGCCACGCCCACCAGATGGGAGAGTGCTAACGCCCCCTGGTCCCGCCTGCACGTCGACCTGGCTGGGCCTGTGCACGGCAGGACCTTCTTGGTGGTCGTGGATTCATACTCCAAGTGGATTGATGTAGCCTTACTTCCCACCACCACCACTCAGGCAATAGTGAAAGCCCTAACTTGCTTATTTGTCACCCACGGGCTTCCAGGCACCCTGGTTTCAGACAATGGCCCACAGTTCACATCATGTGAATTCAGCATGTACACTGCAAACTTGGGCATCAGGCACGTCCTTACAGCACCATTCCATCCCGCTAGCAATGGGATGGCAGAGAGAGCAGTTAGGTCAACCAAGGAGGCACTCGCCAGGTTTGGCCAGGAGGATTGGCACTCTAAACTGTCTCGTTTCCTACTCAGCCAGCACACAACACCCTGCACTACCACCAACAAATCTCCTGCCGAACTTTTAATGGGGAGACGCCTCAGAACCACCCTAGACAGGCTACACCCCCACTATTGCCCAGACACCCCTTTAGGGTCCGATAGTCTGGTCAGAGACTTCGCCCCACAAGACCTGGTATACGCCAGGAACTACGCGGGGGACCCGTTGTGGGTGCCAGGACAAATCGTGTCGGTCACCGGCCCCAGATCCTACCAGGTCCTCCTGGCGGAGGCACGTGGATCAACTCAGAAGGCGACGGACGGGCGCGACAGATGCCAACCCGTGCCAACCTGCCAGCGCCAACGACGCCTCACCCACACCGGATGCAGATCCCCTGCGGAACCTGGTTTTCCCTGACGAGCGAGAGGGCTGGATGGAGAACCCGAGTCTACAACCGGAGTCACCGATCCAACCACCGAGCAACCCAGCTGACCAGCCGGACCTCGAGACTCGGTCGGACCATCCAGAGCAGGGGGTTTCAGCAGCACCGCCGGACACCACACCAGGGCAAGCCTACGCACCAACAACCGCTGGGGCACGTCCCGAGAGTCAGGACTTGACACCGGCCGGCAGTTCACCCGAATTGCGACGCTCTGGTCGCCAGCGAAGACAACCCACATATCTACAAGACTATGCATGTTCCCAGCTGGGGGAAAGGATATGTCCTGAAGTTTCTGATGGGCCACTGTAGATGATTGAATGACTGTTTCCTATTTATTACAGTAGAGACTGTGGAACTGACATTAAAGAATGACACAAAAGAAGGTCAAGAGCTGTTTGTTAATGAATGAGATTCAAGCATATGAAGTATTTCTACCATTGTGGAAATAAGCCTTTATCTCTTTGATTTCTTAAGAAGCAAAGATTTAATTCCTACAGATTCATACAGACCTATCTTTTTATTAAACATACCTGAAAAGATAATAAATGTTTTTAACTAAACCAATATATCTTGATTACTCTAGATTTGAAAAGATCTGAAAAGATACATGAGAGACAACATCAAGTAGATTTTGAATTAGAAACGAAATGAAACTAGAAAACAACAACAAATATAGCTGTGATTTTTCTTGATGTAGAAAAATCCTGTGACAATTTGGAATGTGCTTTCATGCTTTTAGATTTGAAAGCGGTGATTTTTAGCCCTCTGTTCTTCATATGGATACAGAGTATTTATAAAGAACATAAAGTCAATATAACATGAAATGGTTCTGTATTATAACATGCTACCATATGGTTTTGGGACAGGTTAGTGAATGAAAAGTAATGTTGACCTGGAATCTAGCAAAAGAACAAAAGTAATGCTTACTTCTAGTAATAACTTTATTGTAAAAAAATTAAATTAAACTTATTAATTTTATTAATAGTTTATTCATAGTTCAGAGGAAGTCCAAACTATTTTATTAAAATGTTTATTTTAAACTAATTTGAAATTTGGAAAAAAAATGTAACAGTGGGTATCTCTGCGGGAGGCAGTAACTAGATCTGGCCAGGAGGAATTTTAGCCATTAAACTAAGACATTTTGCCAAGATTTAATTATTTTTTCCAAATGATTCCAATATATATTGAAAATAAGACTTTAAATGATCAGTATAAAAAGGAAAAACTATGTATAATAAAAGACTAAGAATTAAACTAAACTAAACTAAACTAAGCTCAAGATTTTCCAAGAGGAAGCTTTGAATTTGTATTACCATAATAGCTACTTAATTGGATTTCAGAATCGAAATAGTTCAGTTACCTCTGCAGAACAGAAGGTGCTAGATGACGGGTGTCAAACTTGTGGCCCACAGATTGGGATGCATCATATGCTGGCTCCACCCCCAGGCAGTTTAGTAAAAGGGAAAAAAGTCCCCATACATCAGGAGATGCTGCTGTGATGCCACAAGTTGATGTTGATGTTGCCAATGAAAATACCTAGGAAAGGGGCAATGCCACACTCTGTAAGAAGAATGCTTACCCCTCTTTCTCCTCTTTCAAAGACAATCAATCTTGTTTCTATTGTTTTAAATTTGCACGATAGATGTACCACTGCGTATATTTTTTGTCTCTGAACAGACCACCTCTAGAAAGGGAATATATCCAGGAGAGAGGTATTAAAAGAAATGGCTCTTATTGCATTACAGTATTTTCTATTGGCTATACTATACAAATGTTCGATTCTGTTTTTTTTTCCAGTTAAACAAAGTAAAGAAGGGCCCCTTTGATGGGGATAGGATAAGGGTTTGTTTGGGTTTTTTTGCTGAAAGCTTCATAAATCACATTCTGAATTTAGGGAACAAACTGGATCAAATAACTAAACCACTAGAGAATTTTGATCAAATAAACTGGACTATTTGCACAGCCTTGGATCTAGCACTAAAAACAATTTGAGAAGCTTCTATATAACCTTATTGAATATTTCTTTTATTTCTAAGCTCTCTGTAGTAGTATTCAATAGTCTGGACTATATGAGGTTTTTGTTCTTTTGACTCTGTATCTTGAGAAAGAATCATATTTTTCTTCCAAACACTTTATCCAGTAAAAATAAAACCTGTGTAAGCGGTGCATAGATTCTTAAAAATAAATTGTCAGCTGAATGACCAGTGTGTCAAAGTGTGCAAGTTACTCTATTCCATAACAGAGGAAGTCTGATTTTAAAATCTGCCTCCTGTAACAATAAAAAGAAATAAGCCCCAAATTTCAAATGAAACCCTTGCTCTTATTGAATTTATATGTATATTGAAAACTACTTACCTAATCACTCACACCCATATTCATTTGTGTACTGTATTCCAAGACTGTATAAAATCCTATAAAATGATATTGTCAACCTTAATAAGGCAGTTTCAATTTCATAGCTCCAGTGGTGTACTGATGGGTTGAATACAGTTTTGTTTATTACCACTTCATGTTTGAATTAGATGCACAAGTGCTTTAAATTAAAATAGAATTAACTCATTTACATGGATATTACCAGAATCCTTAAGAATCCAAAGGCAACTTTGGTAAATTGTCTTCATGCCTAACCCCATAGCAAGGCCCTCTTGCTCTGATCTAAAATTATAGATATACTCTAATATGAAAGGGGAAGTTCAGAGGATTAAGCAGATTCCTATGATAAATGAGCTCAGTGTTTCACATCCAAACCTTTGGGTAGGGGGGTCTAGGCATTTAATCGGCTTTTCACTTCATTTCCAAAATATAACATGCTTCTAAGATGGATGAGATTTTCCATAGACTTTTGGGATGAAGAACAGCAGTCAAAAGGAAAATGAAACTCAAGCACTTTGATCCTACATTTCTACACAACTGGAGACAGGTTGGCTGAGTTAAGAGTTTAGGACTTCTATGCCTACAGGTCATCTTCACTTAAGATTTTAGGATTCTTAAACTGTCTTTATAGATTGCCCAACATATCCTAGCTCAAAAAATATATTTTATGTATGATGACTGTTGGGGTATCAACAAAATCTGTTCAAGCTGTTCCATTGGTTGATTCTTTTCACTGTCAGAAAATTTCTCCTTATTTCTAGGTTGACTCTCTCCTTGATCAGTTTCCATTCATTATTTCTTGTCTGGCCTTCAGATACTTTGGAAAATAGCTTAACACCCTCCTCTCTGTGGCAGCCCCTCAAACTTGTAAAGGAGTAAAGACTCCTTTACAAAAGACCAGGAGCCTGGGAGCCTGCCGTACCTTCGAAAAAAGAATATTCTGCAGACTGGGGCCAATGGCAGAAAAGGGTCTCTTCCTATAGCTTGCCTGTTAGAGTTCTTTAACTGAGGGGATGTGCAACATACCTTCCCTGACTGACCAGGTGGGAAAAGCCAACGTAATAGGACAAAGATGGTTCCATAGGTCTTCCTCTGGTTAACAATCCTGACAGAAGACAAAATAAACTTCCACATAATGTTTTTTTTAAAGTTGCTTTGTAAAAGGAACACAAAGTAAAAAGACTTCCATGGAAATTTTACATTTAGAAACCATGAATTAGAGAAATACACAGAGGAAGAGGGTAAAAAAGATTTGGGCAATTTGAATTTAAAATGAGATTTATTGGGTAATTTCCGTTATCAGCTAAGCTGGGACTGTGTGTATAGCAGTTAGAAAAAAAATATGAAAAAAATAAAAATGGATACATATTCCATAGAAAAAGAACAAACAATGAAACAGAATTCTATTCTTACAACTTACAGAGAGCAAAATAAACTTGATATACATAGATTCACATCTCTAATGAGAGAGGAAAAAAGCAAGCAAGAGATCACATGGTATAAAGGTTTATGATCTAACACAGGGCTCTCCAAACTTGGAAATTTTAAGTTTTGTGGACATCAATTCCCAGAATCACTCAGACAGCCTGGCTGAGGAATTCTGGGAGTTGAAGTCCACAAGTCTTGAAGTTGCCAAGGTTGGAGACCCCTAGTCTAACATGCTCCAGATTATCTCTGATCTGTGGCTTCCTTTTAAATAAACCAGGAATACAACTTCTGTGTTCTAACATAGAGATAGAGAGGGACAGAGAGTTACAGAAAAAGGTAAAGGTAGAGATAGATCTTGGGCATGTTTCTGAATTTTTATGAAAACCTTTATGGGAGGAGAAAAGGAATTATAAACCCTTTATGATCCCAGATGCTATTTTAAGAGACAATAAATCAGTTATTGCTGAATTATAACATTAAGTTTTCAGCAACAGTATTAAATTAGCAGAATGGTCAATTCAGTCTTTTCATCAGTTTTAAATGTTATTTTAACTAGATATTTTATTAGATACATCCAGCAGTTAAACTGGAGATGTGGACATCTGCTGAGCATTTAGTGAGTAACTAGAAGTATAAAATTTTAATCATCAGTTTCTTCAGCATTAAAAAGCACCACTATCATGACTTTTTTTTTTCCCATAAAGAAAAGCCATGTACTACTGTCAGCCACATTGATTCCACTAAGGACCATTTTTATATAATAATGCAGATGTCTTCATCCCAGAAACCCCAGTGGTACTTAAAAACTAGACTTTTATTACTCCAGCCTTGGGCCAAACAAAGCTATAAACCTGCTAAATTCTCATTCAGATACTGCTACTAGGTTTTGAATTTTTGTGTTCTGTAATTTGCAACCCTAAGTAATTAAATAAGGAGAAAAGTGGTCGTCACAATTATAGGCATTTTGATCCATGAAACTTTCCAAAAATTAATTTGTAAATGTACATTATAAATATTTCATACAAATATGTATGCACATACATATACACATGGATGTGTGTGCATATGTGTATTTATACATATCTCTATATATACACAAACATACATACACAGTTCTAAAATATATGGTATCCCAGCTAACTGAAGTAAATGTACATTATAAATGTTTCATACAAATGCGTATGCACATACATACACACATGGATATATATGTATGTGTGTACACACACACATACATATCTCTATATATACACACACATACTACAAGACTAGACATGTCATTGAAAGCTGTCACCAATATATTTTCTATTAAACACAATCTTTTGTTTAATACAACACTTTCAGAACACTCAACTTCAGCTTGGCCAGTAATGACACACATCTTGATGCAGTTGTAATATAGGAAGATATTAAAAATATTACAATTGCTGCCTCCCAAGACGTTTTATTACATTTTCAGCATTCAAAGAGGCTGACTGGAGAACAAAAGAATTAAAAAGATGGGGAGATCTGAAGTATATCAAATGCCTCAAAGCCATAATAGCAAAAATACTTTTTTTTCTGTAAACAGTTGAAAATGCTTACATGAAACCATTAATGTGTCAATATAGAGCATAGAACTGTGCATACCCAAACATACAATGTATTAAAGTGTGCGACATATTTTTCATTTCATAAGATGAAGCATTTATCATTTTCTTTTTAAAAGAAGATTTATCTCAGCTGAGAGGTTTGCAGGGTTTGCCAGTGTTCTAGTTCGTAGCATTTCATGAACTGAGCTTGGGTAATTGAAAGTATAGTTTATCAAAATAAAATAAATAAAAATAAATAGAATGCTCAGGACTTTGGGGGCATGAGAAATGTGATTTTGCTTTAATTAATGTATGGAGAGTGGGCTGACCATATAAATAAATGAGAGTGTATCCGGGATCAGTGGACTCGTGTGCAAACTTGGCCAAATATTAAAATCTAAATATAATTTAAGTAAGGAAAAATTTACTTGAGTTAGGCTATGCAGATAGTAAAAAAAATTGTGGGTTTTTTTTTTTTTTTGCAAGACCAGATACAGTAGAACAGAAATGATAAAGGGATCTCTTCCAGCAATGTTTAAATATTAAAGAGCAGCAGGAATGCAAGAGCTCTAGTTTGTTCATGCTGAAGTGTCTTCCGTTCTATTCCAGTTTTAACCAACATTCCTTCATTTGTTTTCTTTTTTCTTTTGTTTACTGTTAGGATTTTTCACTGCACTGAAGGTTACAAAATTTTAAAAAATGTTAAGAAAAATGTATAGAGAATAAGAAAGAAAAAAGAAAGGAAAGGAAACAGAATTATAACTTTTGCCTTTCTTTCTGTCAAGTAATTGCCATCTTATTTTTTTTCCCTTCGTCTTTCACACTTTCTAATCCCCAAATCCATAAATCATCCATTGGCCTTTTTTTTTTTCAACCAACAGACTTCCAATCTTTTTTTAAAAGGTCTTATTGATCGTCTTCTGACCAAATTAGTTAGCTTTGCCATTTTCATTCACCAATATGATTATCCTGTTTTCTATTGTGGATATTTCATTACTCTTCTATCTTTGTGTGTATAATAATCTTGCCCCAGTTTATCACATACAGTATTAGTTTCCCATATTTCTTTTTCAGTTCATAGCTCAATAAAACCCAATAAAAATAATTCTGGTTTCTTCATAATATTAATTCACAATTATCTTTTGCAGCACAATTATCTTTTTGTGTGACTAATATGCATCCAAAATTTCTTTGCTTTTTCACAAGTCCACCCTGCATGATAAAACATTCCTTCTTCCTTTTCACACTTCTAACACCTAGTTTGATATTCCTTTACACATTTTTGACAGTTTAGCCAATGCCATATACTATCCATACATCAAATTATCACTTAAAGTATGACAAAATATAAATTTGATACAAGTTTCCCACATTTTCTCCCATTTATTTACATTGATATTGTAATCAAAATATGCAGCTCATAACATTCCTTCATACTATAAGCCCTATTAGACATTTCTCAACATGCAGTGCTCTGTGTATTATCATTTCCTATGATATTATTCAAATAAAGAGGGTTATAATAAAGGGGAGAATAACTATTAGCCTATTTATCTACATATTAGATAAAATATGTATGACTCCAGAGAGAATTATATGATAGCATACTATCCAAGAAAATATTTGTAGTCTTTCATAATAATCTTTAGGAATTAAAAGCATATAAATTGTGATCATTTACCAGTACTACTAATCTCACTACAATGCCTTGACTTTATCCTGATTATAGCTTGAGACCAGATAAGCAAACTAAATAGATGTTGTTAGCAATTGATTTTCATATTGAACCATCTTGCAAATAACTCAAATAGGTTAATGATTTCCAAAAAGCTCATGTTTACAAAACCAATTGGTGTTCCCCTTCAACCTCTTTCTCATCAGGGTCTAAGACATGAGTGAGGAATTTATTTTCTCAAGGACCACATGAAAACCTGGGACCGTTGTGGAGGGCTACTGATGCTCCACCCTCTGCTGCCCCTCCAATGATGCTGACACCACTGGCAGGATGGAGACTGCCAATGAGCTGGATGTTAAGTATAGGTTGTTTCTCATAAGTAAAAGCTTCCCCAAATAAATCTAATCTCTAAAGTTCAACAGGACACTACCTTTGTAAAAACTGAATATTCAAGGAAAAATTATATTATTAAAACCACATCTAGCTTCACGTCTTTTTTTTCCTCCCTTTTATGATGATAGGTGACTTTAATTCAGAAAAGCTGAATGGAAAATAATGTTTCAACTGCCTTTCTGGATTCACTATCAAGTATCATTGTACTTGAAAGATGTTAGCAACATATTGAAGACATGTATTCTAAATAAAGACTATGTGTTTGGAGAATTGCAGTCTAGAAGAACTCCAAAACAGGGATTTAATGGGTCTTTTAATTTCCCTTTCCCCTCCCTCCCAAAAAAACATTCATACTTTTCCAAATAAATGTTTTGTACCTCTGGAGAGTTTGAAAATAATCCCTTGTAAAGTCTGCTATTTAGAATGGAAACCAATACATGTTGCATTAATAGAGAGCAATGGTATGTTTTCTTGTATTCAGCTGATGTTGTAGAGCTAGGTAGCTTTTGAGGAAAGTGTATGCATGCACCATTCAACCTGTCATGCACATCTAACCTAGTCTTCTGCCCTAAAGTAGGTAGAGGATATTCTTCAATTGGAAGTCTTGAAATATGATCGCTCAGTCAGCACCTTGAGTAAAACAGGAAAGACATCATTCAATATGTTGTTTCAGGCAGCAAACTGTCTAGGAATGCTGGTTATGGCCAATGTTTGACAGTGAATGACATAGCATTTTCTGTTACATATATCTAAGGAGTATGTATTCAATTTCGGAGATGGTACTCATTAAATTAATCAATCATAAATAAATAATTAAGTAAGTAAAAGTGTAATTTATAAAGAATTGCTCCTTATTCTGCTATACCATAGGTTCCTGAAGCAGAATAGAGTGTCATAAATGTAGCAGTCAACCCACTACCTGTAATAATGAAAAGCAAAGAATAGATTGTAAGTATTGGTAAGAACTGCGTAACAGAGTGAACTCCATTACTTGTCCCAGCTTCTGCCAACCTAGCAATTCAAAAGCATGTAAAAATGCAAGTAGAAAGACAGGGACCACTTTGGTGGGAAGGTAACAGCATTAGGAGCCTCAGTGGTGCAGTGGTTAGAGTGCAGTACTGCAAGCTACTCCTACTGCAATTTTCCAGATCGAATCCCACCAAGCTCAAGGTTGACCCAGCCTTCCATCCTTCCGAGATGGGTAAAATGAGGACTCAAATTGTTGGAGGCAATATGCTGATTCTGTAAACCGCTTTGAGAGGACTGGAAAGCACTATAAAGCGGTATATAAGTCTAAGTGCTATTGCTATTCTGTGAGCCTTTGGCGTTTAGTCATGTCAGCCACATGACCATGGAGACGTCTTTGCACAGTGCTGGTTCTTCGGCTTTGTAACGGAAATGAGTACTGCCCCCTAGAACCGGAAATGACTAGCACATATGTGCAAGGGGAACCTTTACCTTTTACCTTATTGGTAATCTTATATATAATGTTTAGGTCCTGCTTAGCCACTACAAAAAAATTGTCATATACAGTATTGGATATCAGTTACATTTAATTCCAGTTTATGGTATGGGTGGGGTATTTTGAGGACATTGAGAGGTTTATTTTATGACTGCTTCATTTATTTTACAGTAATTGTAAATATGCCCAATATGAAATGACTGTAAGGCTTCCCAAACATTATTCTGTATTTTGCTTAATTTATTTGAACAAATTATTCTACTTTTGTTTCTTAAATCAATCTGTATGAACTTAGGAGTGGATACAGCATTTCACCACCCAGACAACTCCTAGACAAGATTCTAAATAATGAAGCAGGAACAGTGGAAGAAAGAAAAGGTGAATATAATGAGCATAGAAGGGGCCCCCTTGGGAGAAATGCCAATTTGATGTGTGCTTTGTGCTTGCCAGTACAATGTGTTGTGATTTCATGATTTCCCTATCTTTTGTTATTCAGTTATAAATGAGATGCTGTAGATGAAAAATTGCGACCCACTAATCACATCCTTTCAATGGATTTGCAATACCAGATAGCCTAATTATTTGTAGCTTTTCTTACACACATTCACTTTTCTCACACAGACAAGCTATAGTTTCTTTGTGGTCATTCTTAACGGAATCTTGCTAGCAAGACATATAGTTTCTGCAGAGAAACAGAACTTGCAACCACCAGCTGATTGAAATATTTATTATAAGAAGAGGCTTATTTGGTTGTTTCAGTCCTTCTGCTTGCCTATTATTCAGAAAAGATAAGAGAGAGAGATGTTCATTCTCAGCAATTATTCACTGCAAATCAAATAATATACTTTGGAGCATTTAGATTTTGCAAATTGTTCACAGCCACTTTTTCTGATATACATCCAATCGTGAACATATATGAATTTCTACAATCAGACATGAAATAGTAACATCCAAAAGTTTGATTAATCATGATTAAGTGAAGAGTTAATAATGTTTAAGTCTGACTATCAAAAGCTGAAAGTGTGTTTGCCTATGCTGGATTTTGATCATTAATTTTTGTTCAGTACTTTTATATGAAATGTTTGCTTTCAAATACAGTTTAATCAGCTATTCCACCTGCAGTGAGGGTGTCAAGCCATGTACCCTGAAGAAGTGATTGGAAATACTAATTATATATTATTATACTGTATGGAATGCTTTCTTTATTTCTATTAACTCTTCATGTTTAATGGCAATTTGAGCTTGGCTACCCATGTACAATGAATTCCAGAAGGATCTCTTCACATTAGAATAATAAGTATCAAAATGGCACATGCAACGCAAGCAAATATTAAAAGAAATATATGCCCTCTTGAAATTTCAATGGTGCTTGAACAGGGATCTTGGGCTCTAATGAAAACGTTGATCTAACCTCTGGTTATAATGAAACTAAATTCTAGGTTGTGAATTACCATGAAAATAATCATTATGGAAAACTCATCCACTCCTGTAAAATGATACTCCATGGCAGCTGAGAAAATGAGGGCTTCTGTTATGGAATTCTTTCTCAGTTCAGTTATGGTTGATGTTGAAACTAGTGTCAAACACTTCGCCATTTTTCTTGTTGTTTGAGCTTAGACTGAAGTTTGTGAAAAGAGAATTTTATAAGGTGTATTTTGAGTCTTATGATTTCCTTTTTTTAAAAAAAAAGAATACTATAAGCCAGGGTTCCACAAAGAAGTCCTCACAGGGTCAATGGGATTATTCATTGTTGTTATTCATAGTACTATAGTTAAAGTAGCATTCATTAAATTATTTTTATATAATAAATATTGGGAGGGGCAGTCAAGGAACAATCTGAAACTTTATGAAGGAGTGTATGAGATGAAGAGTTTGGGAACCACATCTCTAAGCTATGCAAATTAAAAGAAATACATTCAACAATAAAATAGCTTCATATTCCATACCTGTACCCTTTGGTTGGGTCTAGTTCAGGAGAAGAAGAAAAGTCATTGAATACTATGCCTAATGCATTGGCTAGTAGATAAGTTTATTGGGTTTACAGTCTTTCTCTAATTGAGAAATTAGAGTCCATAGTTTATGATGTAATGTCATTCATGAATGTTCTGTATGTGTTACACCTTTTCTTTTTCAGATAGGTTGATAAATGCAAACGTGTGTATGATAAGCGCACCCACACACTGTACATGCTCAATATCTATGACATAGTTTAATTTGCAGTATTGCTTGACTTTTTATATTCCCAAGTGCAAACATTGTGCTGCTTTCTTTTGTTTGTTGACATTTAAAAGAACATTCATACGTGCAACATGTGCTCTATGCAGGTATATTAGAAAGAAGCCTCAATGAAACTTCCAGAGATTTTTTTAAAGTTATTTGTTGGTCATAAGCCAAATATATGTTTCAATCAATCCATTATTGTTGCTTCTTTCATAGACAAGTTCAGTTAAAAAAAATATGTAGGCAGAGCAGGTTGTAAACAGCATGATAAACTTCTGCTTCCAAACCCTTTTTATTGTAGAAGAATGATTTTCTCTGGTGCACTTAGGATGATACTGTGTTCCCAAAATGAGTGTTGTTTTGTTTTGTTTTCTGTTGAGTCTGAAAAGTCAGCATCATGCAAACCCCAAGAAACTGCTTAATTTTAATACCTGCCTTCTGTGTAAAAATACATAAAAGGACAGAAGCCTTAATTTATGAAGGAAGTGTTTGTGGGGTATATTGTGTGCACACATTGTTTGTCCAGTTGTTTTAGTGCATCATGGAGAAATGAAAGCTCACAAGCTTATATGTGGGGGGGTGGGGAATGGAGCAGGTAAGAAGCTGCATTTGAAATATGAAAGTTAAATGTAGATATATAGTTCTATATAGAATTGTATGGAACTGTATATTCACATTTAATCTAAGGCCATGTACATAATAAATATTACTGAAAATAGAAAAGAACAGTGTGGGGGTAAAACAGTTCTTGCTCTTTTTTCCTATTCTCTTAGATTCTTAAAATAAAAATTAAAAAGCACCTCCTTGGCCAGTTTTTCAGTAGATTTGGTACTAGCATTTAGCATAGGCTACCAACTCCTTATTTTTGTGGCCCTACAACAAAAATAAATCATTTCATAATCTTTTTTTTAGACAAAAATGTTTAACTGAGGAGGGTTTTTTTTTTTTCATAACAATACAATCCAATTGAAATATTTCAACAGAATATTCCAAGTGGAATGGTTTTATTCCAATGCTAAAAGAAAGAAATAGTCCTTGCTTATTTAATATTACATAATGCCTTTATATACTGTAAATCTATATTCCAACCCAACTTGAAAGATCATATGCAGTTTTGGTCACTATTCCTCAGAGGCCACATTATAGGAGAGAAAAATGCATAAAAGGTAAATCAAAATGTTCCAAGTTTTAGTTAGTTTCTAATATTGTGTTTAGAAAAATGGCTTAGAAAAGTAAAAATATTCAAGTTATACATATGTGAAGAAAGTATTTTTTTTAAAAAAAAAATCTTCCTTTCATAATTTTAAAATCCAAAATCATTCAGTGGCTCTGATAGATGAGCTGAACATAGATACTAGTACTGGTGACCATATATTATAGATTTTTTTAAAAAAGTAAGTTATACATATAACCTCATTTTCAGCATGTGGGATACATAGGGAGCTCCTGTTGCAGATATTTCTGCTCTGGAACCACAGTTGCTATATTGTTCTCATCTCCTGGTATTCTTGACATTCTGCTTTGTCCAAGCATGAGTTTATGTAGCCTTTTGAATTCACTTTGCTGTATTTTAACTTATGAATTAATCAATGGTGCCCCTTTATGATATTCTAACAGTGAATTGCTTTTTTCATGCTTTTTTTGTGGAATAATCTGTTTTACATTTCTTAAACTAATGGGCAAGTATAAAAGTAGTATTTTCCTAAATGTTCTTAGCAATTTAAGTGGAGCAAAATAATAAAGGTGCACAGGGGATGCTGACTTTGTTTCATGACTGGATTCAGAATAATCTAATATAGATTACATCAGTTTTATGCAGTTTAGTCTATTGTAATTTACTTTTACTTCAAAAGAGTGAATCAGGAAATGCAAAGCCCTGCCGTTTGCATTATACACAATAAAAAAAAATCAAGCAAATAACAAAGTTTATGTAAATGAGGAAGACAGGCTAAGAAAAAAATGAATACAACTATGAAGTAACCTTTAAATTACAGATTGGATGATAAAAATTGTATACTGTGAATGGAGGAGGGGAACTGAACAAATGGGAAGAGAGGGGAATAGGAAAATGAGAACACACTGAATACGGGCAAAAATGGGGAAACAGAGGCATCAAAATGACAGCATTGTACTCTTACAATACAAAATCCACCCTTTTTGTGTGTGGTATCATATATATATATAAAATTCGGCTTTGCTCTGGTATTTTCCCACATCATTGTAGTTGTGCTTTTAAAGTTGTAGGGACGTTTCAGCAGAATCTCATCTGCCATCATCAGGCTTCTGATCAGGCTTCATATTTTATATATATATAAAATATGAAAAACAGCAGTGCGTAGGATGAAAAAGTAAACAACAATAATGTATTTATCATCATAAAGTATCATTATACCTTGAAAACAAGAATCTGGCCAGCAGTGAAGCATAATTGTTTAACATATATACAAAATCTAGCACATATATGGTGATAATAAATGAGGTATTTTTTTAAACTACTACTTCAAATTTCAATATTATCATAGTATTATAGACAGAGTATAAATATATAATTATTGAGCCATTTTATTCATTTATATTTGTTATTTCTAAACTGCCCATCTCCCTCAGAGATAATGTTCATATTGATAAAATGGTGAATGTGTTGCTAAAGTACCACCATCCACATACATAAGCATATTCAGAGAAACCCCAGATTTGCAGATTTATACAAAACTATCATTGTCACAAGTGGTACTCAATCAGCTGCTAGTCTAATCTACGTGATCCACTTTCTCCGCCTGATATCCTATGAGCATGATTGAATTACAGGTTTCTTACTCAAATAGAAAGCAATAAGCTTGATTTGGACACTGCAGCCTATCCTTGGGAGACCAGTTAGGCAGAATGAAGCATTTGACTTAGTTTACACACTCTTGTGTTATGATTAGAGTAATTGAGATATACAATGTCACCTTTTGGCTGCCTTCATCCTATCAAGAAGGCAAACATTGCTTGTTGTTTCCTACTCAACATCAAAAGTAGTATTTTATGATGGTGCTATCACAAGTCTTGCCCAAGCAATCCAGTTTGCTTGCTGTACTTTGTCTGAATGTAAGCAAACACCCCCACTCCGATTTGCTACTGTGCATTGTAGCATGGACACTCCTTATCTTTTAATGATAGATTGAAATGGCTAATCTCCATGCCCTTTTTCTTCCTGGGTTGCTGGATTTTTTGCAATCTTCTGAAGGAGATTTGACTAGCTAACCTTTCTTGTTCTCTTAATTTTACTGCTCCTTTTTAAAATCCACTGAGGAAATAACGGAATATGCTGGAGAATCCTGAAGGAAGCCTCTGGTTGCCTGGAACCATCAACCAAAGTATATCAGTCTTCAGAAGTAGGCAATCTTTTCTGTTGTTGTCATTTGATGGAAACATATTGAAAATTAAACATGCTCCAAATTTGAAGAAAATCAAATATCATGGGATTGCAGCCATTTTGTCTCACAAATTGCAAGGTTGAAATATTGTGAAATGTGACATTTTGATCATAGGTGAAAACAGTACAGAGAACAAAGGCTGTTTCTCATTGGTGGTTGATATAGCCTCTATTGAAGGTTAAGGGTGTACTCTCTGTTTGGCTAATGCTGTGAAATGAAGTAATCAATTGTTAATAAAGTAGAAAATACACAAATCTTTAGTTAGACTAGTAGCTGTTTGTAAAAATGTTCTGTTGCTCACATCTCCCCAATGTCTGCAGGTTAGCAGTGTTAATGGCAAAATAATTGTTCAGAAAAGTTCATGGATATAATACTAACTGTTCTTTTATGTCTTCATTTATGCATTAGCAAGTTAACACTTTTATGTTTCTCAGCTTCTCAGTTTAGTTAACCACCCTGTTTTTCCCTGAAAATTTCCATTTAAGTCAGTGTTTCTCGACTTTGACAACTTTAAGAAGGGTGGGCTTCTGGGGAACTCTGGGAGTTGAAGTCCACCCATCTTAAAGTTGCCAAAGTTGAAAAACATTGGCCTAAATACAAATCAGGTTCAACATCAGTCCAGTCATTCAGAAGCAGTGTTATCAGCTGTTGAAATAATTTAAATCAACCCAGCATCAAAAGAGGCAGATTCAGATTCTAGACTGGATTATTCAATTCTAACTCAGATTTAATGAATGAAATTCAGCCCTTATTTGTCAACATACTCATATCTTCAGATAGCAGTAAGATAGAGTGGCATGTATAAATAATTTATATACAGATTTGAAGGAAGGTACACTTTGCTCTATACAAAAACATGTGCATGACTTTCTATAGGCTATGGAAACAGTTCCGTGTATGCTGAATACTGGAGATGCCAACTAATTAAAAATATCCTCTACAGTTATGTTACATGTTTTGTTAATTTGAGATTGTAACTAATTATCTGATGTTATGATTTATGCATTTGGCAAAACAATACCAAGAAAGTTTGCACTGTTATATGTTGCTCTGGATGGTCATAGTAAGATTCCTTAAAGGGAAAGCTAATTATTGCCCCTGTCAAAAATTATGTTTACTATCTACTTTAATTGCTGAGGGCTTGCCATAATGATTTTAATAAACAGGTAATAGGCACTATGGCTGCTACTCACACATTAGTTTTATACCTGAGGATTTTTGTTTGGCCTATTTTTGTAAGATTAACATCAATAAATATGCCCTGTTCTGTTTAAGACCAAAGGGCAGTTAACCCAATAAATATTAGTGAATTTAATTAAGTTTCAAATAAGACAAAGATAGATAAAATAAATAAAATAGATAAAAGTACACTGCTTTCTGTCTGAAGGCACATATTCTAGTATAAACTTAGAGTGGGCAAAATTATGTGGAAAAAAACATGGCATTAACTCAATGTAACATATGTTTGAACACTGAACATTTCAATCAAATTTAAAGTTTAAATTTTTAATTTCAGGTGATTTACCATTAGTATTTGCATAACATTTTGAGCCCTAATCCATAAATTGTTTCAACATTTATCCAGAATAATTGGCATGTTACATTCTCTTAGCTTTATACTAAGATGAGTTGTATATTTGTTTCTTTGATACATAGATTTTTAAAAAAGCATCAAAGAATGATCATGGGAATCAGGTTTCATCAAACTGTTAGATATAATTATTTCAACACTATATAGTTAGTCTGTAAATTTAATTGAATATTAATTACACTATACTTTGGGTAATAGTAAGGAATCATTTAATTAAAATGATTAAAAACAAGCTTACTTCTCAAATTATTTGCAGGATCAGCCTAAGACATTTTACTGAGACCAAGGATAAAATGATTCCATAAACAGAAGTTAACCAGGCTAAACTGAATTTTATTTTAAAACGATTTAGTTATCAGAAAGGTCTAGAATTAAGCAATGATTTTTGCCTATATATCTACATTTCCTAGGGTCCATAAAATAATAGTTCTGCTTTTTCCTCAAGCCATACATTAAATAAACTCCGAAACTTACAGAACAAGGTCAGTTCATAAAAGTGTTTGATCACTATAACTGGAATTGTTCTATTTGCTCATTACATTATTGTTGTCATTTGGTTATAGAGATATAGGCCATTCACAGAGTAGGTTGAGATGCAAAAAGAGATTGAAAACTTTCTAGTGTGTGAGGAAAAAATGAAATGCTGTAATATAAAATACTATCCTAAATGTAATTGGCTTAAAATACAAAAGCAACTGGAAGTCAAGGACGATGTTATCCCTTGGCTTTTCTGCTACAGGTAAATCTGCTACAGATTTTTACAGAATATAAAATTGTATCATGGAAAGAACACTTACTACATACTCTGGTGTATATGTTCAAACACTATCAGAATAATAACATTGCAAGCTGCCTTAAAGCATACACTGTTTTCCCCAGATGCACACAAAATCAATGAGGCATAATCATTTAATAAACACTAGATGCCAAATTAAATGATATGAGATCAAAATAAAATGCATCATTTCCCCAACACATTTTCCAGTATGCTTAATTGGCATGTTAACTGGTAACATGAAGAGCTTCCCTTCCAATGAATCTGGAAAACATTAGGTTAGGAAAGGTAACAGGATAACCTAAAATATAATCTAATTTACTGTTCACTGCAACATTTTGTTTTGCTACCACCAAATCACTTAAGTCAACCCAAATTAGATATTTATGCATTGGATTGTTATTATTACCTTTCCAATTCAATATTCCCTTGAATTGAAGATCTGGGTAGGTTCATTGCCTTCTATTTTACATTTCTACAGGTGAGCCATTGTCACCATGGTAAGAATTTTTTTTAAAAAAAAATGCAACAGTGGAATAAGAGAGTCCACTTTGCCACTGCTTTCCTTTAAAGGTAAATTAAAAGAAAGGAGCTCCAAGCTGGAATATGGCAGCCGTAATATTCTTTTTTTAAGTGGCATTAATTGGTTGTTAATTAACAGCCTGAACAAAAATTTATCTCCAAATATTCCTTGTTTATGTATTTTTATATGACATTTTGAATTTAAAGTCTATTTGGCACATTTTCAGTAACGAAATACAAGTAATAAATGCATTTCATTGGCTGAACCAAAAAAAGAAATATAGTACTTATTTATATAAATAATATTATTTACTGAAATATTATTTATTCTGAATTTGGTTTTTTACTGGAAAAAAATATTGTTTCTTTCCATAAAAAATAACATTTTCACATTTTCCCAACATTTTCCTGGCAGAGATAGGTCAGGGCACTTGAATTCCACTAACCTAAAGGAAACTAGAGATACCACTGTAGCTAATTCATCAGTCAATTTAGAAAATTGCCATGTTAAATTCTTTGTATTGGGTATTTACCATTGCATATATTTCTCTTCTGCAGTTTCTTTTAGCTTATTGCAGTCAGTGACCACACCTGCAGAATGCAAAGATGGAAGTACACAATGGAGCTTTGCTTCAATCAATCATCAGATCTTGCTCATTCTTTACCCTTTCAAGCAACCCAGTTCTGAAGCTTTGAATAAAAACCCAAATTCCAACTTAGTGCTTTCCAGATACCTGGATGGAAATGTCACACCAGAAGACGAGCAGTATTTATTTATTGGATTAATATATAAATTTTAGACGTTTAATCCTTAGCCTCAACTTCTATGTTCCATGGATCAATATTCTTTAAGTAATCACTCTTGTACCATTAACTTTATTGGGTTGATTATTTACTTATTAAATTTGTATGCCCATCTCATATCAAGCAACTCTGATCAGCTTCCAACACCATAAACAACAGAATCAAAGCACTGTGCCTCTGTGAGAACATAAATATGAATACAGTGGGTTTTTAGGTTTTAAAAGAAATATTACCCCTATGTTGAAAAGGGATCTTGTATGATGTTAAAAATATATTTTGCAGATGATGATGATGAAAGTTCATTTATATATATTATGTATTGTAGTTTCATAAATTAAGCCTGATTTCATTGGGGTGTGGCCTATTTTTCACTGCCTTCATTGCTTCAGAAACTGCAGCCCCACTACCATCCTGAGATTCATGTAAAGTATGAAAGAAGATATCAAGAGAAAACTACTTTTTCTTTGGAGCTTTTTCAGATGAGGAAAACGGAACACAAAAAATCTGAAAAATGAAGATATAGATAAGAAAAATGGAGAGGGGGCATAAAACATTATCATCACCACGCAGCAATAAATGAATCCAAAGAAAAGAAATTAGGAGCCATTCTAAGAATGAAGTGGAAAGGCAAAAGCCTTTAAGAAGGCAGTTTTTAGCCTCTAGTTTTTTTCTTTATTCCTTGTTTCCCTGGGTCTTTTTACCTAATAGAAAATCCTTAAAGCTAGAGAAATCTGTGTAACAAATGTTAAATTCTACTCTCTGAAGAGTGAGAAATTTAATATTAATACCTTTTTTTTAGAAATAATGAGTGCCTAGAGGATGTCTTGTACATGGTTCTCCCCCTGCCATATTCAGTAATACAGAATGCAGTAATTAATTATCTCCTTCAGATTACTAATCTCGAATGCAGCCATTTAGAAATTACCACTGAAGCAAGAAAATTCATAATGCAGTAACACCATATATGCACTATGCACTTCTATAATGGCTATAGGCAGAGCAAACACAAGGACACAATTGCCTCAGATTACAAATTTAGGTTAGTTATTTAGAAGTCCCATTTTACTCAGCAGGGTAGCTGCTATTTAAGTATTCTTATGATCCCACAGTGAAGTGTGTTGTCCACAGATCCCTTTGAATTTTCAGTATTTTCTTTCGTTTTTACACCATATGCTATTTTATGATACCTTAATTTCTTGCATTTGATTTTGTTTTATAAATAATAGGAATTAAGTAGGTGGCCAAATTGTGCATGACATGGAACTAGAGGTCCCTAACCTAGATAGCTTCAAGATATTTGTGGACTGGTAACAATTGGGACTGATGGTTATATATTAAGTGTTTGGCATATAAAAACGAACTCAGAAAAGACAACAAAAATAGTTATTTTCTTTTTTAAAACTGCTTTTAAAAATCTCTGGTCATTTTCTAAATTTCTCAAATTTCAATTCAGTTTTGTTGGATATAATGCATGTATACATTTATTCCAGCAATTAATCTTTTTTATAAAGTCCATAAGCATTTTTGATTCTAGTCCTGCAAGATGTCTTATAAGAATGATTAATCAATGATTTCCATTATTTTTAATCTTGTTACATAATGTGTAAAAATCATCCTTACTGGGTTAAACATTATCTCAATTAAGATGAGCTAAAATAGTAATACTGAAATAAAATAATTAGATTTTTATTTTTAAAAAATCTACAGCTGAAATGCTTGGTTCTCTAATGTTGACTTTGAAGTTTAACAGCTTAAAGAAATTAGTTCAATTTTAGAAAAATATTCTGAATATATGCTACATCCCTGGAACAGCTACTTTTTGCATATTGCACATTTTGAAGAACATCAACAAAGCTCTTTGCAGTATCAGAAGTTTACTTTTCACTCTAGAAAATGGAAACAAAATCCAACCAAAATTGAAATGTTTCCCCAAGCATAATTTTAATTAAATTTTGATAAACTGCTTTAAAATATTTTTACCATTCCCATTTATAAATTGTACTGTAGGTAATAAAATTGCCATGTTATAATGTTAGTTTTGTATTTCTGATCGTAAGATTAATATAAGATGAATTCAGTATTCTTAATGCTGCCTTTCCCAATCTTATATAGGCCGCTACAAATATTGGATTGTTATTCCCTTCATCCACATCCAGCTTTGGGCTTTTCACTGATAGATTGCTGAGTTAATGTCCTGCATCATTCATTGAATATTATTTTGGTGCAAAATATTATGTTGAAATAATACATTTTAAGTTATTTATTATATTACAATTTAGAATTCTAAAAATCACCAATGAGATTTTAAAAGACACATACTCTAAAAGCAACATTTCCCTTTTCAGTTTTTGATTTATTTTGGTCTAATTTTTAAAATTCTGACTCACCTAAAGCCTTGCAGTGTTTTGTGACTAGAAATCAATCCAAGAGTACCTGCAACCAAATTTAGTGTTGCAGAAACTATAGCATCACAAATCCTATTTAAACTGTCCTCATCCGAATTTATTATTGAATTTTGAGTATCAATTAGTTACTGTCATTACTAAACCAGAACTGAAACATTAGCAATACTCTACTTCTCTACTGTACATATTTTGCATAAATTTACACATTTTCCTTTCTCTTCCATTCCTTTCCCTTCTGATCTTTCATTCCTTTCCTTTTTTTTCTTTTTTGTATTTCCTCCTTTTCCTTTTATACCTTAGAAACAAATATGTAATTTGATATCATGGTTATATAAATGCTATCTGACAAAGAGCAAATTAAATACAATTAAACTTGGAATTAGCTCATAATTCTTTTTTGTGTTGTATCAGAACACTGGAATAAGACAATGTGTAGCAAATAATTTGATGTAGTTTTACGTACAAACATAAAAAAACTGTTTTTCCTCTTTCTGCAACCAGTGTTTATGAATTCATGCAGTAATATAGAAGGATTAAAATCTGTTCAAACTGTAATGCCATCCAGATGTTGGATTTATATCAGGGCAATATATATACCAAGTATGCAAAGCAGTCTAATCCAGCAACCTTCCAGGATACCTACAGGTAATTCACATCTGTTGTTTATGCTTCAACTGAAGCATTCAATTAGAATGTTTCTTATTTTTGTGTTCAGAAAGTACTAACCATAAAGTTATAAAATTGGTAATGAACTATATTTGCAATGTAACACAAATGAAATATCTGTCCAGATTTGCCATTGGACAAGAGTTATATAATATTATATCACATTTAACACTAAAATCTATATTCATAGATTACAGTAGAGCAAGAATTATTTTTAAAAACCTATACCCTATGTTTAAGAATATATGGATGGGAGTTTTCTACACAGTGTGACCCTGTTAAAATTGCTGCAAGTGGTTAAAAAAACCTATACAGAATCTGAGTTAGAAACAACCCAGATGCAAAACTACTATTTGATTGGATTTTTAAAATCCACAATGTATGAAACAGTCAACATAAGCAAAGAGAAAACGCAATCACTTTTTTAGATTTTTTTTTTTTGAAAAATATTTCAAAGTACACTGAGATGATGCTAATAATTATTCTAATAGTGACCTATCAATGACAAACTTAGAATAAAAAATAACTCCTGTATGCAATGCAATATATTTCCTTCTTGAGTTCTGCAAACATCTGTACCATTTTTATTTCTTGAGAACCTATCAAAATAAAGATGAAATGAAATTCCAGTCTATCTAGCTCCTCAAAGATAAATTTGAAATATTTTTTTAAATTTGAAATATTTATTTTAAAAACAGATTGATCATTAAAAGCAAATAGCCCCCACTCCTTAATTATCCTTATTTTCTATGTTTTTAGACCAAAATGCAATTTTCCCTGTGTGGCCCAGCTACCTTTGACACTTACATAAAAGTAAAAAGAAGGCAAGTTGGACATAAAACCCATTTATTCTGAATCTAAAGTTCATCAGCATTTTGGTTACATTGACACATAGAAGGTGAATTTTAACTCAACCTGAGGTTTCTTCTTTTTTATTATTTGAAATCAGTATTGTATACAGTATTGGATTAAGACTACTCAAAAGTCTTTGGAAGTTAATTGGGGAAACTTCAACAAAAATCAAAGAAAACGATATACAAATTATGGTATATTTATAGTTGAACCACATAATCTTTGCAACCTTTCAAAGCCTTAGGATTTCAATGTCCCTGATTCTGCCACATGAACTGGTCCTAGCAAATTTGGTGTGAATCTGTTTGTATTTAATCTGGAGGGAAGATAATTTGTTGGAACACTCAGAGAGATGCCAAATCACAGCATATATAAGCATAAGTAAATTAATCCATCAAATAAATATCAGGAAAGCAGCAAAAGAAGCCCAGTGATGCAAAGAAATGATATTATATTTTACAGTATGTTGGCTTGAGCTAGTGACAACCTTCTGAAATAGATTCAGATAATGTAAGAAATATCAGTCGCTGCCTTTCCAACTCAAGCTGTATTGTCTTCCACGGTGCCAACAAATGCTTCAATTAAATCAGCTGGATAACACAAGCACCATCGTTCACTGGTTAGTTTCACTGCAAGCCTCAGAGTATATATGTGCTTGCTTTATCATATGGGTCAAATTGCCTGTCTTCTTTAGCACAAGAACAGTCAGCAAATGGAAAGAAGGAGGATGGAAAACACGAAAAACAAAAAATAAAATAGGTTCCAATCGTGCAAAATTTGCTTCACTTCTTGACACAGTAATGTCCAAAAATTACACTCCCCAGAAGATACAGATTTGAAGTTTGAATAATTCTTATTTTTGTCTTGGTGCTTTCTTTGTTCTTTTTTAAGGCTATGCAAACACAAAAAGAGAAAATATATAGGAACATATCATCAGGTATCGGGGTCTTCTGGCTTTGGAATAAGTCCATTACAAACACTTCTGTGGTTCCAATTAATGCATCCCTTCAAGACAAGAAGAGGAAGAAAGAGGGAAAAGGAAATGAAATCCCAACAATAAAATCCAAAATTGACTTTACAATCACAGGTACAAACTGCTCAGGTTGGTAACTTCTTTTTTTTTTCTTAAGGATGATTGGTCATCTAAAACTAATCAGATCTGCAGATTTCTGAAGGAACTATCAAGAGTTAACACAAACAGTGGCATCAAGAAGTTTTTTCCTTCTTCAGTGATGGCAGTCTGATTGGGTGTTTGGAATTATTGGCAGGTCTAGCCCAGTTCAAGGAGGAAGAAGTAGTTTCTTGGGAGTTGTTGGCATTTAAAGACCGAATTCCTGTTCCAGCTTGCAAGTTAGGATTCACCTTGGGTATTTTCTTTATAATGGAAAGACTAAGAACCCTGAAAAGGTTGAATATTTCCATCCTCCCATGAGATTTCCTCTCTCCAGCTTGAGATGCACTTTGTCTTCTCTTTCCATCAGGAGCAAGACTCCATTGCTGGCTGCTTCCCTGGTAACATCTTGATCTCCAGCAAAAGCAGAAATCACGGGATAGCCATTTTGCATTAAACTGACCTGTAGTACAAAAGAAATGTGAGCTAAGTGGTCCCATGAGATTTGGAATAGAACGCTTTATTGGCCATGTGTGATTGGACACACAAGGAATTTGTCTTGATGTAAATATTCTCAGTATACATAAAAGAAAAGATACATTCGTTAAGAATCTATTCATGTGTAAAAGTTCAGTTATACTCCAGTATACCATACAAACATGCATTCACATAGTATATTATAACCAAAGGGAAGTCAGGCTCCTCCACATGCAGGAAACCCAAAATAATGAGTGGGTGACAAGTAGGATAAAATGCACCTCATGCAGGATGGCACTGAAAAGGCTTTAGATCATCTACAAATTCCTTCCCAGTTCAGGCTGTCTTCTCTTCAATCAAAGGAGACTGACCAGGGATAAAAAACCATACCCTTTACTAAACCAAATAAGCCTATTTCATAACACTGCTAAACAGTAGAGTAATAAATAATGCATGAGTCCATTCCTCATTGCCTTATTTGATGAGCCTTTTGTATGATTTTGCAAAATGAAACAAGAACTCTCAGAAGGAACCCCTAATGTTGGCACATACCTGGATAGTTTGTCGGTTATATACTTTTACAACATGGAAACTGAAGCTATAGATTCCTTTTCTTGGTGCTACAAATATACTGGAAGCGAGGTCAAAATGGTTCCCAATATTAACTAATACCTGGAGGAGAAAAGAAAAGAAACCAGGTTGTTTCTTCATTAAATGGAAAGTGGGGTGGAGGAAAGACATTTTTTCAGACAACCTTCCCCTGTTCTCCCAGCAGTGCAAAACCACTGGCATTTGCTGTACAATTAAAATGGACTGCAGGGGGAAGGAGCCACTTCCTAAGGTGTTGTAAAAGGATCGGTTCAGACAGCTGATTGATTTACCCAGTGGTGTACCCAAAGCTTCTTTGAGAGCATGAAAGGCATATGATGGAAGCCTATGTCTGCACAGTGAAGGAGAAAACAGATCAAATCATTGCTGAGACATACACAAAGAAGGAAAATAGTCCATTGAACAAACCACTAGATTTTACATTTTCACAAGACAGTGCTGAAACTAATTGTGTCTCTTGGGGTTTGCAATGTTAATATTAAATGAAAGAGGCTTAGTCATGCTGTATGGGATGAAATGTGGAGAAGGGAGTTCAGATATTAAGACAAGTAGCTTTCTTACTCTGCATTTCTTATTCTATTTTTCTGCTCCCACGCCCACCCTAAAGCAAAACTTATTCAATTAAGCTTGAACAAATAAGGGGGTGTATATATTTTAACCCACGGAGACTCTGAACATGGACTTAGTGATAAAAGAAAATACCAATTGCCAATTACAATCGTGCAAAATAATACTTGATTCCAAGTTATAAATGTTTCAAAGCATCATCAGTATCACAAAACCAGAAAGAGTGAACAGCTTTATAAGGTAAGGAAGGTCTTCATCTCAATATAATGCACAGTACAGTCTGGTTTCTTAAATCCAAAGATAATACAGATTACATAAAAAATATAAAAATGAAAGCTGCAGAAACTTGAGAATCTAATGAACTTTCCAGAACAGATGTTTAAAGTTCTTCATAGAATTATTTTTTTTATTATTATTTGCAGAATCAGATCTTTAATCTTCTGTGTAATCCATATTCGTACATAACTATTTGCTAACACTTGTTTGGGATCTTATTTTTTTGACCATTATAGGTAGGCTTCCAAATGGGAGGATCCTAGTACAGTCACTGTTCATTGTTTTGTCTAGCTGTGATATAGAGCTTGGGAATTTCAGAGCTTATTACAACCTGTTCTAAAACAGGTTTCTTGTTACAAAAAAAAAAAAAAACAGAAATCCACACTTCCTTTTTTTTACTTCTCAGAAATCTGCAGCTCTGTGCCCTTTTAAATAGAATTAGCCCCTAAAGAATTAAGTGAAATGTGCTTCTGGCCATACATGTAAAAAAAAAATATGTTAAGTGTGACTGAATATATTGAAATATACAGAAACTAGTAACTTTTACTACTGATTTATTTATGTGTACATACAAAGGCAACAATGATGAAACTATAATTTTAACCTTTTGTTTTAAGACAATGTTTGATGAGTTGAAGGTTTGAATATGACAAAATGGTAGACATAAAGTATTCCTAGAATAAGTGACACATTTATTTGCCTTTGTGTGTTACAGAAAACTCAGAATAATTCTGTTAATATTAAAATTTTGCAGATTTATGTTGCCGTAATTTTTTATTTTTATCTTTTTCTATTCCAACAAAATATATTTAACATAAAATTCCTACAGTTTTGAAGAAGCTATTCTTTGGTTGAGAGGTTAGATAAAATGCAACAATAGTACACACTGTGCCTATAATATTATTCTAATCTATTTAAGCAGGTAGCCTGAGGTTTATATTTGTATCCATTCATTGATTTTAAAAATAGTTAATTTAAAAAATTCCAATGCATCCTTCTTTGTTTATTTCTGAACTGGCAGGAATCCAATAGGTTCTTTAAAAAATTCCTTATTAAATTTTTCAGCTTGTCCCCTATTTGGCATTACACTCATGTGCAGAATTCTACAGTCTTCCCTGTCCAATGTATAGAAGGACGTCTCAGAGTCACCAATTTGGTGAAATGAGATGTAGCTATGTCTTAGAAAGGACACATGCACTATAATCAAGCTAGTTCCAATAAAATGAGAAAGGTGTCCTTGGCAGCATTTATTGGTGGACACACTAAAAAGAAATTTATAAAATCATGATTTTCATCCAAGAAGGTGAGGAGGAAAAAGTGCTGCCAAGGTGCTGGCTGTGAATTATCGAAGTGGATGTTTTTTAAGATTCCTGAAGGAAGCTTGAACTTGACAAAGAATCCTGGTGAAATAGGACACCCAAGCAGAGGACACATATGGAGGAGGAATCGATTGGAATCTGGGCAGAGAATATCAAGTAAGACCTTAGGTAGCTCATGCAGATAAAATGGGTCACTTGAATAGAGGCAGAACGTGTTTTAGGAGATCAGAACTGGGGGAATCAATAAAGAACAGTGATCCCAGATGCTAAAGGAAGGGCTTAGCAGGGAAGAGAATGGCGATGGAACTAAGGCCAAAAGACCTTACAAAGGGCCAGAAACTGCGACCAAGTCTTCTTAACACAAGACGGATTAGGAGCAAAGGGTTTGGTGGTTGGATGGAATGAAAGCTCCCCGTGTGAAAGGAGAGGTAAGGAGGGCAACTGGGCGGGGCTTTGACTTTGTTACTGATTCTGGGAGGGGCTTAACCAAGAGCGAGGTTGGCGGTGGAAAGGGAGGGGAGGGGGACAGAAGACTGGCGCGCCACCTGACCTGGTCGAAGTAGATGGTCATGGTGCGGTTGCTCATCTCAGACGGCTCGTGATTGGTGCTGCGCGTGGCCGAGAAAGCCACCTTGGCGCTGCCAGAGCGCACGGAGATGCCCAGCGATGAAGTAATGGCGCCGTCGGCGGACGGGCTAGAGTCGCATACCACCAAACACTTGCCCTCCAGCACGATGGGCTCGGTGTCGTTCTGCGCGCCCACCGCCGGGCAACTGGTGGGCAGCAGGAAGAGCAAAAAAGCCAGCACCGCCGCCATGCAGGAGTAACTGCCAGCCGGCTCCGCCAGCGCTCCCCGCCGCCGCCGCCACCACAACCGCCGCCCGGGCATCGCGTGTTGCAGAACCCGTCACCAACCGGGGGAGTCCAAAGGGGGCGGCGGGGCGGCAGCGAACGAGAGCTGCCTTTACTTTCCGGGCGGGCGCGTGCGTTTAAGCCGTGGCTCTGCTTGGCTTGGCCCCGCCTGCGGACCCGCACGAGCCCCCCGCACCAGCGCTCTCGCCCGCCCTTCTTCTCTCGGCCACGGACGGGGCAAATGGGAGACTTCACAGGAAGGCGGGAGGCGCGCAGCAGTCGCAGCCTGCAAGAGGGAAGAAAGCGAAAAAAGGGCGGTCAGACCTTAGCGGAGCTTGGAGCCTCGCGACTTCCCATTTCCCCCACTCCCTTCCGACCCTCTTACTCGCTGGCCAGAGTTTTGGAGCTTCCCCCCGTCCCCTGAGGCGCGAGGATGCAAAGCAAAGGAACGGCGTCCTTTATGAGGAAACGCTTTCCCTCAGGCACACGGGCATCCCGCTGCTGCGTTGGGTTGCTAAACCAACCGTCCACCTAGTCTAGTATCTCAGTTTGCCACAGTGGCCAGAAATAAATAAAATTCTTAGATATTGGAGAGTTTCTGCAGAAAACTGTTTTCTCGGATGGGAAACAAGCGCGCGCTGGGATGTAGGAAGAGGGTTGCCCTGCAACTTTTCTCTTACTTCTCCGTTCGTTCGCCCGGACGGGGAACGAAAGACAATTTTATCTCCCGCTTATAACAGAATCTTCCCCCACCCACCCACCCACGTTACACCCCGAAGTCTGCAAAATGGAACAAGTGCTAAGCATAGTTTGACAGACACAAACCCACACCAGGGTTGATTTAGACTCACTTGGACTGGGATTAAACCACACCGAATACACAGTCAACACGAAGCTTCCCCCACCCTCAAAAAAAATAAATAAATCTAAACCTCAAAAAAGGTGGCAAACCCCCGCCCCTCCCATATTCATAATAAAAACAACTACAGTATCGTCAATTGTTTTCAGACGGCAGAGAAACGCACAACACTAGTTTTCTATTTCCCTCGCATTCCTCATAAACCCCGAGGGGAAAGGAGACGTTTCTGCACCATGCGCAGTAAAGAGTTACTCGGCTTCACTCAGGCTTTGAACACCAGAACTGGATAAATTAATTCAAACTCCCGTCTCTGTCTCCTCTCGCTTCGATTAAGTCACCTGCCCGTGAAGTCCGTTAGATATTTTTTCCGCCGCCCCTTCGCCTTGATTCGGCGCATCCAAGGCGCTTTTCCCTCTCGAATTTCTTTTCCGAGGAAGCCCCGCTCAGCTTCCACTCCCCGCCGACACTGACCTCTCTCTCGTCGCCCGGTTGCAGCAAACCCGCCCGGTAAACCCAAGGCGGGAAAAGTATATAGCAGGGATCTCTAACTTTAAGCCTAGCGGACTTCAACTCCCCGAATTTCCCAGCCACCTTTGCTTTGGGAGTTGAAGTCCACCAAGACTTAAAGTTGCCAAGGTTGGAGCCCCCGGTATACAGAACCAGAGAAGTCCACTTGAGAAGTTTGGGCTGGCTGTTTCTCAAAAGTTAAACGTCGGCGACTCGAACTCTTGGGACCTCCCCTCCACCCCCCCACCCCTCCCACCCACCCTTCCTATCTCCGGCTCTTCTAACAGTTTTATCAAAAAGAGACACTTGCTGGAAAGTCTTGCTTTTTCCCCCTCTCTCTGCACCCCCCGTCCCCAATTCTTAGTTTGTAAAGAAACCCGCCGGTTCTTCCAAGTGACCAAACAAATGGGGGAAGCGAGCGGAAGGGGAAGCGCCTGGTTACCTGGAAAGTCCATAGCGGAGGAGCGTCGGCTTTGCCAAAACTGCTGTCCTCGAAATTGTACCGCTTTGGGGGAGGAAAAAAAAAACGAGGCGAGATTAGACTGGCTGAATAAAGAAACGAGATTGGCCTCAACCCTCCCCACCCCACCCCACCGCCGCCCATTGACAATAATAGCCCCCCCTCGTTTTCCCACCCTCTCGCAGACACATTCGCACCCGCCACTGTTTCTCACACTAGATACACTCAAGTAACAGTCTAACCACCCCCCCACACACACACACAGAGCTTCACTCCTGCCAGGCACCCAGCAAGGCAAAAGAACGTCTAAGCGTCCTCCCCACCACCACCACCACCACACAGACACAGATAAGAGATTCGTTCCTCTGCTTCCTTTTCCCCTGGATATTTTGGGAAAAGCCGCCACTACCTCCCGCCGGACGCAGGTTATACTTCATCCGCAACGGAGCAGGACGCTCTTCGGACTCCAGTTCCTTTTCAAAGAAAAGTCCCGCTTTCCTTTCATGCCCCTTGGTTAAAAATAAAAATAAAACGAGTAAAAAAGAAATCCGCTTCTCTTCCGTTCTGGTCCCTCCTCTTCGTCCAGGTAAAGGACGCGGGGCGAGCAGCCGCGGAAGAAGGCTTTGTCCACTCCTTGGAGGGGCGGGAGAGGGAAGCGGCGCGGTCGTTGCCTGCCTTTGGAAGTTCCTTTCTGATACGGGCGCTGCCAAACAGCTGACAAGTGGAGAGAGAAGAGCAGGAGGTCTTTCCCTTTAAAACCTCAGGACACCGGAGTTGTCTAGGCAGCAATGCCTTATTCACTGGGCTTCCGAGCCTTCTCCTTTTTTCCCCAGGAATGCCTTATCGATTGGGGATTAGATATGTGGAGGGGGTTCGGGGGAGGCGTCTTTACCCGGATGGAACAGGACGCGGCTCAGACGAACTCCAAATCTGGTGGTAGAGCACCACCTCGCGGCGTCCGCGCTTCCCGAGGAATATATTCCGGAATTAAACGGGATGAAGAGAGCCGGGTAGATTAGAAAAGGGATCTCGGTTAAAGGCATTCCCGGGTGAAGGATGAACTTTCAGTTAAATTCTCGCTCCCTTAGTCGATCTGCCTCCGCTTTTTCTTTTTCTTTTTTCCTTCGTACCATATCACAGGGGAATCCTGCGCCCGCAAACCTTTCGCTGCCTTGGCCGAGGCGCGGTGGGGGACACGCACTGCAGCAGGCAAAATTAGCATTTGTTACAGGCGGTAAAATGCAGACTTGAACAGCTTTAAAAACGGCTTCGGAGCTGTTGCTGCCGAAAAATAAAGCAGAAAGCTCGGAGAAATGTAATCCTTTATCATTCATCCTATGATTGCCTTTTCATTTTTCACTCAGGAATTATTTGGGCCATTTTTTATTTAAAAACAAAGAACCAAATGTGTTACCAGTGGAAGACAGCTTGTCTTCCCCTCATCGACAATCCCTCTTCCCCAAGAAGTGGTAATATAATAATCAAATGAGTCCTTCATGTGATAAGAGCTGGGGGTGAAAATATTGTAAAACTGCTTCCATTTTTATAATTCTGCTTTAAAACATGAAATTTAAACTTCTAAGAAGATAATTAAGTCATTAGCTTTGCATTTTGAAAGTGCTATTCTCTCCCTTCTGAACAACAGAACTACATAAACATTGCCATATAACATATAAAGGCACTTCAGGGAATTGCAACCCACCATCAAACCACTGAAGCCAAATAAGATAAAACTACATTTAGAATCTATCATCCCTCCATCCATCCCTGCATCCCTCCATCTATCTATCTATCTATCTATCTATCTATCTATCTATCTATCTATCTATCTATCTATCTATCCATCTACCTACCTACCTACCTACCCACCTATCTCTCTATATATTTATTTATATCTATCCCACCTTCATTATTTTTATAAATAACTCAAGGCAGGAAACATACATATTACTCTCTCCTCCTGTTTCCTCCAACAAATCTGGGAGTTGGATTTAGCTGAGAGAGAGTGACTTGCTCAAGGTCTTATTTGTAATCAAATATATGTGGGTAATCTTTCTTTACCAGCATCTTGTTTGTTAAGTGAAGTGATTGCTAAGTGAGATCTTGCTTCATCTTTCTTTTGCTGTAGATTTGTGAAGGTCGTAAATGTAAGGATTGGTAGTAAATTTATTTTAGCTCTTTTGTAACTGCAAACAGTTGCTAAAGGAAGCAGTCACTAAAGGAGGACTACCTGTATAGGAAAAAGATGGGTGAACACTATCAATTTTGTTCTAAATAAGCAGTAAACAACTTTCTTCCCTGTACTGCTTACAAGCAGGAGCTAGAAAAGGGTAGTCAGGAAACTATTTCAGTCCTTCTTCACATACCCCAGTGTACCATTTTCTTCTCTTCTGAGTTCTGCAGATTCTGTTAGGGAGTAGGAAGAGTGTGCGCTAAACATATACCTGAGAAGGTAGGCCCCAAGACAGAGCAGCTCTTAAGCAAAAATGTGATTGGTCTCCCCTACCAATTCATAAGCCTGGCCTTCCCCATTGAAAAGTACACACAATTAATTGCAGCATATGCAAGAGAATGAAAAATAGTAATAAGCAGCACAATAGCACTGTGCTGTTACCATTTTAGCAAATGTTAACACATTCAGATAAAAACTTACCATAATGCCCCATGGCACTATTTATACTGTTTCTTTATATATCCACATCTACATCTATGTCTGCCTCTGAGAAGTTAAATAAAAATTACTCCCACTTGCTGTGTCCAGTGTACTGAATTACCAATCATTATAAAATTGTTTGGTGCAATGAAATTATTCATCCAAGGGACAATTTTCTTTTATTTTTGACTGGGTTTTACTGCAGAACCTGGCCACTTTAAAAAATCATGCTTAAATAGTAAATGTTTTGTAATGGCTCCACTCATTCCCCCCTCCCCCCATAAGCAGAGTTTTATAACTCATCAGAGTTACATTTTATGAAGGCAGCATGTGCGGGAGCATATGGTGAAGTGCCTTTCCAGAAATAGACTTTGGGATATATTTTTAATGTCTCCTCAACTTTTTCTACTTCTGTGAATTTTTAAAAACCAATTCCCGCAATTGAGCAAAAGCTTAAGATGGCAAAGTAAGTCAGGTACATATTGTTTAAGATTGCATATTTTGTCTAATCTCTGCTGCTCTATAAAAACGTTTCATTTGAGGTGTGGATTTTTAGTTAACAGGTTATCATGGTGCCAATTCAATCCTAAATTTTAGGAAATGGTATGCATTTCCAGGTCCATCAAGAAGGTAGGTGAGTTGATGATTATTCCCTAGTCTGCCTTGGAGAGTTAGAAGGGGAAAATGAATAGCATTTTTTAAATACTGGAAGAAGGTCACAATAAATTCTCTTATCATACCAGATAGTACCCAACTGACTTAAATTAGGAAATGTTGAATCTTACACAGAGTTTCTAACAACAGCAAATTATCTGTGGAAAGTTCAAGGATCCCAAGAGGCATTCAAGAAGAGAGTGTTGTTGCTACTTGTTGGAAGCACTTTAATTTAGATTTCTCTGTTAAACACCTCAGAAATCTAAATAGTTTCTTTCCTACTCTCTGTTTCTATTCTAGCCAGGGCTATCCAACATTTCCCAGCTACCTTCAGAGTTGGAGATAAGTGGGGAAGAAGAACAGCTGGAGCCTGTTCCAGATGCACATATGTGCAGAGCCGTCAAGAGAGGAGAACAAGTAAGGAACAGGAGCCGATGTGGCAAGAAAGGCACACTTGGACACTGAATAGCCTCCTCCCTGGGGTATAACAGAAGCAAAAGGAAAGTGGTGGTTGCAGGAGACAATTAGTTCATATTTCTTTTGGAAGATTTGTTTATCAGAGTTGTGCCTCACAGAGACTCCTTGCCAGGAATTAATTTACAGCTTTATAACTGAAAGCTCTTATCCTGGCAACTATTTAAGGACTGATAAGATCTGTTCTTGCAATTAACCCTTGGAAGGATTATTGCCAGGACTTTTCTGTGTGTGAATGCCATGAATTCACAGTAACTAAATAAAGAGGTGGTTTTCGAGATAAGGAGTCTGTTTCTTGGTTCTGCTAAGGCTGGGTCAGAACAATGGGAAACAATTTAATGACTATATGTTTGGCCATGTCTCTTCTATATTTATAGAAATTGTTCAAGTAATTGTGACAGAGCCATTTTTGTCTTTAAATTTATCATTTCTGTTATATTTCTTGTATTTAAAAAGATGTCGCAAAGAAGAGGGGGTCAGCCTACTCTCCAGAGCACCTGAAGCAGAACAAGATGGAAAGTAATCAAGGAAAGAACCAACCTAAAAATAAGGAGACATTTCTTGTTTTCCTGTTGAACATGGGGATGGACTAGAAGACCTCCAAGGTCCCTTTCAACTGTGTTATTCTGTTCCATTAAGTTTTCATCCCATAACTGAGTTAAACTGACCCTCTTCTCTTTAGCCCAAATGTTTATCTGTACAGCCTGCATATGACTAACATTTATAATAATTTATAATAATAAAGCTCTTTCCTGGAGAGGAATATTGAGGCTGCTCCTCAATGTCTGGTAGTCTTGTGTTATTGTATGTTGTTTAAATTCTATTGTTTGTAGATCTGTCATCCATTCAGAGTTAGTTATGACTGAAGTGATGAATGGATGGAAGAACTTAATGTCTCAATAAGCCTGTGTCCAGTTAGTTGCAAGGTCCTTTCCAACCCTATTACTCTGTTGTTCTGTTCTGCTATAAAGTGTTGCTTGAAATGGTGCCACTAGGGTTGAGTGACTGGATCTTACAGCCCAAAGTAAAGACAGTGGCATCTAAAGTATCATTGGGCTTCTCTCCAGGTCTTTACTCAGCATGTATACAATTAGGCCAAAGCACTCCTTAGATTGTGTGTAGCAAACACAGAGTTCCAATTGGATCTAGCCAGGTCCTCAACTTTTTATTACGAATGAACCCAATAGCTACTCTGCCTCACCTATGATATGCTTAACTACACTTGAAGTACCGGTAGGCTTTTACTTTGGCATACTGTCATGCCCTCTCCTCAGCTGTCCATGGTGATACAGAAAGATTCTCTATCCTGGAAAGAACAGAGCATGTACATTTCCAGACCTGCACTACAGATATATTCATACTAGCTCATTTCATCTCACCATTACTTCGCAAATACTCAGGGTGCACAGGACAATGGTACCTATCCTTGTGCTTTCAGATACCAGTACTGCTACAACATATAATTTTCCAAGTTCTGTGCAGCAGTACTTAAAATCCATCAGTAGATGACCTGTGCCATAAACCAATTTTAATGAGGATCTGGTTCATCATTCTAAAGTGCTTTGTACTGTGATAGTTTGACATGCTTCCTACACCGATCTATTGCTCCTATCTGTCCTTTTAGATTTTATTAGATTTTTTTGCTCATACTTTTTTTAGCTTTGTGTACATAATTTTTAATTTTGATCTATTTTGATGCTGTTTTCATTCTTTGTACCCCACCTTCCTTATGATAGCCTCTGACCGTAATAAAGATTTGACTTGATACAGCCTAAAGAATTTTGATCTGAAAGCTACATTTTTCTTTAAATAAACATAATAGTCAAAGTTTTGTCCTGAATTCACCTTCTTCCTCCAACTTTTATTCTCAGTGCTTGGTTTTGCAGTGTTTTAATGTTCATGGAAAGCGAAAGAAATGGAACACAGACAGACACTGAGGATAGAAAAAGAGAGAAATAAAGGAAGGGAACACAAGAATAGAGAGACAGGAAGTATATAAAGAAGGTGAACTGTCTGGCGGAGGCACTGGCTGTGTGGAGAGTAACAAGGAATATAAATGAATGCCCCACTGGATATTGTGTCTAGTTACTGCTGCGGGTTACTTATTGTTTATCATTAATTTAGATAAGGCTACTTTATACTTAGTCATACCTGTTTCATTCTCTCTATCCCTTTAATAAGTTTGATTGTTTATTCTATGCCACTGCAATGAAAAGATTTGATTGGTGGCTGTAGAAGCAGGTTCAGCACTGCAGAGAAAAGGACCAGGCTAGGAATTGGAAAAGGCAGCATCCATCCATCATTTTTGTAGGAAAGGTCCACAGATGCACAAATCATCCACCAGAGAGTTGCTAACAAAGATTACTGCAGCAACAGACACTTTCTGAGACTGCGTCATTGGATAGGGGTGAGAACATCCAGTGTTTTCCCCCATTCTCCCATAGTTTTTAGCTTCAGTCACATGGAATACTCCCTTTGACAATATAGCATAATTAAGGGCTGCTGCTTAGGGCCACATTGTAGAGAACTACCAATACACCAATGCCAGGTAGGAAAAGCCTCTTGAGAAGTTAGTTCACACTTCATTTGGTTGTCATCTCTACAATGAACATTCCTAGGAAATAATTAATTCGGTGATCCATTAGATACCGTAGTGGTGGTGGAGCACAGGATGTTTTGGTCATAAAGGAGTACTTGGCAAGGATGCAACATGGCTTGCAAGGTTGGAATTGTGAGAGTGTCACAATCCCCCATTTCTGTCTCCAGTAAGTAAGGAAAATGCATGGGGATGTAATTGCTCAATCCTTCCAGATCTGCTACAGATGTTCCCAGCAAGAATTGGACTTCACATACCAGGAACTCATGAAGACACCCAGTGCAACCATCTTCTGATGGAAGGAGCAATGCAGCAAGAAGTTGAGGATAGCACCTCATGAGTCAATTTGGTAGCATTAGGAGGAAACACCCTTGTGCATGGCAATCAACCATCTCTAGTTCCAAGGAGGCATTGTCATTTGCCTCCCAGCAGGTCCCTAACAGTAGGACTTTAACCTTGCATGTTGGTCCATGTAATGGCAGCAAGTGCATGCATACCTCAGACTTCTCTTCCTGTAAAAAAAAAAAGTGGAAAAAACCCCAGCAGGCTTTGCCCAATATAGCCTTGCACAAATATATGAATGTACACTCTTTCTGGTGAGTTTTGGGGATTGGTAATGCAGAAAACAAAGGAGTACCTGGTGGGTTTAGACATAGTGTTTAGCTACCCAACCAAAGGGACAGTTTGTAATTACTACTCTAGATGCCAGGCCAATGGCCTATATTTTGATTCCTATATGGATCTAATTACAGCCCCAGGTTGAATTTTTAGGCCCACTCCACCATGTCTCTGCATTTGTTGAGAGTATAGTTGAGGGCAGACTCTCATGCTTTGAGCACTATTGTAGTGCCCTCTACCTCTGAGTCTTCCAGTTCAAAAAAGACTATGACTCCCATGTTCTGTTAAGAAAGAGAAGCAGTAGAGATTACAAATTGAAATGAATAAGCAGAGTCACCCTATATTTACCGTGTTTCTCACAAAATAAAGCTGGGCCTTTTTTTTTTTTTTTGACCTCCCCAAAAATGGCTAGGCCATCTTTTCGGGGGTGACTTAATTCCCCCCCCCCCTTGCATCCTCGGGCGGGTGGATGGCAATGGCTTGGATGTTGACCTCTGCATTGGTGGGGCACTTCGTATCAGGAGACCTTCCGCCACCGTTGCTTTCCCTTCTCCCCGTGCTGCCATTGTGTTTAGAGCAACACCGCAGCATTTGGCGCAGCCACACATGGCCAGCCAGGGCTCCTCCCTGTAACCAGAGCCTGGTGGAGACACTCGGCTTCAGGCGCTTCTGTTGCTGCCTTCCCTTTGCCTTCGAAGGCAAATCCAATTCTTTTAAAAACGACGCCCTACTACCAGTACAACAAAGCCTCCTCTGCCCATGAGGGCAGCCCAACCCCACATGGGGAGGTGAATCTCCCGGGGCTGCAGCGCAGGATCGGCCCACCCTGGGAGAAGGTCCCAGCTGCCATCCCTGCCTGGCACTGGGCAGAGCGTGAAGAGCTTCGCCTGGGGCACCCAGCGCAGCTGACAGGTGGGCCCTCCTGCCCGGTGGCAGAGCTCTCACCAAGGCAGTGAGTGCCTCCCCGCCAGGCCCTCCGCTCATCCCGCCAGGGCCACGTCAGAGCCGTGCGGGCTGGGCAGAGCTAGGAAAGCAATCCACAGGTGCGCACCTGCCTGCCAAGTGAAAGGGCCGGGCCGACCTGAGCTTGGCTTCCTTCCCAAGTCCCTCCAGCCTGAACCTGAAGGGGCCACTGGGAGAGGCTGCCTGAGGCAGTGATAGCTCCCACACATCCGTGGACAGGGAGGCAAGGCAACAGCCTGTGCCATGTCCTCCTCCGAGCTGAGCCCCACCGAGTGAGTGCCTCTGCCTGATGCCCATGCTGCTGCAGCGTTTGGAGCTGCCGGCGCATTTGGAGATGCATGGTGATGGGCTGGGCAAGGGGTGGAAAGAATGGGTGACTTAGGGCTCTCTCTGCCAGACCCGCCGGCCAGGGAAGCAGTGCTGCCGTTGCCTCACCTCCCTGTCCGTGGATGGGTGGGCACTATCACTGCCTCGGGCAGCCTCTCCTGGTGGCCCATTCGGGTTCAGGCTGGAAGGGCTTGGGAAGGAAGCCAAGCTCGGGTCATCCCATCTCTTTCGCTTGGCAGGTGGGTGCGCACCTGCAGCTCGCTTTCCCGGCTCTGCCCAGCCCGCACAGCTCTGGCGCGGCCCTGGTGGGTTGAGCGGAGGGCCCAGCAGGGAGGCACTCACCTACTTTAATAAATAATATACCTACTATAATAAAACTATATTACCCATGCCCTTATTAACACAATTTCAGTTCTCTCTGGAAATCCCACAATTCTAATTATTTCCCACTGTGAGATATCATTTCTTTTATAGTCTCATAATTGGAATTAGTTTGATCAGGACCCAAGAGAGGCCACATCTAAGAAGAAGGCATGAGATCCAGTAGAAACCATAGCACAAGAGATCTGAAAGCTTTGTTGCAAGTATATTAATTGAAAGGAAGACAATGGTTCACATTCTTCAGTATTCATTTCTATTCATTTCTTAATTTAGTAGCTGAAAGACTTACAGACTTGGTAGACTATCCAGAAATGAGTATGTATAACTAAAGATACTTTAACAGAATAAAACAATGCAAATTTTGAAAGAAAAAAGTAATAAGTAATAAAAAGATGTAAAGAAAGAACAAGAAAACCAAAAAGAACCCTTTCCTAAAAACAGTAATAGGTACTCCTATATTTTACCCTCTCTAAGATTTATGACATAATATTCATTTTTTTCTTCTTTTGCTTTCTAATAATCCAACCCATAAATGAAAGTTTCATTTTTTTTTCTTTTTTTTTCAGCCAAAGGCTAAAAGGGATCACTCATAAATGTAGTTGCTGTTCTTTAATCAGACAAGTCAATTTTGCAAGCTCTACTAATTCTGTTATCTTCATGAGCTATTTCTCCACTCTGGGTACTTGAGAATCCTTCCTTTTTTGTTCATATAAATAATATTTATTAATTAAATATTTTTAACCCCAACTTTATTGTTTTTAATAAGAAACTCAAGGTGGTCATCATATCTAATACTCCTTCTTACTCTTATTAATCTACAACACTGTGAAGGCGAGTTGATTAAGAGAGAGTGGCTGGCCCAAAGTTTGTTACATGACATTGGTGTTCTTTTTCCTTTAAACATCACTTCCCAAAATCCAGTTGCTAATGTACGATTCATACAATCTAAATATAACTTTTTGCAGTGCATTATTTGGAGAGGGGAGAAAGAAAGGGGAAACTTTGATCTACAGTGTATAAAAAAAAATTAACTGCTGTGATCAAATAGGTCCCACAAGTGACTGATTTTCAGGCCAGGTTTGCCATATAAATCTATTTTCCTCCAAGCAGTTACCAATTAACCTCGTCATCATCTCAAGAGACTTTGTTTTCAAAATAAAAATATCTATAACTCCATGGTACCTTGGAAGTGTAAATAAGAAATGCTCCAGCTCCTTTTTTTCTGTCAATCAGGACTATTATCCTAACAGAAAATATTGGAGGATTTTAAAGAGGATCTGTCATTTTATGATTCTTGCTCAGTTCATTTAATAAAAAACTCAAAATGATTTCCCCTTGCAAAGACATCCACTGCCATTCATAGTCTTATTAGACTACTCTGAATCAACTCTCTTTGTCCCCCTTCCTCTCTTGTTAAACGTGGACAATCCCATGTACTGTCTCATATTGGGTTGTCAGTTAACATATTAGCTATCGCCACTCAATTTCCATTATTTGCAAACAGTAATATGTACTTGTCTCCTCTAGTGAGTGAATAGTAATTTTAACCACCTCAAAGCAAACATACAAATAAGAATTTATATGGGGATGCAGATTTGGGAGAAAGTAAGGGGAAAGACCTTATAAAAGAGAAAGGAGTCAATCTTTGCCTTAGACTATTATTATATTAGAAATGATTCTTTAGAAAAACAGAAAAAAACATAATATCTTCTCAAAAGATGTATTGTGCTTCCAGGGAATGATTCAGGTAGTCCTCATTTAGCAACCACAGTTAGGACTGGCAATCCAGTCATTAAGCAAAGTGATTGCTAAATAAAACTAGGACTGTATCTTGCCTCAGCTTTCCTTTGCTTTATAGGACTGCAAAAGTTATAAATGTGAGGATTGGTTGTAAAGTTACTATTTTATCACTGTCCTATCTGTCAATAAAGGAGACACTCACTAAAGAAGGACTACTATTTGTACAAGATCTAAGACGGATTCAGGAATGTTGTTATAATAGCTCACTGACATTTAGTTCAGCGGTCCCCAACCTTTTTGGCTCCATGGACTGGCAGCGATGGTGGGCAACAGTGTGGGGGAGAGGCTGGTTTTGCACTCACAAATGATGCTTCACACACTCACCTATCACTTGTGTGGCCCATTTCCCAATGGTCTGCAGCCTGGTATTGGTTTGCAGACTGGGGATTGGGGAACCACTGATTTAGTTTATAGTGTGTAGTGGTGCCGATAGAATTTCATACACAGGTAGAAAAGTTCAGTTATGTCTAACTTGAATATGATGTCTTGTATATTTTTTTCTGGGTTCTTAGGTCATCTTTGGAAACCATTTTCTAAATGTCCAAATCAAGCCAAATCAAGCTGGTCAGATACCACCCTACTTTTCAGTCATGGTCCAGTGTCTTCTACTTGCTAGATTGCTCAGGTCCACAATGTTAGATGTTGATTGTAATGATCATAGCCTAGAAAGGACCATTTAGGCCACTGAGCACAGCCCTTGCTTGGATATGACAGTCACCACTTGAAAATATTCAGTCAAGACCACTATTTCAACTGGTACTTGCTTCCACTACCAGACTGTTCTTACTGTTATGAACTTTATCCATTCAGTTGGAAACTGCCTTTTTTCTGTAACTTTTTTTCCATTCCATTATTTCAGTTATTCAAAGACAACCATTTTCTCTCGGGCATTTTCACATTTTTAACAGTGAATTTACATAATTCTGAGCTAACAGCATGTATCAGATGGCTTTTAAATATTCTCTATTAAAAAAGTTCTGTGCTAATTATTGTCTTTTCATGCTGACTTCTTTAATCTTCTAACTTATTATCTACCCAAAACATTTGGCAATAGAAGTTTTTAAAATATCATACAAAAATACTTACGTGCATATTTAAACGAGAGATAAACCAACTGTAACAACAACATGGTTCAGATAAAATTTAAGTATATAACCCTATGGAATATCTGTGCATTACCATGCATTAACAAGGAAGTCCAGTCCATTATGATAAGCCTACAAGCCTTTATATAGTTCTATAACTGTGTAAGCATGTCTATCATTATGGATATCCATTAAGTTCAAAAACATTAAAAGCATTATCCTTATCATCCGAGTGGAAATTTAGATTTCTTATTCATCACTGACAACCCAGAAATATACCCTAAAATGCTTAATGTAAGAAGCAGAGTAATAGGTAGACAAAAATCATGTTGTTGTGTATTATCTATTCCTATATAGCTGAAACTCACATATTTATCTTATTCTGGGTATGCTGGTATATGAATTACTTTACATTCTTGAATTGCAGTATGTATCTTTTAGATCATTAAAGGTAGATAGGAAAATTAAACAAATTAATATCAGAAGAAACAATGGATGGTGGAAACCATTAAATTGGTTTTTACACCACTGCTTATTAAATTATGCTACAGGTATAGGCTAATACGCGTTGAAAAAAACAAAATGGCTTAATATAATAGAAGATGTTAAATTAATTTATCAGCAGAATTGCAGCAGAATAATAATTTATTGGCAGAATTACAGTACTATGAGCGTTTTTCCTCTATTTCATACATTACTGAGATTTACAAAATTGGTGAATTGGATGGAAGTAACAAGATCACTGCACAATGAGGGTCCAAGAGTATGGGATTTACAAATTGATTTACAAATTATTTTTAACATTCTATTTTACAAGGTTGCATAGATAATTTCACAATTCCTTTATCTCTTGAATTCAGACTGTATACAAGTGTGAAAAGGATTCCTAGCTTTTTACTGAGACATTAGGATTATATAGGTACAGTAGAAAGTATGGAAGGAGAGAAGCTTAGCCTGTTAATGGGGCATCTGAAAGGAAATCTGAAGCAGGGTTTTTGTTTTATTATTTCACTGTTTTTTATTTTATTTGTTTTATTATTATTATTATTATGAGCTGCTCAGAGTGACTTAAGATAGGCGGCCATAAATTTTTTAAACAAATGAATAATAAATATTCAGATTTCTCCAGACAGCAGAGCCATTTTTGAGAATTCTAAAACTGAAGTCAACACATCAAAAAGTTACCAAATATAAATAACATTTATTGATTGATAGTGTACATTCTAGTCTTGGTGGATTGTAGCATATCATCCCAACAATCTAATCTGTTCAAAAAAAAAGAGAAGCCAGTTTACCTATTGTAGATCAATTGCCCATATTAACAATAGAGGGAAATTGGACGTAATAGACTGGCCTAATATCTGAATAAATATTTGTGATCTACAAAGCTCTCAATTGATGAATTTGATCAGTGGTGGGATTCAAATTTTTTTTACTACCAGTTCTGTGGGCATGGCTTGGTGGGCATGGTGTGACTTGGTGGGTGTAGCTTGGTAGGTGTGACAGGGGAACATCCATTCCAATCAGTAGTACTCAAAAGTACTCAAAAGTACTTTTGAGATTATGCTTGTCTTGGAGTTACTGATCGGAATGGATGTTCCCTGGAATGCTGATACTTACTGCAAAACCCCATTCCTTCCCCACCCCACTAACCTGCTTTCCACCTCCATTCTCCTGTGCAGGGCAACAAAAGAAGATCCAGCTGATCAGGTGGGACTTGGGAGGCAGAGAATAGATGGGGCGGGGCCAGTCAAAGGTGGTATTTGCCAGTTCTCCGAACTACTCAAAATTTCCATTACTGGTTCTCCAAAACTGGTCAGAATCTGCAAAATAACACCTCTGAATTTGACCATTTGTTTGAATTTGACCAAACATGTTTGAAGAGACTGAGAAGGGTAAACCTCTCTGGATCTCTTTGTTTTCCCATGTGTTTTGAAACATCACAAGCCTAATAAGGTCTGCCATTTTCACCTTCTAACTTTACATTTTACTTTTTATTTTTATTTGTCAATCGCTTACAAGATACAGATATAAGAATAAGTATAGTTTTGAATACATGAGATAGATACTTATAAGAAAAATAAAAAAAAAATAGGACAGGGACGGTAGGCATGATTGGTGAGCTTATGAATGCCCCTGTCTACACACCTGTCATACTAAAGCACATTAGAGAACTGATAAATAAATCAAATCCCATCCACATTAGATGCAGAATCTATGAAATGTTTTGACTGCCATGATCTATTTTAACTGGATATTCTAGAACAGGGTTGTCAAACTCAAGGCCTGTGGGCCAGATCTGGCCATGGAATGCTTCGATCTGACCTGCGGGGCCACCCTGGAAAAAGTGAAAGACCAGCCTGTGGCATCTCTGCCAGTGAAAACAGAGCTCAGAGGCCATAGATGGGCCTCCCAAGCTCAAAGCTCTGTTTTCAATGGTAGAGGGTTGCAGGAAGCCATTGCAGCTGAAAACAGAGCTCCAGAGTCCATTTTCTCTGGCAGAGTGCTTGGGCTGCCACAGATGCCCCCGACATGAGTGACGTCAAGATAGCTATGCACCCCAGCCTCCTGAGTTCAAACACAACCCTCATGTGGCCTCAATGAAATTGAGTTTGATACTCCTGTTCTAGAATGTGGGCAGATCATGTTTCTGCTGGTAAGCTATATCTCACCTTATGTAATAATTTGCTCCTCAGTTAGAATGTGTGTGTGTGTGTGCGCGCGCGTGCGCGTGCGCACGGACACACATTTGTGATATATTCTAATATGTGTGATATAGATAGATGAGAGAGGGAGAGGGAGGGAGGGAGAGAGAGAGAGATGAGAGAGGGAGAGGGAGAGGGAGAGGGAGAGAGAGAGAGAGAGAGAGAGAGAGAGTCATGAACATTTCTGGTCTGCTTTTCAGTTTACATTTACAATCCAGACTGAATTGTTTCTTATTTTAAACCTAAAAGCAATTTCCACATAAGTTTTAGAGTATCCAAATTTATTAATGGATATGTAATTATATGAATACCCTGATAACCATGATAAAGGAAAAATCACAGTAGCTAAAGACAAGTAAATTCACCAAAAGACCAAATAAATTCACCAGCCCTTCCCTTAAAAATTGTTATCCATAATAGAGATTTCACATTATTTCCAAAGCACAATTTCTCAGAACTGAGCATCATTTCTTAATGTGCATGGCCCAGCAGTTGTCTATTGCACACTTTTGAAATAAACATGCTCGATTAAATCATTTTTACAGTTGAGATTTGTTTTCAGTTAATGCTCTTTCAGGCTTTCAGATTGCTGTTCAAGCAATCTTTACTTATATAGCATGCAAAGGGGAAAATCTGAATCACCTTTATTACTATATATTCAGGATCTCATACTAAACCATGAGACCCTAAAGGAGATAGAATAGAACATGCCCATCCTTGATAAGGAAGGAATGATAGAAAAAATTCAATCCATGTGTTTAATTTATAATTCAGTATGTCCTATGAACCCAGAAAATTGAGGTGATGATGGTTTCGGTTAACCATGGGTAAATATTAATTTATTTGATGATAAATAGATAGATAGATAGATAGATAGATAGATAGATAGATAGATAGATAGATAGATGTATAAGTATAGGTATATAGATGCAGATATAGATACAGATACAGATACAGATACAGATACAGATACAGATAGTCTTGGTGGATTGTAGCATATGATCCCAACAATCTAATCTGTTCAAAAAAAGAGAAGCCAGTTTACTTCTTGTAGATCAATTGCCCATGTTAACAATAGAGGGAAATTTGATGTAATAGACTGGCCTAATATCTGAATAAATACTTGTGATCTACAGCCACCCATCTCAGGAAATGATACTGGACATGTCCAATGATCAAAAACAGCTTCCTAGAAAGTAACATCCCTGTTTTCTATGTTTTTTCCAGGCTACTAGGACACCTTAAAATGTGCACATTTCTGTTTAGATTCTGTCCTTTCAGAGTACATGTTGAATTAACTACCAAACAAGATTAAGTATTTATGTTAAACTGTAACATTGGTTTAATTCAGGTTTAAAAATACTGGCCATTAGGACAGGAATTGGAAAATAAATAAATGTTTCTCTTGCTAAAATAAATCCCCACCTTGTTTGGCAAAGTTACATATTTTTGCAAAGTATTGCTAAAGCAAGACACAGAGCAACTGATAATTAATCTCAGCCTGTGGCTAGCAAAGGCAAGAGAAGGCAATTATTCCTGGGAATAGCACCACAGCAGTTGCTCTATAAATGGCAATTGATGAATTAGTTGCTGAAGTTCTGTTGGAAAATTCCAAAAGAACATTGTAGAAAGATTTTCTTCAGATTTTATTAACAATAGTCAGATCAAGAAGAGACATAGCAGACTTCATACGGGAGAAAAGACCCAGCTAGAATTACATGTCCCAAAGTTGACTAGAAGAATGTTACATTTGCTGGCTGAATATAACAGTGCTTACACAGTAATTTTCATTTTTTTATCAATGATTCAACACCTTAAGAAAGCTTGAGAGTCAAAGACTGGAAGTGAGCTCTGATTTTTTTTTTTAGACGCTCGCTTTTCTGCTGTGTTCAGAACACTCTCAACCTGTTTTCATTATCTTACCAATTAGAGATAAGTCTAGAAATATCAAAGGGGCCAATCAATTTGTCACATTGTTCAAGTCAGGCAGCTTTATAAATACAGTAATAATAAATAGTTTTCCTGTGTCAGGCACTCTATGTATTAAATTATCTTTAAAGTATTCTTCAAGCAAAATCAATCTCTTATCTCGCTTTTTCTTTCACTGTAATGTATCCCATGGAACCAAACATATTGTGTCAGTATCAGAATCAATGTAGCTGGATGTAGAAAAGCATTCAGATAATAAGAGGATTTATACTGTACATTTCTAGCTCAATATGCCAATTAGGAGCATGTGAAAGTTTGAAAGGTTCAATGAAACTTTGCACCAAAGTGTGTATACCAGAGGTGGTATTCAGCAGGTTCTGACCAGCTTTGGAGAACTGGTAGCGGAAATTTTGAGTAGTTTGGAGAACCGGCAAATACCACCTCTGACTGGCCCCACCCCCATGTATTCTCTGTCTCCCAAGTCCCAGCTGATCGGCTGGCTCTTCTTTTGTTGCTCTGCACAGGAGAATGGAGCTGGAAAGCAGGTTAGTAGGGTGGGGAGAGAATGGGATTTTGCAGTAATCTTCCCCCAGGAGTGGGGAGGGAATGGAGATTTTACAGTATCCTTCCCCTGCCACACCCACCAAACCATGTCTACAGAATTGGTAGTAAAAAAAATTGAATCCCGCCACCGGTGTATAAATTTTTAAAGCTGTTTCATGTGAATATCACATTACTTTATGATTCCTTAAACATCTTAAATTGTCTAATGTTTGTAATATGATACCGTCTAGCACTCACAAAATTGGTATCGGAATTAACCCCTCTCTGTCTCAACTAGACTCTTGTCAACTGAAGTATGTGTTCAACACACAGCCAAGGAAATACTCCCATCATAAAGGGGGAGTATTTTTGTCTTTTAAATTCAAAGAAGAATCTGGAAACCTGGGGAGAAAATGGGACTGGAGTAATGGGGCTTCTCTGATTAAAGGTTACTATAAGAATCTGCAAATCCAGGGAAGGAAAGATGGTTTTTGGCTTCAGGAATTCCATTTGTCTCAAAGGGCTCGATAAACAATATCACGTAAAAATCCTAGGATTTTATTTCTTATTTAACTGTGTGTAAGTCTGATTTATGGTCTTTGGTGATTTAGTTTTTTCTGGGAAAGCTCATTTGTTGGATATTTGTTGCAGTAAATTCCAAGATACATTTTATTCTTTACCTTGTGTGTGTGTGTGTGTGTGTGTGTGTGTATAATATGATTTATTACTATCAGATCATTTTAACCTATGATCTGTCCAGTGGTGGAATTCAAATTTTTACTACCAGTTCTGGGGGCAAACCTTGGTGGTCGTGGCAGGGGATGGATACTGTAAAATCTCCAGTCAGAGGTAGTATTTGCCAGTTCTCTGAACTATTCAAAATTTCTGCTACCAGTTCTCCAGAAGTGGTCAGAACCTGCTGAATACCACCTCTAGATCTGTCCCAAGCTTATCTTCAGTGCTATAATTCTGTAAAGCAGCTTCCTTGGGGTAGAATGCTACTGGTTTGGCCAGGTTCTATAGAACCTGCAGCTGCGAAGAGCAGCTGACACCAAACCGATTTGGTGTTTGACCCGCCCGCCTGCCTGGACTCTAGGCTGTCCTTTATTCCCTGCTTTTCCCTCCTCAGTTGCTTTGTGCAGAACAGCTGAGGTTGAAAAAGCAGGAAACGAGGATTTTCAAACGCTGCTCACCCACTCTCAGCACTTGTCAGCTGTCCAGGCAGCACAGATGATGATTTCTTGCAAACGCTGCACACACATGTGTTATGATTGTACACAGTTCGGAGAACCGGCAAATAGCTCCACTGGCTGGCCCTGCCCCTCCCCAGCCACTCACTCCTTACCTGGCATGCGAGCCATCGAACTTGCCTGGTTTGTTAAGTTGCTATTTTTCCTCCCTCCCACCCAACCATGAGCTGTTCTGCTCTGCCAGGAGATTTAGATTAGCTAGAAAGCAGGAAATCCTTGGACAGAAGGGTTCCTTAGGACAGAAGCTTCTAGTTTTCAGTGCAGATTCAGGTAGCAGACTGCAGATAGATAGATCTCTAAGTGAATCTATAATTCTGTGAGCAACTCAATCTGCCTGCCTGCTTTCCCTGCTTTTGGGTAAAAATTGCTCTCTTTTTAATAAAAAAATCAATATTTATATACATGGTGCGTTGTGAATTAATTTTGTGAGTTTGCTTGCTAGCAAATTTTATGAGTTTGCTTGCAAACAAATTTTATGTGACAGATTCAGGTAGCAGATTGCAGAAAGATAAATCTCTAAGTGAATCTGTAATTCTGTGAGCAACTCAATCTGCCTGCCTGCTTTGGCTGCTTTTGGGTAAAAGTTGTTCTTTTTATAAAAAAATCAATATTTACATAATTATTTATAATATTTACATACAAGCCATGCCCACCCAGTCACATGACCACCAAGCTATGCCCAGTCAGCAAGCCACCCCACCCAGTCACCTGATCACCAAGCCACACCCACAAATTAGGCCACACCCACAGAACCAGTTGTTAAGAAATTTGAATCCCACCTCTAAGCTTCCTCTCTAATGCTGCCTATAATTCCTCTCTAATACTGATTTCAACAGTATTGTGTTTAGTCCAGCATTTTTATTTTTGCAGGGCCACTTAATGTTAAAAATATTTTTTTATATTTCACTATTTTTTTCTTTTTTAAATATTTACTTTTAATTATCTCACATGAGACTGATTCTCATTAGGAAGGAGAGATGGTTTATTAGACACACAGCTCAATGCTCCATAGCCAGTAGATGGCACTATAGCATTTTATTACAACTTTTTTTAGTTTATGTTCTTCTCAGTAAGGGATTTCATTAAATGCAAGGGTTAAGGCCCTGAGGGAAATTCATCTACCAAACAGTACAATATTTTACGGCAGGAAGAATACAATACAATACACCTAGAGACTTATAAGCTCAGTCCTGATGCTACAATATTATGGTCTAGTTCTTCCTTAGCTTTAAGCTCAAAACTTCTTATGTCTTCACATCACCATGTTTTATACTATTAATTGGGCTGTGCAAAGCCTCAGAACCTGAAAGATGCTGTTACATATTTTCTAGGAATCAAAGAAAACATCATGCAGTTAAAGAAAGCTTTTTTTTTTTTGTCTGCTGTTTGCTCTAGTGAAAATTCTAGAACAATTACAGATAGTCTTCAGCTTATGACCAGTTGTTTTTCAGAATTATGACAACCTCAAAATGGATGGCTTTATAGCCCATAAAGTACTTCTGTGGTCACATCACTGCATTTCAGGGACTTAGCAATCAGTTTCTGATATATTAACAGAGCTGGAAGGACCTTGTAGTTTTCTAGTCCAACCCCTGCTCAAGCAGGAGATCCTACACCATTTCTGACAAATGGCAGTCCAATCTCTTCTTGAAATTCTCAAGTGATGATGCTCCCACAACTTCCAAGGGCAAGCTATTCTATTAGTTGATTGTTCTCACTGTCAGAAAATGTATCTTTATTTCCAGGTTGAATCTCTCCTTGATTAGTTTCCATCCATTATTCCTTGTCTGGCCTTCAGTGTTTTGGAAAATAGCTTGACCCTCTCTTCTCTGTAGAAGCCCTGAAATATTGGAACACTGCTATCATGTCTCCCTTGGTCTTTCTCTTCACTAGACTAACCATGCCTAGTTCCTGAAACTGTTCTTCGTATGTTTTAGCCTGCAGTCCCCTATTTATCTTGATTACTCTTCTCTGCATTCTTTCTAGAGTCTAAACATCTTTTTTATAGCGTGGTGACCAAATCTCGATGCAGTAATATAGGTGTGGTCTTACTAAGGCTTTATAGAGTGGTATTAGTACCTCCCTTGATCTTGATTGTATCCCTCTGTTAATACAACTTAGGATTGCATTGGTTTTTTTGGCTGCCACCATACACTGTTGGCTCATATTTAATTGGTTGTCCACTATGACTCCAAGATCCCTTTCACAGTTACTGCTATTAAGCCTGGTTTCACACAGTCTATATGTTACTTTTGGTTTTTCTTGCCTAAGTGTAAGACTTTACTTTTATCTACATTGTATTTCATTTTGTTAGATATGGCCCAGTGTTCAAGACTGTCAAGATCCATGTGGATCTTGAGCCTATCATCTAGGGTGTTGGCTATTCCTACCAGCTTAGTATCATCTGCAAGTTCCCGTTCTATTCCCTCATAAAGTTTCCCTTTATGACATGTGGCTGTGGAGTTTTGCCGGATTCTGACATTTTTTGTTGGTTTATGTCATTTTTGCTGGTTTCTGGTTAAAAATGTCATTGATTTACTGAAATGGCCAGACTGTTCCCTTAATGACTTTGTGATTTGCTTAACAACTGAAATTATTCACTTAATAACTGCCACAAATAATATCCAAAAAAATGAGTCTTATTGTAAAGGATTCCTCAACTTTTGAGTGCAATTACATACAACCGGATTGTATTATAAGTATTGTATCAGTTCTCACCTATTCACTGGAACCAGTTGTTAACATTCTAAGCAGTTTGGAGAACTGGTTGTTAGAAAAAAGTACTGGCCTAATCCTGTAAGGAAGGGAGGAAGGAAACATTCTGGTGTTGCTTACAGAAACTGCCTCTCTGTTAACCCTTATTACATTCTTGGCAGGACTAGACTTCCTGTCTCTGGAACTTCTCTGGAGCTTTTTTCTCCTTCTTTGCTAGTACTTTGCTTGTGTGAAGTGACCATTTAAAGTTACAATGGCATTGAAAAAAGTGACTTATGACTATTTTTCACACTTATGGCTGTTGTAGCATCCCCACAGTCATGAGAGGCCAGGTGATGCATGCCTCGATGTGAGTGATATTGAGTTGGCCACACCCAAGCAATAACATGACCACCAAGCCATGTCCACCCAGTCACATGACCACCAAGCATGCCCACTACCTAAGCCACGCCCACATAACCGGTTGTTAAAAATTTTGAATCCCACCCCTGAATACAACCACTGCCAAGTTAACTTCATCATAGGATTGGTATTTTCTTTCCATTTATACTTCTATAGAAGATTCTTAAAGAATCAATTGAGCAAAAAGTGAACATTATTAGCATGCATGACATTCATTACAGCTGCTTTTGTTGAAATAGATTGTCATGTAAGTCTTCTGCACAGTTTTATTTTTTCTAAGTATGGAGAGTTTGAAACTTAGGAAGAATTCCTCTTTTTAACTTAAAGAGTCCATCCAGAAACAGTTTCTCATCAATTAGAGCTAGTCTAGTCAAGCTTGGCTCCTGGCATCTTCATGCAATTTTCTTGTCAACAATAGAGAAGCAATATCATTGTTTTCCCCCTATCTCTACCCCCTCTCCCACACATACATGCTGACATGATATTTGGAATATTTGTTTTACACCAAAGCAGCATTTTACGGAAGAAAAATGAATATATGCTAATCTGAGTGTTAATGTTGCATTTTGTTTGTTAGCCCTGTCATATGTTTGCTAGCAGATAATGTTCTCAACACTGTTTGAGAAAGCTGTTACTGCCATCTAGTGGAAGATTATGTGGTTTATAAACAAAGTTCCTTCCTTCCTTCCATCCATCCATTCTGCCTCCCTCCCTCCCTCCCCCCTCCTTCTTTCAATATCAGTTTTCCTAATTAAGTCAGGGAATTAAGGCAGGGTGATAAATAATATGAAGGGTTTTTGGTATTCTGTGAACTGGGTTTTTTTCTTGCAGATGTTTCATTATCCAAACTATGAAAGCATATGAAAAAATTGTTGGAAGAATTATTCTTCTGGATTCAGTTTCAAGTGGGGAAAAAGACACTGGAAACATGGAGGCTATTTGGAAAGATGTTTTAATGGTGGACAGGACCACATGGCTTGAAGCTCCAAAGAAGGATGATCACATGCTCCAAGGTGAAGGAAAAGAGAAAGGCCAGCCAAGATGCTGAGAGACCCTTATATACCATAACCTCTGTTGGGCCCTACCTTAGTGTTTCCTGTTCTTGTGAAAGAAATGTATCCCATTGGCTGTCAGACTCCCAGGGGCGTGGGTCTTAGCTAACTTTGTAGGCTTTCCTGAGTTCCAGGCTTGGTTGAGCCTTGCTGGATGATGATGCACTGAAAGGGCTCTTGGGCAATTGCTACACATTTACCTGGAGATCTTTGTTATATAAAGTATTCTGGCCCAGGCCTTAATGGCTCACCCATTAACAAAGGTGGGGGGTGAGCTTCTGCTTCTGAGGTGTTTCTGCTCTTGAGTTTCTACTCTTTTTAGGGAAAATATTCTGCCTTTTTAATATTTCCTGGGATATTTCAATTTTCTAGGAGAGGTGCTAACTTCCTACAAAGTGTTGCAGGAATTAGATGTATTAGTTTAATGAAAGTTTAATGAAAAGTTTAATGAAAAGAAGGACTAGGGGATGATATGATAGCCGTATTTCAATATCCCAGGGGCTGCCACAAAGAAGAGGGAGTCAACCTATTCTCTAAAGTAACTGAAGGCAGGACATGAAGCAATGGATGAAAACTAATCAAAGACAGAACCAACCTAGAATTAAGGAGAAATTTACTGACAGAATTAATCTGTGGAAAAACTTGCCCAAGAAATTGTGTGTGCTGCAACACTGAAGGTTTTTAAGAAGAGATTGGACTGGTATAGGGTTTCTTGCTTGAGCAGACAATTAGACAAGAAGACCTCCAAGGTTCTTTCCAACTCTGTTATTCCATTAAATTAGTAACATCATCAATGCTCATGAGGAGAGGGATTTGCTCTCAGTGCCCTGCAATCATGTGGTCTCCATTTGCAATTTTCTCTGCCAGCTTCCCCAGAAAGTCAATGGATAAGCCAGCACAAGGTTGCATGGGGAACCGATGTTGGATTTGATGTCTGTACCCCAGTTCACTGAGGTATTTCCTGTTCCCTTTATGAAGGGAGGGGAAATCCTCCAGTACACTTTAGGAATGGAATTCAAATCTGGCACAAAAAAAAAAAAATCACCACTAGTGAAAGCATTGTTTTAAGCCTTTCAGAATGCTAGTGTTGGTAGCTTTTTCCTGTCCGAATGGAAGGGGAAAACACTAGCAAAGGTCAACATTTTGAGCTTTTCAGAATACTGTGTTTGGTAGGGTTTTCTGGTCCAAAGAGGTGGGGGGAGAAAATGCTAATGAAGGTGAATGTTCTGAACATTCCAAAATGATGCTGTCCACTAGCATCTTCACCAGATTTGAGGTTCATTCTTCTGGTACACTGAAATAATATCCATAAATTCTTCAGCATTCCTCAGGTGGAGGAACAAACCTCAAATCTGGCAAAAATGCTAGCAAATGCCATAGTTCTCAGAATCCTTCTTCCTGGTGCAGTGGGGAGCGGCCTAGACCTCCTGGGTGTGATAGGAGGCACATGCCCACCCTACCAGACCCTGGACCTTCTCCCTAGCACTCTGCTTAATGACAATTGGGAAAACTGGTTTTGTGGTTGTTTAGCAAAGCAGTCACCTGGTATATTGCTTAATGACTGCTTCACTCAATGACCAATATTTTGCAGCCAGTTGTGGTGTCAATGGAGGACTACAAGTATGCACAGATTTTGGTACATGATGTGCCCATTAATTTCAAATGTCGAGAAGCTGTCCTTTTCTTTTTATAAAATGGCTACTGCCTAAACAATCTTTCCTTAAATTTACTGTAAATATATAACAAAAATAATCCAACACTGTATATAAATCCTTAAAGTTTCTGTTGCTGCTAAGTTAAATGATGAAAGAACTAGAAATAAGAAAGAGAAAAAAATGTAGCAAACTGCTATCACTTTTCTCAACAAAATAATTTGCTTGGAATTTATGATTCTGAGTGAATTAAGTGTATTCTCTTCTTTGCCATTAGATGTCTCTGTTCTACTTCAGAAAGAGAAGTTTTATCCTTCCTGAAAATCTCTACTGAGTCTTCTTAAATACAGCTTTTATTTAATTTTGGAATGCAATGAGAAATAGCTTGTACTAATATGTTACATACACACACACAAATAGTTTAAAGTTTTTATGTATGTATGTATGTATGTATGACACAAAGTAAGTTTAATCTTCATTTTGGTCATTGGGTTCATTTTTACTTAAATAGGACCAGATTAAAGAAACAGTAGGGTCATGGAACAAGGATTTAAGTTTCTAACCTGGAGCTAATTGAGTAGAATAAAAATGCAGTGCCTAACTGTTTCCAACATAATTGCAAATTGGGCACACAGTATTTTATGATGATACTGATGATATATATATTTTGTATTATACACACATACACATGGACAAATACATTCATACTTGATAAACAAATTATCAATTAAATAGTTTTCCTCCTGGGGTTGTGGGTGCTCCATGTCTGGAGGTTTTCTAAAATAAACTGGACAAACATTTAACTGGCTCCCGCTTTGAATAGAAGTTGCCCTATTGGAGAGACAGGTGACATCAATTAAAATAAATAAATAAAGTGAACAATTTATTTTATTTGTTCAAAGTTGCAATTATAATTATACATGAAATATTTGAGCTAGTAACCATATCCTATGGTTTTGGGGTGATTAATCCCTAATCATTCTGTTTTGTTTTTTTCTTCCATTGCAATAGTCATGCAAATTCCAGCCAACTTCAAAATGGTTCCTCATGACAACTTACCAATATTCCCTCCATTAATTATTATCCCCAAACCCAAATTGAAATAATTTAACAATGCAATGAAATAAAGCAAAACCATTATTTTCAGGAAGCATCTGAGTATTACCCAGGCTTTTATCTTAAGAAAAGTAAAACCATGCAGACCAGTGAACATATATGCATTAAGTTTTGGGAGTTCCCATAGAGAAATAATTATGGCTATATAGCTCTGTTTCTTTTTTAACACATTGAGTTGTATCTATGGATTTTCGGACACATGTTGTTTCTTAAAGTTATTAGTCAATCACTGCAGAATCTATTCTACTAGTTTTAAAATCTTTAATAGTGGATACTCAAAACGGATTATTTGATGAATTGGTTAACTTTTTTTCCTTCTTTCAAAGGTGTAAGGTTCACACAAACACTAAGAAGAGCTTCATTAGACAAACAGAATTAGGATTTTTATGAAGATAATTACTGATGTGTGATGAAGGCCTTTGACCTTTGAAGCTGCTGTTATCTTAATAGTTCTGTTCTGTTTTCACTGCTCAGATCTCACCTCAAGTATGATATTCTTTTATATCTCCCATTAATTTATATTGGATCATTTGTATCATTTTGTGTGTCATTTTCAATTACTAAAGATGTTCAGAATATGCTGTTCCAGGTCAGTAAACAGGTTTGCCTGCAAAAAATACTGCTCGTGAAAATGACAAAATCATATTTCCCCTGAAAGCACAGAATATGGAAACTCATTATCTTTTTATTCACACATTTTTAGTCAGCGTGTCAAAGCAATTAAAAGAAACTTTAAAAAAAACTGCTCTTACTCATATGGACTTATCCACCCTCTGCCTGGATGCCTTGTCACCAGAATCACTGAAGAAGTATTTCTGGAAAGCAGGAACGGATGAAATGGCTCTGGACTTGAATCTCCCCTGCTGCACATGTGATTCTGAGGTATTTTCCAGTTGTAGTTTTCAATCAGTCTTTCTCCCTTATATCACCTCACTCCCACCTTCTCATCTTGGCTGATGCACTGGATTTCAATACAAACTAATCCTAACATCTTACGGGTTACCTCAGAGATACAGAAATAGAATCCTGTTGTATACTCAAATTAAGCTGCTGTTTCAAGAATCCAGTTCACTAGAGTTGTAGCTTGCTGCTATCTTGGTCCCCAAGATGGCACAGTATCTACTGAGACTGCCTGCCACATTTGTCCAGATCCCATTCAACTTGGTAGGTTGGTTGGTTGGTTTGGTGGTTTAAAACTGAAGACTGAACTGACAAAAATCGCTATGGTTGCAGGTCTCAAAGTGTCACCATCTCTGCCTTTATTTTATTTATGCTATTGGCCAAAGACAAAAGTGACAAAATTGATCTGCATCAGTTTGCTTTAATCCAGTTATCATGAAAGATTATTATTATTCATCACACAGCCATCTAGATGTTTAGACTGGAACTGAAATTTTTGTCCACTTATTGAGATTATCCCTTGGAGCTGAGATAGACAGATGATGTAAGATGTTATTAAAGGTACTGTCTCAGGATGTAAGCTGTTCTGAGTACAACTGCCTTATGCTATTCACTAATGGTGATTTTGTCAATGCCAATCATGTTCAAGAGACATTCTTGATGTTTTGAGATTGCAGCCATGGAACTTATTGGTAATATCTTTGCTTTCTTTTGCCACAGTGGTTCTAGTTCTATTTGCAGGTCTTTGTATTTTGTGATTTTTGCCCAGTTCTTTCTCTTCTGTTCTGCTGTTACTTCTATGTGTGAGTAATCTACAATTAAATTCACAATCTAAGACAGGTGGTCCTAACCAAAGACCTAAGAACTATTAAAGTATTATTATTACTACTACTATTACTATTATTATTATTGCATTATTAAATAGCATCTAAGAATATAGGTAGTTCCAAATAGGGTGGATTTTTTTCATAAAGTTAGTAGTCAGGTCTGATAAATGCAATATTTCCAGATATTGATATCCTTTGGCTATCACTCCAGTCACAATTGGTGTAATAATGGATTTCTTTTTTCATAAGTGCTCAATTTCAATCTGCAAATCCTAGTATTTTGTATTTTTTTCCCCTCTATCCTAGCATCATGTAGCATGTATACACTCATGCCTGGGCAATCTATCAGTCATTGCGCCTTATTTTTCCACACCTTTTAAAGACTTAAATGCTGTGTTATTTTTAATTTAGGTGGTAGCGGAAAGCACTGGCAACACAGTATGTGTTTATTCTCTCTTTTTTTATTTTAACTGTTGCATAATTCTTGATTGTGAAAAGTAAGCTTTCAAAATATTTTTGGATCTAAACCACATATTTCAATAAGCTGGTTTAAACCCCAAAATTGGGTGATTAAACCAAGGCACAATACCAAATCTGAAAAGGCCCAGTGCTTTTATCCATGAGACTCATTTATACTCCCTTGGCATATTTTTCTCTTCCCATCCTCCCCTGCTACCCCTTCTCCAGAAAGACAAGATAGGTAGCCAATTCTCTCTTGATGGGTAAAGTGCAGACTGAATGAAATTGGCAAGAAAGCCAGTTTGAAAGGTGAAATCTCATTGATCATGAACTAAATCTTCCTGAGCTAGTGGAGACTGTAAAGCTCCTGACATTACCTTCATAGTTTGTTTCCAAGTCTCCCCATTCTTTGATTAATTCATTAAAATTCCTGGTCTTCATTTCCAAACTCAATGCCAATTGGTATAGCCTTGTCTTCCCTAAGAAGCTTACTGAGCACTTACAAATAGACAGTGCCAATCTGGGCAAGACCAAATTAAAATAATATTACCTTTTGTAGTCATAGTGCTGATCTATCACTTGTGGTTGATATTTTTTCTGACTGAAACAGAAGTGAGGATGGAGCAACTGTTGAACATTCCATCACTCCTTTAAGTAACAAATGTATGGCAAAAAATGGTAGGTTATAATCTGTTTCTCATTTTGTCAATGGATATACACATGGATATACACATATATAGAAGATTGATAGATGATAGATAGATAGATGGATAGATGGATGATAGATTGAAAAAGTGTTCACTAGTGAACATAATCACCATCATTTTTTCAAAGAAGAAACCACATTCATAAAAGATGCTACAAAATGATTTTTTTCCATATATGCTGATCATAGAATAAAACTACCTAGCATCTTAGGCATTGGGTAAGACTGGATAATCTGAAGTCTATAGACTAAGATAATCTGTTTTTGGTTTTGTTATTTCAAGTTTCAGGTATTGTAGAAATTGTATTATTGAAATTCAAGGAGAATTTGACACTTTTTAAAAGAAAAGTTAACCAAGTCTTTAAGTAAATTTAACAAACCTTTTCAAATTATGAAAATAAACCTTCTCCAAAAAAAATATATGAACAGAATGCATAAAGATGCTCTGCCCATCTACATGGCATAACTGCATTGTGACTCTTGCCCACCAAATGTTTTTCTATTTATTTCATAGAAAGAGTTTGGATTCCCTGATCATCAAGAGATTATCGTTACTGCATTATGGAGTAATAAATAAAAAATTACAAGGATAATTATTAGAGGTTTATTTAGGCAACTTGGAGAATAGCTTTTAGCTCCAGGTCCCTGATTTAAAAGTACATATACTTTTAGATAGCCATATACATTTTTTCACAGTAGCAACTCTTCCAATTCTGTGTACACCATGGATAAAATAAATGGAAAAGTGGGATAACTTCAAAAGATGCCAAATGTTCATGTGTATCCCATATATTTTATTTTCTCACTTTTGTTCTCTAATTTATCTATTACTCATTCACATCTCTATCTGGAATAAATCTCAAATTTCCCATTGAAGCTAGGCAAGGAAGACATTCTTACCACATTCCAGTAGAAAAGCTAAAACATTAGTTTCCTTCAAGAAATATTAGTTTCCAAAGAAACCTTGATCTAAATAATGGGGTAGGCCAATATGCTTCTTGTAAGAGCATCTACTACTTCTATTAATAATATAGAATCAATATCAATTATCATAGCTGAATGGGTATTTAATAATTCTCATTATTTTTCTTAACATATATTTTCTCTTTCAGACTAATTATTCTGTAATAAAATCAGGATTACAGCTATAATACAGCCAGATACAGTAAAGTAACTAATAGTAGAATTGCTATCTATCAGTCTATTCATCTATCCATCCATCCATCCATCCACCCACCCACCCATCCATCTTTATCTATCTATTTAATCATAATTGGAGAAGCTGAAGCTTTTCTAAATAGTTGAATTAGGCCTTGCTAGTTTTAGAATTTTGAAATTGAAAAGAGTGAACTGTATATTATATTTGTTATTTAAAATTATTTCAAAAGAAATTAAGTAGTAAGATAATCTAGAATAAGTGCACAGACCCATTAAAATTACCTTTAAAAATGCATTTATTAGGAATGAAAAGCTTCAATTGTTAGTTAAGTAGAGGCAGTGTATTATCTTATTAGACAGAATCAAACATTCACTTATCTTCTCTCTCTCTTTCTCCCTCTCTCCTTCCTTCCCTCTCTCCCCCCTAGAAAAACAATATTTCAACAATATTTATTTATTGTTAGGTTTATGTCCCACTATTCCTCCATGGGCTTTATGAGGTAATGGCACAAAGTCATGTAATCAATTCCCATGGCAGAACATGAATCAAACTTTAGTCTTCTGGTTTTACTGAAACTCATTAAGACCACACTGATGTAAATCCCTGTATCCTGCTCTCCCCACTAAAATTTTCATGATTATTTGACATACGCACTCATCCCATCCTTCAGATAGCCATATTACATTATTTCCAGGGTTGCATCTGCCTGAGAGAATCTACCCATCCTATCAGATTTGTTAGGGTGGGCAGGTGCTAGTTCCCTTCACTGATATCTTGCCATCTAGTAGAACCTCAGAAGTGTGCCTTTTCCATGGATCATCCCACCTTCCCACCCCCCCAATAATCTGACAGTCTCTCAGAAACAAATAAAACTTTACCACCATCTTCCTGTGATATGTTTTTTTTAGACCAGGGCTGCACAGGGCCATATATTACCTTAAAACCTCTCAAATTCTATTTTTAATGTGGTAGAGAGGGAAATATCTGGATACAAATCCTTTTCACTCTATCAATTTAATTAGATCAAATTTAAATATTATTAAAATGTAAAATGACTTAAATGTAGCTTTTGTTCTGGGGTTGCCCTATTTTTTTCCCCAGCCTTTTTGAAGATCAGTTCATAGCCTCCCTCTCTTCAAGGGAAGCTTTCAGTTTGAAAATGTTTGGGCAGAAACTGGTTTAGAAAATGGAATCTAAATAAATCTGCATGCATGCATATATGTTTTTTGCTGGCATTCCAGCTTTGAAAAGTCAAAACATGCGTAACTGATAACAACGAAAATGTTTTTTTCTGATTTTACATAGCAAGATGTGTCAAAGAGCCTGGGGCACAAAGAGGAAGCATTTAAAGTGAAATTTGTTGTTCACATAAAATAGGCAGAACATAGCAAGAAACATAGCAAGAATTTCATTGTCATGTACAAGGATAGCATAGGGAGACCTCGCCTTTCGATTGTTTGTCTTTTGATCGCTACACAGAAGCTATGAAACAATCCTTTTCATAAAGGATTCTTACCCTTGAACCTGATTTCTTATGCCACCCTTTTATATGCTTGATTATATGTATATTTGGCTCCCAAATAATCATTACTGATGTTTTTCACTCTCTCACTCCTATTCATTCGCCATGCCTTGATCCTTTCTGGTATTAGTCTATTCCAGTATAGACTGGATGGGATTTTTAACACAAAAGTTGTATTTTGCGTCTTTAACCAGATCAGTACATTAGACATGTACACGGAGTCATAAGGAGAACAGCCATTCCATGCATTTCAAGCACCATGTAGGCACTACCACTCCAGCTGTAAAAGGTATTGTAGCCTCCCTCTGCTGTTTTAAATGCTTTATTGCTAAATCAGATGGTAATAAAGGTAATCAGATGGTTTGAATGCCCAACTGATGTAGTACAACAGAATAGTGTTAATACCCTACAATTTTTAAATAATAGAACTAGCTGTTCTATTGGTTTAATCTAAAAATTTTAGTAGGCCAATATATCGTCAGGAATGGACATCTCACAACCTGTAAGAGTATAATTTACATATTAAAGTATGGAAAGCTGTAGTACATCTCTTACAGTGTGGAACCAATGTCATCAGGAGGTTTCTACATTATGTGGCACAAATAAGCAGCACAGATCATGTTTGGCTTTTGAAATTTCCCTGTGGTTTCTTATATGCCTGTTTGATGAGGTGGGAAGAAAAAGAGAATAAGAAGAGTTCACAAGTGGGCAAACATCCTAATCTAAATTCCTAACCATTCTACCTTTAAATTTTTGCTTGATCCTCAATTCAGGATGAGGAGTGTCTCTATTTCAAAATAATTTAACTTATTTTGGAATTTCTAAAATGTAATTCATCATGCCCATCTGCACCTTTGAGTAATATGTATGCCTCTCTTTAGACTTTCCCCACTTTTAATCATATAATAACCTATTTACTTTATAAGGCTTGTATTGTGTAATTGTTGAAGCTTTGACCTACAACTGGGAAGTTCAAGTCTTCCTTTAAGCCATGAAAAATCAAAATATTGATTTTGGTCCAGTCACTATCACAACCTATGACAAAGGGTTATTCTGCGGAAAAAGAGAAACATACTATATATACTGCTATGAAGGAAGGTAATATTAAAATAAAGCAAAGTATAAATCTAACTAATGATCTTAATCATCAACAAAGATAGATAACTTGCCTAAGTGGTAGCATGATGATGAAAAATGTCAATAAGAAATACAGATCAGGACTTTCAAAGTTGTTCTGAAACTCCTTGAAACTTTATGTTTTACAATTTACAACTTTACAATTCTCTGTTCATTTTTTGTGGAAATATATAATTATTCCCAATAACATCAAAATAATGTAGCAAAAATTGTAAATTATATTCCATGATTTATCTTAGCTCATTAAATATTTTCCCTATACTGACCTAGGAAATATAAAGTAGGTTTCCACTTTTCATTTGAGAATACGGATAAGAATTCCTACTTTAAAAAAAAAATATATGCTAGTGCTTTTTGGGGGGGGCAGGGAGGGGGACATCTAGATAAATTGTATGAAGCAAAGGTTTGTCGGAATTACTTTACAGTTGAATGGTAACTCTCAATATCTTTTTTGTGTAGAAGTCCTTTGAATCCTATTTTTCAGCTCTGATCAAACAGCTTCACCTTTGAGAATTCATTAGCTCTATATAAATTATCTGTCAGGAAGAGAAAATGATCCTATAAGAAATCCAGGTGGAAATAGAGCTGTTACTAAAATAGACATCTCCTTAATACTACTGATCAAGATTAATAATTAGCTTCCTTCTTGCTATTCATATTGCATGAATCCTTGAACCTATTCTAGGCCAGCCTTATGGATCATCCAGAAAGGGGGAAAAATCAAATAGACATCAACTGTAGAAAAACTAGATTTGAGTGAATGTAATTAATATGCCATTTTTGCTTTATTTTTGGATCTGAAAGTGGAAGTTGGTTTCCTATCTTTTCTTTCCTACAAAAACCCCATCAATTTTATTTGGGGGGGGGGGGGACTTTAGCATTGTATATAAGAGAACCTCCTGTTGATAAGAAAGCAACTTTGTAAAAGAGAATATGGAATCCAATTTCACAGTTCATCCCCCCATAGCTTCTCCTGGTATTAATTTAGTTTGGTTTAATTGAAATAATTAAACAATTAAGCATAGGATGTAATGTCAATTATTAAATATAGTAAACTGTTCAAATGAAGTAATAAAACCATTGAAAACATCAAAGGCAAAGTCATATTTTCAAAGTCTTTGGTCCCTTCAGATATCTCTGATAAATGTGAATTTACACCTGCTTTCAAATGTTGAGTTCAGGATCAGAGTAAGGCCCATTAATGCCCTAAACATAGCCCAACAATAGTTTCCTTTGAGCCTTCCATTTCTTAAAGTGACATTAAGATTCAATAAGTGCTGAAAGTGAAATAAGAGATTAAAAATTCAGTTTTCTTAATGACACTTCCACATTAGATCCCTATATTACACATTAAAAAAAGTAAACAATACTCATTTTTGAAAACTATTTAATACTAAATAGCAGTGAACAAATATATAATCAAATGATTTATTATAATTAGGGCAACATAAAAATACACATTTTAAAATCTGTTAACAAAATGTTATTAAAAATCTAAAATAAATTTAATATTTTATTAAAAATATTTTAATGATGCCCACAAAGATAAAATAAGATTTGATATTACATTTATTGAAATTACATGATCTTGAGAGCATTGTTTTCAATTTTTAAAATCCTTCAAACCAAACTTTTAATCTTTTGTTACTCACCATATCAATGAAAGCTTCTTTAGAAAAAAAAAAAATTGAACATTGTCCTGCTTCTGGTTTCAAATACTGACTCACACACAGTTGCTATTGTATCTGACAAGGTTTACTCAATTTCAAAAGATAATAACAGTCAAAGCACTCAAACCAAATGATCTCAGATGCTTTCCAAAATGATTTGCTTTAACATATGAGAGGGCAAAAGAAAAATCCAAATATCAGTCCAAAGTTCCGGGCATTGGTTCAGAGTTGTTACCCTGTCCAGAAGGTTTCTTACTCAAACAATATTCAGAGGAATATCATTGAAGAGCCAGGTATCAGATAGTTGTTTCCATCAAAGAACTGCCTCTCAAATCAGGCTGCAACCAGCTTCAATAATCACTTGAAGTTTCAGAGAATTGCTGTGCTCTACTCTCCTTTCTACTCACTGGGTGTAGGGTCTGGAAGGCATTATATCATCCTTACCTGTCTGTTCCAGCTATCCAGGTGGTGATGTTTTGATCAGCCTTGGGTGACTCTTCATTGGTGTCAGCTGACATGCATACATTTCAGCTGGAGCAGCTTCTTCAGATTCAGAATTTGATACCTGAACCTGAGTCATGACAAACATGACTAATAAGGACAATTGAAAACAACTGAACTTACTAGAGTATGGTAGTGAAAAAGCTAGGGATAATTGCGATGGAAGAAAATTCTGTGGTGCTCCTCTATTCCCTTGGATTCCTAAGCACAGGATTATTTTGCTTAATGGTTAATCTAGAGCTGGGTGAGGAAGACAGAATATTGGCAAGCATGATGATACATTATGGCAATCATAACCACAGAATACTGAACAGATGACTTGAGCATCAATTTTGATTAACCATTTTCAAAAGATGGGATACAGTTGGAAACATTAGCTCTTCTATTGCTGACCTATAACTTTGGGTTGCTTAGCTAATGATCTCTAAGAATACTCCCAATTCCATACCAGCTTCATACAGGTTTGACTTTATTCATCAAACACAGCTTTGCCCTTCAAATGTTAGCATTCTAGGATGCATAACAAATATTTCTGAAGCAAAAGGGATTAACAAAAACAATTTCCAATATATAATTAAATAATAATAATCACCAACGCAAAAAACCCATGGGATACACACATAGTAAGTAGCACTGTTACCACATAATGCTGTAGTAGTTTGAATGATTATAGTAGTATCTAACATAATAGGAGACTCACCCTTTGATCTTCAATATTACTGCAAGGATTGCAGGAGAGAAAGAACAGAATGGCTGAATATTCAAAATATTGTTGTCTGTATTTTTAACCATTTGTTAAAAAGCATGCATTGCCTTTTACTTTTTGTTGTTGTTATTGCTTGCATAAGAAACTGTTTTCAAAAACTTCCAAATCATTTTAATAAATCCCCATTTCCCCTGACTAAGCATTTTTAAACAGCGCATCAATTTGTTGGGAAATCATCAGTATATGCTGAACATCAAAAGGCGCTCTGTTTAGATTCCTTTCTTTCATTCCATTACTATTTACCTTATCAATTGATGAACTAACATTTATTGGCTTACTCAAGTGTCATTTTATTTGTTCCTTCTTTAGTGTCTTGTATACCTTAACTGCAGCTTATTAAAAAGAGTATTCAATTCCTTCTGAAAGGAATGTGAATTAAGTTATGAGATTATGCTCCAGTGTCCAAAACAATCTCCTATTTAATAAGTAAATTTGATGTAGAATTCAAATCTAATTGGAAACTGGTCTTGGGTTATACTTTATGCTGTATATTTGTATCATATTTTAAATCTGAAGTTTTTCTACGTTGAGCATTTACACCTGAAGTTTATAAATTGGATTACTACTGTGTTATAATTTTAACTTGAAGCCTTATCTGCAACTTTTGGACTTTTCTTTAATAAGTAATATAGCATGTCATAACTATATAAACAGTGAAGAGTATACTGAAAACCTATAACCTCCATGATGTTTTAAATTCATGTTTAGTTGAGGAGGATTAGTACTAGTTTAGGAAAAGGCAAAGAATCCTCAAATATAATAGTCTTGTTTTTAAACACTTTTAAATTATAAAGTGGATGCCCGAATGAAACAGCATTTAGATTTCACCACACATCATCAGCAATATCTACTTTTAAAATTGAATAAATACAATGTATCTCCAACAAATGCAAAAATAGAATAGATTTAAGTCAAGTATTAATTTGGCAGATACATTTAAAGAAAGGGTTGCATAAAGTGGAATCACTGGCTGACCCCATTGTCCATTAAATGGATGCTTGTTAAAAACTGGTTGCCTTGTTCCTTATTATATTGAAGTCAGATAACATAATAGACAGGCATTTTAAATCTGTAGCTGAAAAAAATTAAGAATAAAAAGGTTCTTGTAGTGGCATAAAGACATATGTTTCATGTCTTTAAACCTTGTGGAATTTTCCAGTTTAGTCTCCCAATCACCTTTTATATTGATTGTTAGATAATGTATATTAAATGTATTTTATTCTGAGAAGCATACCATTTTCTTTTAACTGGTAACGTGAATATTTTTGCTTTGTTTACTGAAAATGCTTGCTCAACCACTGCGCAACAAGGCAGAAGAGAAGAATATCTGCATCTCTTTTGCATCTCTTTTCTTGACAATTTTTATTCTCAGTATAGGTTAATAGTGCCAAATAGCAACATCAAGAGAGATAGAAATTCAAATTATCCCTTTTCTTGTTGGGGCAGACATAAGGTACACATACATACATACACACACACACAAAAACCAAACCCTTATAATCCTTTTGGTTTAATCAGCCAGAGGTGAGATGTCATTTGGGAGACGAATTGGGAGGCGTATTGTTGATTCTTGAGTCTTGCAGTAATTCAGGTTTTATCCACCAAGTTCAAGAATTCCAAGAAAGAGCTTGGATACAAAGCCACTCTATTACTTTAAGGCAGGGATCTCCAAACTTAGCAACTTTAAGACTTGAGGATTTCAGCTCCCAGAATTCCTCACCCAGCTGTGCTTTAAGGGTCAGGATTTTCCAATGGAAAATGGCAGGTGGGAAGAATGAATCAAAGCCATATTCTATTGTGCAAATTTGAGCCCCTGTCTTTGAAAAGAAGAGAATTACAACAATCTTACTGCCTTTTAAATATTCACACCAACCTTTCTGTTTGATTTTGTAATATGTCTAAAAGAAACTTTAAACCATTATCGTTTTGCAGTTTTATTTTCAGAGCACAACTTACAATTCTATTCTATCCCCTATTTAGGTTTTTTTGTTTTGTTTTCATTGCTGTCTTGGTACGATTCTTAGAGAAGACTGAAAGCACATTAAAAAGCACTTTAAGCTTCCATACTGCATGCTAATATGGATAAATGATTTTTAGACCAATAGCAGAGTTTTAAGTGCATTATTATGTGCTAATGGGTATGCTAATGTACATTTAAAAAATAAGTGTTTTTTGAAGTGCTAGTGCTGAACAATGTTGTGCCTAATCACCGTGCTGTATTTTTTTTTAAAAAAGGCCAGAATTTCCATATTCCTAATCACTGTCCATCCTAAAAAGTACTATTCCAAACAGCATGATTTTATCCGGTGCAATCACCAATAAATATACCTAGAAATGAATTTAATAACAAAAAACACATTGTTTTTTTTTTCTTTTTAAGGGATTAGATTATAGTATCTATAATCAAGAAGACAAAGACAATCACAATAAAGAAAGTTGTGGATAAATAAATTTACTTTGTAAAATGCAAAATTAGGAAAACAATCAGGTTGTTTAAAGAATCTGAATTAGAATTTAGGAAGAAGATGGATAGGAAGAAAAGGGACATTTTAAAATTCGTTGGGCTTGAATTTCAAAAACTAATTAGAACTGAAAAGATAAATCGACACAAACAACAAAATGAACAATCAGTACTGAAAGATATACATAAAAAGGTGAATACACAGTAATGCCACTTAACTGTGGTGCTCCCTCTGAAGTTTATGGATTATCAGGAAAACTTACCTTGGTAGCAAATACTGTCAAATGTATTATAGCTCTAATTTCTGTTATTATCAAACCCTGAAAATTATTTCAAAATATTTAGAATATAACGCCAGTAATCATAAAAGCATATCCTCGACTTATGACCAATTTTGGTCCTAAGTCATTGTGCTTCCAACCCTAAACATTGTGTGACTAGACTTAATTTTATTACTGTTTTGTGATGGTTGTAAAATAAGCCACTGTTGTTGTTAAACAAATCACATGCTCATTCAATGAATCCGTCATATCTAATGGGTTCCCTCCCTATTTTCTGCCAGTAAATAGCAAAAAAATGTTGCATATCATGGTTACATGACCACGGAACTTTGTAACCAGTCATAAATGTGATCCAGTTGCCAGGTGTCCAGAATTTAATTACATCACCACAGGGAATGAGGGTAATTGTACTTTTAAGGACAGGTCCTTATAGCTTTGAAAACTCTGGCATTATTTCAAATGGTTCCTAAACAACCAGTTGTAAGTTTTAGACTACTGTAGGAAAAAGCTGGGTGCTCTCATATAAAACTGAAAAACATTCATCCAAGAGGAACGTATATCCAGCCAATGAAAGATGCTTTATTGCCATATGAAGGCAAATTTGCAGAGAGTATCACATAGCCGAGGAATAAAGGATTGGCTCTCTAGAATAACTCTTCCTGAAAAGATCTGTTAATAGTTAACACTGTTGATTGTGGGGTGAACAAATAGGGAGATTTATAGTCAAAAGTATAGGAACAGATTTTCTACTTTTTCAGAGGAGCTATACAGACACTGCACTGGTGTCCAGGGGCACCTTCTTTTGCACTCTCCTTTAGTATTTCATTTCAAGTGCTACCTTCATATGTAGGACCCTGCAGAAGAATTTGTCTCCTCCTATGTAGTAATGTCAAGGGATTATAATGCAGAAATCCACCCCATCTTATTTCTGCAAAAGGAAATACTATCAGGAATGGCGTAGGCGTTTCATATGACAATATACTTCCTTTGAATGTCTGTGGCAATGCGAAGTCATTCAGGTCATGGTGGACCTAAGGGTACTCTATCAAGAGGCAACTGGACATTTTGCTTCTCATCCAAGAAGCTTCTTCAGCTTCCTTAAGGAATTGTGTTGCAGCACTATCATACAGATTACCCAAGAACTTGGTGTGTTCTATTCAGCCCCCAGAACCATGACTTCTTTTATTTGTTAGATTTATATCTCATCTTATACCTAATGTTGGAATATCAGTTGAGAAGATTGTTCCTTGATGAAGATGTGAGAACAAGGAGTAACTGCTGTAACTGGTGCTGGGAGTTTGATATCCCAACCTAGATGGTTGAGGATCTCCAAAGATACTGCAGTAATTGCATTTTAAGAATACTTGTAATAATGCATGGAGTACAGAAAAGTAACAGATATATGAACCCCAAAAAGAATAGCCCTGAATTTTTGCTAGTGAATATTTAAACGGCAAAAAAAGCTTCTGGAAAGCTTACGATATTTATAGTTAATAGTTATGATGTCAGTTCTTCCTTGTATTCTTCTGGATCCTTGTGACATCTTGTGGACCAACCAACAAATGAGTTCATAATCTGAAAATTGGCATATGTAGCATTAGCACTGAGGATAAATTGTGTAAAGTTTTGCAAAGAACAGTATGCAATAAATACTCTTAGGTCTTCATGGCTTGCAATGCCATATTTATGCCACTGGTTCTTATGCCAAGTGAACATATGTATATTATATTGAAACATAAAAGTAAACAATTAAAAATAATGGGCAAAGTTTCTTTGGTTTTCATTTTCATATGACCGAGCATAATTACACAAGCTAATACAAAACCTGAAATGAAATAGTCCTTTACTTTTCACTTGTCAACTGCTGTGATATTCATTGGGAGAAACCTTAAAATATTTTTTAAAGTAAATATTAAAAGAATATATACATTTTTTGTGAGCACTTTGAAAAATTCATAGTGACTGAAAAATGACACAGAACATAACACACAAATATGATAAGTATAACAATCTAATTTGTCCTTCCCTTGAAACAAAATTTAATATGAAATGCATGAAAAAACCACTAATAAACATATGTGATATAAGGAAGAATGAAGTCACTGTAGCGTGTAACAAACAGGAATCCATCACAAAAGAATCTACCTGACTGGTTGCACAGTCAAAATTTACCTTTAAACTAGATTTGGCTATGATTAATATTTAAGCTAATCCAACAAGCTTGGATAGTATCACTGCAATAAAAGTAATTATTTTTAATTTTATTAATTTCCTGACTCTTAAATAGATAGGTCTTTATGAATCTGGTAATGGCAAACTCAGACAGTTGGATATTATATCAAAATGAAATTAAAACAGCTGCTGCAAAGCAACAGCATGCTTAGACAAGACTTGACGTACTTTGAAATATCAAACATTATAACCATTCTCCTTTTTCCAAGCAATAGCAATAGCAATAATATACAGCTTTATGGTGCTTAACAGTCCCCAACAATCTTGGTCCTCATTTTTAACGACCTTGGAAGGCTGAGTCAACCTTAAGCCAGTGAGAATTGAACTCCTGGCAGTCAGCAGAAATAGCTTGCAATACTGCATTCTAACCACTGCTCCTCCCAGCTCAGCTAAATAAGGTTGTGATCATCAGACTAATGGGGATTTTAGCTCTTTCAAAGCTACACAGAGGGGAAGTCAGTTCTGAGAGATAGCACTGCTTTTACAGACAGCTTGGCATGTGGAATTGCAATGGCCAGACTGTATGTTTAGCCATTTCAATTAACTCCCCCTCTGCCTGTGCAAACTGAAAGGGAGAGTAAATTGTAACATAAGTCTATACCCACAATTTTCCATTGCAGATCAGTATGATTCTACTTCCAGCCAAAGCTGGAAGCCAAATGCCAAACCAGGGCAAGTTTAGTTGAACCAAAAGGTATGGTAAAAGAGTTCTCGGTAGCTTCCAGAAGTCTCAGAAAGTTCCATGGAAATGAGAAGCAGAAAACTCAGAAGATGGATGCGGAAAAACTGATCTATGTGAGATACCATCCCACAGGACCACATGGCTGGCTGCTTTAATATTATCCTAATAACAAAGAAGAGGTCCTTCTTATAGTTACAGATGGTTCATCTATTTATGCAGTTTTAAGCAACGATAAGCAACTAGTTAACTATAGAAGGCTTTTGTTTATGTAAAGGTATTTTTAATCTGAGATACTGTTGGCATGTAAATGCATCATAATGAAAACATGTTTTCTCCAGACAGTTACATGAGATTTTTTTCTCAAATAAAGTCAAAGTTTTTGTAAACAATTCAGATACCATGGGGTTTAAACATTCATTGTCAAGTTAGCCCTCGCCACAAAAAAGTGCACAAACATGCATGAACATGGATGAAATTACTTACCACATTTAAACATCTTCATTTAAATTCTTGACTAGGCTATCCTGCAGTCCAAGAGACAATAGACTTTCTCTTTCTTTAATTGATTAAAGGATAACCCATCTGGCTCCTTTTTCTCAAAGTCTTCTTGTTGTTCTGCCTTTGCAATGTTCTGAATGATTAAAAAGTTCCTCCGGTTTTTGAGAAGCCAGAACGAATTAAAGGAGCATTGATGAAATGAATTTGTTGTTTGTTCTTGCTACAATGAGAGCTTGGCTTATTGAATCAAACTCAAGGAAACTTCTCTTCACATTGTAGCCATCTTTCATGACATGACATAGCATCAGAGACTTGTAATACATGAGGCCATACATTTTAAACATGGAATAGTGATCACCACAGTCCGTCAGAAATATAAAGTGCACTTCAGTATTATTCCAAGATTTCCAGTAACTCCATAACTCCCCACTTCACCGATCTATACAATATTCAGTGTAAATGCAAGCAAATTGACTATTTCAAAGAGGGGCTTCTTTGCAGTAGAAGCTTCAAAGCTTAAGTCAATGTTTCTGCAGTAAAATTTACATTAATACACATAAATATATCAATTCTTTCCTCATCCAGCATAACTCCTACTCTATACTGGAAGTGCAATCACATGTCACAGACTTTGAGGTTAGTGCCAACAAATATCATGAGGTTTGTTTGTGGATATATATATATCCACAAACAAACCTCATGATATGAGGTATGATATGAGATATGATATATATATATATATATATATATATATATATATATATTCATATCATACCTCATGATATGAGGTATGATATGAGATATGATATATATATAAATATATATATATATATATATATATATATATATATATATATATATATATATATGTTTCTGAGGTTCTCATGGTATTTATATGTAGATCTTGTTGTTTTCATGAAGATATGAGTATTCACATCTCAGGCTTGTCTCATATAGCAATGGAGATCAGCTGCCTCCTTTGTGCCAGTGGGGTGAATGAGGTTGGTTGCCCTATGAGATAGGAGGGCTTGTGCTCAGGTTGTTGTTGCGGGGATTGAGCTGAGGGATCCGCTGCCTGGCTTAGTATATATAGTGAGCTGCAGTGCAGCTTGACCAGAAGCTGCACCGCAGTATCACTACCCACTTCAAACCCTCTGAGCCATATGAAGCAAACCAACACCCACTATGAAGATGCAGCAGACCACGAACAGAAGCCAAACAGCAAGATCACAACTCTCCAGCTCAAATCCCCAGCAACTAAAACTAACCTGAGCACAATCAAGCCCTCCTGAACAGAACACGCTCCAACCAATCAGAACACGGCTAACCCCCAACCAATCAGAACACAGCCAAACCCCTACCAATGAGAACACACCCCACCCAATCAGAACACAGCCAAGCCCCCACCCAATCAAGTTCCACCCCACTGGCAGTTAAAAGGAGGAAGCAGCTGCAATTCCATTACCTGAGAAGCACAGAGCTGGAGACAGAAGCCTGAAGATGATGAATGAGACTTCATCAAACGCTGCTCAGATACTTCAAATCTTACTGGAGAAAACCCTAACAACAAAGATCTACATATATATATATATATATATATATATTTTTAAAGGTATTTTGAATGCCTTCTGTTGTTTGAGGCCAATGAGAGAAACACTTTTTACTCAACTGCTTTGTTTATAAAAGTAGTTACTCCAAAGTACACATCAAAAAATATGCTATTCGAGGTAATAGAAATTTACTTTAAAAAATTACAAATATTAAATAATTGCAATCAATCTATAATAACTTTCAACACTGGACTACATTTGGCAATTTACAACATTTGATAGTTTACCATCAATTTTAATTTGAATCTGACAACTGTCAGCCATCTGTGTGCACCCTTCAAAGGTACAATGATTCTGAGATTTCAACATCTGTGAACTTTAGCTTTGAGCTTTGAGTATTTCAGATAATATGACACATTTATAAAGTGAATAAAGAGCTTCTTATGCAACATTTGGGGTGGTTAAATAAAAGTCCTAGCAACGTCTTTTTTTTAACACTGAGACAATGAGATAGGAATGTTCAGCAAATGACATGTGAATTGTGCAATTCATAAGGAACAAGGCTTACAGTATTTGACATTACACATTAATCCTAATGTAATCTATCAGAAATCTATCTATTGTACTGTGTGCAACTTTCTTTAAAGTAACAAATGAAAATACTGTAGCAATCTCATCTTACTTGGATTTTTGGAAGAAATTAAAGATAAGTTCAATATTTATTCATACTTGCTTCATTTCCTTCTTAGATCAGGGGTATTCAAACAGAGCAACTTTGAGACTTGTATGCTGGCTGGGGAATTCTGGGAGTTGAAGTCCACAAGTCTTAAAGTTGCCAAGTTTGGAGACCCCTGTTCTAGATGACTTTCAGAATTCCATCTACTAAAAATGATTCATCAATGTACACTTAGATGTGACCCAGCGAATGTACTATAAATCCTTTACGAAGCCTTACTTAACTGCTAGAGTAAATAAAAGACTACTGCAAAACTCAGTTTAAGAAATTATTATACATTATTTTATGTATCGTTATATAAAAACTTACAATTAGCAAGCTTTTGACACAAAGAAATGGATTGGAATAGCAGTAATTATGAATGCAAGCTTTTTACAATGAATCTCAAACTTTTTTTGCTGATTCAAATATTCAGAAACATACATGCAGATCAATTTCTCAGAGTGACCTTCTGCCACATCATTAGATACGTTTTCAACTGATACTTCTGTTGAAGTGGTTATGAATTGATAAATACCTGATTTAATCATTTGTTCCTGAAAGTGGATAACTTTTCTTTGTAATCAAATAACAAAATAAATAACCATATAAAAGAAAATATGATTACAATAAATGATAGTAACAAGGGTCTTATTGCCATTCATTAGTTTTTCTTATTGACTGATGGTTTTTTTCCCCCATGAAATTGGAGTAGTTCATTGGAGTACAGAACACCTCTAGCTTGTAGTTCCAGAGCTGATACTTTCATAAGTCACTGTTGTATATTCAAAATCATCCCGGATGCACTATTCTGAAGCAATCTACATAATGAAAACAATGAACATATAACAAGTTCAATGGAAAGAAACTTATTAGATACAATAAGTAAAATACTGTAACATAAGAAGGATATTGTATTGATAAGATGCCATGAATTCAACTATGAAAAGAAATGTGATTTATTTGGAAGCTAGTTTTGTGCAAAATGATTAAAATTGCTCACATGGGTCTTAGGCCCAAAAATCCATCCATCTATCCACTAATAGGGATTTAATGAAATACCTGGAGAAGATGGAGCAAAGTTTTTTGTCCATTGGAAGAATTGGGATTTTTTAAGGGTTTAAGCAACAAAACTAATTGTGATTGGCAGTATGATATACACCCCGCTCCAGGTTTGGGAAGCTAAGGGCAAAAAGACATATAAAGCCATGACACATAGAAGCCAATCACTTCTGGTGATTGGAATTTGGATATAAGAACACTTATGAGCACATAATTTAGAGCAGGGGTGTCCAACCTTGGCAACTTTAAGACTTGTGGACTTGTGCAAAGCTGGCTGAGGAATTCTGGGAGTTGAAGTCCACAAGTCTTAAAGTTGCCAAGGTTGGACACCCCTGATTTAGAGGAAGGTGTGAACAGCAGACCGCTGAACAGATTCATTGGCCAGGGGCAAGAATAATTGTTTTTCATAGATGTATGTTTGTGTGTGTGTGTGTATGCATGTACACACATACACACATAAATTCAAATGTAAAAACTAGAGCATATAGATGCAGACAAACAAAATATTTAAAATATTGGTTTAGCTACCACTATTAATCAATTAAACTATATTTCAAATAAAAATAAGTCACATAAACAAACTTAAATTCAAGCTTAAAAATATAATGGAAATATGGAACTATCCTCTTCAGGAAAGATCTTTTTACAATAATTAGCAGCACTAAAATTAAACATTTTTCATTTTGGCATGCATGAAACAATGGCTGCCCCTTCTTTCCCCCAAATATGCCTCTAGGTGTATCTTACTGTTCAGTGATAACCACAATGTTAAACTTCACTTAATACACATCGTTTGAAACTGCCTACAAATTCTGTGACTTATATGCTACCTCTGAAGTGTATACTGATATCCTAGATTTATTTTCAGTAATAGGGGTGCATAGAATTCTCCTGACAGCTTAAAATATTTGACTTTGTCGCTATTTCAGGTATAGTTTTGAAAGTCAATATGCTAATTGTGGAAAAATTGAAGGACAAAAATATAAACCCTTTTCAAACTCTTCAAGAAAAACTATTTTAAACTGCAAGTGTGTATAAATGGAATAAGTGAGTCACGTTTTGGCAATTGCTCCTAAGTCATTCCTTGATATCATTAAGTACTTGCTGAAAACACAGTAAAATATATTCATATTATAATCTGACAATGCTTTTAATTGGCATAAACCAAACCACTTGATTGACACCTATGTACAGCATAGTGAGAAGTAGGATAAGTTCAAAACACAGGATGTTTTTCCTGCTGGATCTCAGAAATTGATTTTTGCACTTCCTTTGTAGTTCTTTATCCAAGTCAGACATTTAGTTACAGATTCTTGTTTCCTTCATCTTTTCAACAGTCATGAATCATGGGTTTAGAACAAAATGTGAAATCTGAACTCCTAGATCACATGCAACCACCAAAACCTTGGGTATCAGCCAAAAGATGCCACCAACTTGCAAAGTGACACAGGGCAAAATTATTACATTTATAGGAACAAGGAATTTATTAAATCTATTATATTAATTTATTGTAATTAGATTAAATAAAATGATCTTGGTTTTTGTCCTAAAGATCTTGGACTACAGCCAAATGTGGCTGTATATTGTTGGGTGAGGACATTCACTGTAGTGCATCAGTAAGTGCCACTCATAACAGTCAAAATAAATACTTAACGAGGTTATCATGGGGAATGGAAAAATGAATAAAAGTTCTAGAATTTCAATAAGAAACAAGTTCAAACTCCTACTCATGAAGATGGCCAATAGGTCTTCAGTGAATTGTGAGGATAAATAAGATATCATCTATATATTAATTCAACTTCCCTAAAATAAGCATACCATCAATTTTGATTATCCATAGATCTAAAAGATAGGTTCTCTATTATCCTATCGTGTGTCAGCTGCAGGCTGGAAGTTATTACCTTTTGAAACATTTTAAACACTGGATTTTAAAAGAATATCAATCAGAATGAATGGTCATTCCAAACTGCTGCTTAAAAATCAAGCTTAATGTTCAGAATCATATTTTGCAGGATGTTATAATGGAACTGAGGAAAGTGACTGAATAAGTTTTGTGTGTTATTGAAATTACAGCAAACCCTTTAAAAATCTTTGTACATTCAGGGAATAGCAACATTTTTCAAACAAGCCAAAACACACAACCACAACAAACACCTTATAAAAAGATCTCTGATTTTTTTCCCAAAGAAAATGAATGAAATGCAGGGATGGTGAATTGGGAACAATATATTCAGTTGTTCACTTACCTTCAGTTGTCTTTTACACCCTAGTTGTGTTGTACTCAGATTCATGTTTGTTTAGAGACCCAATGAGGCAAAACCTGGAATGTTATGGCTATTTCATTCAACATAATAATGTTTGCATAGGAAAAAAAAGAAATACATGCATATACATTCTTTACTGGGACATATCTAAAGATTCAGGCCAATTGATTTAAGATACCTAAAACTGGTGGGCTGGTAGGCAAAAATAATGCTCTTGTTAACTTTATCAACTCTTTAAAATGAGACGACTAAAATGGCTTGGTGAGACTAATTGACAAAATGCTCTGAGACTTTTGGATAGGGGTGTTTGCAGTGAGGAGGGATAAGTCAAGCAATGCAGAAAAAAGATAATAATTGGGCTCCAATCACATGGCTGTATTCATCCATTTAACTTGTTTTATTCCTCTGTGTCCTGTAGACACCCCAGGTTTGGCTAGATTTTATGACGACGGAAAAGACTAAACACATGAACACAATAATATGGAGAATAATAAAATGCATGTGTTAAGCCTAAACCTATAACAAGGTTTCTGGCAGTTTCCACGTACATTGCATGTAAATATTTTTCACTTCATATTTACTCATAATCTTTTAAGCATTTTTATTAAGAAGCATGCAGAGTGCATTTCACAGCAAAAGAGTCCCCATAATTTTCTTTGAAACAGTAATTCTGCCAGACTTGATTTAGAAAGCTTTTGCTCTGCTACTTTTTCATAAGCAAATCTCAAAGAATATCAAGCTAAAGCATAAAAATTATCCCCTAGTCTAAATTGCAAATAAACAAGACAAGTAATGACATATCAACTACAGAAATCATATTTCAAAATATTGTGTTTTGCTGCATAAAAGAAACATGATCAGAAGGCAAAGGGATTTTCTCATTGGTTTATCCCTCCCTACAATCTGGAAGGACAAAATATTACATTCAAGCTCTTCAAGAAATCAGCTCTGCATGCTGATTTTTCAAAGAAAACTGCCTTAATTTACTCAAAAGTATCTTTGGAAGGTAAAGTCTATCTACCCTTTCATACATTTTTATATTTAATGAAATTAAAATAATAAGATACCATAGCCCATTCCTGAAAATAGAAGAGACAATTTTTGATGATGGAGCAGTATTAGAAAGATCAAAAACAAACAAGCAAACAAACAAAGAAAAAATGAAATCAGACAGGCAATGAAATAATTGCAATTAGAATTTTCCACAAAATCAGTATATATACTGTACATGTAAAACCCAACTTAATTATAATCAACAGTATTATTTAGCTGCTTTAAAAATTAAATGTCTTCCTAGGAATAGCTGCTTAACTCTTTCCTTATTTGACCTTTCTATGCTATAAATTCTTCCATACAATTAGCTCTTGAGTGTGTGTGTGTGTGTGTATGGAAAGGATGAAGGTTGCACTCCAGAACTAAAACTATTTTAGAGCCTAGATTAGTAAACAGTCAAAGACAGGAAAGTTTAAACTTCATTATTTCTCGATTATCAAAGCCAGACAGTAAAGCCTGGTACTATAATGGTCTCCACGGCTACTTTATGCCAAATAGCAGGTGAATATAAATAGAAGGAACCTATTTTCACCTGCCAAAAATTGCCATGGAATACTGCCATGGATTGGATTGGGTTAGAAGTTCTAGTAAATCCTAAAACTATAAATAAGGACAATTTTGGACTTGCTAGGTAATTCTTGGCTATTTTCATGGGATAGTACCAAAAGCATCTTCTCCTCCTCTACTCCCTTCTCACCAAAACAAAAACAAAAAGACCCTCTTTAGAATACCCATCCACATGCATAAATGCATCCTGGAAAAAGAATGTTAGCTCACAAACAATGGTCGGACTTTAAGTGGATATGCATATTAGAAAAATTAAATAAATAGAAAACAGAACTGAACCCAGGCTTCATGCAAAAGTCCTCATAAAAAATCTATTGATACTGACCGCTGAACAGCTTTATCATGTCTGGACAGCCTGTGACTCGTGGTTGGTACCTCTTCAATTTCATCTATCTCGCACACATCAGCAGCTTCTTGTGAGTAGCTATGCTTCATGACTAGGATGTTTCTTCTGTTCATAGGCTGGATAAGGGGTTTTGCAGGCTGGGGTTGAATTTCTGTCAAGATTGGTGTATCTCTTGTGCTAAGATTACTATGGCTGCCCTTAGTGCTAGATAATTGTGATCCACAGTGGTGGTCATGAATGCATTTCGAAGATGATCTACGGAGTTTATGATAATTTTCAAAGTCATCTGCAATATCTGCAAGGTCCACTGAAGTTCCTGTCCCTCTGAGAGTACATAACTCATAATGAGGCGGCTCAAAGACCTCTTGGAACACTGTTTGATCAAAGTCTGCTTTCTTCTGGACAAATCTTTTACGAGGCTGTTTGATCTGGACTATAACAGAGATAATGATCAGGAGGATCACAATGCAAATAGTCACCCCAATGATTGTCCCACTGGTATTTGTAAGCTGATCCCACAGGCTGGCTTTTGTCTTTTCTGTGAGATGGGGAAAGGGAATAAAAAAAATAAAACAGAAAATTAAAATCCACCTTTTTTTAATGACCATTAGCTTTATGGATTGTTACCATGATAATTCTTTCTCAATCTTTCCAAACTGGGTACTATCCAGATGTTTTGCAACTGCATGTTTCAGTAGGTACACCCATGTTTCATGGGTATACATTTGGACACTTTGATAATTATGCCCCAATATATCTGAAGACTATAGAACTGATATAAGAAAGAATACAAGAAATACAGAATTATATGGCAGGACAGCATGGCAGGACAGCATGAAATCAGAGACTGATTTCAATTCTCTGGAACTGCTCCAGCCTGTAAACCTCTGTATGTCAAGCAGTTAAATATACAGCCATTCTACCATCAGAAGTCATTTTATGACCATTATAATTTGCATTTCTGTAAAGTACAAATCAAGTATTTTAAAATACATACAAAATAACAAAATTGGTGGTATAATGTCACTTTGTGCAATCTGATGAAAACTAAGGTTGTTTTTATCTATTTAACCAAATCCTTGAAAGTGCAATGACAGAGTTTTCAAACTTCTCCATTATGGTGACATCCTAAAAGGGAATAACTAGTCTTTTATCATGAATTCCCTAAAATTATATCCTGGTTCTCAGAGTGAAGAGTTAATTTGTTATCTCTTCCTTAGTCAGGGCATTGGACTGTTCTTATCTATGGACAAAACTTTTTAAAAAACTTGTCCTGGAATCTGAAAGTAGATCAAATAGGTTTGCATTGATACAGAATTAAAGTGAAAACATACCAAAGTGCATGTGGATTCAGCTCAATGGACAGTTAGCTCTATAGACACAAAAACTCCTGATAAAGCTAAAGCAGTGTGGTCTGCACATGATCATTCGGCCCGTGGGCCACCAGTTTGACACACCTGAGATGAACCACAATTTACAGCCATGGCCAGTCAGATGCTTCAATACATTTAATAATCAAGTCATATTATCATATGCCTTCCGTATATGTGCTTCTTTATTAATTCCGTTCTACAAATGAGCCACATAAAAGAGTTTGTGTCCCTATATGATTTTAGACTAAACATCTAGAAAGCATAGGAAATAATCTTGTATGCCATTGGAAAAGGTACGATTAAAACTCTGCTTAATCCCCTAAAAGAAGTGTGAAATATAATATACATATCTTTTTATGATTGTATCCATTAAAAAGAAACCAGTGTAGAATATATTTTGACAAAAGTGAAAGACAACCACTTTGCTGATCCCTAAGCAATTTTTTAACTATTTCAAGTAATACTTTTAAGAGGCCAACCTTTTACTGAAGGAAAAACAAACAAACCAAGATTAAGCAACTTGAAACTAGGATATAGTAAAACTATATGTAATACTATTGGGGAATTTAGAGGGATAAAAGTTTGAAATATATATTATATATTTTATTTTGTTGTTCTTTTATATTATACTTCATCCTAAAGGAAAATTATGAACATATGTTTTTTGTTAGATATTTCTATTGTGGATCTGTAATTGTTGTTGAAGGTATAAATTGTTCTATTACCAAGAGAAGAATGTGTATAATATGGATAGTCTAACACAGATTATTTGTTAATGTTTAATAAAATATCTCATAATAGAAAACCATTTTTGCCTATTCAACATGAGAGCATCTTATAATGGTTACGTTTTCAATTGATGACTGCAATTACTGTATGAATAATATAATGGGAGAAATGGTCTGAATCAATGCTTGTGTTTAAATATAATACAGCGTGTGATGAATTGTCTTATACATAAGCAAATATATTCCTATCATTATAGTTTCAATATTTTACTAGCAAAGGAATGGATCTTTCATTTGAAAATTGAAGGTTTGCCAGACTGCTTATATCAAACCTTTGTGCAATAAATTGAAATGGTAAATATTTTCTATTCATTGAAGTTACCTTGTGACATCATAATATATACCACAAAAAATGTTTTCAATTTAAGAAAAGTAACAAGCCTTAAAATGCCAGGGTATTTTCTTTTCCTTCCAGGAGGGATAAAATCAATTGTTTGTCCATGGGGCAATTTATTTATTTCTCAAAAGGGTTTTAGGGGAAAGAGAGATAATGTAGTGGACTGAGATAAATCATGTCTATCAATATACTTAGCATATTTGAAAATCAATCAGAAAAAAGCATGAAGCATGTGTGAAAATTAAAGCACATCCCGAGAAAGTTGACAATATCCTTCTTTACACATTTTTTTCTGATTCCCATGGGATGTGAGTTTATAATAAATGTTTCATTAAAATACAAAATACAACAGCAAAAAAGGGGATTCTTTCATTGGTGTTAACAAGTTAAAAGGTGATAAATTTTTGTACTGATTTTAAAGAGTTAAAATGAAATTTGAGGTTATGATCATTCAAACACACAGCAATCTACTTTTAGGCAAAGTAACATTTCATCTCACCCACCTTACTTCAGTTGTTCTATTGCAGGGTGTCAAACCCAAGTTCATTGAGGGCTGCATCAGGGTTGTGTTTGATGTTGGGGGCTGGGGAGAGGCATGGCCAGCTCAACACCACTCAAGGCTCTGTTTTCAGCCACGATCGCCTCCTGCAGCCTTATGCCAGTGAAAATAGACATTGGCGAGGCTGCAAAAAATAATCCCAGTCTGTTTTCAGCTGCAATGGCCTCCTGCAGCCCTCTGCCATCCAAAATGGAGCTGGCAAGAGGGCTGCAGAAGAACGTCCCGGCCAAAAACAGAGCCTGGGAGGGCTTTGTGTGGCCATCCTGAGCTCTGTTTTCGCTGGCAGAGGCACCACAAACCGGTCCTTCATTGTTCCCAGGGCAGCGCACTGTCCAGATCTAAGCATCTTGTGGCCTGGATCTGGCCCCCAGGCTTTGAGTTTGACACCCCTGTTTTATTGTAAGCCTGTAGAAATTGACAATTTTTTTCTGAACTAGGGCAATGAAAAAATGGTTATGGGTTTATGGAGTTAGATGAAAGAAAGTATAGAGATTCTCCAAATTATTTTAATAGCAAGATAATGTGTTCCTTACATCTTTACCAGTGAAAAAGATTAAGTAATCCTATGCAGGTTGTAAAATGTTTGTTTTCATATATATCTACTGGACCCACTTGTGACACCTGAATGAATATTCAGTGACATGCCTAGTTTGGGATCTTTGCCTAACTTTGGATTATTTTTTCCTGCTGAAGAAGAAGGGGACTTTCATTAGTTGTTTCTTTTTTTGGTTGCTAAATGTGAAAATGGTCTTTAAGAATATTCAGAAACTACAACTGACACAGAATTTGGCAGCCCTTATGTAATTAATCATCTGTATTACTCCATTTCCTATTAAATCAACTTTCCTCTAAATTACTTCTGTGTTAGTATTCAAGATCTTACTTGCTCTAATGTTTAGAAATGTTCTAATGTTTAGAAAAAGGAAGAGGGTAATTTATCAAATGGTGTTGAATGGATATTTCTCATAACATAAAGGAAGTACATCTTTAATAGCCAGAGAAGAGATATACAGGTAGTCCTTGACTTATGACCACAATTGAGACTGAAACTTCTGTTGCTAAGCAGTGAATTTGTTAAATGGGTCATCAAATTAACATGCCTAATTTTATGACTTTTCTTGTCATTGTTATTAAGCGAATCACCATTGTCATTAAGTAATTTTGGCTTCTGTCTCTTGTGGAGAAGCCAGCTGGGAAGGTTTAAATGGGGAGTTGTTTGTTGAAAGCCAGCTGGGAAGTTTGAAATGGTGGTCATGACATAAATATATGCCAGTTGTCAAATGCCAAAATTTTGATCACGACTGTGGTCATAGGAGTGAGGATGTTAGTCACTTTTTTTTTTAGTGCTGTTGTAACTTGAAACCATCATTAAACAAGTGGCTGTACTTGCACTACAATAGTTGTTGAGGTAGAAAGAAGTGATATCTGAGAAGAAATTGCTTGTTTGTATGCCTTGTTTGTAACTTTATTAGAAGCATCTGACTGGCCAATGTAAAATAAATTCTGGGTAACATGAGTGTTAGTCAGATACAAGTGCGCTTGTCCTTTCTATTAATTTTAATTCAGAAACATAGTTTTATTCTTCAGTTCATTACAGAGATTAATAGAGACAATTATCCATAATGTGAAGAAAAGCACAATACCATCGAGCACTGGAAGGTCTCAGAGTTAGTTGGGAAAAGCAAAATCTACTTATTTCTATTAGAAGTAACCAACTTTCCTCCATTATGGGCAATAGGTCCATTTAAGAGGTAACAGCTTCTTAAAAGGGTTTTGCCTGTGTTGTCCGGCATTGTTGTCAGTACTGCTCAACCTTCCTGGAGAAAAATTCAGCCATTCTTTTGACATTTTAAGGAACGTTTTTAATTCCAAAAGAACTCTTTCAAAAACTTACCATAAAAGCCATCCCTCTCAACTCTTCTCTAAATGCTACTAGTTATAGAACTAATATAGTTAAAAAACAATCCAAATTCAAAACTCTTTAATGAACGTTTTATCATCTTCTCTTTATATTGTACTTCTTAATTAAAATTAGTAATACGCTGATGATTTGCCACTTGTCCTAGCATGCTATGAATATGTTTTGAGGTTTTATTCAGCTTGGTATCTCAAGGAGACAGAGGGAAAGCTTTGAAATAAGATTAAATTCAGAATAAATACTGATCGCTTCTGACTTGCTAGCAAAGACTTCTACTTCTGATCAGTGGCATATTGGGAAATGTTCTTCATAATCCAGTAGCGTGCAGCATTTGGTGGTAAAAATTAATCTGCTCTTATTTCATCTGTTTCATAAGAATATAAAATACTGTCAGCGCCACTTTTGAAAAGATGAAGGTAAAAAGTCAAGGATTGATTGGCAATTCCTCACTCATTAATTGCCTATGGAAACTAATATGTTGAAAAGGACAGTAAAACTGTATATTTGTTCCAACTTTGGAATCACATGATTGCCCAATCCTCTCCTTATCTATTCATTGAATCAAACATTTGAGTCAGACATTGATATGGATCTGCTGTCCTTCTCATAACATTAATATTTGAACAGTTAGGAATGGAAGAAAGCTATCTAATAGAACTGCCTCATCACAATCATTCAGGCACTTAAAACTATCAATTAGTGGACAGATTATTTGCATTTACAACAATGGCAACATAAAATTATAACTGTTTTTCTGAGAGATTATTTGCCATTTTAAAATCCTCTGTTTGAATTACACTTCAATTTCTTTTGCTTGGCTCCTGATGCTGGCTATGAGTTAAGGCTAAGCATTTTGCAAGCTTTTTTCCATTTCTTCCTAAATGAATGATGCCCTGTATTCTTTACCCTTCTCCAAAAAGCTTTCAAAGGCATAATAGCCATGGAAGCTGTTGCCGAAATATATTATCCCTCTTGTTCTTTATAATGAAGACAAATGCAGATACAGAAATCCCGAAATGTAGAGGGCTATGGCATAACAATTGTTATCAAACTGTACTATAAAGCTTGAGTTCGAAATTCTAGTTTTGGTTTCAGTTTTTCACAATAGAAACCAATGAATTGCAGAAAATTCCACTTAAACATGGTATAATAGACTTAGTTGTTATTGGAAGTTGGATTTTTATCTTAAGAAATATTTGGCTCTATTTCTCATAACAATGCAAAGAAATGAATTGTTCTGTTTTTGAGTTATTTTCTCAAGAAACAATGGCAGGTTTACACAAGGTCAAGTACATATATTTTACTATCCACATTCAAGACACACACATAGAAAGGACATATGTTTTTACTTTTCATACATATACATTATTCGTTATTGCTATTGTGTTATATATTTTACTTTTAACATACCAATGCTCTAGTTTTGTCCCACATAGCCGTGAATAGCTCAAAATATTGCAATTTCACAAATTAGCCCTTGTATCTCATCATAACTGTAAGTTTATATTGTGAGTGCTCTTTTAATAATGGTGTTCTTATATTTTCACAAGCACTGAATATTAAGTCCCATGAACAAAATGAGGAACCCAAATGATAGAATTTCTCTATACAAATACTGACCAAAACCCAACAATTTATCTTTTCCAGATAAAATATAGGACTTTTTCACTCTAGGTATTCAACGCTCTATTTATTTTGTAATAACTTTTGATACAAGTTCTAACAAAGTTTAGAGCTAGGTGATAAACAGTCTAATGCATTCATTGAAAAGCATGAGAATAACCATTCCATGAATTTCAAATAATTAAACTAAAACTAATTAATTAATTGCATTAATTGAAATTTAATCCATATGCTTAGCATTACCTTTGCAGTGGTTTTCATCCCACGGATATACACAGTTTTGGAGTCCATTGCAGACCAAAGTATTATTAATACACATATTACTATGGCAAAAAAATGCATTGGCTTCACAGGGGGCTAAAAAGGAAAAAAAAATTCATTAGCAGGAATGCACAGTGAATTTACTCTCCTACTCAGTAGCAATAGAGCTATTAGTAAATCTAATACAAAAAAAACCAAGCAAAGGGATCTACAATATTGGATTTAAAAAAACTTCATATTTTGAATGTAGGCCAGATGGCTGTAATTCTATGTAATCAGCATAATTGCTTCACTGTTTATTGTATAAACAAAATTTAGGATCGAAAGTGCAGTTTTCACACCTGCAGTCAAACTCATTCAGGTTTTCATTACAAATCACTGCAATGTGTATATCCAAATGTAAGAGAGAGATGTAGGAAGATGGCATTATCTAACATAGTTAATAAGCATTTTAAAAAAAAAAAGCTATCAGCTTCAGTACAACTTGATGCTTGTAGCTATAAACTGGGGCCAGTAATGAAGAAAATTAAAGTGATACGTTCAAGTGCATAATACTTTTCTAAAGTAAGTAGGTAAGGGACTGCAGAAACACTTGCCTTTCTGATATTGAATTTTCACAGTCCCTGAGCAGGAGGTAAAGAGTAATTGCCTAAGGCTCACAAACTAGTAAAATCAAGTTGCTGATATTACTAAAGCCGCAGAATGAAAGTGGAACTGGAGGCTATATACTCTATATCAGGCTTCATAGGGAAATCCAAAATTCTCAAGAAGTTTACAACCAGTGGAGATTATTCAGTCACTGAACATTTCTAAATCCAACTCAATAATTATATATTTTTATGTTCATGCAGCTAGATGGCTATCTGTATAACTACCCCAACGTGCTATTAGATTTTTTAAGTGACATTAAGGGAAAACAACATATTTTAAAACTATATTAACCTCTCTGAAGACTTAATATATATATACAAATAACCTTGTATTGGATTGAAGGACAGTGAACTCTCTATAATCATTTCTGTTTTTATTTAGTCATACAATGTAGAGGCTACCTGACTTTAGATGATTCTGGGACGTTTACATATTAAAACAAGAACAATGAAATTAAAACTTAGAGGTCATATGCATGCAGAAGAAAAACCATACATAACAACAAAAAAACCTTACACGAAGGAATCAAGAACCATTGAATCTCAAGGTATGAGTGAATAACTTTCTCAACAACAATGGAAAAGGGAGAGGAAATGTATGAATATCTGGAAGAATATTATCCCAAATATAGATAGCATTAAAAAAGGCAAATATAATAATTTGGAATGATAAATGAAATTAATAGGTTTAATTCAACTACATTCTAATGCAGTGTTTCCTTTTAAGAAGGAACATCTGAGTTATGAGATATAAAAGATAGATATTTTGCTAGCTTAAATAAATGGCATTTCCCCATAATCTTTCATAAATAACCCCTATCATAGATCCTGATATAAATGTTTGTTGTTAAGAATAACATCATCAGCAATAATAATAATTTTTAGCTTTTAATGAGGTTAGGCTCTTCATGTAATGAAATTGGGGAAATCTTTAATACATCTGCTGCAATGCTGCTTTTCAATTCCTACTGGACATCCCAGTAGTTGAGGACTACTGAGTTATATTATCTAAAAACAATACAGGAAGAATAGCAAAGGGAGTTCTAAAAGCAATCTTGCTTCCTATATTTGAACAAAACAACTCCACTCACCCACAGCCACACACAACTAGCAGATCACCAAAAGACTCAAAAACCAGGAAAAGAGAGTTGGGGTTCCTATACACCTTTTCCTGAAAGTAAATCTAACTAAAGGGATTCAATAAATACACAAGTTTAGAAGTGTGCTCTATACAGTACATGCCAACAACTTTCATGTTTAGTTGTGTACAAAGGGAATGTCTGCTATCTCCCATGCTTCTTCATCCATTTCTATACCTGTGTTTCCTGCTATCAATACAGGACCATCTATCAAAAGCTACTGCCTTGCCAGCTTCACTTCAACCTTCTTCTTTTGGACAAATTGTTGGACAAGATTAACAATGGAGACATAACAATATCTAATGAGAAAAACAGGGATCAAAGCTATTTTTCTGGAGAATGGCAGGAATGGCCAGGCAAGGGAAAATGAGATTATGATAGTAATTCCTAGCAGGTTTACAAGCTTAAAAAAAATAACCCAAGTAGAATCATAGTAAGAAAGAGAAGGAAACATTGTAGCAAAGAAGTGAAAAATTCGGGAAATTTTGTATAGTGATGCTTCTCATTTGAAACAAAGATCTCAATCTGTCCCACTGTGTCCCCGGGACATCCAGGCTGATGTACTGGATGCTAGAAATAGAGCAATGGTTCAAAGGCAGCACTATTCTAATAAGAAGATGCTTATTCCACAGGGAAGAACCATCTTGTAGATTAGTCAGAAATGCAAAGTTTCAAACGTTCACAGTTCATGAGAAAAATCTAATTTACAGGATAATCTGATCTAATCCAACAATGAAAATTATGATTTTCTGTTGCAAATACTGGTCACAAGGTGGCAACCTAAGTCTAAAGGAGCTGCACATATATATGATTTAAACCCAAGGATATGAATTAATTTTACTATCAGGTTTCAGGAAAAACAGCAGATGTTTCCTGTTTAAATCATGGTAAGTGATTGAGGACAAGAATATAGAATAACCACTCAAATATATAAGGATGTGTAAAAAAAAGAGAAAGCCAGAATGTTGTTCCACACCAATAACAAATTTTAGGGTTGCACAATCACTCAGTGAAAAAAATCCTGAAAGAAGTATCTTCATGTCATTTCTTTTGCATCCTCAAAGGGCTCACAAGTCCTTATTAAGGATCCAAATTCTTATAATTCTCAGAGTGCAGAAAGTAGGAATCCCATATAAAGGATGTTTTCTCATTTTTATGCAGTTCACCTTGAGTTGTGGCAATGAGGGACTTGAAATAAGAATCCAACCCAGTTTTTATTGCTGTTGTCAATGGCACATTGTGCTGCAAACTCACCTCTTTCAGGCATGTATCGGATATTATAATACATATAGAAAAAGGGTGGGGCAAGTGCTGCAATACAACTCTACTTTCATTAGTCTGACCTTTTTCCCCCTCTGCAGATACCATTTATCGAAAATCTCCCAATGGTGATACCGCCATTTTAGCAGTTCATTAAAATTAATAATAAATATATATATAGTTGTGTTGTTGCCACAAGATGCAACACAATCATGTTAAGTTAAAAAAAAAAACAACTTAAAATTATAATTAAAATTAACTTGATAATAAATGTTTGTGCCATTGCAGAAGAATGCAGATATAATTTTAATCAAGATATGCAGGAGTATTTAAAGCAAAACACATTTGAGAGATGGGCAGAGGAAAATTCTGACAGGTATTCAAGATGTTAGTTTATATCAATAAGGTAGTAGTCCTGTAATCTTTGTGATGTACCTGGCCTCTCTGATATGCTGTTAACATTTTTTAGGAACTTTTAGGAAGCAACTACCCCCACGAGTAATATTAAACCATCACATACAAACATAGTTGCTGCATTGCTCATCACTGGTAATCTGGTTCTAATGTATTATTTTGGCAAATGCAGCTATGAAATGAAATTACAGTGATTCAATAACTCAGAAATTCTCTGACTGTATGGTATTACAATCCCCTAAAATGTAAAATCAATTTGTATCTTTCTCTGCAATGCCACTGAATAAACTTAATTATTTCAGTACAGACTGATTTGAGAAAGAAATAAAATGCACACATACCAATCATTTCAATAATGGCATTTAATATATGTATCGAGTAAAACAATGTAGATCCTTCTAATTTTATAAAACAAAATATGGACTTAGATATGATAAAGTTTTTCACTGACATATACATATTTAGAGAGACTCAACAGATTACAATACACTACTACAGGTAGATTTCGATTACTCATTCATTCAGCAACTATTCAAAGTTACATTGAGAAGACTTATATCAGTCCTCAGTTGCAGCCATCTAAGCACCCCTGCAGTTATGTGATTACAATTTGGATGCTTGGCAACCAATTCACAATTATGATAGTCATAGCATCCCATAGTTATGTGATCATAATTTGCAACTTTTGTTGCTTTCTTCCAACAAGCAAAGTCAATATAGAAATCAGCAAGGGGTTGCAACTAATCATATGATTTCATGTATAACAACCACAAGTGGAACTGCCTTTGTAAGGTGGCACGGTCATGTGACGTCACACTTTATAACTGCATTGTTTGGTGATAAAGTTCCCAGTCCAAATTACCATTGTTAACCAAGTATTACTTGCACATGGCATACTGGTGGGGATAATTCCAAAGAAACACAAATATATCAAAGAGAGGCTAAACCCAATTACTAGTGATCAGAGCCAACAGTTTATCATTATCCAATAATAATCACATTATTATAGATGCCACTTGCTACACACCAGAAAAATTAGAAGATATATATGGGCGAATAGATGGCATGTTAAGTTTGATAGATAAATAAATAAATATAGATAGTCCTTGACTTACAACCACATTGAATCCAAAATTTCTGTTGCTAAGCAAGACAGTAGTTAAGTGAGTTTTGCCCCATTTTGCAACCTTTCTTGTCACATTGTTAAGTGAATCCCTGCAGTTTTTAAATTAGTAACATGGGTGTTAGGTGAATCCCCATTGACTATATTTGTCAGTCACAAGAGGTGATCACATAAATACAGGCCACTTGCCAAGCATTTGAATTTTGATCACATGACCATGGGGATGGTGCAATGGTTGTAAGAGTGAAAAATGGTCAAGTCATTTTTCAGTCCCACCATAATTTCAAATGGTCATTAAACAAATGATTGTAAGACAAGGATTATCTGTAAATATAAATAAGTACATGCAACAGCATGATGCATATCAGAAAGAGGGAGGACTTTCATTGTGATGCAATCTACTGTCATCATTTTGCCCTTCTCTCTTTCCCACTGTGGAGGTGCTGCTGTATACATGTATGTATATCATTTCTCAGTTGCAGTTAAAAAAAAAACCCATATATTAGATAACATGTGAAAATTCTCATGATGTGGAATTTTGTTAATTCATTACAGCCCCACTTTAGGCCTTTGGGCTCATCATTCTCTCTAAGTTCAACTTACCTTACAAGGTTGGTGTGGGGGGAAAAAGGAATATTAGATACTTTAGCTGCCCTAAGTTATTTATCGAGGTGATCAAGGCAATACACAAATAATAAAATAATTTCTTTTAAAAACAGAACAAAATTAATTTTGTTTTAATTAAGCTAACAAGAACATCGAGGAATGAGGACCCTCAAGGCCAATAAGCTATGATCTAATTTGGTAACCTAACATTTTGCCAGCATCTTCAGGGTTGAAAGTCTTCTTGGTAGCTCACCAGCTACTGAGCCAACTGAACTCTTGCATTTTGAATAGGACTATTTAGACCAGGGGTGTCCAACCTTGGCAACTTTAAGACTTGTGGACTTCAACTCCCAGAATTCCTCAGCCAGCAAAGCAGCAAAGGGAGTTGAAGTCCACAAGTCTTAAAGTTGCCAAGGTTGGACACCCCTGATTTAGACCATGTCATTGGATTTTTTGAAAGTCTGCATTGATATAGTAGTAATGATAATTTTCAATTTCATAACTAATATATGAAAATTTGATTGAACCTCTATTATTACATACAGTAAAGCAACTTCTTTGTACGTACTATGTACATTGGTATCTTAATGTTGTACACTCCTGCTGCCTATTGGTGCTGTGATTTAGCCGACCCAAAACTGTTGAGGTAGAAGCCTTTAATGAACAGACCATCCCCATCCTACTTCACTTGTAAACTATTTTTGCCTTTTAACACTAGATTCTTGTGCCAAACTACTGCTTCTTCACATTAAAAAATCTAGGCACAAAATTCCAACTCGGTCTCTTTGGTTTCAACATCAAGCGCCACGGTCTTTTCCAATTAAAAGCAATATTTAAAAAGTGCATCCCATAGCTGAATAAATGTCTCTGCTTCACTCCTATACATTGTAGTTTTTTACACATGCACACTTCACGTTACCTCCATTTTGCTTCTGCTGGGCTCAAAAAACTTAAAAGATGGACATAAAGCCTTCTGTAGTAGAGGAGAGTGGGGCCTGGTTTGCTATGGTCCTTGGGATCATGAAAAGTTGGGCACCACTTAGTGAACAAACAACAATGCCCCATAAAAAATATTATTTTTCTCCAACTTCTGGTTAGGCTCCCTTGGCGATGGACTGAAATCTGCGATTGTGCACAGTTTCAGTTTATGCTTGCTGCTGGAGGGCCCCGATCTACCTGATTTGGGGCCAAAGCCACCCGTAGAGGTGGTGGAGAAAGGGGAGAATGCCAGCTGAGTTGAGGGGAGCAGCATTTCCCTTCCTTGGCGAGGCATAAAACTCCTCTCCGAAGGCAGATACAGCAGTGGCCAAAATGGTCATCACAAAGAGGAAGATCTGACAAGACAAGATTGTGCAGGAGCGGAAAAGAATAGGACAGCTTGGGTGACTGGACTAAACAGGATTAACACCTGAATACAAGGTACCCTGGAGCTAAAATACTTAAGAATTCTTTGGAAAAGACTTTTAAAGCTGCGGCAAAGAAGAGGGGGGTGAAGATCTGATAGCTGGAAGTGACTTTGAATTTTGAGAGAAAAGTTTGAAGAAGAAATCAGTGAAAATGACTGACAATAAATAGGTAAACTTAAAGCTGAAATTGAAAGTGTCAAAAGGGAAATAATGAGGCTTTTTTAAACTTAAAAGTCAGAAAAGAAGAAAAAGTGGAGGAAGGAAAAAAAAAGGCAGTGGAACTTGGACATACTAAAGAGTGCCACCTGATGCTAAAAGAAATTAAAGTGAACTTGTAAATGAAACCTTTCTATAATCAAATAGAGCCCCTGGAAAGTGAAAGTGGAGTTGGGAACTTTGTAACAAAGAAAGAAGCAAGAAGAAACTGTTCTGGAATTGTTTGAGGATTTTGGAAACTTTGGACACTGGATTATTAGTGGATATAATTTAAATTAATTCTGGAAAGCAATCTTATAGAATTGTTGTCTAAAAGTACTGGGAAGCATTGAAAGATGGCAGAACTTTATTTGGAACTGAAAATGGAATTAAAAAATATGAAGGAATAATTGCAAGTGAGAGGAGAATCATTTGGCTTTGTTCTGCAATCTTTGGAGATGGTGATTCTGGACAATGAGGATCAGCAAAAAGCCATAGAGGAAGAAGAAGACTTGAATTAAGGGAGAGGCCATCTTTAATAAAAAAAAATTGGGACAACGAGGTTTGAAACTTAAAACGGGGAAAGGGCGACTTAAAAAGAGATTAGAGGAGGTAATCAGAAAAAGGAACAGTGTGAGAAATCAACAAAAGATAAGGAAAGAGCATAAGGGAGGATTATAAAAGGAAGTATTAAAGAGGGAGGGGGACAAAAATTGGAGTGAGAAAAAGAGGGGAGAAATAAAAGGGAAAAGAAGTTACAAAAAGCAGAATCAGGAAATAAAGAAATATGGGAAATGAACAAGAATTAAAAGGAAAAGTTTGATTGATAGACACAGAGATAATGGCTGAAAATACAACTAAAATAGTGAATGATTGTATAAATAGTTTAGAAATAAGAAATTAGGTAGAAAACAGGAAAATATATGTAATTAAAATGGAAGATGAAATGGGAATTGTTATTAAATTGAATGTATGAGTAATCTATTAATCTATTAAGTTAGATTAAATAAAAAACAAAAATATGTAAAATACAATTGAATTATATTAATGTATATTAAGGATTTATAAAATGTGATTGAAATGAATTATGAGAAGGATTGTAAGGGAATTAATACCAGTTTTTCTTTTTCCTTTTTAGGATGAACTTGAATTGATTAATTATTTTCTTCCATTTTATTTTCTCTTTTTTTTTTCTTAAACTTAAAATTGTTTAGAGGTAATTTAAAGGGGAAGTATCATGAGGAATCTGACTAAAAAAGAAGTTATGCTATACTATAGCTATTAGGTGATAGAAACTGTAATTGTTTAATGGGATAATTTAGAAGTAGAATATTTAATGCGATGTGACAGGGAATCAACTATAATATATGAAGGTGACACACTTTAATTGGCAACTATATATTATTTCCAAAATTTTATTTCCAAAATTTGTCTGCCTCCTGAAATCTGAAATTTTAAGTGCTCACCACAGTCATGTTTCCATTTTTCCTCTTCCCATGACATCTCCCAATGCTTTCATATCCAAGTTTTGGAATACTCAACTCTTAACTCTCAGTAATCAGTTCTTCAAATTACTTACATATAATCACACATTATCAGAGTGTTAAAATTAGTAGGATAAAGGCAGGTTGCCAACTAATTTAAAATGACTATAGAAACAGCTTTCCCTGCCATCTTGTCATAATATAGTTCCCTTTTTTCTAGCAAAATGAACTTGCTAAATGCAGTGATTTATGAAGACGATGTATAGCATAATGAAATGCCATCTGTCTCTGCTGTTGTATTTTCACTTAATGTTGTGTTTGTTTAAACCAACTATACATACATTTCTCAAAATGTTGATATAATATTCTTCGGTGATATAATATTCTTCAGAATGGTCTACAGTTTGGGAAGTAGAAAATCCCACCATATCTTCAACCCTTTGTAATTATTACATTTTTCATAAGTAATTTAATTTGTCACTATGCATTATGTGCCATTACTACTTTTATCTACTATATTTAATCCAACTAATGTGGAATAGATAAGCAATTCATAGCATAGTTCAACTTGTCTTAGAATTTAAACTATGCTTCAAGGTTGCAGAATAAATGAATATCTTAAACTTCAAATTTTGGCTTGGTAAACAGCCACCAAAGTATCTCAGAAACACCTTAAGATTCCCTGAACAGTAATCACAAAAATACATCCGGCAGTTCTTTAGGTAAACAGAAAGCTTCCTCACATTAGTTGTTATACAGTCTATAATGTAGCTGTAGCCTGTAAATCCAATTACTCAGACAATATGGTTTAAAAGACAGAAAGAATGGTGTCATGTTTTTGAAATATACTTCTAGAAAATACTGAATACTCAATACTTTCACAATTGTTTCTAAGGTAACTAGACACAATGTCTTTGATTTTAATAAATAAAACTGAATATAAAATAATGTTTTGATCACAGAAAAAATACTCAAGAATAGCATCAGAGTTATGCAGAGATTATCACTAAGGTCAGCTTGATTTATAAACTTGGGAAATGTAAATTATCATTTAAGCTGTATCAGTGCAAACTAGCAGTCTCTACACAGAATGCTCAGAATTTTGTTAACTTAACCCGAATTATGCAGAAAACTTTTCTCCATGCATTTTCAGAGTGCTGCTCTAAATGGCATCTTCTATATCAGAAGATAGTATGTCAAATATTTTTTTTTTCAGAAAGAGGCAGCTTTCCTGGCACATTCCTAACTGCTGATTTTTCATTTTCTTTTTATTAATCTCTTCCAGAAAAACATTTACCACTTTCCATTCTGTAATATACACTCAGATAAGTAGATTTTTAAAAGATGAATACAGATTTGCATTTGGAAAAAAGAGAGATGGGGAACTTTAAACCACATATATTTAATTTCATGTGATAAATCATTTTCTGTTAAACAATTGTTTTCTTCCAGTCTTTGACAATCAATACTGCAGAAGGAAATTCTTTCTGATTATTTATCTTCTATAAATCAAGTTTATTCGATGTATACACAATTACATTAATAAATCTGACTATGTGAATATTGGTTATTTTTAGTTATTTGGTACTGACATTTCAATAACGTTGATTGCTTAGACTTAAGTGCATTTAATTAGCTTGCAGATGTCAAGTGTGGGGATTGATATATGCAATTCAACATGCAAAAGAAAAGAAAACTGCTTTCTCAAAATTGCATAAGGAGGATTTCAGAGTCTTACCCATTGGTCAGTAAAGACTACCGAGTCTTACCTACTGCTCAGTAAAGAAATACAATATAAATGACCCATGATGAACAGTCATTCTGCTTCTGCTTAACCTATCAGTTGAAGGAGATCCCACATCCTCTTTGAATAACACACTGATTCCTTTGTCATAATAACTGCTGTTATTAAGGGCTTTTTTTTTAAGCAAAAAGGAGTCTGTCTTTCCAGAGCTTAAATCCATTAATCTGTGTCTTGAAGACTACAAAATAAATCTGATTTTCAATGAAGTTCCTTCTCTGTTATTCGAAGAGTGCTATCACATAAACCCTTGGTCGTCTTGTTTTGAAGACTAGACATTCCAAACTCCTTCATTTTCTTTTCATGGGAATATGCTTAACTCTATATTCTGGCTTTTCTGGAGGTCCTCCAGAACTTAGCTATCACAGGGATAGTCCCCAATTTTCTCCTATGATTTAGAGTTTCTAACCTGACATCCCTCCTTAAATCTGTTCCATTTCTTCTGAATCCTTCTTACTGAATTATGTCTAAAACTAGATATTCAAAGTAAGGTATTCTGACACCTGTAGAATAAAATCAAACTATTATTTCCCATAACTTGGCAACAGTCTAAAACTACATTTATGCAGCCACATCACACTGCTGGATCATCGTTAATAATCAGCAACTATTTTAAAATCTTTTGTGCAAAAATTATTATCAAGGTTGTTGTCTAACTGAAAGCTTTGTACTTGTTTTTGTTCTACTTCATTTTGCTATATTTGACATAGTTCTCTAAATCATTGCAATCATTTTGAATTTTGTTTCTTTTTTCTAAGATATTAAACAACCCACTCTTTGTAATATCTATGTATTTGAAAAAAAAACTCTTATTCTTGGTAAACATTGGTATTTCAATCCTCATACATATTCCTGACAAGCAAGGAAATCCAAGTCATTATGTACCACCTAGGGTTCCCTTTATATAGAGATAGCGATCTCTAGAAACCTGAAATAGAGACTTGGTTATCACATACAGCATCATCATATTTACTTGGTATGAAGGAAAACTCCATTACATGACAATGGAATTCTGATTAAGTTTCTTACGTTCTTGGAAAGATGTGAAGAGCATCTGGAATCGGCTATTCCGACTGCCTTCATCTGCCCACATGCGGATTACTCCAAGACCTGTACGCAGCATCACATCATTAGCAACAGTACTGCAAAACTTTGCTTTTAAATCCTCCACTGAGCTACTTCCATCATAGACAGCCACAAAGTTCCTTTTGCATTCATTAGAATTCTGCATTTCATAGTCCAAGAATCGTAAATATATCTATAAAAAAGAGAACAGTGAACATGATAGCATAGACCAACACTTGCATTTCCACATCACTTTTTGCTTTTCAAAGAATGCAATGCTCTACAGCAAGCCAGTTGCGTCACATGCCGGCCACACCCACGCCCAGTTTAGCAAATGGGGGAAAAGTCCTGATATGTCACATGACTGCCATGATGTCATGAGTTTGACACCTCTGCTCTATAGCAAAACAGTAAACAATGATCATATTTATGTTTCTGAATGGTAGCACACCCCAAGAAAACAGGATAATGAATGGAACTGAAAATCCTTTTTCTAACAATTTATTTGTCCTTGGAAGAATTTTCTCAGGTATGCTTATCACAAACTCATTATGATCAAGTCTATGTATGCACATAACAATAATCAAAGGTCTTTATATTATTCAGAACAGAATAGAAAATGAGTATGCTTTTTCATATAGTTTTACCATATGTTACATTATTTACAGAAAAGGGAAAAACATCAGAAATATTTTGTCCTCTTTTCTTCTGTTTGTCCTTTCTTTTTTGTTTGTCTCAAAACTAGTAGATCAGTTGTTTTAAAATCCACGAATGTTTAATAGGAAAAAGGTTTTGGCATTCTTCTCTTATTTCTTTAAGTAGTGAGAACACTACCTGCTTATTTTTAAATAATAAAATAAAACCATCTAGTATTTGTTAAGTTTTCTATAATTTAATTGTGAAATATCAAAATTCCTCTATAGATGTTATCTATTTCTGCATTTCAAACTTTAATGGTCCAGAGCAATGCTTAGCAGAATTGATCAATGCCTAATCAAACCTAAGGCAGGACCAGCAATTAAAATAATCAGTCCAAAATAATTTAGTAAAACCTTTGTGTCCAAAAAACAACTAATAGGCAATAGGTGAGCTTTTGAAGTTTGGGAAATTAGACATTTTTCCATTGAAAAAAAAATCTGCCCACCCATTTAATTTCTTTATAAGTACAATAATGACAAATAGTTTCTAACATTCTGGATAAAGTACAAAAAAGAAAAAAGAGCTATCTTATTTTGCTCATTTTCTTGATTATACTCAAAAATGTTTAGGATAATAGAAAGACAAAGAAATAAAGAATCTGATGGGGCAAAAGCAAGGGAGTTATAGCCCAAAGGAAAAACTGAAGAACAGAACAAAGATGGTGCAAGGAAAACATTTTCCACTTCTTACACTATATTGTAAATATCAAAAATTCATAAACAAGGATCTAGTTCTTCTAAAAATCAGTAGTTGTTCTACTGCCACAGATATAAATGTTTCCTTTTTTAATATCAAATTAAGCACATCAATCCACATTTTTACCACAACCTTTATGGATCCAGGCTCAAGGTGTCTTATAGTTTTTGATATGCATTTGGTATGCAGTGTATTTGGAAAATAGACCTTAAAATCTGTATTGGTCCATTTCCAAAAGAAAAACAATATAGTAAACTTTGGGTCCAACAATTGAGCAAGGTCTTTAGTTTCAAACAGCCTTAAATCTGCAAGAAAATAGTGTGCATTTCTAATTGAAAAGGAACTCAGTATTGTTGCAACACTGCGTTGATGCTATGGGTCCACGTACTCAGTCTTCTTTTTGGCTCCAAAAAGATGAAAAATGACCTACAGATATTTCAAATGAATGCTCTTCTCAAGCCAATTTGTCCTAAAACAAATAGCAACATCATCAAAATAAAACAGCATAATTTTCTGGATCATCAGAAGTTTTAGGTAAGTAGAAATGCTCTAAAGTTTATTTTTTTTATGATCAGTTAAGAAATTCAAAAGCGATGGAACCAAAACATATTTTATTCCAGTCGTCTTGAACTAGGAATAGTTGCTTATCCACTGTGGATGCTGTATGTATAGCCTTGATGTTAATAAAGCAAGACTGAAATCTTTTTCAGGTGGTCAAAACTGCTGGCTGAATTCAGTGTTTGCTAATAAATGAGTCCTTCTCACAAAAAAAAAAGCAGACAAACAGCAGACAGACAGACAGACAGAAATATAAAAAGATGCATGGCTTTGATCATCTCATTATGCTTACCTGTAGACTACAGGTAAGTAAATGGAGACTTTTATTGTGAATCTCACATATGACTAATCAAGTACAACTAACTCACGTATTGTGGCATTGCTAGTAATTTCATTCTCCTGAGTAATTTCCTAATACATATACTATTTTACAAAGTAATCCAAATCACTTCTGACATTTCATAACTCTATTATACATCTGAAATAAACTCATTATACTCATGGCAATTGGTTACCTGTCATAATTGCAACAGCTGTAAGAACATTTAGCAAGATTCAAAAACTTACAGAAAAAAAAAAGAAACAGAAAATATCTAAGCTAATTGATTATCGTCACTAATTAACTTCACTTCTAATCAAGTATGTCTCTTATGTTTTAAAGTCATATGTGCTGAAAAAGTGCTCTAAGAAAGGGACAGAAGTTTTAAAAATAAATTAGAATAAGATCATATGATTTAAAAAAAAAAACCCTTCCTCATCTTGAAAGGTCATCTTGTCAATTTAAGAAACTACCTCTCTTCACTTCTGAGTTGATCAGCTCTAACTTTGGCTATTTTAGCACTTATAATGAGATGGAATTAATTATCCAAATCAAAAGTACTAGTTTCTGGAAGGAGACATAAAAAGCAGTGGTTTTGGTCTATAAATGGGATCTGTGTTAAATAAGGGTTGATCTAATAATGCATGTGATATAAAACAGCTTGCTAAAAGAGTTCAGTCTGAATGACTATCTTAAAAACCCCAATCCTTCCTCTTCTGGCTCTTATTTTACTGAAGCCATAGAAGTATATACTTCTCTTTTAGAGACCCAAAGTGTGATGTTTTAAATATCAATACTTTTTCATTGGAGTTCTTTAGTGGGTTCTTAAGAATTTTTTCCCCCAGTCTTTATTTTATTTTCCAATTCCTTAGATAGAGACCATTTATTGCTTACAAATAGAGAACGGGGCTTTGGGGAGTTTTAACCTGGTTTTACTCAAATACTAACAGCATGTAGTGGGGCTCTTTAACTTCCCAGTCAAATAATTATTAGCTACTGCTTCAAAGCAATTGTTGCTGTATCCTATACAGCAGAGAAAGAGAAAAAAGATTTTACTGTTATTGTTTCTCTGTCAATAAGTCAGCTTTTAAAAAGAAATATTTTGTGTTTCATCTCAGTTATATTTTTTTAAATATGAAAAACGCCAGATTTAAGTTGCACTTCTTTATATACTTGCATTATGATCAAGTTCCAGAAACTTAGAGAACTGGTAAGAACATTTTTTCCACTGGACAAGAAAGGAAGAGAGTTATGCTTTTCCTCACAGTCGTTAGCTAGAGAAAAGAAAAAGACTTAGGCTACATGTTTTTGCCTCCAACTGAAGTGAAACCAAACAATGGAGATCCATCTGTATCAATTTTATTTTGCTTATTTGTATCCTGCCTTTATTATTTTACTAAAATAACTCAAGGCTGCAAACGTATTCAACACACCCTTCCCCCCCCTTTCTTCCCCACAACAACCCCTCTGTGAGGTGGGGGCTGAGAGAAAGAGACTTTCTCCAAGATCATCCAGTTGCCTTTCATGGCTAAGGTGGGACTTAAACTCATGGTCTCTTGCTTTTTAGCCTGGTGCTAAATCAATGGTGAAGGAGAAACAAACTGATAGCTGATACTCTTCTCTTAGGCTCCACCACTGGAACAGCCATATATCTCTATAACCATTTGGAAACAATACCAGCACAGAAAAGAGCACTTAGGGAGAAAATCTGCTTTTAAATTCATTTTTTTAAAGGTAGAAGAAATCAATTATTATACAGATGAGATTTAGAGGCACATAATTTTGCAAAGTCTGTGTGCCATAAATCTATTTGTTGCCACTGTTTTTGTATGAATAGAAATCGTATTTTTATAGACAGAGGAAGTGAATTTAATTAATATAAGGTTCTGTGTATTTTTATTAACAATAATTTTTTACTTAATCCTTTGCCTCCTAAATGGTAAAGGTTTGAGTTACTAAATGGTAAAGTCTGAGTTCTAAGTGACTCATTTCATCACCAATCCCTTTTTCTGGGATGCTGTCCAACTTTCAACTGCAGCCTGCAATTCTGGTGCTCCCCAGAAGTCTCCTGTTCAAACTCTACAGTAAGTAGACATCACCTACATTATGACTATGTCCAAGCAAGATAAGCCAGATGTTGTCATCTCTTGACCCCCACCTCATTTTGTGAATGACTATTTCTTCACTGGGCCTTAAAAAAATGAAAAAAATGAGCCCACTGATCCTCAAAGTTCACTTATCCTGATTTTGACATGATATGATCCCTTTGTAAATAATAGCTCAATTATGCTTTCCATTAAAAGGCTCAGCCTGAAAGATTGCTAGATGATGAAGTATAGTTATAAATATGTACTAATTGCACACCTTCCATGGAATCCTTTGATTATAAATAAAGGTTTATCTGCCTGAAGCAAGTATAATAGCAATTACTATGCTAAACTGTTGCATTAAAAACAGAGTTAGTAGCATCCCAATGACGACTCATTTATTTTAAAAAAAATCCCATTGAAAGTGTACAGTTCTGAGATTTCAATCTTCCCTTTTAAATCACTGACAATTACTAGCATTTTGCAAAGAAAATTTTCTAATTTTTCACTGTAATAGAGCGTGGGTGCAAGCCTCGTATGCCCACTAAAAATAACTAAATAGCTATTCCATTAGAGGAATTGAAGTTTTTTTTTTAAAAAAGAACTAGCTCTACTCCCAGGCCCTGGAGTTGAGTACCTGCTCGGTCCCTGTTGCGCAGGATTGGGAAACTATGGCTACTTTATGACCTGTGGACTTCAACTCCCAGAGTTGACCCAGCAATTCTGGGAGCTCAAGTTCACAGGTTGTAAACTGGTCACTGTTGCCTACCCCTGCTATTGGGTATTCTGTGCAGTACGTACATGGAGTGTGTTATGTCTGGACACACATAGTTTCTTTTATCTACTTTTAAAAATATTTTATAATGTAAGCCACAAAAATCTCTAGCCTTAAAACAAATAAATAAATGAACCCAGCAAGATGGCATCTTCTTATATTAGAAACCTACACTTGTATGTCCTGCATTATAAATATTTTTGTATGAATCATTGTTGTGTGATTGAAGGGGGAAAAATCCACCCTGTTCTACATTTTTATTTTAAAACCCACTTTTTGAACCATTTGATCTTATTTGACCAAAATAAAGGACAGGATTTCGGAGGCTTTGGGATGTCACTACTAAATGGCAGAGCTGCTACCAACAAGGATAAAATAACTTCACCATAGGCCTGACATGTGTAATTAGTAGCCCTGATTGTATTACAAATTTAAATTACTGTCTTGTCACTTTTAAGGTATTTTTAAAATGATAAAAAAGCAATGCAGATTGAACTGAAAGGGGTTTTTTATTTTAATTTGAACACCAGGCTACTCCTGGTGACATATATTATGAGAAAATTAATTAGTCCAAATTCTGAATAACATAGAACTTCAGTAAAAACTCTCTCATAAGCTCTTCATAGTGAATCATTTTTGATAAATTCTGTTTCATCAGTCACTGTACATTTGCTTTGACAAGATTGATTGGGCAAGTCAGAAAACCATCATAAGAGTCTGTCTGTATTCAAGCAAAGTTCACAACAATTTTGCACTTTGTAGGCAAAAAAAATGTTGCACTGAAGCTAGCAAAAGCGTATCTATTGGAAAAGTAATAAATCTCCCCTCAAATATATTAAAGACTTTGAAATCCGACAAAAACAAAACCCCACAGTTAAGAAGGAGAAATGGGTTGTTCATTTCTAAGTGAAGAGAGGTTTATACGCTCATAAAGGATTTGTTCCTGATCTGGATAAACTGCCCACCTTTCTTACATATTATTGGTGCTGTTGTAATTTTTGGGCACGAGCAAAAGATTTTATGTAACCCCTATGGTGCTCTTGGCTTGACATATTGTTAGAAAATGCATCAGTTTATTAAGCCAATTTACTTACTTATTTAATGTATATATTTTCAAGGAACGGGAAAAGGACAATTGGCATTCCTTCCTTCCTTCCTTCGCCATTCCAAGTTTGGAGCAGCAACATTAAAAGTGGAAACGTGAAAAAAAAATCTCTGGGTGGCTTCCTTGTCATATTCATAAACCTAATTTGGGGGGGGGGCGGAAGCGGCTCCTGATATTCATCTTCTTTGCCAAGGGTAGGCTTCAAAAAATTTAGCAAAGGGTTTTCTGCCCAGTTGCTGGGTGGGCGTGACCATGGTGGGCATGGCCTAGTCGGCCTCCTGCACCACTTTTTTGCCCTCCCTGGGCTCTAAAGGCTTTCTGTGAGTCTCCAGGAGGGCAAAAATCGCCTCCCTGGACTCTGGAGGCTTTCTGGAATTTGGCAATGAGCCCATTTCCAGCCTTCCTGAACTTCCGGGAGGTCTATTTTTTGCCCTCCCCAAGGCTCCGTGCACGCCCTGCACTTAGGGGCAGTGTGGAGCCAACCAGGAGTGGGATTTGGGGGTTCTCTGAACTGCACAGAATCTTAGCTAAGGGCTTTCTCAAACCCCTGCAAACCCCTAGCAGCCCACGACTCTAACTTTTTTAAGTCGGATAATCCAATCTGCTGAAAAATTATGTCTGAACAAATACTATTGCAATAAGGTGTATAGCATGTTAAGCTTTCCTATTCCAACCACAACCTTTGCACACTCAGAACAAGGTCTCCTGTGCGAGTTAAACCGTATCTTTTTAATGGTACAGGATGCATGAAAACAAATAAAGCTCTATGTTTGCCAAAAAATAAAAAATAAAGTTCTCAAAGAAATAGTAATGAAACGTCTGGAACTCTCTTCATCCATACTATTAAAATAAGTTCCTATTATATATTTTAGTCCTGTATCATCATGTTTAGATTGACAAACAAAAGAAAATTCCCTCCAAGTCAGCTGACTACCCTTAAATCTGTTTTATCTTAACTTTATTAAATTAGATATATTATTTTTTAAAAATCAATATCTTCGTAATAATTAAAATTACAGTTTATGTATATGTGAAAAAAAATCAATAAAAATAAAGGCAACATACTATAGAAGAACTATATTAGAATGATTATTAATGGAATTTTCTATATAGGATCCCATCTTCACATGCACATGTACATACATTACATATGGTTGACATGATATGCTATTGCAAGTATGTAGAGAATATGAATTTGTATGTCACATTATCAAAGTATAGTTTCATGTTGCATGATAGAGGAGAGAAATCTATGGTTCTAGAATCACATATGGTATTTGCATCTTATTGTTATGACCAATAATCAACAGCAGCTTTTTGCAAATATTTTTAAAAAGCAAAAAATAAAAAAATTAACTGCTTCAAAACAACCTACTCAAATGTGGGAAAAAATAAATTACCCTGATCCTACCAACAGAAGTATGACTGGACCCATTGTGCCCCTTAAGTCTACTCACTACATGTCTACAACCAAAAGGCAACTTCATCAACAATGTCAATTTAGTAAGATAACTACATGCATGTCTCTTTCAAAATGTCTAATGAGAGTTCGTAAGTGCAACTTTTGTGTCATGACATCACACATAAGTCATAATTTGTCTCTCTCGTCACTCCCAATGTCTATCCTGGGAAACATAGGGACCACTTCTCAAAATTTCTACATCATACATCCAGTAAAAAAATCAGGAAACCCATGGCTAGTTGCCTCCTGAATTAATGGCATTAACCATATAGGGGATCTAAACCATCTTATCTACCTCATGTAAAATATGCTTACTCTCTTTGTACAACCTATGTTAGAAAAAGAATATAAGATACTGTAATTCACATATAAATTTCAAATTATTTTAAATATAATTTATTTTCCTCTGGATTCAAGCACTTGTTGGTATTTTTACTAAGTTAAAGGCAAATAGTTTTCTTTAGGATTCAAATTCAAACCTGTTCATAACTGATTTGTCTTCTTATGCAAGATACTGTAATTGAAGTTGTAAAGTTTAACCAGTGTTTCTTTTTTGCTTTCTGTTAAGAATTTGGTTATAATGTTTATTTCTGTGTTAATTATTGCATTATTTCTTATTATTTGCTAGCAAACATGTAAATAAATGTCAACAGAACATATACCCATTTTGCAGTTTATTCTCCAATTGCCTTTACCTGTTTTATTGCTGATTAAAGCTTCTGCTGCTATAATGGAATTCTCACAGCACAGCTGCATTTACCTCTCACATTGAAAGGACCTATAATCATTGGAGCTTGTAGGGATAATGTCTTTCAGAAACTTAGCACAAAGGAAGCATTGAGGAAGTGGAGAAGCAATTGGGGGAGGTGACTTTCCTTCTCCAGTTATCCCCATTGCATCAGGATTGGTTCTCCAATAACCCTACCCAACTATAATTGAGATAACTGCAATTAAAAAAGGATAGACTTTGTGCATGCATGCCTGATATTATGTGGGAATGATCTTGTGGGATAGAAGGAAGACTCACAGCCAAGTCAACAATCAGTTCAGTCCACAAGTAAGGGGAAAGCATGGGAAGCATTTCAGAAGAAACCCTTCCTAGTTTTCCATAGAAAGAGGAAGAGAACACTTTCAGTCTTGCATGATTCTATTTAATGTCACTTCACAATAAAGATGCTCCTGGGTTGTATTTGTTGTCTGAATTACCATGAAGTAATTTATGAAGCAGTTTATAGCATGATATTATATACATGCATTATAACTATAAATATGAGTAGGCATGAACATATGTATCCATTTGGGGGCATGGCCGCCTCTAGTCCCTAATATCCATATGGATTTCAGAAGCCCACTTCAGCTCTGTCATGTACTGATTGTATAGTATGAGTATATACACATAGTGTTCTTAATTGGGTTTATTCTGCAGAAAGAGAAAGAGAGAGAGAAGTACAAGTATAGGCATGGCCAACTTTATCTTAATATATTAGTCTCCAAAGTCCATTATCATTTTCAGGCAAAAACTGGGTGCAGAAAGAAATGGAAAATTAACATAAATAGAATTTTCCGATAGCTACAGAAGGTGCCAAAGGACTGTGAAAGGACATAGCGGAGACACAACCTGACATCTGATGACATCAGTGGAGAGACTTCCTAAACTGCTGAAAAGTTATTATGAATAGGGAGGACAGTGTAGGATAGGAGTGTCAAACTCAAGGCCCCAGGGTCTTGATCTGGCTCATTGGTGTGCCCTGGAAACAGCGAAGGATCAATCCATGGGTGCTTAGATCTGGCCCGTGGGCTCACCTTGGAAGCAGCAAAGGGCTGCCCCGTGGTGCCTCTGCCAGAGAAATGGAGCTTGGAGAGACTGCACGTGGCCCTCCCAAGCTGTGTTTTCACTGGCAGAGGGCTGAGGAGGCTGTTGCAGCTGAAAATGGAGCCCAGGAGGGCCGTCATGGTCAAAAATGGAGTTTCAATAAGCGACATCAGGCTGCCCAGGCCCTCCTGAGGTCAAACACAACCCTGATGCAGTCCTCAATGAAATTGAGTTTGACATCCCTGGTGTAGAAGATGATCAGGCTGAGCCCAAGAGAAGGGTCAAACATGTCATCATTCTTGAGTCCCTGTGCCCACAAGAAATCTAAGTCCAGCCCACCTTAAATTCCATTGACTGTTACTACCGCCAATTTGCTTTGACTGTTAATAGTTCAGATTCTTGTAGAGAGCTTTAGCATGCAATAAACCTTTATTCATTTGAACTGCCTGGACTCCTGATTTCCTGCATTTGTTACAACAAAATAATGAGAGAAATAAGGACTCAGTAAGGACTAGCTGAGAATGGCTGAAACAGTGAACTGAGGTTTGCAAGAAATGCCTCAAAGAATAAAAAACATTATTTCATATATGTCTGAAACAAGGAAAGGAAACAAAAAATACAATGTAGGTCTGTTGAAAAAACAAAGCAAGGAACAGTTTATGGGTGATAGCGAGAAGGCAGAATGTTTTATTTTGTTTTTTAGGTCTGTCTCCTCTCTGAGGAGAAATGAAGCTCTAGCTAGCCATGGCAGGAGGTGGGAAATGCATCTCAGGCCAAGCAAGATCACTCAGCTAATTTAAATTACTTGACAATTTTTAGAGCCAAATGAATTACACCCTAGATATGGAAGGAAGTTGTAGAGGTGATAGCAGAACCATTAATTGTAATCTTTGAAAACTCTCATGGAATTATTAAATTATAGAAGGTTGAAGGAGAATGAACAGGACTCTTATTTTCAGAAAAGAGAAGATCCTGCAAAATTACAGACCTCAGCGTGATATCTACACTGAGCAAGATTCCTTAGCAGATAATTTAACAGAATATCTGGGAGTCTTTGCATAAGCATGCAGCAGTTAAAAAGAGTTATCATGGATCTGCCATTAACATGTCATGCAATCTACTGTCATCTCCTTTTTTTACAGAGTGACTAACTTAATATTTTGACCTCAGCAAAAAGTTCAGTGAAGTTTCTTATGATGTCCTCATTAATAAAATGATAATGTAAGTAGAAAATGATACAACTGTAGACATGTATAATTGACTGAAAGATGGTCCAGGGAGTACTCTTAAATGGCTCTATATCAAATTAGATAATAGTACTGAGTGGCATGTCAAAGGCACTAAACTGAGTTCTGTACTGTTCAGCATTTTTATTAATAAATTGATAATGATCATCACATCGAAAGATGAAACAAAATTAGGAGGACCTATTATTTAAAAAACATATTCAAAAAGCTCCACAGATGGACTTGAACAATGGAATGGAATGAACAAAATATATTTAACAGGGAGAAATATGAAGTTCCACATCTGAGTAAAAATATGAAACAAATATGGGATAACCTGGCTGTACATGTGAAAAGATTCTGGGTGTGTAAGTAGATCACAGGTTGAATGTGAACCAGCAGCAGGACACAGCTGCTAAAAAGACATGCAATTTTACAATGTATTAATAGGAACACAGATTGAAGACTAATTGTCCCATCTACACTATCTCGATCAGGTACCCATCTGAATACCATGCCTAGTTCTGGACATCACTATATTGACAAATTGGAGTGTCTGCAGAAAACAGTTAAAGTTGCATTTTAGCATACTGGGGGTGAATAGAAGATGGTAGAACAATTCGGCAGTATGGATCTGCCCTTTCTTTCAAAATATTGTTCTTTAATTCTGGAAAAGTAGCACTTACTTTACAGAACTACTAATTGAAAGTTTTGGAATCCTTGAAAATATTAAACAGTGATATATTTATTGTAATATAAACTAATACAAAGGAATGGGCCCAAACCTAAAAATTACCTAGGCACCAAATTGTTCTAAATGAGGGGTGTCAAACACAAGGCTCGCGGGCTGGATCCAGACCATGATATGGTCGGATCAGCCCACGGGGCTGTTCTGGAAAATGTAAGGGGGTTAGCCTGTGTCGCATTGGCCCAATCTACCCAGTGCGAAGAGAAAACATGCCAGCAGTTTGGGGAGTGGCATCAAGCCGGCCACACCTACCCAGTCAGCCAGGCCAACCCAGTTGGTCTCACTCAGTGAATGGCATCAAGCTGGCCACACTCACCCAGTTGGCCACACCCCACCAGCTGACCACATGCCCAGCCCCCCAAGGTCAACCATACTCCTGCTCTAAATCTACTCTACTACTCAAAATATTTACACAGATTTTTTACTTTTTTCTGGACAGCAAAGAGTGTAAGTTTACATGTTTCATAAATACTGCTTATTAAACAAAACCTATTTGTAAAAAGTAATAGATCCTGTATTAATACAGTCACTTGCTTAAATGATGACCCCCAAATCAAAGAATGGAACAGAACTGACCTTGGATCGTGGTGGTGCTCGGATGTACCATTTACAATCAACAGCCTCAGAATCAGAAGCTTTCCCTTCTTTTCCAATCTGCACCGATTCCACAATTCCTTCAGATCCTCCCATTTGAAACTCACAAACTGAATAACAACAAAACATAAAGATCAAGCAAGAAGAAAATCAGATCAAATACAAAGGTTTTGAAGTGCTATGGAAAACTGAACATACCGACCTGACAATGGTTTCAAAACCCCGAGATCCTTGAATTCGGGATCTGAAAGTGAAACCAAGGAAGAAACAAATTAGCCTGTTTTCCCAACACTCTTAGAAACATTATAATCTAGCTTAATCTTAATTATGGGGATCTGAAGAGAACTATTTAATTGAATTTTTAAAATGAGATTTGTTCTTTTAAAAAGCAAAGTTACCCTCAGGTAGTTAATTTGCTAATTTACTGAATTTCTACTCTGCTTTTCCAACAAAGGATAATGACGAAAAAAAGC